>NC_136416.1:64295000-65495000 GCF_051521515.1 Lactuca serriola | reverse complement strand
TGTAAACCTCAACTCGTGTGCTAGTGATGATTGATTAAGGTTTATTTGATTTGTTCTTGAAACCTTTCAAGACCATTTAGACTCCCACTGACTCCTTGACATATAAGATTCTCTTGTCAATAACCATTTCTTGACAAACAAATATTCAAGAGTTAGTGTATCTTTTATTAAAACAAAACACTTCATAACTTTGGTCCTAGTTGGTCTATGTCTTATCCAAGACATCACAACTTTCCACAATTGATGAATGTTATAAACCTTACTTTTTCACTCGATGTCACAATCTTAAATTTAAGACTTGTTATTGGAACGAAGTATGATTGACTTATTGATTTAACCATTTCTTCAATTCTTGATTCCTCTTCTTAGACATACAATTGTACTAAAACTCATTTAGAGGATCAATTGAGATATGGTTCTTAATCATTAAGGCCTATCATAAAGCATAAAAGGTACTCTCCCTTCTTCTTAGAATGGATAAACTTTTATCTTTCTGCCTACTTGATTCTTCTTATTCGGTCTGCTATTGATCTAAACCCTTTAATCAATTCAGAATTACACTTAATCTTGTAAGTATAATCATATTTACTAAACCTTTAGTAAATCATGACGAATATCTTTGTTACTCTTATGGTGGACTTTGATCAACACACAACTTTGTGTACTCGATCTCCTAGTCCTTCACTTGACACTTTGTCAATGAATTAGTCTAATTTCCAAATATGAAATTTCTCATTCATCGTGCAACCAAGTTGCGTGATTCCAAATTTCTGTCCAATTGAAACTTTGGGCAATGAGAAACTCTCCCTATTCGGTAAACTCTCGACTTTCCATAACACAATAAGAACCAAATCCATCATCAATTTTTCATATACGCCATTGCAAGGATAAATAAACAATATAAAATCAAAATTTATTTTTATTGCGGAAAAATTTGTCCTTACAATGCAATTCATTGAAAAACTATGCTAATACTTCTTTCTTAGCAATCTAATTCTAACTCTAAGTAGTAGCTCAAGAATCTAATCTTTGAGAGATGCGATCGAAATCCATTCTTTCACGGTTAGATTTTGCTCACTTCTTCCCTTAAGCTTCCTTTCTTTTCTTCGATTCTACAAAACATCAATTGTAATCTTATCACATTATGTATTAAGAATCTAGAATAGAAGCTTAAAAGAGTTAGTCAATGGATTTTACCTATATTAGAGCCATACATTTTGACTCTCCCATCTCTTAGATCTCTTAGGTAAATGGGGCAGCTTCGTCTCCAATGCCCTTTCTCTTGGCAATAAAAGCAAATTGACTCTTTTGGAACATGACATAGAACTACTTTAGACATTGCCTTTCTCTTATGATCAAACTTTTCGATCATAGCATGTCTTTCGTTGCCATTGTCTATATCCATAGAGGTCTTGAAGGCAGATTCACCAATCAACTTTGCTTTTCCATTGCGCTAAACCATTGCTGATTCAGCAACAATAAGCATATAGGTGAGATCTATAAGGGTCACGTCGCGGTTCATCATATAGTACTCTCTTACGAACTCACCATATGAGTTAGGAAGTGACTGAAGAACCCAATCAACAGCCATTTCCTCACATACAACGGATCCCAACATTCTTAACCTATCAATGTGTGACTTCATCCCTAGGACATGTGCACACACCGACTTTCCTTCTTTATGTTTACTTGCCAAAAGGGCTTGAGTGATCTTGAACTTTTCAAGCCTTTGAACTTGTGGGTTAGGGAGAATAATTTGAGGAGGAGGAGGAAGTGAAGTATGATCTCTTGTTCCTCGATCGAATCGTGGAATATCATCTTCATGTGGAATGCTTGTTCCACGGGATTTGGGAAAACCATAGTTGTCGAACTTTGACATCTACATAACGGGAGAAAACGAATTCAAGTTAGTTGATTGATTGGGTTCTTAGTAAATCACCCAAATGAGATACTAAGGCTAGGACCCAACACAATATTCTACAACTCGGGAGAGGGATGCCGTAACCCTAATTGCAGAATATTTGAAGGTAAGTGAATGACGATTCACTAATTTCCACCACGAAAAACAAAAAGAATTTAAGTTTTAAATCTATGAAAACTCCTAGGTCCTTTGAGATTCATTGAACTTTCAATGACATGTTTAAATCTCGATATGCCCCTTTTGTTTGTGACTGGGATGTCGAGGATCACAAAGCGGGTGTGAATAACCATGCAAACTTACATGGTGCCCTCACATGTTACAGTCATCTATTCGATGTGCCGGTAAACCACACACGCTCCACCGAACTATGACAAACATTGAGTCACCCTTTGCTACCTTTGCTTAGAACCATTTAGTGTGCCGGTAAACCACATACGCTCTACTAATGTCTTCGCAAGGGCACAAAGTGTAATTTCATGGAATTGCATCAATTCACTTTTGCCTAAGTAACTAAGATTGGGAATTTTATGAAAACATTTAGTTACTTTAATAATTCATTATACTTATAATGGAAGGTTTCGTCCTATCCTACCCGTTCGGCTAATGACCCTCCACTAGTCAAGAGTGCGGTGGGTAAGAGTGGATACCCATTCAATCGCCATTTTATAGGCAATTTCCTTAAACACCCCTTATAGACCAGCTTCGTGAATGAGGCCTGCTAACGGTAAGACTGACTTTTCTCATATATATAATGTTAGACTTTTAATGTTATATATATAGTATAGGGTGTATTTTATACTTTTAAAATACTAGGTGGTCTAATTTAATAATTATACTTTTAATTTAATTAAATTGTATACCAAGACTTTATGGATTTACTAAATCTCTTTTAATTATACACCTCAATTAATTAATAAAACCATAAGGGTGTGATTTGAACTTTTTCAAAACAATACTAGAGTTTTAGAATTTAACATTCCTAATTAAACTTTTAATCAACTTTTAAATTCTAAAAGTTGAGGGCAAGTTTTTGAAACATTTCAACACATTAGGGTTTAGAATTTAAATATACATCAAAATTAAACCATCTAATCAAAATTTAAATTCCAAAACTTGAGGGCAAGTTTTGAAACCTTTTTCAAAACATTAGGGTTTTAACTATTTAAATTTCAAAACAACAAAACTATTGGGTTCAAATTTAAACTATAAAACCTAAAGGGGAAAATATGAAACATTTCATAACAACAAGGATCAAATAACAAATAATTTAAATTAACATTTAATCACATAATTATCCACATTTTATTTGTTTAATGATTTCTTGCAAAACAATTTATCAATTTAGTCAAAATAATTAATCAATTATCTTATAAGGAAACAATTATCTTATTAATTGATAAATATCTTCAATTAGATCAAAATTATAGTCAAATATATCATATAATCGGATTAATATTGATCTAACATGATAAGGTAACTATCCCAATGCAAAAACAACAAGAAATCCCAAGATAACCTCCATCTGACGAGTTGACTCGTCGAGTCAAGCTTGGACTCGTCGAGTCACCTTGGACTCGGCGAGTTCAGTTATGGACTCGGCGAGTCCAGCCTCCAGAAACCCAAAAATCGAATTTTTTGAACATGTAATGCATCAATACAATTGAAACTAGTCTAGGCTCTGATACCACTGATGGGTTTTGGTCATAAGACATCCTATGTGCTCATACAAACCCTAATGCGTGGATCTAGGTTTCTCTATTGTACATGCTTTGAATCCAAGACTATAAACCCTAATTCTAGCATATGGAAATCAATATTAACATATAATTAGGTTTATGATATTACCTTGATTGTTATGTAGCAACAACAATCCCAATTCCTCCTTGAATTGGCTTTGGACGGCTTAGAGTCACAAGTGTCACTCCTCTAATGGCTTACAAACACCATAAACAAGTGGAGAAGGTATAAGGAGAGAGGGGAGGTATTGAATTCGTTTCTAGGACCTCTTGGGAAGGCTTAGACGAATTCATGAGCCTTGGGGTCTTTATATAGGGTTAGGATTAGGGTTTCAATCCTTATCCTTATCTAGTTACTTGCCCATCAAGCAACCATAAGATAAGCCTTTAAAATCCCTATCTTTTGGACCTTGGACGATTTTAAGGATATCCTTATCCTTGAATTCGTCCATCCTTTAACAAGGATAACCATTGCCCTATTTTGTAACTATCACATAATTACAATTCAACCCCTCTAGTTTAATTAATTACACTTGATCACAAAATTAATTCTTAATTAATTATTGACCAATATTAATTTAACAAATATGATTTCTCCTTTAATATATTATTCTTATAACATATTAATAAATCATAATAACCTCTCTCTTTATTTATTTCTCTAATCAAGTTGCTTTGGTGAAGGCAACCCAAAATGACCATGAACCATCGGGTCAAGTACATACCAAAATAGTTATGGACTTAGACACTAATCCAACAGTTCCTTCATGGGTGAGTTCGGCTACCAACTCACCAAGTCCACCCAGGACTCACTACTCAACTCGACACAACGAAAAAGGGACAAACTCGGAGACTCGCGACTAGACTCGCCGAGTCAGATGAGCGACTCGCCGAGTCTGCTTCATGCAAGAGCCATATACGCGATTTTGCTCGAATCCAGTCCATGCCATTCATAGATCTGGGCTCCTAGTACTGGTTTACATGTAAAGTTTCCAACTTTACGTGTAGATCATCACCAATAAAGGTTCTAAGGCTCAAAGTGCACCAAAAGGGGTGGATCTAGGGCGTGTGTGCAATATGACTCCATAAAGGCAATAGATCCAAGCTCCAGGGATTGAATAGGGTCTAGATCTAAAGGCTAACAACTTGAATCAACCAATAATGCACAACCAAGCTTGGGACATGGTTCAAGAAGGACTTTAATGGAGTAATAAGCATAGAAACAGAGGGAAAACGAGTTATACCTCCAAGAAATTACTGAGAGAACACGAAGATGCTTGGCTTCCTTCCCTTCCTCTTGATCTACTCCTCTTCCTTCCCAAAATTTCAAGGAAACGCATTAAAAAGCCTCAAACTCACAAAAACAAGGGCTAGAATGTATGGAGAGCTTCTGAGGGTGAAGGGGGCGGAGTTGGGGCGCAAATGGTCATTTAAATAGGGTGCAAACCCTTGGAAATTAGGGTTTCATCAGACAGCGCGGACTCGCCGAGTCGCCAACTTAACCGCGTCCCAAGTCTCGTCTCTACTCGGCGAGTCGGGCCTCAAACTCGCCGAGTCCAAGGCCAATAATACAAATTACTCAGATAAATCTTACATACCAGGAACCAGGTGCTACAAATCTCCCCCACTTATTTTAGACTTCATCCTCGAAGTCTGCTGCTCGATCCTGAAACAGCTCGGGGTAATGCTCCATCATCTCTTCCACCGGCTCCCAAGTCTACTCTGATCCCTTCCGGTGCTGCCATTGCACCTTCACGAGTTCCACTCGCTTGTTCCTCAAATCCTTCGACTTCCTGTCGAGGATTGCGACTGGACGCTCAATGTAATTCAGGCTGTCATCAACATGTATATCCTCTAACGACACTACTGCTGAATTGTCCACTAGGCACTTCCGCAGCTAAGAAACATGGAAAGTGTTGTGGATCTGGCTGAGCTCGACTGGCAGATCTAGCCTATACGCCACCTTGCCCACTCGGGCTACAACTCTGAACGGCCCAATATACCTCGGGCCTAACTTGCCCCGTTTCCTGAATCGAATGACGCCCTTCCAAGGCGACACCTTCAGGAGAACCATATACCCAACCTGGAACTCCAGGTCGGATCGGCGCTTGTCGGCGTAACTTTTCTGCCGACTCTGTGCGGTCTGAAGCCTGCTCCGAACCTGCTGAATCCTCTCGGTAGTCTTTAGCAGCACTTCGGTGCTCCCCATGACCCTCTGACAAACCTCTCCCCAGCATATCAGGGTCCTGCACCTTCGTCCGTACAACATCTCGAATGGAGGGCGGTCGATACTTGCGTGGTAGCTGTTGTTGTACGAGAACTCAGCTAAGGGAAGATAAGTATCTCAGCTACCACCGAAGTCTAGCACGCACGCCCGCAACATATCCTCCAGAGTCTGGATGTTCCGCTCGCTCTGACCATCTGTCTGCGGGTGGAAGGCGGTGCTAAAGTGTAACCGAGTGCCCAACTCGTCATGAAACCTCTTCCAAAACCTGGAAGTGAACCGCACATCTCGATCTTATATCACTGACACTGGCACCCCGTGCCGCGCTACTATTTCCCTGATGTAGATATCGGCCAGCTTTTCGGCCGAGATGTTCTCCTGGATCGGAATAAAATGGGCGCTCTTGGTCAATCGATCCACGATGACCCAAATCGAATCTACTCCACGCGCAGTCCTGGGAAGCTTCGTGATAAAATCCATCGTGATATCTTCCCATTTCCATAGTGGAATATCCAACGGCTGCATCTTACCATGCGGCCTCTGATGTTCGGCCTTGACCTTCCTGTAGGTCAAGCACCGCTCGACGTACCAGGCCACATCCCGCTTCATGCAGGGCCACCAATAATCTAGACGAATATCCTTATACATCTTCGTTGCCCCTGGATGAATAGAGAATCGGGATTTATGCGCCTCTTCCATCAAGATCTGGCGCACGCCTCTGTGATACGACATCCACACCCTACGGTGTAGTGTCAATAGTCCTTAGCTATCATAATCGAAGGAAGAAACCTGACCCACCACACGCTCGCTCTTCCGATGCTCCTCCTTGATAGCCTCCTATTGAGCCTCCCGAATTTGCTCCAACAGGGGAGTCACTACGGTCATTCTCATGCAAATATCCCTGATCGGCGTCGCCTTGCGGCTAAGCGCATCGGCCACCACGTTGGCCTTCCCCGGGTGGTAGAGGATCTCGCAATCATAATCCTTCACCACGTCCAACCACCGACGCTGCCTCATGTTCAGATTCGGCTGATCCATGAGGTACCTCAAACTCTTGTGGTCCGTGTAGATGGTACATTGAACCCCGTAGAGGTAATCCCGTCAAATCTTGAGGGCAAAAACCACCGCCCCCAACTCCAAATCATGCGTCGGGTAGTTCGCCTCGTGAGGCTTAAACTGCCTCGAAGCGTAGGCAATGACATGCTCCCTTTGCATCAGTACCGCGCCCAACCCTGAAATGGACGCGTCACAGTAAACCACAAAATCTTCTACGCCCTCTGGCAGGGCTATAAGATTGGCGCCTCGCACAATCTCTGTCTCAGCGTCTCAAACGCAGCCTGCTGCTCGGGTCCCCACCGAAAGACTACGACTTTCTTCGTCAGCCGCGTCAGGGGTACGACTATCTTGGAGAAATCCTGAATGAATCTCCGATAGTAGCTTGCCAATTCTAGGAAACTCCGAATCTCAGATGGAGACTTGGGAACCTCCCACCTCATCACGGCCTCGACCTTGGCCGGATCGACCAGAATCCCGTTCTGGTTGACAAGGTGTCCGAGAAATTGCACCTCGCGCAACCAAAACTCACACTTGGAGAACTTGGAATACAAGCTCTCCCTCCTCAGGGTCTCCAATACCTCTCTCAGATGCTCCTCATGCTCCTCCTGTGTCTTGGAATAAACCAAGATGTCGTCAATGAAAACTATCACAGACCGATCCAGCATCGGTCTGCATACGCGGTTCATGAGGTCCATGAACGCGGCAGGAGCATTGGTGAGCCCAAACGACATCACCACGAACTCATAATGGCCATAGCGCGTCCAAAACGCGGTCTTCTGCGCATCCTCCTCTCTGACCCTCATCTGATGGTATCCCGAATGCAAATCGATCTTGGAAAACCAAGACGCTCCCTGAAGCTGGTCAAAGAGATCATCAATCCTCGGGAGTGAGTAACGGTTCTTCACCGTTACCTTATTCAGCTCCCGATAGTCTATGCACATCCGGTGCGACCCATCCTTCTTCTTTACAAACAAGATCGGGGATCCCCAGGGTGAACTGCTCGGACGAATAAATCCCTTGTCTAGCAGCTCCTGCAGCTGCGTAGACAACTCCTGCATCTCAGGAGGAGCCAACCGATACGGTGCCTTGGCTATCGGAGCCGCACTAGGAACGAGGTCACTCCTGAACTCCACCTGTCGCTCTGGAGGTATCCCAGGAAGCTCTTCTGGGAAAACATCTGCGAAATCTCGAACCACCGGAACCTCACTCGCTGTCGCCTTACCCGCCTCCCGGGTATCCCTCACATATGCGACATATCCTGTGCATCCCTGCTGAAGATAACGTCTAGCCCTCGTTGCTAAACATACAGTGGGTCCGCAATGTGGCCTCTCGCCATGAATCACTAACTCTCCCCCACCTAGGGTCCTGACTCGCACTAGCTGCTATGCGCAGTCTATCACCGCCCCATTAGGGCTCAACCAATCCATGCCTATAATCACCTTGTTCCCGCGCAACGGAATGGAACCAAGTCTACCAAGTAGCGCTCCTCAAACAAACACAATACGCAATCCCGAAACACCATCGATGCTCACACCGATCGATCATCAACAATCTCTACCTCTAAAGGGCAATCCAATATGCCTAAAGACTCAGGAAACTTCTTGCTAAGCGCAAGGGAAACAAATGATCGGGAGGCACCCGAGTCGAACAACACCTGAACTGGGATGTCGTTCACATGGAACGGTCCTAATGCATACATATACACACAGAGCACATATCAATATCATAACATCATAAAATAGAGTAGAGGGAAAGAATCATACCCGTCACCACGTCGGGTGCGGCGCGTGCCTCCTCGGTAGTCAGCTGAAATGTCCGGCTCCTCACCACCGGAGCCTCTGCCTTGCCTTGCCGGCCATCAGTGATCCGCAAGGTCGCTGGAGTTGGCGCCTTTACTTGCGCAGATGCTGTCAACTGGGGGCAATTGGCCTTCTTGTGGCCCCTCTGGTTGCAGTGAAAACACAACAACTCCGAAGTCTGAATAGCCGAAACAGGAGTAGTACAATCCATGCTAAAGTGCCCTGCCTTGCCGCACTTGTAGCAGCCTGCTGATCCCATCCTACATGCTCCCTCATGTGTCCTGCCACATTTCCCGCAACGGCCCGGTCCCCCTTGGCCTTTCGGCCTCCCATCTGATCCCCTGGGCTTCTTCCCCGAAGCCCCAACCACTTGCCCCGGCTCTGCTTTCCGTTTCCGAATGTGCTCTAAATCGATCTCCCTTTCCCTCGCCCTGGCAATCATGGACTCCAGGGTAGGGCAAGCTAAAAAACTAACATGCTCCCGAATGTCATCCGTAGCATATCATGATAACGGGTCCTCCTCATATCCTCGTCACCCGCATACTGGGGCACCAACAAAGACCTCTCCCAGAACTTGGCGGTGATCTCCGCCACAGTCTCCGTCGTCTGCCTCATGTCCAAAAACTCCCTGGCCAGCTGCTAAAGCTCGACAGTCGGTGCAAACTCTGCCCTGAACCTGGTCACAAAGTCCGACCAGGTCATAGCCTCGATAGCTGAGGCTCCCAACGAGTCACCCACTGACTCCCACCAATCTCGAGCTCGATCTCGTAAACACCCTGCTGCATACCTCACCTTCGACCCCTCGGGGCAGAAGCTAGTCAACTGTGCAGACTCGATGTCCGCAATCCATCGTCTGGCAGCAATGGGGTCTTTCACCCCATGGAAATCCGGCGCACCACTGCCCCTGAAGTCCTTAAAGGACAGCGTGCGAGATCCCGACTGGCCTGATGCCATGTCACTCCTGAACGCCCTGAGGCGATCCTCCATCAACTCGATGATCCGTTCCTTGATCGACCCGAAGATAATGGGGGTCGACTCAAGGATACCCCTGGTGATCTCTGACGCGATGAACTCGCGTAGTCCCTCATCTACCGGCTCGGAACCTGATCCCAAACCTGACCCCTCTCCTGAACCGCCATCTATCAGCCTCGATCGAAGTACCACCATTCTGCAATACATAATAACAATCATTAGTGATATTGATACTTCTTGAGGGATCACAACTACTTACAAGTTCCCTGGTCTTATCTTGGCCTTCCTTGGTTCGGGTACGGATCCTCTGCTTTCAGTAGTACGGGCCCATACTACCTTCCACATCTGTCCGTACCTTCTTCAAGGACTGCCTCGACTCCACCAGATCCCTTCCACTACGGCTGATCAGTGCTATACTCATCCTAGGCTTGCCCTCGGGAAATCTCAGGCTCCACCCTACCAGGTCCTCAGCTGTTGAAGGCCTCTTAGTAGTGCCAATTAACCATTACCTGAATACCATCACATGTGGTGAGGCTCGGATAATCCTTTGAGTAACAGGCTCATCCCTACAATGGTTAGACTCAAACGAGAGCTGCGCAATAGGGCCAAATCCAGCACTCTAAGATTATTCAACCCTGATCACACGTGACGTGACGTATTCACCTAATGGCTAACTCCCACCACTCATATTCCCACAAAGCACAAATCAAGCAGCATTCAAACTGAGGGAACAATCTCAAGCAAATCCGCTCTCATAAAGAGAAACTGATCTAGCATACAGAGCTAAACTCATACTATCAGGCATAACCTAACAGGCTATCCTACTGTTGTCTACTCGATTCTAGCATGCAATTTTCATACACTGAAGCACATAAAGCAGGCACATAAGGCATCACTACTAGATCCTTAGTCCTATTCTACCATGTTGTTCTACTGAAACTGATAAACACAACATAAGCTTGTATGGGTACTTTAGGGAATACTTACTTGAGCTCGGCCGGTTGCGCACATCACACACTTCGTTTCTTCTTAAAATACTTTACTTGACCTTTTAGAAAACGTTTTCTTTTTCAAAATCTTTTGACCCCTCGGTTTGAGTTCAGACACCCCCCGAAGGTGTGTCCGAATCCCTCAAACCAGGGCTCTGATACCAACTTGTAACGACCCAATTTTTACATCCAAAAATTTCATTTTTAAACATTACTTTAGAAAACATTAATAATTAAAAACATTGTTTGATCAAACCACATCACAACGTAAACCATGTCTAAAAGCCAAATCATACAACCAATCAAAATATCAGAGTATAAATCCCAGAGAAATCTCGTAAATGCGGAAACTAGTGTGTGTGCATGATGTGCCGCTACCGCGCCAGCTCCTTCCCCTTCGATGAAGAGGTACCTGAAACCAAAACTGTAAACTGTAAGCACAAAGCTTAGTGAGTTCCCCCATAATACCTCATACCATGCAAGCATATAACATACAACATTCAGCTAGGAGTTACAGGCCTCGCCCACACTCGTGAAGATACGGGCCCTGCCCACACTTCGTTAGCCGGGAGATACGGGCCTCGCCCACACTCGTGAAGATACGGGCCCTGCCCACACTTCGCTAGCCGGGAGATACGGGCCTCGCCTACACTCTACTATCTGGGAGATACGGGCCTAGCCCACACTCCACTCTCGGAGAGATACGGGCCTTGCCCACACTCAACCGCTAACTCATAATATACAAGTATCACACAGACAACAAGTATAGACAACTCTATCATACCGACTCATATATCATACTTAACTAAACCAAGAGATACGGGCTCGGCCCACACTCTAGTGCTAAAATCTCGTCTACACGGGTCGGCCTTGGTGCCTTAGACCCGTTCCTACTGGAAGGAAACTCACCTCGAAATAGCTGCTGGTCTGTGTGGGAATTGACTGTCTGCTACTGCTGCTGCTGCTCCGGAAATCCTCCAGCTATAATTCCCACAAAACACTCAATCAAACACCGCTAACTGACCCTCGGGTAAATTGACCATTTTACCCTTGATCAAGTTAAAAGTCAAAGCCAAAGTCATCTTTCAGTTGACCCGACTCGCCGAGTTGGCTTCCCAACTCGCCGAGTCCTTATCCAATCAATTGTCCTGCAACCCGTCTCTACTCGTCGAGTTGGGCGTTGACTCGACGAGTTCTCCTTCTAAACTGATATCCAAGTCCTTCATCCTACTCGCCGAGTTGTATGAACAACTCGCTGAGTTCATCTTCATCCGATGAACATTTTATGCTGTGACTCGCCGAGTTGTATGAACAACTCGCTGAGTTTGTTCTTGATCAAAGAAGATTGCCTTGAACTCGCCGAGTCAGGGCGTTGACTCGCCGAGTTCCTTCATGGGTGAGTTCGACTACCAACTCACCGAGTCCAACCAGGACTCACTACTCAACTCGACACAACGAAAAGGGGACAAACTCGGAGACTCGTGACTAGACTCGCCGAGTCAGATGAGCGACTCGCCGAGTCTGCTTCATGTAAAATCCATATACGCGATTTTGCTCGAATCCAGTCCATGCCATTCATAGATCTGGGCTCCTAGGGCCTGGTTTACATGTAAAGTTTCCAACTTTACGTGTAGATCATCACCAATAAAGGTTCTAAGGCTCAAAGTGCACCAAAAGGGGTAGATCTAGGGCTTGTGTGCAATATGACTCCATGAAGGCAGTAGATCCAAGCTCCAGGGACTGAATAGGGTCTAGATCTAAAGGCTGACAACTTGAATCAACCAATAATGCACAACCAAGCTTGGGACATGGTTCAATAAGGACTTTAATGGAGTAATAAGCATAGAAACAGAGGGAAAACGAGTTATACCTCCAAGAAATTACTGAGAGAACACGAAGATGCTTGGCTTCCTTCCCTTCCTCTTGATCTAATCCTCTTCCTTCCCAAAATCTTCAAGGAAACACACTAAAAAGCCTCAAACTCACAAAAACAAGGGCTAGAATGTATGGAGAGCTTCTAAGGGTGAAGGGGGTGGAGTTGGGGTGCAAATGGTCGTTTAAATAGGGTGCAAACCCTTGGAAATTAGGGTTTCATCAGACAACGCGGACTCGCCAAGTCCATAATATGGACTCGCCGAGTCGCCAACTTAACCGCGTCCCAAGTCTCGTCTCTACTCGGCGAGTCGGACCTCCAACTCGCCAAGTCCAAGGCCAATAATACAAAATACTCAGATAAATATTACATACCAGGAACCAGGTGCTACACTTTTCCCCAAAGGAACCATCTATTAATTCCTAAAGGAATCATAATCTTGTCCCTGAAGGAACCTCTATCTCATTCTCAAAGGAATCATAATCTTGTTCCCGAAGGAACCATCTACCAATTCCCGAAGGAATCATAATCTTTTCCCATAAGGAACCGTCTATTAATTCCCGATGGAATCATAATCTTGTGCCCGAATGAACCGTCTATTAATTCCCGAAGGAATCATAATCTTGTCCCTAAAGGAACCGTCTATTAAGTCTTAAAGGAATCATAGTCTTGTCTTGGAAGGAATCATCTATCTCTACATCTCTATCTCTAATATGTGATTCATAACATAACATTTGTACCATGGAAAATCTATCTTTGTATCTCATTAGGAGATCTTCTACTACACATCTAGTACTTAACTCATTAAGTACTTTTTCTTTATCTATGTCTATTAATATATGCATTCTCCACCATACCATCCATGTATACACATAGATACATGCACTCATTCATAGGATTATTGTACATATAATCTCATTCTATCTTTATCTACTCTCAAGGGTATTACTCATAATACTCTTGTTCTTTCTCTATACATCTATACATACTTTGACTATACACACACGCTCAGATACATGATTCTTACATATAATTATATACATATATATATATATATATGTGTATATATATATATATATATATATAACAACATAGAGAGTGTGTGTGTGTGTGAAAGTTATAACTCAGCTTATTAGTTAGTGAGGACTAACTACCCTTCTTGGCTCATATTTTCAATTGATGCATTCTTGATCCATCTTCTTGCTCACGACCTATTCGTACATACATACAAGCATCTTAATACTTCTCTTAGCATACTACATACTAAGAGCTTATTGAATCTTTAGGTCAAAATAACCACTTAATGGATCTTAATTCTAATTTCTCATTTTCTATCTCTTAATCTAATCCAAACAATGAATTAAGCACCACCATAATACATAATTCATTATAATTTAATCTAATGCATAAATTTATCAATTACTAGTAAGGGTTTCAAATTCTAGCTTCATATACATAGATTTCACCATTGAAATCGCACATAAAGCTTGTCCAAAGCTTCCAAACACTCTTAATAACATACTAATTGAGTTACAATTCTAATAAATCAAACAATCTAACCAAATATAGCAACTTCACCAAAATAGAGAAATGTTACCTTATTGTGGAGAGGATCAAAATCACAACCATTCATCAGCACTAACTCCCCCTGGCACCCTCGTAGCTGCAAAATCGCCCCTCATCAACACTCCATCGAATTGGAAGAGTAATGGGTCGAGAATGAGCTCTAACAGCTTTAAAACTTGTGTTCTGAGTGCATAACTGCACCGCAACCCTATATATACTGTGTCGCAACGACCATTTGAACCGGGAGCAAAGGCGGTCATTTAATTGCTACATGCCCACATCATAGGCATCTGCTTGCCACGCCGTAGTACTCTTCCTCAAAGGCATCCTACTTTGGTTATCGCAATGTGCGACCCATATATCGCACCGCAGGGCAAAGTATAATGTCATTTCTCTTACAAAGAACTCAAGCTGTGTCGTGGTAATCTACCCACCACATTGCGATACCGACTTGACAACAACCATTTGGTTGATTCCATTCCAACTTTGGGACAGATCTTGTCCTAACTTCTAACCTTCATAACTTCATCATTTCTTACCCGTTTTTAGTGGTTTTTATATCCATGTGAAAGTAGGAACATACTCTACGCTTCTCATTGACTTTGTAGCACCCTGTTTTCACTTTATAGTAGAATTCAATATAAATCGTTTGTTTATAAATTTTGAAGTATAGATATATCAATTTTTAGACAAAGTAATCATCATGAGCGTGTAGGAAACATCAATAAAACTTCCATAGATATATAGAACACTTGAATCTGACTTCGTATGGAGAAGTTATTATTGTTTGAAATTTTACGTCCAACCTTATACGGAAAAGTGTGTCGTAAAATATGAAGAGAAAAATAGACCACATGGTATATGACTAGTTGATTGATAGAGAAGAGAAAAATCCACAGATGAATCGATTTTAGATTACCTTCAATGATTTAAGCCCTAACTTATTAATATCATGACTAGAAAATCGATACCAAAGCTTTATCGACAATCGATTTTGATGAACTGATTTGTTAGAAATCGATTCTCAGCTAGGCATGTATTTGTGATCCATGAGCTTAATTAATTTTTTTCAATTAATGATGAAATATCGATGGTTGACAGAGATGAGAGGGAGGCTGTAGGATCTTCGGCGAAGAGAATGGTAGGTCGATGTATGAGTGGTCTTCTATAGACATATGGATGAAGGAGAAATGACCGCACCTTCAATGGATTTGAGATGATCGACAACAACGAATCCTAGACCGTGTTGGTCGTCGATACAGGTAGTGGTGGGCGTTGGAGGTGGAGGCGGAGGCGGAGGGAAGTGCCGATGAAATTAGGGAGGAAGTCGATGGAGTCAATGAAGAATCAGGAAAAAGGAATGAGCGATAGAAAGAGACTAATTAGGGATCTAATATGTTTATATGGGGGATAATTTCTAAATCCCCAAAATGTCCTTATGTTATTTTTTTGAGATACCATTCTGTGTTTTTTTTCCATTTATTTACAAAAATGTCATAAAAGATCTTAGCCCTTAATTTTTTTAATCTAAAGGTCCACTTTTAGTTCCATATATATATATATATATATATATATATATATATATATATATATATATATATATATATATATATATATATATATATAGAGAGAGAGAGAGAGAGAGAGAGCTAGGTTCAAATGTTTTTAGCAACTATTGTGTGCCTAAATGCACCAATGAGAATTCAAAAAATAATAAATAATTAAATAGATCATTAAAGGGTATTTTAGACATTTTGTACTTTTAATAAAGGAAATCATTTAATTGAAATCTTGCAATTAAGGAAATAAGTAAACATATTTGACATACTCTCTCTTTATCTTATGTCCTCTCTTTATATTGTCTACGGTTCTTTTTCACCTACAGGGAGGATGAAATCAAAATGAGGAGGCTGTTACCTTAGCTTAAGCCGCCAAGAGACACCCCCACCCCCTGAGGATCGTTGCTGATGTCTACGCTTCACCTTCGTTTCCTGCCTGGTACATGTCTTGTGTTTCCTGTTATCTATTTCCTCACTCTTAACGACTAATCCCTTGGCTCCAATCACCATTGATGCTCTTACGCCTTCCTCACTGTATGCTGGAGACGAAGGTCCAGGACACCTTGCGTCCCTCTGTCGTAACGTAGAACAAGATGCTTTAATGGCACATGTCTTACACCCAACAATTTGGTTTTTATGGTCTTTTTCTGTCTTCATCAATAACTCAATTTTATCTCATTTTTTTTTTTGCAATTTCCCCCTTATATTGGTTCTCGTAACAGCTTCAATTTAAAGAAATTGAAGGAATTAAAAGCTATTTATCTATCGATTGTATAAGATGTATGGGATTTGAGATCTTGATGTGGCTAGGTAGGAGTTTTTGTTGGTCCACCACATGTTCGATGAAATGATTAACAAACAATATTGGGTTAAACCTGATGACAATGAATCCAGTTTCAACTATTGACTTAAGATTTATCCACATGATGGAAACTGGAATGGTGAATGTGGTGTGCAAAGGGAAAACCTTTCCCAACTCGACATTTCCTACCTATTATCCTTCTTTGTTTATTTCTTAATAATTTATTTAATGTAGCTCAAGTTATGGGTTTTCATTCAAATTAGTTCTCAATCTATCATCTGTGATTGAGTTTGAGTTTTTATTTGATTGATTTTGTTGTAGAGTCAAGTCAGGGGTTGTTGGTGACAATCAATTATACGAGGGCATTACCAAATCATCATTATAATGAAAGAGTGAAGCAGGTCATACTAGACAGGTAAAGCCACTAAAACACTCATTAAAATCATTTAGTTGACCTATAAATTCTTTCAGAATAAGGGCAATATTATTTTATAATAAAGAGGGCTTTAGTTTGACGAATGCTACTATTCTTCCAGAATGAAGAAGGGTAATATTCTTCACATGTAATCCTGCAAATTGATCATACTTAGACAACCAAAAAAGGCACAAAAGCTTTAATTTTATTCTTTTACAATGATTGTTTTCTAAGAATGAACTCGAGTTTTATTCTTTATTTTTTTCTTTATATCAAAATGTAAACACGTGTTCATTCTATGATGATATAAATATTACATAAAACATGTGTTGCTAGTAATTTTGAAAAAATACATTTATACATGCTTTAGAATGTTTATGCATATAGAAGAAAAGACTATGATTTAAGTTCATTATGTAAGAATATTATTGTTGTATTCTGATAGAATTGTAGTTAATTATTTGTATGTTTAATGTGCAGTTGTTACAAGTGTATCACTACAAATTACTTGGCAATGAATTTGTAGTAGAAATGACTTGAAGAATGGCTTGAAGACCTGATGGGAAAGACTTGAAGAATGAATTAAAGAATGACTACACTCACTGTTTTAAGAATGTTGTTATTTTTTTAAGAATTATACTTGTTATTTTTTCAAAATGTTTGTTATTATTCAATGAATCACAATCATACAATGTAATTATTTGGTATATTATTATTTCAATAATCGATTTTGTATAGTCTTTCAGAATGTATTTACTAGTTTATGGTTGACATTCTGTTATTCTGACAGAATAAAATCGAAAAATATATTTACTAGTTTATGGTTAAAATTATATCATTCTGACAGAATAAAATCGGATTTTTAATTTTAAATTAATTTAAAATATTCAGATTTTTAAAAATGGAAGAAATTAATTATCCTTGAAAATCCAAAAATTTCCTTTTTTAATATAGTTTAATTGACTAAAACGTCCTTATGCTCAAATTTGTATGATTATATGGTACATGCTATCCTATTCTACTATCACAAACCTTCAGATCATGACTTTTGATTATATTCCATCCAATGGTCTAGATCTGTGCATTCTGTCACACAATATATATATATATATATATATATATATATATATATATATATAATTAGATTAAAAAAAAAAAAGCCTAATTACGGTTAAAAAAATCAGCAAGTAGATACACGCTCATCAAAAGGCGCGTTAGAGGCCAATTAAATCCTTGATATAGATATAAATGGCGGGAGCTTAATCCTTCGTCAAAAAATTGCCCAATCATCTCTCCATATGACTGTTTATCTATCTGTATGCTGTTTTATTTTTTTGTGATTTTTTATTTATTTATTTTGCTACAACATATGATATATAAAATAATATATAGTAGTATCAGGCAATCGATTTTCGTTCTGTCTAAACTAAAACCCTTAATTCAATCGCGAAATCGAGAATACTCTTTTCCCTATTTTCCCTAATCAACAGTGGTACTGGGTACTGCATTGATCGCTTAGATTTTGTCCAAGTCGCACGCGATTCGTACTCTTATTGACTCGCTTAACTAGGGTTTTCGTGTTCGTGATCTTTTGTCCTGTTAAATTGTTCCAGTTTCTCAGTTTTTCTTTTTGATTCCCTTTTAGGGTTTCCTACCCAGAACAAAAGAACCAATTGGGGTTGACGGTGCGTATAAGTTCGATTTTCGATGGAGGCGGCCGCTAGCGTCGCCGTAGCAGCCCGTGGTGTTTCCCTGACGATGCCATCTTCCCAGTCTCAGTCTTCTCGGAAAGAATGGCGTGTTGTTTCAGACCATCCAGTTCAAAACTCCGGCAACGACGTAAGTTCTTTTAACTGATGTTTTTCGTTTTTCGGATTTTTTTCCCTCACAATGTTAGGGTTTTAGTACATGTAATCTGTTTCTATTATCAGGATTTGGAGCGTTCGAAGCTAGGGCAAGGCGACGAGACACTGTTATACGATGTATGATACTTGTTCGTTTGAGTTGATGTTTTTACATTTTCTTTTATTCAAGTTGGGCTTAAAGGAGTGTGATTTGTGTGCATCAGGGAAGAGAATCTGTGAATGGGGGTCCCGATCATGAATTGCGTCTTGATGATATTGTGAAACAAAGAGAACAACTTCAACATTTAGAGGTAAATCTCAAAGCTCGACTAATAGCCAGATCAGAAGTAATGGGAATGCAGGAACGCTTTGATTCTCAGATCAAAGATCACATTTCTGCAACTGTTAAACTTCAGGTTAGTAAGAATGTCTGATCCTATAATTTATGTTTCGCTATACAATTAGTTTTCACTTACTGAAATGTGGGTGTATGAAGGAGCAACTACATGAAAGGGAAAAGGCTATAATGGAATTACAAAGGACTTTGGATGATAAAGATAAAGAACTTCATGCAATTAGATTGGATCATGAAGCAGTATGTGTAAACTGTAAACTTTCATTTCCTTCTTTTTATTTCATCTGTCATTGTTTAATATAACTGCTATTCTCCATTGGTACAGGCATGGGCTAAAGAGGACCTCTTACGAGAGCAAAACAAAGAACTGGCAACCTTCCGGTATTTCTTTAAAACATTTGTTAGTGAATACTGAATAGTGTCAGTTTAGTTCTCAGTTTTATGTTTGGTGAGTATAACATAAGTTGGTAAATATTATTTTGTAGGAGAGAGCGTGATAATTCTGAAGCTGAAAGGGCTCAACATCTTCAAAAAATCCATGACTTACAAGAACATCTCCAAGAAAAAGAGCGCCAGTTCTTGGAATTACAGGAACAGGTACTCTACTCTGTATGTTTATGATTTACAGGAACATGTCCACCCTTTTACTTTAGTCACACATATACTCTTGGCCTGTATTGTTAGCATCTGCTTCCTGCTTCTTGTATCTGCTTTCACTGTTTGTGTATCTGTATATTATTTTCCTGCTTACCCTTGCTTCTTTACTTACTTACACAGCTTTATTGCTTACCCTTGCCATTTCTTTCAGCATAGAGTTGCTCAAGAAACGATAATCTTTAAAGATGAGCAGATAAGAGAGGCACAAGCTTGGATTGCACGTGTTCAGGAGATGGATGCCTTGCAGTCAAATACAAATCACTCATTGCAAGCTGAACTTAGAGAACGCACAGAACAATACAACCAGCTTTGGGTTGGTTGCCAGAGACAGGTCGTTAATTTTAATTAGCTATAATTGCAAATTCCATACATATTTTCACATATTTTGGCATCGATAATAATATAGTATGATGTGTCAGTTTGCTGAGATGGAGAGGATTCATCTGCACACACTACAACAACTTGAAATTGAGTTGTCTGAGGCAAGAGAAAGAAATGGCACTATCTCTGATGGGACCCGCACTAGTCATGTGAAGGATGTATCTCATTTTGTGCATAACAATGGAAGCCAGCTGGAGGGTAGAGGAGGAAACAGCCCTGCTGGCGATTCTAGGGGTGTCCAAAATGGGGATGCAGAAATTGTCTCTTCACAGGTAGTTGATTTGGTATTTATATGTATACAGAAAGTCATTTACATAAGATAATAATAATAATAATGTATTGCATTTCAGAATGAAAATGTTCCTGCTGTTCAAGTTGCTCCTCAGTCGATGCATGGAATGCCAGCTTTCTTTTCACCTGGACAGCTGGCACCTCTGCATCCATATATTCTACACCATCAAGGGTTACCTCAAAATGTGAATTCACATCTTGTTCAGTCTCATGTTGGCCAGTTTCATTCTGTGCCCACTTGGCAGAATCAACAGGTGAATTAGAATATATGTATATATATATATATATATATATATATATATATATATATATATATATATATATATATATATTCCAATTCGTGATTTCACAAGATTTTGACTGTAGTTATTATTTACTTTTTTTTACAGGCCATCTCAGAAAGTTTACAAATCCCAATTCATGAACAGTATTCTTCCCAAAATGATCAAAATTCATTGAGACAGTATGAAGCGTCTGTAAATGAGCAATCACAGCAGAGCTTGCAGCAAATATCGTCTCAGTTTCATGAAACTTTAAGGTTGAATGACTCTGACAATGGCAATTTACACCAGGTCAGCTTTGTGTTCCAAATTTGTTTTTTGCTATTTTATTTTTATCCCACTAAGATTAAGTGTTGACTTTTGAGTTACAGGGAAAGAATGCAAGTTTTCTGTCTAGTCATGGAACTGAAGCTCAAAGTCCAGCTACAGAACAGCAACAGCTTGGTTCTGCTGGTAGCATTGCATCTGAAATGATTCAGCCATTAAAGGTCAGTGAAGCCACAAGTGCCCCCACTGCTGCTTCTGAAACAAAAATGGGTCTTTTTGATGAAGAAACTTTATTGGCTTGTGTTGTTCGTACAATTCCACCTGCTCCTGGAGGAAGAATACAGATTAGCTCAACGGTTGGTACCCCATAACCTCAGTTTTATATTTTTATTATAATATATGCCTTCATTATCATTTTATATCAATAAAGTTGCAGAGAATATCAATATAGTTTACTCTTGATAATTTACTTTATATTTTATCAATAATAGGCTAATAATTAGCAACATACTTGGTTTTTGTACCTATATATAGCAACACAACGACACTTTGCAACCAATATCGGCTCTGTACTTTATTTATTAAATATTGCTATCATATGTAAAGAGATGCAAGTGCACTGCTATTACATGTAAAAACTATAAGTTTTCTGCTTTTATGAGTAATATATGGCTATTATTGTTTAAAGAATTTTAAGCTTGTGGCTATTATGGTAAAGAAATGCTAGTGTATTGTTATTATGGGTAAAATTAAAAGCATAGTGCTTATATTGATGAAAAGATTTATAGTAGGTTGCTATTTTTTTTTGACAGTTGACAGTTTGACTATTACTGTTTTGACAGCTGTTGAACAGACTGACAAAAATGCTTGCACCTCTTCGTTGGTCTGATTATGAGAACAGGCATGGAAAGTTGGTTGCCTTTCTGGGAAGTCATCCCGAAGTGAGTTGGTGTTTCTGACTTCTGATTATATACTTTTTTTTTTTTTTTTTTTTTTTTTTTTTTTTTTGTGTGTGTGTGTGTGTAATAATTAAAGTTTGTTTTTTTCTTTGTGGGTGGGTTTCAGTTGTTTGTGATTGAAGGGGATTATATTCAGGTGAGGGAGGGTGCACAGGAAATCATTGCAGCTATGGTGGCTCATGCAAAAGTGCGTGCTGCTGCTGTTGCTGACTCAGCAACCTCTTCCAATCTGTCTCTGCTGTCTTCGGTTGCTGTCACTCCCATGGCAAGAACTCGATTGAAGAAGACCCCACTGCCAGCTGTCACCTCCAATTATGGAAATGCTAATGGTGTTGGTGTAAGACTTGTCACCAAACAGAATGATCAAATGAGACAAAACGGGAGGCCCACAGCCACAACCACAACCACTCCAAATTACAATGGGAAACAGCAGCAGCAGCAGCAGGGGGGCAGGTAGGTATAATAGGTTTACATTATTGTCTTTTCTTTGAGATAATCGTTTATTAACTCTTGTTTCTGTGACAGGAGTCGAGGAAGCTTCCAAATGTAATGAAGGAAGATGGTTATAGAATTCTGGTTAGAACTGGAATTGGAACTATAATTTAATTTTTCTTCCTTTGTGTATCTACTGTCTTTTTTAGCACACTATTTATGGTCTGTTGGTTATTTAAGAATGATTTCAATGGATTAAAATTCCACCCACACTCCCACTTGCACTCTTAACACTCTACTGAGAGTATCCACAATAGCAGCCAACTTTTTTCATTTATAACCATGGAAACCCCCATAATATATATATATATATATATATATATATATATATATATATATATATATATAGTAAGAGACCGTGTTTGGTTTGCCGATTGCCACAATTGAAATTCAAGATTCCATTTTGTGATATGTTTGATTGTCATTGGCATGGTGTATGACGGGAATTCATAATCATTGGTTATTTGTTTATAAAATTACCCAAATCATAATATTAAAATAAACAAGAATAAGAATTTCAGTTTTGTATTATTTCAATATACAAAAAAGATTTAAATATGTGTTGAAACTTTTCAGTTTCTGGTTTCTACAGTAAATTTCCTTTATTTCCATATCAACTTAACATGTGCAGACCGATTGATTTATTTTTCAATTTTCATCCCAATTCTTATAAACAAATAGAAAAACAATAAATACCCAAACTTGTAATAAAATTTGGGTAAAGGGGTTAAATATACGCAGTTTCATCCTTCAGTTGAGAATAGAGCTTTTAGTTGTGGATAGAGAGGCTACTTCAAAAGATAGCTCGGGCCAAATGGGGGAAAAATCATGCGTGCATGCCGCTGACTACTTTACTTTGTGTAAGATATTAGGTTGCACGGAGTCTCTCTAGATCGGGCTCGGGTCATCATGAGCAATGCTGTAAAGTTAGGTTGGGTAAGCCGTCCCATATGTCCCTCCCTGATCAACGGCTTCAAATTCATTTTGTTTTTTTTTGTATTTTTTTTTTATTACCTATATAAACAACTTTCTATCACTCTAAAAACCAAACTTTCTCTCAAATTTCATTCCAACTCTCTCAAATTCCATTTAAACCCTCTTCAATTTCATCCAAACTTTCAAATTCAGTGAATTCGTCTCTAGTTTGGATGATCATGTGCGTGCAACAAATATGTTATGGAAATAAATCATATTTTATCATCTTCACCCAATACTGAAAATAATAACATTCAACTTTTGTCGGCTCTTGCTCGGACTGTACACACGCTTCTTCAGGCTCTGCAAGTTCAAATGTGCGTTGCAATTCAAGAAATCTTGTGAGGAGAGATCGTCAAGCTACAAAACGGGTGTGATTTGAGATTACTTTGCTAAAAATGCAATCTTCGGTGATCAACATTTTCGAAGAAGATTTCGGATGAGCAAACATTTATTCATTTTTATTGTTGAAGATATGGAAAGAACATATCCATATTTTGAAACAATGTGGGTTGTAAGGTTAAGTTCTAGTTCATTGCAAAAATAAACATCTGCAATATGGCAACTAGCATGCAAGAATACAACAAATACATTGGATGAATACTTGAATATGTTAGAACTAACTTTAAAGTCTTTAACACTTCTATTATGATATTATCAACCTATATATATGGAGATGGATGTTTGCACAAACCAATGACATTCAAGTTTTGTATAGTACATATGAATCCGGACATGGATTTCCTAGAATGCTTAATAGCATGGATTGCTCACATTAGAATTGGAGGAATTGCCAAACGGTATTCGAGGTGATCACGAGTACCCAACAATGATGCTTTAATGGTGTCACTTGTTCGAACAATGACTTAAGCATTCTCTACCAATCACCCATAATTAACTATAAACATCTTAGAAAAACAACCAAATGTTCATTTAATTTGAATGAAAAATATACAAATGACTACTACCTTGAAAATAGGGTATACCCAAATTGGGCCACTTTTATGAAATAATTTCCACATCTAGCTACCAAAAAAACGGTTCAAGCCGGCACAAGAATCAGTAAGAAAGGGCATGGAACGGGATTTTGGCATCTTTAAAAGTTGTTGGGGGCATAATATGACTCCTTGCACGGGCAATGTCCTCTAACAGAACTAGAGATAATATACACTTATGAATGATGAGGCTATTGCTATATGTTCGATTCATGATATTGATGTCCATATTGAGGTAGAAATAAATGAAGATATGTCACCCACACACACATCATCTACATACAATAAGTGAGACGCATACAAAGAACCAACCATGTCACCACGAAAAAAATACAACTAAACTTACCATCACCAAAATAAAAAGATAAAGATAGGGAGATAGAGGATCTCTTTGACACAACCTTCCTTGTAGAGGAAACTCCACCGAAGGACTACCATTGACCAAGACCCTGGCCGGATAAAGACAACCACGAATTTAACCCATCTACATGGGGCCGAACCCCATGAATTGCAACACCAGTTCAAGGAATTCCCAAGAAACTGAATAACACGTCTTTTCAAACTTGATTTTGAAAACCATGAGCTGTTTTATTCACTTCTTATACAAAACTAGTGATACTATTTGGAGTGAATAGCTTCAAAACCCTTTTTTTGCTATTTCCTTCTAACTTTTTTTTTTTTGCTAGTTTCTTACAAAATTCAGTTGTTCTAAAAAAATCATGACTAATTTTATTTCCACCCGTATTCGACATTGTAAATAAAATAGTTATTTTTGTTGTCATCAATAAATCTTTCTCACTCAAATTTCTTTGTCAAGATGGTGGAAGCATTTAAAAGACGAGTAGTGCCCAAATTAGAATCGAATATCCATCTTTTTTGCAACTCTAATTCCATTTATGTCGATAACTAATTTAATAATTGTTCTTGATATTTTCAGTGTTACATTGTCTACATGCAATAATTTGTTTGCACTTTTTGAAGTCTCCATGATTGACTTCTATGTCATGCATAGAAACTAACATATTGCTAGGCATAAAAGTCTCCACCACAGTAAAAGACTTAAAAGTCCTTAAAGTCTCTACCGCAATAAAAGACCTTATGACTGAAGACATCATGGGATGATTTTAGGATGGAACAATTAAATTCATCGTTTTTGTTTTTTCCGTATTGTAGATTCTTGCAACTACTTTACCCTTGTGGATGTTCTACATGATCTAAACGATATTATTTTCAACCCCAAAATTTGGAAGAGAAAATATTTTTAATTTGAGCTTATGTCGAAAAAACAATAAAACTTGTAGCTATATTACACTCATTTTGGCTAATTTCACGGTAAAAATGACAATTTTGCATAACACAATTTCACAAAATGCAATACACAAGTCAAAAAACAATTTCTCAGTGAAGTCCCCAATTACACAATATTTGTCTTTTTCTCTTAATTTAAACTCTTCAACTTCCATTTAACTACTTTAAGATAATGTAAGTATCAACTCTTTCATGTCTAAACTCAAGCTAATCCTAATCCTTCAAACGAATTTCATTCCTTTCAAAAACATTCTACACAAACCAAATACCTTCAAGATATGAAAGATTGTTGAAGCATGAATGCATTATATCCTTGATAAAAAAAATACATTTCTTAGAACTTGGTGAAATCAGTTCTCTCAACACCTTATTAGGCAGCTACAATACAAAACCCACAAAGCAGACCACTTTTCCAGACAACAAACACGAAAAGATACTGGATTTGGTTTGTTTTTTTTCCTATCTATATATAATTTAAGGATACATTCATGAATCCCTATTACCTTCAGATCCATCTTGCTTGCTTCCTTGTCCATTTATCAAATCACCACCACCACCATGGTTCATAACTTGATGCATTCCAAACAAACCACCCTGCCCACCACCACCACCACCAGGCCTCAGACCCATCTGTGCCTGAAGCTGCTGCTGCTGCTGCTGCTGCTGTTGCTGAAACTGTAACAATTGTTGTTGCTGCTCTGGGGTCCGAAGTGAATTCAACTGAAATGGCAGTTTCTGACCACCACCACCACCACCAATAGGAAGCTGAGGAGGAGCTACAGGTTGAGGTTGCTGCATGAAATTATTAGGCTGCTGAGGCATGAAACCTGGTGGCAAGCTTGGATTCCCCTGAGAATGATTTGGTATTTGTGGTGTTGGTGTTGGTGTTGGTGGAGGTGGGTGAGTATCAGCAATGGCAGCTAAGTACATTAAGTTCTTTTGGAGTACTGCTTGATACCTAAATTAGTTAAATTTCTCAAAAAGGATACATTTTTACATGATCAATATATGAACAAATGATGTAATCAACTTACTGAGCACACTCCTGGAACTTTCCAAGGTTTTGATTTTCCATTATAGCCATGATCAGGTTCTTGTTGTCTTCAAGGCACTGCAATCGGATCGATCAAAACAATCAATTGATTTATTTCCTACTACTTATTCCATTCTTTCCCCAATTCCTTCCTATCGAACACTATGTAGCGATTAACATGGTATGTCACGATTGCAAGTATTAGGGCAAAGAATTTGTAGTTGTTATGAAAGACGTTCTTTTGTTAACAATCGTCGAACAGAACACATCAAAACTACTTAATGAAAGCGTTAATGGCGATGATCTGTTAAATACAAGAAGACACCCATAACATAACATATACACTCTAAATCGACACATTGGTGTAAATTTGCGGCTAATATGATCAAATGAAGAGCAAAAAGAGTTATGTAAGATCTGAAAGTTTAGGAACAAACTGGGAAAAGTATTCATCGATTAATGGGGCAAACTAAAGGTCAAAACTATTTGAAAGATTATAATAGAGAAAATCAATCGGAACACTAAGAAACCTTTTGAATCTGCTCGGTGGTGATGGCATTGGGGGAGAGCTTCGACGCCGGAGGCGGCGGCTGCTGCATTTTGTAGCGGGAGATTTATTTTAATCTGTAGAAGAGCTGAACCCTAAACCCTGCGAGAAACCAAAAGGCAAAAACAATGAAATTGAAAGGCAAAAAAAGGGAGACGAATGAATTTGAGGGGCAGAAGGAGACAAACCGAGAATTTGTTTGTCTGCATATGCCGCCGACTACGACTCAAAACTCAAAACTCAAAACTCAAAACCGTTGCGTGTCGTAAACGGTGTTTTGCAGAACCGAGAAAACGGAGTGTGATGGTCCAAATGAGTTCGAATTTATAAGGTACAATGATTTGAGTTGGTAATGTATTTTAGTTGTTGATCATATTTGGTTTCTAAATTTTTTTTTTAGTGATGGATTAACCTTTGAACTTGTTGAAATATGTAAATGTTACCCTTATGACCGGCTAAAATGTGAATAAGGGTAAAATGTGAAAATTTTCAAATAATTCAAGGGTAAATGAAGCACGAAAAAGTTCAATGACTAAATGTAAACAAAATTGAAAGTTTGTTACCCTTTCAAGTCATTATCCCATAAATGGTTCTAAATGTTATTAAGGAAGAGTACAAACGGGATATTGAGGTCACAGAAGTGAGGATGTTGTAGTAATCGTGTGATATACCTTTATTGTATAAAGTACCAGAAACAACACTTAAAAATGAAGTAAGATCGACTTCAATCACAAAGAAACCGAAGGAAAAAAAAAATATGGTGGTTTCAAACATATATTTACAACACAGGCGACAGTCTTCACTCCAGAAGGTGGAGACGGTCATTGTAGATCATGCGAGGAAGAGAGAACATATACTTAGGACATATTCGATTCACTCCAGAAGATGTAGACGTCATTGTGAAGATAATATGATATTAGATTTAAATGAAGTTTTTCTCTTTACAAGGACAGGAGGTTTGATTAGTGAAAAAACTCATTTAAATTTAACATCGTATTATCTTCACAACGATCGTCTCCATCTTCATGAGTGAAAACTGTCGCCTATTTCCTAAGTATATGTTCTATCTTCCTCGCACGATCTACAACAACCGTCTCCACCTTCTAGAGTGAAAATCGTCGCTTATGACTTAAATATATCTCTGAAACCGCAATAATTTTTTTTCCTTCAGTTTCTTTGTGATTGAAGTCGCTCCTACTTTATTTCTAAGTGTTGTTTTTGGTACATTATACAATAAAGGTATATCATACGATTACTCCAACATCCTCACTTTTGTGACCTCCATGTCCCGCTTGTGCTCATCCTTAATACCATTTAAAACCATTTATGAGATAATGACTTGAAAGGGTAACAAACTTTCAATTTTGTTTATATTTAGTCATTGAACTTTTTTCGTGCTTGATTTACCCTTGTATTATTTGAAATTGTTCACATTTTACCCTTATGAATGGCTAAAAGCGGTCATAAGGTAACATTTACACGTTTCAACAAGTTCAAGGATAAATACATCACGGAAAAAAGTTTAGTGATCAAATGTGATCAAAAGTTAAACTACGTTACCCTCTCATGTCATTATCCTATTTATATATCATCCGTAAACTTGTTGATGTTGTGCGTAAATTAAATCCTTGGGTTTGTACACATTTAGTCTCTGATTTTTTTTTTGTCCATATTTTCTCCTTCAACTTGTTGTTGTGTGTAAATTAAATCCTTATTACCGGTTGATGCATATTTGCCGACATGATTGCATATGTAGACAATCATTAAAAGAAAACACTCCTACGTAGATCATCTCTGAGTTCCATCGATTATAATACGATATCTAGCCCTAAGTTCAATCAAAAAAACTTTCGAACCCATACCCAAAATCGAAGAAGAAGATGTCGACTCCTAGTTCATCTGGTTCCATCGCAAAGAAAGAGGCTCTTTGTGATTGTTGTGTCCCAGTTCGAATATGCACATCCAAGACCAAAGACAACCCTAACAAAAAGTTCAAAGTTTGCCCCAATCCTCTAGTATGTTGATATCGATTTCCATATGTACATTTAATTTTCCTTCTAATTAATAAATAAAGATATTGAGCTTCTTACCATCTTTATATTTGATTTCGAAGAAACCAGGTAGGAAGTGTAAGTACTGGGAATGGATTGATGAACCTATAACTGGAAATCCGAATTTAGAACAAGAACTTGAAGCAGTTAAAGAGCATATTGCATATTTGAAGAAAGAAGTTCAAGAGTTGAAGAAAAAAGCACATAACTATAGAGTTGAAATCAGTTGTAATATTATCTGAAAACAGTTGAATGGAGTTTGGTATGATATATGAATTTTGGTAGTTTGAATGTATTGAACAGTTTATATTGAATGTTGGGTTGGTATTGAATGAAATGTTACATGGTACACATTTGAATGTAATTTACATTGAATTTGGCTGCAATTTCAACAACCAAAAGACAAGGACATTGATAGAAACAAATATGATTCCCAATAAACAATTGAAATATGATTCCCATTATAACAAGATTCTTCATAAACTAATGCATTAGTACCAATAAAGATTGAAAAAGACAAAACACAATTGACATAGGATACCTATCCGATTCCATTACTAAAAGGCAATCAAAAGTTACTAGATTACAAGCAATGGTAGTATTCTCAATTACATCAAAAGTTGGCCCAATTATCAAAAGAAAGTCATCATACAAAGCGTACTATTACATACTTCCAAAGCAAAATAAAACAAGTAACCTTAACCATTCTAAAGTAATTGGGTTGTCCAGTCATTCCTTTGCCATCCTTTCGAAAAATTTGCTTCCTGATTTGTATCTTGTTGATTCTCTCTAAAGGCTTCCCCGCTCTAACACCAAGGCTCTTAGGCACTCTAACACCAAGATTCACATGCACTTGGTTAACAGGTACTGGATACACAAGATCTTGGTTGACTGGTACTTCATTCACAGGATCTTGATTCATATGGACATTCTCTTGAATCACATGCTCTTGATTGACATGCTCTTGAGTAATACGATCTTGATTCACATGAGTTGGAGCACTTGGAGTTAGAGTGCTTGGACCTGCTTGTGAAGGACATGTGTTTGCATTACTCTTCTTTCTTGCTTTACTTGGACCTGCTTCAGAAGGACCCCTCATTGGACATGTAGCTTTTCTGTGTTTAGTTTCATTATAAATTGTACATCTGTATTGAACACCTGCCTTGCTTATAGCATGTCTTGTATTCCCACTAAGTTCATTTTTTGTTTGGTCTCTTTTTCTTTTCACACATGGCCTACCAGGTAACCTCCTCCTAATAGGAGGTAGTATCTGGTGAACATTAGGCATGTGGGGCCACAAGGTACTATCATTTAGGGGATAAGAAATGCAGACTTAGTAAACCACTCTGCAACATATTCCTCTGGATCAAGATTCAAAGAAGATATGACACATACGACATGTACACAAGGAATCCATGTCAATTGCCAACCTCTACATCCATATTCTTTCTTCTCTAGGTCAACACCATACCTTTCATTACCTTGCACAACTTCAAACTGTTTGTGTCCACTAACATATGGAGCCCAAAATTTGTCATTACAAAAAGTCAGTTAGCACTTGCATGTACAAAAAGTAAGTAAAATTGTTTGTATCCACTAACCTTCTCAAATTCTTTAGTTCACCAAGCTTCTTTCTGATAGTTGGACAATTGCCAAATTCCAGTCCAATCCTTTCCTTTTCTGCATGTACAATCTCTCCATCAAAAACTACCTTATGTCCTCTAACATAGTGATCAATGGCTTCTTTCTATCTTCTTCAATAGTAGCATTAAAGCTCTCAGAAACACCATTTTCCATTGCATCACATCCTATTCCCACCTTAAAAAAAACCCTTGACCAATAGTTTGGGTCCATTTTAATGAGATAATCACATGCCCCATACATCAAAGCTCTTGATCTCTTCAATTGCAAGTTCAAATTTATGAATTGTAGTTGTCTTTACAGTCCTCCAAAAGGTTTTATGTAGCACTCAACCTTAAAATTTTTATGGAAGTATGCAAGGATGTGCCTAGTACACAACCTATAGTCCATTTCTGTACATCTTTCTTTCACAACCTCCATTATACCCTGCATTTATTTGGAATGTTAGTATGTGTAAAAGGTAATTTGTGTATATGTGCTTTGTGTCCATCTGACATCAATATGATTCCATTACCATTTCCCCCTTCATCTATGTCTTCCATTAGATTGTCCAAGAACCACTTCCATGTCCATTTATGTACATCTTTCTTTCACAACCTCCATTATACCCTGCATTTATTTGGAATGTTAGTATGTGTAAAAGGTAATTTGTGTATAGGTGCTTTGTGTCCATTTGACATCAATATGATTCCATTACCATTTCCCCCTTCATCTATGTCTTCCAATAGATTGTCCAAGAAACACTTCCATGTACTATTGTTCTCAACATTCACTACTACCCAGGCTATTGGGTATATGTTATTGTTTCCATCCCTGCCTACGGCTGAGAGGAACTCCTATTTACATATGCCCTTCAGAAAGCATCCATCTATCCCAATAACCTTCCTACACCCATTTAACCATCCATTAACAAATCCTTTAAAACTCACATAAAACCTTTCAAACACCACAATATAATTACTTTGGGGTTGCACATATACTTCAACATGAGATCCTGGGTTGGCCCTTTTAATTTCAGCTCCATATTCCCACAACTTGGAATAATGAACCTTCAAATCACCCCCAGTTTCACACAATGCAAGTCTTTTTACATTCCTACATTGTCCAACACTAACATTTATGTTGAATAACTTGGATAGCATGGATTTCATCTTCCTCAAACTCATTTTAGGGGACTCCAATATATCAGGGACAAACTGTTTCCCTATCCATTTGTAGGTAACAATTGACCTAATTTTGAATGCCCTTGAGCAACTATGGTATTCTCTAAGGGGATTTATTTGAAATGTTTGCTCATCTTTCATCCAGGAAGCTTACTGTCTAAAAAGGAATTATTGTGTTTTTCCTTTACAACACTTTACAAGCAACCTATCATTGTCATTCTTCTCGTAATACAAGTCGTATTCACGTGTTACTGCATAGTTACTGAGAGATAACTTAAGTTCCGTAGGAGAAGATAATCTCATATCTAGTTCAGGCTTCATCTTCCTCCATTCTTGAGTAGCATCATGCCTAGGGTAGACAGTTGGAAGTTCATTGCCTTCTTCATCTTCATCAGCAAAAACTACTAGACATAACTTGTTCAAAAACTTATCATTGTAGGTTCCTTTGAAGATTCTTTTACTTGATATAACAGAGTCTTCCTCTTCATGTTCACAGTTCTCATCATCTTCCAAAACAAAGTTGACATCTTCTTCTGAATACACAAGTTCTTCATCGTCTGGTTCTTCTTTCTGAATCCACTCAAATATAGGTTTATTATCGTGGTCAATATACACATCCACATGTATGTGAGCATTTTCAACCTCAAGAAACTCAGAGTAGTCACATTTATTTTGTAGTGTTTGAAGCCCCTCACTCAATCTCGCTTCAGGTATACATAAATACGCATGCTTGCACTAAAAATCAATAAGGTTCTCAACATATTTGATGCAATCGGAGAAAACAAACTTGTCTGCATCTTCATTCAGTCGTAGTACTTCTGGAGCAGAATACACTAATGGATTAGCCACAAAAGTACCATTATGGTGTACATCGACTTTTGGAAAAGCTTGATTTTCCTCCATTGAATCAGAGTGGTGATTTGAGAGAAAGGAAGGGTGAGTAATGAGGTGCTGATCAAGAACGGATGGTGAGAATGGAACCCTAACTGTTGTTTTTTGTAAATGAGGTTTCTTCATAAATGAGGGTGGAAGAGGGTAATTCCATGTAATTGCCACGTAACTAATTTCATTTTTCTTAAAATCCCATAAAGCACAAAATAATCGGCTTAACCGGCATCAACCGGTAATAAGGATTTAATTTACACACAACAACAAGTTCAAGGGAAAAATATGGATAAAAAAAGTCAGAGACTAAATGTGTACAAACTCAATAATATGTTACCATTTTAAGTCATTATCCCTTTCATCTATTGGGTTTTAAAAAAATAATAACTCAAAATAAAATGTTTGATAATATAAAAAATCTTTTAAAATAATTTTTTATTAGCAAAATAGATTTTAATATGTTATGATTTCAGACTTTTCAAAATTCTTTATAACTTTTTGTGTTGTAAAAGACAAATTTCCCTTAAAACATAGTATAAACTAAAATAAACACTTAAAAAACAACTTATTAATTTATTGACTTTTTCTATCACAAAAATTAATCAAACACCTTTTAAAAAACTTTTTTTTATCGTCATAAGTCAATAAGTTCTTTTGCATAAAAGTCATTTTAAAGTTCGAAATGAAATATTAAACACCCTCTAGGAAAATGAAATTTAATGTTTTATTTTTTTAAAAAAAATTAATGTTTTCATTCCTTTTGTCTAAAATATTTTTGAAGTTCAAAATGAAATCCAAAACATCTTTTTGAAAAATAAAATTGAAATGTTTTTATTCTTTTAATCAAATTCATGTTTTCGGTTCATGTTTTATGTATATTTGTCTATCATCATCTTTTTTTTAATACTTTTTTTTAGAATTTAAATTTTATTATAAATTTAGTCCAAAAACTAAATTTTGTTACGAATTCATTCCAAATATAATTTAATTTATTTTTTAAAATGTTTGTATTAAATTGTAAATAAGCTTATTTTTTTTAAAGTAAGCAACTTGTATATTATAATAACAGATACCCGTCTTATCAATTTTATAGCTTTGGCCTACATTTTAAATTTTGTTACAAATTTGATCAAAACATTATATTTTATGAAGAATTGATCTGAACACTAAATTTTGTTACACCTATCTTTCCAATTTTATAGTTTTTGCATAGATTTTATTTTATTTTTTTATTATTTTTTTATGAATTTGGTCGAAACATTAAATTTTATTAAGAATTTATCCAAATTTAGTTTAAATTTCAAATTTATTTTTATACATAAATTTTAAGACTTTTTAAAGATTTTCTTACTTTTTTTTTTAAAATTTTGTATAGATTTTGTAAAATTCTTTAACAACATTTTTACAACTTTTTATAGAGAAATTTACAACTTGTTATACTTATTTACTAAAAACAAAGCTTGATGTGTATTTTTTAGTACAACATTTTAAAATTGGATTACAACTTCTTAACTTTTTTACAATGTTACACTCTCATACTTCGGTCTTACAATTTTTACATATTCATACGTTTTAACTCAAAGGTTTAAAAACAATTATATGAAAATTGTATGAAAGTTATAAATAAAAACTTTTACTTAAAACATATAAATTAGTTTTAATTTTTTGAAAACATTTACAAACTATTTTTGTTTAAAAACATTTGTATTAAAATTGTATTAGAGTGTAAAAAAATTAAAAAGTTATAATCCAAATTTATAACATTGTATTAAAAAAAATATAAAACAAGTTTATAATTTTTTTATAAATAAATATAGACAAAACTTCAAAAATGGTCCCTATGGTTTTCAAAAATATCAAGTTTAGTCCCTAAGTTCAAAAAAACTCACAGATGGTCCCTGTGGTTTCAAAACTTTTAACAAATGGTCATTTTCGTTAAGTCCGTTAGCTTTTGGCCGTTAAGTGAAGGGTATTTCCGTCATTTCATAAAAGAGGGACCATTTATGAAGTTTTTTGTTATTTAAAAAAATATAATTATTTAATAAAGGGTCCCACCCCCTCTCTCTCTCTCTAACATCCCATTTTTCCATCTTTCTATCGGACCTTAGGAACTTTCACCACCCCTGTCGTTAATGTTCCAGATATATTTCTTCCTTTATCTTCTCCAATCTAAAGAATGAAAACCCAAAAAATCTCAACCACCACTCTTTAAGTCGCCAGCAGGAATACTTCATCATTGACGATGATATTACTTGTTATAGTTGTTCAGGTGCGAAGCCATCCACTTAAAAACACGAAATCGACCTTCAGATCCATACAAAATTGACCTTAAACGAGCAAATGGATTCAACTATAAACCAACTCAGAAAATGGAGGTGAAAAGAGGGTGTTGTGGGTTCTACATATGAGTGTGGGTCATCTAATTTCCCATCATACCCATCGGAAATCACAAGTCCTAGATCAGAGTCACTACCACCAAAAATTGTTTTCTGAAATCGAGTTGTTCCAGAGATCGGTGATTGTTTCATAAAGCCAACATTTGATTTTTATTTCTGCTTCGTAGATAGGTGGTCGGTTCCTCTAGCTTAATTTTAAATTTTGGCTTTGGTTTTTATTTTGGAATCAGAATATTAAAATCGTTGGTTGCTTTAGAATTACATTTGGTTCATCATGTGTAAACTGTAGAAGAAAGAATTATGTTAGAAGTTATTTGGGTGGTTATGGTGGATGTCAGAGACGAAGGTAGCTATCGAGGACGATGGTGGCCATTTTGGCTGCCGAAGACGATGATGATGAAGATAAGGAGGGGGATGGGAAAACGAATATCAGATTTATGATAGTAAGACTCGTGATTCATCCTTTGTTTAAGAATCCATGTTATAGTTCTTTAACTGAGATGGAATGAGGATAAGAAAGAGATCGATGGAAAAAATATGTATATTGTGAGGGTTCTTCTTTCTATATTTTAATGGTAGCGTGGGTTTTTTTACATTTCAATGTCAAGAAGAGAACATAATAATGAAGAGGTGACAATAGAGAGAGAGAGAGAGAGAGAGAGAGAGAGAGAGACCCTTTATTAAATAATTATATTTTTTTAAATGACAAAAAACTTCATAAATGGCCCCTCTTTTATGAAAGAGAAAATGACAAAAATAGCCAAAAAAAATCGAAATTACAAAAATGGCCACCCATTTCGCAGATGAGAAGGTCCCATCTGCGAAATGGGCTTCTCATCTGCGAAAGTACAAGTACCTAAAGCACAGTTGTGCTTTAGGTACTTGTACTTCCGTAGATGAGAATTTTTTTTTTTAATATTTTTTCTGTATAAATAGGGTTAATTTCGCAGATGGAATAGGTCCATCTGCGAAATCCTCTCAGTCTATCTGCGAAATGGTGTATTTTTTTGTATTTTTTTTTATTTTAAGTTTGACTATGAAATGAATTGGTTTGACTACGAAATCACGTTGTTATATAAAAACTTTTGTAGAAAAAATATCATTTTGGTTGTCAAACCAATTCATTTCATAGTCAAACTTAAAAAAAAAAAAAAAAATACAAAAAATACACCATTTCGTAGATAGACTGAGAGGATTTCGCAGATGGACCTATTCCATCTGCGAAATTAACCCTATTTATACAGAAAAAATATTAAAAAAAAAAAAATTCTCATCTGCGAAAGTACAAGTACCTAAAGCACAACTGTGCTTTAGGTACTTGTACTTTCGCAGATGAGAAGCCCATTTCGCAGATGGGACCTTCTCATCTGCGAAATTGGTGGCCATTTTTGTAATTTCGATTTTTTTTGGCTATTTTTGTAATGTAATTAGTGTAAATGACTATTTTTGTCATTTTCTCTTTATGAAATGATGGAAATACACTTCACTTAACGGCCAAAAGCTAACAGAGTTACCGAAAAGGACCATTTGTTAAAAGTTTTGAAACCACAGAGACCATCTATAAGGTTTTTTGAACTTAGGGACTAAACTTGATATTTTTGAAAACCACAGGGACCATTTTTTGAAGTTTTGTCATAAATATAACAAATAGTAAACCACTAAACCAAATTATAAAAAGTTAAAAAATTTTGTCTTTTAAAACTGTAATAAAAATTAAGAAAAAAATCTTAAAGACCTTGTAAAAAACTTCTAAAAAAATAGTAGAATTTTTTTTTCGTATTCAACTAGATTAAAAAGAAAGGTTAATGATTTATAAAGGTAACCAACTTGTATAATTATATATATTTTTTATTTAGTCATGAAACTTTTTATATGCAATCTACCTTTCAATTTATTCAAATTGTCAAAATAAAATACCTATATGACCAGCAAAACCGACTATACTTGGCCATATTAAGATTTTTTGAACAGGTTGAATGGTAGATCGCATATAAAATTTTTGCTGATTAAATATATGAATTATAAAATTGATTACCCTTACAAGTCATTATCATTTTACATGTTTAAACTTTTGTGTCGCTAGTGTTTGTAGCTTTCAAATGAATTGGATTCATTAACTGAGTTTATAAAGATAAATTAAAGTGCATAATTTGGTATAAACAATTGTTACGAGACGAGTAATTGAATAACAAAGAACTTTTCGTATTTTAAATGGTAGTTTCCAGAACCTAGAAAAGGGATAATAAACTGTTTGAAAGAACAAATGACTTATTAGTTTTTTTTTTTCAAAAGTCACAACACAACTACTTAAGAGTGTTTGACAATTACCAAATAGCTTTTTAAAACTTTTTTTTCCCAAAGTTTCTTTGAAATGTCATAGTATCTGATTTTTGAGATAAGATTACTATAACACCCTTCATATTAACTGTTCAGCCTCACATTTTCTTAAGATTGGTTGATCTTTAAGCTTTTAGTCTAAAAATGTTTTTTTTTAATTCAGTGTTCAGCAACGTTTTTAGTCGTCCTTTCCTTTCATGAGTTAAGTGTTTCAACAATGATCTTTTACCATATGGAATCCTGAATAAACAATGCACTAAAAATATCATTAAATCTTGGGAAAAGAGTAACTTAAAATAACAACATGCGATTAACTAAAAGGTTAACAGAGTCTCATGAAGCATAAAAATATACTTGGACTCGATGCATCAGACAGGAACTAGAAACATAAAATGGCATGACAAGGCGTTTCAACAGTTTCTCTGTATCTATGCATTTGTATAAGTAGAGAAGTAGAGAATAAAGATAATAAATAGATCCTTCTAAAAACCTAAATCAGTGCATAGTTGATCGTGGTGCACGTGGGCGAACTGGTGTCTTTGAAGGGCTCACCCTGCATTTTATAAATTTAAAAAAAAAAAAAAATCAACCCAAATTAGAAACAATTATTTAATTTTAGTTTCTCAAATGAAAGAAAATGGAAAGTTACTAAACAACCACACCACCTTATTGGCAAGGATCCCAACACCGCACCACTGCAGTTCAGAGCTGCAATTGCACTTTCAGCCTGTAAAAAATAGCAACATACTTTTATTTCTTCACGTAGTTAGAGAATTGTATTTTTGAAAATCTACCCAATTATAGCACTGTCAGTGTCAGTGTCAGCGTCGTCCAAATATGAAAGTATTTATATAAACATAAAAAAGTACAAGTAGGACAGACAACATGTACTTTGTTGACAGGACTGATGTCAATAGGACAAAAATTACAACTTTTTGTTTCGATCAAAAAGGTGAGACCAGGACTCGCGCTCGATTTCTTGTATGTGGAAAAGACGTGAATACCCTCCTCATCCAGCTAAAAAGTTTGTCCTGTCCAGTCCAGTCCCCTCGTGTCCGATATAACAAACACAAATATACATACACATAATACCATGAATATATGCATGATTAGACCTAAATACAAATTTATATAAACATGTATACACTTTTACAAATCCCATGAATATATATATATATCACATTTTAGCAAAAGCTCAAGAAAACTTACCATCACAAACTCAACGAATGCAATACGAGTGGAATGATTATAGTCCCCAAGCAACCTCAAGCGATAAACCTAAAAACAATAAATTTCACAATTCTTACAAATTCAAGAAACATCAGTTTTATATATTTATTTGTTTAAAATAATAAAAAAAAAGCCACAAACCTCGCCACATAGTGTTTCAAAAAAGAGTTTGACATCTGCTTGAGTAACCTTCTTATCAATGTTAGTACAGTAAATGGTTCTTGCACACATTTCCCTCTCATCTTCAGACTACAACAACACACAAACTAAGTACAAGCACTGAAGCACATGGTACACATTTTACAGCTTCAAAAAGTCACCTGGGGTAAAAAAGTTGGATTTACTGGTGCAATAGCAGTTTTTGAAGGCAAAACCCTAACAGGATAGTACCCAAGCATAGTTCCACCAAGAGACAATGCATTCCTTGCACCTTCTGCAATTAAAGAATATTAAATATTACACAACACAACACATCAAAAATCAAAAGTTTTTAGTCGAATAGTAAAGGTTAAGAATTTGCATACCTTCATCAGTAAATTCTATGAAGGCAAAATGAAGAACAGAATTTGGGTCACCACATACACGACAATCCACAACCTGTCCACAGTTAACAAAGAGAGCTGCAAGCTGTTCTTCAGTCACCTGAATTCGTAAAATAGTTTAAAGAAGCGTATTAGTGGTTAAGTAATCGGTGAAAACAGCAAAATCCCAGAAAAATAAATGAGATTCTACAGTGATTGTACAATTGTACATGATTCTTTACCTGTTGATCGATGTCAGAAACATAAACTGTTCTCTTGATCACATCATCTCTTTGTGCCATACTAGTACGGCTGTTGATTCTTCTCTTCCCACTGAAATTACCCTTCTGATTACATCAATCAGAAACCCCCAAAAATCAGCAAAAGAAAATAGGAAATTAAGGAATTAAGATAACAAAAAGGGGAAATCGAAATCGTTGTACCCTTCTAGTGGTGGTGGGAGTGCCATTAGCGAAAGCAGCGGTGTTAGTGTGGACTAAGAAATTGTTAACAGCGGCATAACCAAATTGGGCAGGAGATGATGGCAGGAGTTGAAGTCTTTGATGGGGGACAAATTCTTCAGCCATAGGGTTAAGTTTCGACAGCATTTCTTCCAAATCGCTCATTTCTTTCTTAAACCCATCTCCACCATCATCATCGCCGACATAACCATTGCCGTTGGTGTTCGACGGCGGCTGTAGTGGCGTCACCTTCTGTAGCTGCTGCTGTTGCTGGTGGTGATGGTGGTGGTAATCGTTTGATCGGTAAGACATGGTGGAAACAGGGTTACGGTTGTTGTTGTTGGTGGTATAGGATGATTTTGTTGACTGATCGACATCTGAGGCTACAACGTTGATGCTATGAGCATTTTCAACAACAGCCATTTGATGTCTGATGGAATCAACGATTAAATCCTTTTTGAAAGTGGGGTTTCTGTTTGATCTGGGTTGTGACCGATTCCGATATCCCTTCTGGTAAAAACAACAACAGTGTCGCTGTTCAATTCTAAATACTACCAATCAAAATCTGGAAATTTAATAACAAAAAGAAGAAAAAAGGACTGAAATTTCCATTTTGGAGAAAGAAACGTACCTGGAATTGAGCTTAAAGATTGCACATTAACCAAGAATCAAACCAAACCCATCTCTCTATTTCTCTCTCTGAAATCTTCAGACCATAAAATAAAGGATCAAAATCAAAAACCCACAGATAACAGAGGCGAAAGTGGTGAAATTTTAAGAAATTACCCAACTAATTATATAATCTTTTGCAGTAGTAAAATAAAGATGGATGAATATTTATAGAAGTATTGGGAGAGAGAGTGTTACAGAAAGAGAGAGAGATTGATTTGTCCGTCAATGTTGAGAAATGAAGCCATCAGAACAAGCATTCAATGTAGCACAACAACAACCTTTTTCCTTTTCCTTTTTCTTAATTTTATTTTCTTTTTCGGGTATTTAATATTTCTATTTCTTGGTGCATAATATGACAAAATTTGTGGGGCGTCTACCCTTTTGGTCCCATCTTAATCATGGAAAACTTATTTAAAACATCCTTAACAATTTTTCTTAGTGTAAAAGTAAAACTTTATAGTTAAATATGAATACATAAATGTTATTTAAAAACTATTAAGTTAATTTATTAATAATAAAATAATAATTTTATATTAAAATAAACAAATAATGTTAAATTATGATAATCTTGAACCGGATCATAATAGTAAAAGATTAGAGAGTTATTATTAGTTATACTTTAAACGAATTCAAAAAATAAAACTGAAATTAATATATATGTAACATCTCAAAATTTTCAACAAACTGTAACTTTTTAAAACAACTCATTTACTAAAGAGTTAATTACAAAAACCATTGTTTCCAAAAGATTATCTAAAATCAGAATCATTTACAACATAGTTTTCAAACATTTTCATTATCAGAGTTTCCCACAAATCATAAGTCTCAAAATCACGAGGATGTGTACGGTCACGCCTTCATCTTGCCATGATCTATTGAAGTACTTGAAACCATAAACCAAAACTGTAAGCACGAAGCTTAGTGAGTTTCCCCCAAAGTACCCACACAAACAATTAACACATATACAATAACAATATGCAACGGGTCTACAACTAAAATACTGGATTACCCTTGAGTTCACAGTATGAGTCTGGCTTGCCTATTGGTCCCACAACTCATATATGGCTTGCTCCTGAGTCCACAACATAAGTCTGGTTTATCTCCGGGGCCCACAGCTTATGTTTGGCTTGCTCTCTAGCCTAATCAGTCATTAGACCGACACACAGATGTTCAACCCTCAGTACGAGTCTGGCATACAACCGGTCCTCAACTCATATCTGGAATGCTTCTGAGTCCTCAGTATGAGTCTGACATGCCCTACCCGGCCCTCAGCTCAAATCTAGATTGCTTCAATACCCTCGAGCCCTCAGTATGAGTCTAGCATACCACCGGGTCCTCAGCTCGTATCTGGAATGCTACTAAACCCTTAGTATGAGTCTGGCATGCCCTACCCGTCCCTCAACTCATATTTGGAATGCTCCAGAGTTTGTTGGCTATAACACGAACAGATACAACCTCAACCCAACACAATATACCGACAAATAACAAACATATACAGATAATCATGCAGACAGAATCATAGGTAGTCCTACAGATCTACTAGACTAACATATCAAAACTAGCATGCATATATATCCCATACTCAGCATATCAACAATATCAGGTTATCAAACCAATGGGCAGAACTTGGTGTCTTCGACCCGAAAGTATAGTGAGGAAAAATCACCTCTCGATCTGATCCATAGTTGATAAGGTACCGACTCCGAATCTTAGCTCCAACTGTAACAACCCAAAATCCCAAGTATTGTTAAATTGCATTTTGGGGGTGTTTTAAAGGGGAGACTCGGCGAGTTGGAGCTAGACTCGCCGAGTAGGGTCGCAGACTTGGTCGCGGGTTCGCGACTGGACTCACCGAGTCCAGATATGGACTCGGCGAGTCGACGCTGTTCAGCAGAAACCCTAGCCGTTTGGTTTTGGATCGTATATAATGCCTCTTAGGCCGTCATTGTCCGTCTTTTGGCCGATTGAGAAGAACCCTAATCGTTGTGGACGTCTAGAGCAGGAGAGGAAGCTTTTGGAACCTTGAAGAAGTGGTTAGGCAAGAAGAAGAAGAGTTTTGGCCAAAGGAATATCAAGGGGATCGAGTTCTGAGGTTTGGAGACACAGAGAGGGTGTTATTCAGGTAATATTTCGGATCATTTCTGCTATATTGAAGTGTGCTCGAATTTAGGGTTTATGAAACCCAATTGGAGATTAGACGGATTGTAGTGTCGTTACCCCAATGTTTATAACCTTGTATTAGGACCCTTAGAGGTCCAGAAGGTCCCATGTTTGTTTATTCGGGAATATATGTATCTCAGGAAGCAGTTCGATCGACTGCATGGCGTGGACTCGCCGAGTCGGATGATCAGACTCGGCGAGTAGCTTGAAGATTCACTGGGACTCGCCGAGTTGTTCTTCAGACTCGGCGAGTGGAGTCGGGGTGGCCCCGCGATTCTTCCAGGAGTGACTCGTCGAGTCAAAGAGGATACTCGACGAGTAGAAGGGGAATCTTAGAGGATTGAAGGACGACCAGACTCGCCGAGTCGCCAGGGAACTCGCCGAGTCCAGTCGAGTTGACAATGGACTGTTGACCAGAGTTGACTGGTGTGATTTCTTAGGGTCAGTTAACGTGGAAGATAGAAGTATTAAAAAGAGATATATGATGTTACAGGGAGCTTGTAGCTCGGAGGATCAAGTGCAAGGGGTTTTAGGAGTTGCTATCTTCCAGTGTCCGCGAGGTGAGTCTTCTCACTATACTGTACCCGGAAGGGTTTGACTGTGTGACCGGAAGGTCGGATATGATATGTGATATGTATGCTATATGTGGTATGTTATATGTTATATGTGCTATGTATGTTATGGGCCGGAAGGCGAAAATGTTATGGGCCGGAAGGCGATATGATGTGTGATGGACCGGAAGGTCGGCGTGGGTAAGGCCGGAAGGTTTACCCAGCAGGGACGGAAGTCCCCTGAGACACATGGACCGGAAGGTCGGGCCGGAAGGCAATGTTATGTGGACCGCAAGGTCCGGGCCGGAAGGCGTAGGTGCGTAAGTTGTATTTTGGGGAACTCACTAAGCTTCGTGCTTACGTTGCTCATGTTATGTTGTTTCAGGTTCTTACAGTAACGCGGGATGGCAACGGTTCGATTGTACACACCGAAGAAAGAGTTGTGTTTTGGAGGATCCTGGTCTTCTATTCTAATGAAAATGAAACTATGTTTTGTAATTCGAATGTGAATAAGATTTTAAACAAGTGTTTTAACATTAAATTGATTATTTAAATGAAAATTTTGTTTTTTTGGAAATCACGGTGTTACACCAACCAATACCTATCCATCCAAGTGACCATTAACCATCAAAATCCCAAAATACTCTTTAGGTTAACTTAGTTAAAAGCAAAAGTCAAAGTCAACAGTCCATGTTGACTCCAACATGTCGTGTTGACTTGCAAACACGTCGTGTTCCTCCCGCATCTAAATAGTCGGGAAAACCCCATCCAACACGCCGTGTTTACCAGAGTTCCAGCAGCTTAATCCATTAAGTTGATTCCTTCGATTCACAAAGCTCCAAAGCTCAGATCTGGACCAAAATGATAAGAAGAAGGATAAAGTTTCCAACTTTATCCTTCTAGGACTATTCCAAAGGGTCCAAAACCCATCTATAAGGCTTGAAGATGCAAGGACTTAACCAATAAGCACTTAATCCTTAAAGTTGATGCCCAATACTTTCTAGAAGAGGTTCTAGCACTAAAACCATCCCAAAGGTCGGTGCTTTATAGGCATGCATGTCCAATGCATGTCTTGAACCCATATTAGGTTAACAATGAGGATTATGAACTAATCTCTATGCATGACATCAAAACTAAAACATAAACCAGATCTAACACTCTCTATAAGGTCACCTTGACCTAGAGATTCATAAAGCTACAAACTTTATGAGATTTAACCATCCTAACATTCAAGAACAAGAAGCTATGGGGACAAAAACTCAAGATCTAGCAATATGGAGTGATAAAAATCAGATCTTGAACACTTACAAAGGTCCAGAATGAAGCCAAGTTGAAAGATGAGGAACTTGCTTGTTGGATCTTGCTTCCTTCTTCCAACTTCTTTCTTCTTTGGCTCCAAAACACCGCCCTAGATCACAAATGAGAGGGAAAGATGATTAAGGTTTCTTTCAAGGCTTGAGGGCTGATGTGGGCTGAGGGTGAACAAACACTAGCCTCTTTATTCATTTAAATATGGGCAAAAACCCGAAAGATTAGAGTTTCATTTCCAACGACCAACACGCCGTGTTCCAGGAGGTAACACGACGTGTTGCTCTTAATGAGACCCACGTCCTTTCTTATCTCGACACGCCATGTTGGTGCCTCCAACACATCGTGTCCAATCCCCAAAAAGGTGAATTATACCCAAAGTTGCTCCTCAAATTCCGGGTGTTACAATATAGTTTAAGAAAAATATTTATTTCATATTACTTTGATCTTCTAAGATTACACGGAAATAAAGTTATATAAAAATTTTTACTAAATTAATTTGAAAACTTTTTCTTGGTATTTTTAGTTTCAACCCACTGTTTTTAATATCAACTAATATTCTTATGGTAATATTATTTGTAATTATTTTTATTTTTATTAAATATATTTTTTAATTTAATATTATTTTTAACTGTTTTATTATTAATTAGATTAAAGTTATTCATTTGAATATTTTTAATTATTAAGAAAAGCAATTTTAGAAATTCATTTAGTTTTTATTTGATGTTTTAATGGCTTAAATTTAAGGGTTATACAATAATAAAACCAAAACCATGAGTCACATAAAAATGAAGCCATATGGTAGGTAAGATAGTGGACAGTCACAATTGTTTCTAAAAGAAAACCTCTATCAAAAAAGGCTTAAAACGCCTGCTCGAACATGATCTCATATATCTAATAAAATGTCAGTCCACCGTCAAATATATAAAAAATGGATGATTAAATAAATTAAGAGGCAATACTAAATGGGAAAAAATTATAGACAATAAAGCTATAGAAAAAGGTTTATGGGCATATATGTGCGAATTGTATGCATACACAACACTTAAGCAAATAGCAACAATAAGACACAGAGAAAACATTAGACATACCACTCAAAGCAAATACTAGTAAAGAAATATGAACGGAAGCAAATATGGGTAACAAGAAACATACAATATGAATGGAAACAAACTAGGGTGATACACGAAATATATATTAGTTTTAATCCAAGTAATCTAGACAAAAATTAATACACGATAGATAATGTACCTAATAAAATAGCAATTTAATGCAGGTAAGTAGGGTATCGAACACAGAAAACAGTAATGATAATTAAAATTACTACTAATGTTAATTAATTTAAACAATGATTAAAGGGGGAAGGGGGGGTTCTCTAGTTTTACAAGACTAGAAACTTAAATAATCACTCAAACACTTAGCAAGGAATCAATTAACAACTAATTAAGGAACAAAAGACGATTTGAATCAAGAATATTAAAGAGACTTCCGTTTAGATACGATTCACTTACTCTTATGGTTGATTTCATGAAAAGTGCAATGGATTAATATATCATCAATTACCGATTTCTAATGTGATTAGATTAATGTTCACTAAACTAATCATTTAGCAAACAAGTTAATTCAAACAGTGATCAATTGGTTAAACTAACAAATTTACTAGTATTAAGTTCGAATCATGCAAGACTTGTAATGGTGATAAATTCAATTGGTTGATTAAATTAATTTCATATATGGTTGGTCATCATATATAGCTCACACATCAATTTACTTACTTTTCTAATTAATCATAGGTTTTGTTCAAAACACTAGTCTTACAATCTTGATGGTCACAAAACTATAAGATTCAAGCAATCAAGAAAGATAGGCATACAATCTTAATTAACTTAGTAGTTAACAGAAAAATAATTATCATTAACATATAAGGTTCTTTTAGCAAAGCTAACATGAAAAATAATCAAATCAACATAATCCAAAACCACAAAATCAACACATGGTTGTAAGATCCTCTACTCTAAACGAAAGTAGAGTTTTTATCCCATGACTTCAGCAAATAAAATCATAAAAACGAAATTTAATCTTGAAAACATAATGAAAACGAAGGAATTAAGTAGAATAAAGATAAATTGCCTTAGATCTCTTCAAAATTAAGCTTAGAACCGAATTCTACACTCCACAACTTCCAAAGGATATCTTTGGCCTCCAAAAGTCGATAAAAGCCTCCAGCATAAGTTAGGGTTGAGGAACTTAACCATCTATAAATAGATCATGAAAACAGTGAAACACGACATGGGTAATCACCAACACGTTGTGTTCTTCATTAAAAACGCGTATCCAACCAAGCAAGAATTTATCGCGAATCCCCAATACACCACACAATGTTTCACTTCAACATGCTGTGTTTGTATTCTAAAATTTATTATTCTTTTAAAAATCCAAGATCCTTGCTTCCATTCACCAATTCCACTTCCTTTTCTTTCCAAGCATGTCTTGGCTACTGCAAAATAAATTTTCAACCAATTAAGCACCTTTTGTTCAACAATTGACACAAATGCAACATAAAATATTAAGATAATGCATGAATTATATGACTAAATATGCACGTATCAAAGGGGACTCATATGAATACAAGCACAAACAAAGGTCGCCATGAAAAAGCTAAACATATATAATATAAGCAAATATTACTAAAGCATGGAGCAAATACCAACCACAAAGTTACAACATATAATAATAGATACAAGCAGAGAGTAAAACGGGAACAAATGTTGAAGATTACAAGTACAAACAAAGGTTAAACTCAAAGGACTACTCATATACTACTCCACTACCCTAATCATGTGCCTCCATCTCCTCTTATATGAGGTCATGTCATCAAAAAGACCTAACTCTTTCATGTTTAACATCACATTATCTATCCACTTTCTTTGTGGGCGTCATATCCTCCTCACACCATCCCACTGTTGTAAAAATCCCAACTGGGTCCTGATTAATCTTTGGTTAATCCCTAGGCGCTACTCGACCGATTAGAGGGCGCCTACAGATTAATCCCTACATACATAATGAGTGAAACAGTATAAAACGATGCAATTTTAAAATTTTGAAGAACTTTTATCTCAATGGAAACTATTTGAGTTATGATTGATGTTGTATTAATCATATTAACCTATTTTGTTATGAAATTAGTGGTATTTATGAACTTTGATATGATATTAGTCATATTTAATTTTTGAAAATTAAGCAAATTAGCAATTAATGGTCCCCGATTAATCTCCGCCTAGCCGATTAATCGCTTAACCCCAACCCACCGACTAGCTAACGTCGAACGTTTTTTACAACCTTGCACCATCCATAACAATCGTCTCCATTATCCTAAGCTTAGTAGTCGACTCACTTCTACGGACATATCCAAGGCACCACAATATTCCTTCTATTGATGTCTCATTGATTGTGTAACGTACAAAAAATTAACACTAAAAATTTCAATTTTTAAATTAATAAAAACATTATCAAAAACAACATCATAGAAACCATGGTGAATAAAAGTGTATCAATAAACATCCAAGTACATAAGGGTAATATAAAATGCGGAATAATGTGGTGTGTGCACTGCAATCATCCTGAGCTCTTCCCCTTCGAACCAGAAGTACCTAAAACATAAACTAAAAACCGTAAGCACAAAAATTATTTAGTTCCCCCAAAATACCACATACTATACATATCAAACATATAATGGGCCCCGCTTGTCATCGAGCCCCACTCGAAACAGATATGTCAGTCATCAAGCCCTGCCTGGCATCGGGCCCCGCCCGATATACTTACGAATATATAAACACATGCAAAAATCACAAAGACAAATAACATACAACATAATCATCAGGCCCCGCCCGGCATCGGGCCCCACCTGGTATACATATAAACACATAACACATGTAAGAGTCACACAGACAACTAGCATCCTAAACATAAGAAACCACGAACCGGCATTGGTGCCTTTGACCCGCTAAACCCAGTGTGAAACTCACCTCAAGTTGCTAAATCTCTCAGATAAAATTTCGGTCTGCTGATCCAGAAAATCCTCGCGTTAACATCATCAAATAATGTCTATTAATAACTGGATCTTGACCCATAATCCAGAATCTAAGTTACTTGTCCAATATCCAGGGTAAAATACCATTTTACCTTTTTCTTACTTGGCCCATAACTAAGGCCCACCCATTTGCTCAAGAAACCCAAATTCCTAAATGACATCCCAAGGCCCAATATGGTCCAACTTCCAAATTGGGCCCAAAAATCATCATGGACCTGATCCCAAGAAACTCCATAGTTTATCAATGGCCCAATTCAGAAGTCCAATGGCCCAACAAGGCCCATACCCTAAAAGCCTAAAATATGGCCCAAACCCGAGGAAGTCAACCCAAAGGTCAAAAAGTTGAGTACATTGGGCTTACTTAGACTTACGTTTGGCGTACTCCATTTGGGGCCAGTACGCTCAACGTACGAGCCGAGTACGCCCCGTGTACTCCGCAAACAGCCAACCCAACTCATTAAGCACTTATTTGGTTAAGCCAACATGCTTCTATAAAGTGACTTAACACGTAAAATTGGCAACTTTACTCCCATGTATGACTTAATAAGTCCCAAAAATAAAAAAGAACCATAACAAAGAACCTAACTCTTGCATGTACCAAAATAACTCATAAAGGTTGCATTTTTATGGACAAGGAACCTTATTTGTGTCAAGATCTAAACCCCATGGCTTCTGGAGTAGACCATAAACTCAAGTTTAGCTCAAAAGACCCAAAAATGCATAAATAACTCCCTAAGTTGGATCTAGCATAAAGAATCATCAAGATGAGAGTTTTTTTTTACCTCAAATGACTTGCTAAGATGAAGATAACTCTAAATCTACAAGCTCAAGCTACTCCAAAGAAACCTCCAAGTGTTCTTCTTCTTCTTCTACTTCACCAAAAAACACCACTAAAACTCACTTTCAAGCTCAAAACTCACAAATGATACATAAGGTTTCGTTTTTAGGGTAAAGAGTGATGGAGTTTGATCAATGGAATGTCCAAGGGTGGTATAAGTTGCTTAAATAGGGTGCAAACCCTAAAAATTAGGGTTTAGCCCTACATCACGTACACCCAACGTATGTGGGTGAACCTGTGATCCTGAAATGAGCTAGTACGCTAAGCATACTCATTGAGTACGCTCCGCGTACTAGTTGGGGACTAAATTGAAATTTTTTTTGCATTAAGGGGTTAAAAGGGAAACATACCAAATCTTGAATGTTACTATTCTCCCACAATTGAAACAAACTTCGTCCTTGAAGTCTGCTGCCCCAGATAACTTTGGGTAGTGCTCCCTCATCTCGTCATTCGGCTCCCACGTCCATTCTGAACCCTTGCGATGTTGCCACTGAACTTTCACCAACTTAACAACCTAATTCCTTAATGTTTTCATCTTCTTGTCAAAAATCGCCAACGGTCTCTAAGTATAATTCACACGATCATCCACCTGAATATCCTCCAACGGAACCACCACGGAATCATACACTAAACATTTTTGCAACTGAGAGACGTGGAACGTGCTATGGATCTGATTAAGCTCATCGGGAAGATCCAAGCGATAAGTAACCCGACCCACCTGATCCAAAACCATGAAAGGACCGATGTACCTAGGGCCCAACTTGCCCATATTCCTAAATCGGATGTCAACTTTCCAATGTGACCCCTTCAGGAGAACCATATTGTAACAATGAGATTTTCAAAACAAATTTTTCATTTTTCAACAACCAAATTTATATATAAAATATTCTCAAAAAGTATTCCACAGTAGTTATCAATTCAAAACATATCCCAAGATCACAAATCAAATCTCCTCTCTGTGAGTACGGGTCACGCTGGCGCCTTTCCACGGTCCTCGCTAGTACCTGAAACACATAACACAACAACTGTAAGCATAAATGCTTAGTGAGTTCCCCAAAATACTGCATACAAAACATACGCCACTCGAGGCTACAGTACGACCCTCCGGCCGATGTGTCTTAGCGGGACCCTCCAGTCCCGTAGCTCGTTAGACCCTCTAGTCCGGTCATAGCTCATTGGGCCCTTTGGCCCGGTCTAAATCGTTGGACCCTCCGGTCCGATCTGTATCGTTGGACCCTCTGGTCCGGTCTGTATCGTTGGAACCTCCGGTCTATACAATCATATAACATACATATATCACATAGCACACAACTCATTCGTAACACATAATCTCATACATAGCACATAGGACCCTCCGGTCAACATATAAATACCACTCTAGGTAATGTATAGTGAGAAGATTCACCTCGGGTAACTCGGTAACTCGTAAATCTCGGACTTGGTGAAAATAGGATCTAGCCTCCGCCTAATTATACGAAATAAAACACTCGGCGTCAACACACTTCCCAAGGCTAGACCATTCCCTCTCTTAGCACTCTCAGGAGGGTAAAAGACCATTTTACCCCTCTCATGGCCCAAATACCCTAAAGTTGACTAAACCCTAGAAGTCAACAGAAGTTAACCCTCTGGGTTACGCTGCGCGTACCAAACGTGTACGTTGAGCGTACCTGTTGCCTTCACAAAATCGGGGTGCGCCACCCTCTACGCTGCGCATACTGGGATTACGCCCAACATAAATCCCAGTTTAGCCATATTGAGTAATTTGGTCTTATACGGTTAAGACAATAACTCATATTCCAGATCTGACTTCCCTAAGGGTCCTACTCCATAAAGTTGAAGCTTTTAAGCCTTGCATGGCTAAAAAGATCATCTATCACTCAAAACACCTTTCCTCTTTCCATATTAAGATCCTAACTCATGCATGACTCAATATCCACGACCAAGATTGGATTTTTATGAATCCTCAACACATATTACACTGGGAAAGGCCAGATCTAAGCTTATGGAGACTCTTTGCACACAAAGTCTCCACCTTTGAACCAAAAAACCCTAAAATGGGTCCAAAAAGCAAAACTCTTGAAGGACAAGGAAAGCTTTGAGCTTTTTACCTCAAAAGGGATCTCCAACCACTGTAGAACTCAGATCTACTCTTGCTCTTCCACTTCTAGCTCCAATAATGGCTTCCTCTTCTCCTTCTTCACCTTAAAAAGGTACCTTCAAGCTCAAGAACACACACACGAGCTTAAACACATATTTCTGCACTCTAAGGGCTCATTCAAGGGGGTATGGTGGCTGGGGCAAAGGACTAAATGTTCCTTTTACAGTGCACAAGCCAGAAATTAGGGTTTGCATCTGGGCACACTACGCCCAACGTAACCCTAGGTACACCCAGCGTACCTGGGCGAGTCGGCGTCCAAAATAAGCGCGTGAGTACGTGCGGCGTACGCCTCTTTACGCCCAGCGTACTCACAAATCCAACATATAACTTTAAGGGACTCACCTTGCCAACTCTCAAAGTAGAAGGGTCGTAAAGCTTACCTGGATTTCGGTCTGTTACAATTCTCCCCCACTAGAACCAGACTTCGCCCTTGAAGTCTCATGTCGAAAACAACTCCGGATGCTGCTCCCACATCTCCAACTCCGGCTCCCAATTCAGCTCGGACCCCCTCCGATGTTGCCACTGAACCTGAACTAAGCGCACCTCCTTGTTCCTCAGAACCTTGATCTTCCGATCCAAGATTGCAATCGGCCTCTCGATATAATCCAGACTCACGTCCACCTGGATATCCTCCAGTGGTACCACTGCCGACTCATCGGCTATACACTTCCTCAGTTGCGACACATGGAATGTATCGTGAACCTGGTCCAACTCCGCAGGTAGGTCCAAGCGGTACACTACCCTGCCCACCCTCGCGATCACTCTAAACGACTCAATATACCGGGGCCCCAGTTTACCCCTCTTCCTGAATCGGATCACTCCTTTCCAAGGAGATACCTTTATGAGCACGAAATCCCCGACCTGGAACTCGAGCTCGGATCGTCGCCTATCCGCATAACTCTTCTGGTGAATCTGAGCGGTCAACAACCTTTGTATGACCTGATGTATCTGCTCTGTCGTCTGAAGCACTATCTCTGTACTACCCATCACCCGTTGCCCTACCTCACCCCAGCAAATGGGGGTCCGACACCTCCTCCCATACAACAGCTCAAAGGGTGGCATACCAATGCTCGAGTGATGGCTGTTGTTATAGGAAAACTCAGCCAAGGGCAAATACGTGTCCCAACTCCTGCCGAAATCCAGTACACATGCCCGAAGCATGTCCTCGAGCGTTTGAATCGTCTGCTCGCTCTGTCCGTCGGTCTGCGGGTGGTATGCGGTACTAAAATGCAGCCTCGTACCCAATTCCTCATGAAATTTCTTCCAAAATCTGGAAGTAAAACGCACATCTCGATTTGAGACAATCGAGATCGGTTCTCCATGCCGCGATACCACCTCCCTCACGTACAACTCTGTCAGCCTCTCCGCAGAAGAGCTCTCACTGATGGCAAGGAAGTGAGCACTCTTCGTCAACCTGTTCACAATCACCCAAATTGCATCGACACCCCTAGCAGTCCTCGAAAATTTGGTGATAAAATCCATGGTAATCTGTTCCCACTTCCACTCGGGAATCTCTAACGGCTGTAACTTACCATGCGGACGATGGTGCTCGGCCTTAACCTTGCGACAGGTCAAGCACCTCTCTATGAACCATGCGACATCCTTCTTCATACAGGGCCACCAATACTCCTTCTTCAGGTCCAAATACATCTTAGTGGCCCCGGGGTGGATTGAGAACTTCGATCTATGCACCTCCTCCATCAAGATGGTACACGTTCCGCCCATAAATGGTACCCAACCCGACCCTGAAAGGTCATAAGTCCTGGACTATCGGTAACAAACTCCGATACCCGCCCGATCACTCGCTCCCTTTTGCGGTTCTCCGGTCTCATGAACTCCGCCTGGGCCCCTAGAATGGTGTTCCACACCGGAGTCATCACTGTCAATCGGGGTGCCCTCTGCCCTACGGCTCAGGGCATCGGCTACAACATTAGCCTTTCCCGGGTGGTACAGGATCTCACAGTCGTAATCCTTTACCACATCCAACCATCTCCTCTGGCGCATATTCATGTTGGGCTGATCCATCAGGTACTTCAAACTCTTATGGTCCATGTATATGGTACACCGAACCCCGTACAGATAATGATGCCAGATCTTAAGGACGAACACCACTGCCCCCAAATCCAGATCGTGGGTGGGATACCTCGACTCATGAGGTTTCAGCTGCCTCGATGCATATGTTATCACATGCCCCCGCTGCATAAGCACCGCTCCTAACCCTGATATCGATGCATCACAGTACACCACAAAATCCTCCATCCCTTCCGGGAGTGCGAGTATCGGAGTCTCGCACAATCTCTGGCGAAGTGTCTCGAATGAGGTATGCTGCTCCGGACCCCATGAAAAAGCAACGCCCTTCCTAGTCAACTTGGTGAGTGGCACGACGATCTTGGAGAAATCCCTGATAAATCTCCGATAATAGCTAGCCAACCCTAGGAAACTCCTGATCTCAGTAGGTGACCTCGGCACCTCCCAACTCATCACTGCCTCGATCTTGGCCGGATCGACCAATATCCCTTTCTGGTTAACGAGGTGCCCTAGGAACTGGACCTCCCGTAACCAAAAATCACACTTGGAGAATTTGGCGTAAAGCCTCTCCGATGCCAGGACTCTGAGGATCTCCCTTAAATGCTCCTCATGTTGCTCTCTGGATCTCGAATACACCAAGATATCATCGGTGAAAACAATCACCGAACGATCCAACATCGATCTGCACACCCTGTTCATGATATCCATAAACGCTGCTGGTGCATTGGTGAGCCCGAATGGCATCACCACGAACTCATAATGCCCGTAACGAGTCCTAAACGCCGTCTTCTAGATATCTTTATCCCGAACCCTCATCTGGTGACATCCCAAACTCAAGTCTATCTTGGAGAACCAAGACGCTGCAACTGATCGAATAGATCGTCGATCCTCGGTAATGGATAACGGTTCTTGACCGTCAACTTGTTCAAATCCCGGTAATCAATGCACATCCAGTATAAACCATCCTTTTTCTTGACAAAAAGGATCGGCGCTCCCCAAGGTGAGCTACTCGGTCTAATAAACCCCTTTCACAGCAGCTCCTGAGGCTGTGAGGATAACTCCAGCATCTCGGGCGGCACAAGGCGATAGGGTGCCGCCCCCGGTACCAAGTCGCTACGAAACTCCACCTACCTCTCGGGAGGCACACCCGACAAGTCCTGGGGGGAAAACATCAGGGAACTCCCGCACAATCGGGACCTCATCAATCGAACTTGGCCTCCCATCGGCCACTCGCGTCCATCACATAGGACACAAATCCCCTACAGCCCTGCTGTAAACTCTGCCTCGCCCTAGCAGCCGATCAAAATGCTGACTCAGGACGGGTACCCTCATCGTACACCGTAAGTACTCCCCTACTAGGGTCTCGAATCGTCATCAACTGACGCTCGCATTCTATAATAGCTCCAAATTGGCTCAACCAATCCATGCCCACTATAACACATACGTCCCCCATCGCAATCGGGACTAGATCGATCGGGAACCCCACACCGAAGATCTCAACTCTACATCCTCGAATCACCTCTGTGGCATACACCGCCCGATCGTTAGCTATAGAAACTTGCAGAGGTCGACTCAATGCCTCTCGACAAATACTGATATGACGACTAAAAGCTAACGACACAAAAGATCGACTCGCTCCCGAGTCAAATAGCACTAAGGCAGGTACAAAATTCACAAGAAAGGCACTTACGCATATCATAATATAAGCATAATATCTCAGACTCAAAATAAATAGAGGAAGGAATACATACCGGCTACAACGTCGGGTGCTGCGCGAACCTCCTCCGCTGTCAACTGGAAGGCTCTCCCGCAAGCCTTCGGCGCCTTGACCTTCGCTGGCCGAACCTCGGTAGCCCTAGCAGGAGGCGCAGATCCCTGCGCTGATCCCTGATGTAGCTGAGGGCACTCGGCCTTCCGATGGCCGATCTGGTTTCAATGGAAGCAAACCGAAAATCCGTTGGGGCAATCCCTCGCGATATGCCCGTCCTTCTCGCACTTGTAGCATACTCCCGCTCTGCATGACCCCTCGTGACTCTTGTCGCACTTCCCACAAGTGTGGCCCTTCGTGCTCCCAGATCTCGAATCAGCAGGCCTGGCCCGTTTGGTTGCCGGCCGAGACTGTGTCGGCTGCTGATCCTTCCCCTGAGACTCCGCCTCGTCTCTGGCCCGAGTCTCCAGCTCTATCTCCCTCTTCCGGGCATTTTCCTGGAGCTCAAAAAATATCTGGTAAGTCGAGTTCGCCACGAACTCCCGAATATTTCTCCTCAAAACACTCAGATACCGGCTCATACGAGCCTGCTCGGTAGACACTTGCTCAGGGCAAAACATCGCCCTCTCATGAAACTTCCGCGTAATCACAGTAACTGAATCAGTACCTTGCTTGAGGGTCAAAAACTCCTAAGGCAGTCGTTCCCTTTCCATAGGGGGAACATACTCATCACGAAACATGGTGGTGAACCTCTCCCAGCTCACCGCAGTAAGCTCAGCTGGGGTGAAATCTGCTGACACGAATTTCCACCAGTCCTTCGCCCCCAAGCGAAGCTGGTTCAGCGCGAACCAAACTCTCAAATGCTCCGGACACGAACAAGTGTAAAAGCATCCCTCAAAATCTGCAATCCATATCATAGCAACAATCGGATCCTGTGTCCCACCAAACTCGGGTGGCTTCGTGTTGCTGAACTCCCGATACAGCAACGAATCCCCCCCTACGGCCTGGCAGCCGCGACGGCTGCGGTGGCTGCAGCAACAGCAACATCAGTAAGAGCGGCATACCGCTCATCAAAAGTCTCAATCAACGTGGTCTTGATAGACCCAAACATCTCCGGTATCTCAGCCCGTATGGCCGCATCCACCTCCTCATGAATCAATCGACGGATCTCCTCGTCGCTGACACCGCTGCTCCCATGTGTGTGTCGGGTCCCAACCATGATGTCTCTGAAATACAACATAAAGATATCAGAGACTCGATCAAGCATACTCACACTTGATAACGCAACCCTACTCGTCCTCCAATATCCTAAGGATTTTTACTTGGACTGCTCACTGATCCGGTGTCTTCAGTAGTACGGGCCCTATACTACCGACCACACCGCATCAGCATTCACCCCAAGTCCTCCTCCTTGGACCCCGGATCGCAAGTACTCTACTCTCTCTATGCATTGGCTACCCTATGATATACCTCTCATGAGCTCCTAACTGCTACCTACCCACTCTCAAGGCATCTCATAGCAGCAGTGATCTCATAGGCTAAGGCATCACAAATCAGGCCACTCTAGTCCTAATATGAATACCTAGCCTACTCTAGCATGCATAACATAACATATCATATCTCATAACACATAATGTAAGGGTATTTTGGGGATTCACCGTTTTGGCGCTGGCTGACCGTACACACTGTTCCGCTCTGGTTGTCTCTAAACCTCTTACTCTTTTTAGAAAATTTAGTTTTATTGTTGAAAATTTCTCAAATCCTCAGTTTGAGTTCAGATACGCCCGAAGGTGCAGCCGAGTCCCTCAAACCAAGGCTCTGATACCAACTTGTAACGATGAGATTTTCAAAACAAAATTTTCATTTTTCAACAACCAAATTTATATATAAAATATTCTCAAAAAGTATTCCACAATAGTTATCAATTCAAAACATATCCCAAGATCACAAATCAAACTCCTCTCTGTGTGTACGGGTCATGTCGACGCCTTTCCACGGTCCTCGCTAGTACCTGAAACACATAACACAACAACTGTAAGCATAAATGCTTAGTGAGTTACCCAAAATGCCATATACAACACATACGCCACTCGAGGCTACAGTACGACCCTCCGGCCGATGTGTCTTAGCGGGACCCTCCAGTCCTGTAGCTCGTTAGACCCTATGGTCCGGCCATAACTCGTTAGGCCCTCTGTCCCGGTCTAAATCGTTGGACCCTCCAGTCTGGTCTGTATCGTTGGACCCTCCGGTCCGGTCTATACAATCATATAACATACATATATCACATAGCACACAACTCATTCGTAACACATAATCTCATACATAGCACATAGGACCCTCCGGTCAACATATAAATACCACTCTAGGTAACGTATAGTGAGAAGACTCACCTCGGGTAAATCGGTAACTCGTAAATCTCGGACTCCGTGAAAATAGGATCTAGCCTCCGCCTAATCATACGAAATAAACACTCGGCATCAACACATTTCCCAAGGCTAGACCATTCCCTCTCTTAGCACTCTCAGGAGGGTAAAAGACCATTTCACCCCTCTCATAGCCCAAATACCCTAAAGTTGACCAAACCCTAGAAGTCAACAGAAGTCAACCTTCCAGGTTACGCTGCGCGTACCAAACGTGTACGCTGAGCATACTTGGTGCCTTCACAAAATCGAGGTGCGCCACCCTCTACGATGCGTGTACGGGGATTACTGTTGGATTAGTGTCTAAGTCCATAACTATTTTGGTATGTACTTGACCCGATGGTGTATGGTCCTTTTGGGTTGCCTTCACCAAAGCAACTTGATAAGATGAATTATGGAGAGAAAGGATTAAATATGATTTATTAATATATTATGAGAATAATATATTAAAGAAGAAATCATATTGTTTAATTAATATTAGTCAATAATTAATTGGTAATTAGTTTTGTGACTAAAAGAGATTAATTAAACTTAAGGGATTGGATTTGTAATTATAAGATAATTGCAATTTGGGCTATGGATTGCCTTATATTAAGGAGTGGACGAATTCTATGGGGAAGCCCATAGGAAATCGTCCAAGGCCTTAAGGAAAGGGATCCATGGGTTGCTTAGGGCTTAAGCATCCAAATTAGGGTTTCCTTGTTAGATAACCCTAATAGCCTAACTATATATACATCCCTTATGACCCAAAAACGTGGCTAAGACTTCTCTAGGGTTTGTGGACGTTTTTGGGCAGCCTCCTTCATCTCTCCTCCTCATCCTCTTGCTCTTGGTGTTTGTGAACCATTAGAGGAGTGACATTTGTGACTCTAAGCTTTCTAAAGTCAATACAACGAGGAATTGGGATTGTTATTGCTACATAACAATCAAGGTAATATCTTAAACCTATTCTCATGTTAATATGATTACTTGAATGCTAGAATTAGGGTTTATAGTCTTGGATAACTTGCATGTACAATAGAGAAACCTAGATCCAAGCATTAGGGTTTGTATAAGCACATAGGATGTTCTTAGGACCAAAACCCATCAGTGGTATCAGAGCCTAGATTGGTTTCTATTGTATTGATGCCTTTTATGTTGAAAAAATTCGTTTTTTGTGGTTCTGCTTGCTGAATTCGCCGAGTTTCTAGATGAACTCGCCGAGTTCATGATGAACTCGACGAGTCGGCTGGTCAGAGTGAGGGAAAACCGGGATTTCTTGTTGTTTTTGCTTGAGGATACTTGCCTTATCATATTAGATCAATATAAATCCGATTTTTAGATATATATGAGTATATTCTTGATCTAATTGAAGATATTTATCAATTAATAAAATATTTGTTTCCTTATGTGATAATTGATTAATTATTTTGATTAAATTGATAAATTGTTTTGCAAGAAATCATTAAATAAATCAAATATGGATAATTATGTGATTAATTGTTAATTTAGATTATTTGTTATTTGATCCTTGTGTTATAAAAAGTTTCACATTTTCCCCTTTAGGTTTTATAGTTTAAATTTGACCTAAAAAGTTTTGTTGTTTTGAAATTTAATAGTTGAAACCCTAATGTTTTGAAAAGGGTTTCAAAACTTGCCCTCAAGTTTTGGAATTTAAATTTTGATTAATTGTTTAATTTTGATGTATATTTAAATTCTAAACCCTAATGTTTTGAAATGTTTCAAAACTTGCCCTCAAGTTTTGGAATTTAAAAGTTGATTAAAAGTTTAATTAGGAATGTTAAATTCTAAAACCCTAGTATTGTTTTGAAAAAGTTCAAATCACACCCTTATGTTTAATTAATTAATTAAGGTGTATAATTAAAAGAGGTTTAATAAATCCATAAAAGTTTAGGTTTACAATTTAATTGAATTAAAAGTATAATTGTTAAAGTAGACCACCTAGTATTTTAAAAGTGTAAAATACACCCTATACTATATATAACATTAAAAGTCTAACATTATATATATATATATATATATATATATATATATATATATATGAGTAAAGGTCAGTCTTACCGTTAGTAGGCCTCATTCATGAAGCTAGTCTAAGGGGTGTTTAAGGAAATTGCCTATAAAATGGCGATTGAATGGGTATCCACTCTTACCCACCGCACTCTTGACTAGTGGAGGGTCGTTAGCCGAACGGGTAGGATAGGACGAAACCTTCCATTATAAGTATAATGAATTACAAAAGTAACTAAATGTTTTACAAATTCCCAATCTTAGTTACTTAGGCAAAAGTGAATTGATGCAATTCCATGAAATTACACTTTGTGCCCTTGCGAAGACGTTAGTGGAGCGTGTGTGGTTTACCGGCACACTAAATGGTTCTAAGCAAAGGTAGAAAAGGGTGACTCAATGTTTGTCATAGTTCGGTGGAGCGTGTGTGGTTTACCGGCACATCGAATAGGTGACTGTAACATGTGGGGGCACCATGTAGTTTGCATGGTTATTCACACCCGCTTTGTGATCCTCAGCATCCCAGTCACAAACAAGAGGGGCATATCGATATTTAAACATGCCATTCAAATGTTCAATGAATCTCATAGGATCTAGGAGTTTTCATATATTTAAAACCTAAATTTCTTTTTCGTTTTTCATGGTGGAAATTAGTGAATCATCATTCACTTACCTTCAAATGTTCTGCAATTTGGGTTACGGCATCCCTCTCCCAAGTTGTAGAATGTTGTGTTGGGTCCTAGCCTTAGTATCTCATTTGGGTGATTTACTAAGGACTCAATCAATCAACTAACTTGAATTCGTTTTCTCCCGTTTTGTAGATGTCAAAGTTCGACAACTATGGTCTTCCCAAATCCCGTGGAACAAGCATTCCACATGAAGATGGTATTCCAGGATTCGATCGAGGAACAAGAAATCATGCTTCACTTCCTCCACCTCCTCCAATTGTTCTCCCTAACCCACAAGTTCGAAGGCTTGAAAAGTTCAAACTCACTCAAGCCCTTTTGGCAAGTAAACATAAAGAAGGAAAGTCGGTGTGTGCACACGTCCCAGGGATAAAGTCACACATGTTAAGAATGTTGGGATCCGTTGTCTGTGAGGAAATGGTTGTTGATTGGGTTCTTCAGTCACTTCCTAACTCATATAGTAAGTTCGTAAGAGAGTACTATATGATGAACCGCGACGTGTCTCACCTATATGCTTATTGCTGCTGAATCAGCAATGGTTTGGCGCAATAGAAAAGCAAAGTTGACTGGTGAATCTGCCTTCAATACCTCTATGGATATAGACAATGGCAACGAAAGACATGCTATGATCGAAAAGTTTGATCATAAGAGAAAGGCAATGTCTGAAGTAGTTCCATGTCATGTTCCAAAAGAATCGGTTTGCTTTTATTGCCAAGAGAAGGGGCATTGGAGATGAAGCTGCCCTATTTACTTAAGAGATCTAAGAGATGGGAGATTCAAAACGTATGGCTCTGCGTTAGGTAAAAATCCATTGACTAACTCTTTTAAGCTTCTATTCTAGATTCTTAATACATACTGTGATAAGATTGCAATTGATGTTTTGAAGGATCGAAGAAATGAAAGGAAGCTTAAGGGAAGAAGTGAGCAGAATCTAACCGTGAAGGAATGGATTTCGATCGCATTTCTCGAAGATTAGATTCTTGAGCTACTACTTAGAGTTAGAATTAGATTGCTAAGAAAGATGTATTAGCATAGTTTTTCAATGAATTGCATTGTAAGGACAAATTTTTTCCGCAATAAAATAAATTTTGATTTTATATTATTTATTTATCCTTGTAATGGCGTATATGAAAATTTGATGTTTGAGTGTTTCTATTATTAGCAATAATGGATTTGGTTCCTTTTATGTTATTTGTGGAAATGTCGAAGAATTTACCGAATAAGGAAAGTTTCTCATCTCCCAAGTTTCAATTGGACAGAAACTTGGAATTATGCAACTTGGTTGCACGATGAATGAGAAATTTCATATTTGGAAATTAGACTAATTCATTGATAAAGTGTCAAGTAAAGGACTAGGAGATCGAGTACACAAAGTTGCGTGTTGATCAAGTCCACCATAAGAATAACAAAGATAGTCGTCATGTTTTACTAAAGGTTTAGTAAACATGATTATACTCATAAGATTAGGTGTAATTATGAATTGATTGAAAAAGTTTAAATCAATAGCAGAACGAATAAGAAGAATCAAGTAGGCAGAAAGATAAAAGTTTCTCCATTCTAAGAAGAAGGGAGAGTACCTTTTATGCTTTATGATGGGTCTTAATGATTAAGAACCATATCTCAGTTGATCCTCTAAGAGAGTCTTAGTACAATTGTATGTCTAAGAAGAGGAATCACGGATTAAAGAAATGGTTAAATCAAGAAGTCAATCATACTTCATTCCAATAACAAGTCTTAAAGTTAAGATTGTGACAATGAGTGACAAGTATTAAGAAGGTTTATAACATTCATCAAATGTGGAAAGTTGTGATGTCTTGGATAAGACAAAAACCAACTAGGACCAATTTATGAAGTGTTTTGATAAAAGATACACTAACTCTTGAATATTTGTTTGTCAAGAAATGGTTATTGACAAGAGAATCTTATATGTCAAGGAGTAAGTGGGAGTCTTAATGGTATTGAAATGTTTCAAGAACAAATCAAACAAACCTTATCGATCATCACTAGCACACGAGTTGAGGTTTACAACCTATCGTGTTGACATTATTTTGTTTTTGTGCCAATCCAATCGAGTTAATTATGCATGTGAGTCCTATGAGTTCTCATTTGAATGCATAAAAGGCAAGGACCTTGATCAATGGAAAGTGCATTGATAAGAAAAGGTGAGCTGCTTAACTACTTGGAAGACATGGTGGGCAGCTGTGCTACCATAAGGCAAGAAATCGAGATGAAGAAAGTTCGATCCATATGAGTTTGAATTTGAAGTAAACTTTGGTTTTAACAAATTCACATGGATAGGAACACATACACCGTTTAAATCTAAGTGTCATAAGATTTCCTCCTTCATGAAAATGATTGTGAGGAAATGCTTTCACTAAGAAAGATTTTAAAAAGATAGTGATTGTAAAATTGCATTCTCAAATTCAATTATGGTTACGGTATCCCTTTACATGATTTGAATTGTGAGGTCTGTCAATTAGTCTTAATTGTTTAGACACACATATAAACTATCTAAGGAAAAGGTGTATAAGTTCAAGAAGCCTTGATAAAAGATTATCAAAGCACTAAGTATTAGAAACATGAACTTAAGAAATTCAATAAGCATTGTTTTTCTGAAAGTTAAGTTGTTTCTGAATACATGTCAAAGCTAGTGGGAACATAAGTGTTATGTTCATAATAATCATCATGATAGTGGGAGCATAATTGTTATGATCGTATGATTAGTAAGGCACGTATTTCAAGTTGGCAATATTAATTATAGAAAACAAGAGTTATACCTTGCAAAGTCGTAAGGGTTGTAAAGTTGTTTTGCTATAATTAAGGGAGAGAATATTATGCTTCATTTCAAATCTAAAGGCTTAGGTTGAGAAATGTTAATAAATTTAGTCAAAGGTACATAGTGTGTTCTCAAAATTTCGATTATGATTACGGCATTCCTCTTCACAATTCGAATTTTGAGAACATAGCAAATAAAATATTATGGCAGAAGATTGATGAAGTATCAAATCTTTATGTTAGACATTATGCATCATGTCCCATACGCTTCGGGTATAGGATGGATTGCAAATGCTATAATATTTGATCATTCTAAAATTTTCCAAATGTCTAGCGCATTTAGAGGGAAAAAGGACAAGAATCGGTTTTGACTAAGATAATTAAACAACTATCAAAGGACAATCCAAAGTTCGCCGAGGATTGGTCGCTTGTGAGTAGTTGGAAGTATAGTATTGGAAAATATGGAAATGTTTCCATATTGGATGGACCATATCGACATTATTATGAATAGATAAGATTCTATTAAGAATGAGTTGTCATATGGAAATTATGGAAACGTGTCCATATTGGGAATTGAATATTGAAAATCTATGACTAGATTAGAAACTTTTATGCAAAAGGATGTTCAAAGGAAAGTACTTTGAGCGAGAGACATCATATCTAAGGAATTGTATTGTAACAATATCCGATAGAGGACTTTGTAATATAATTGGCAATAGTCTTTGTGACTTTGGTGCAGTGATATTACGAAAGGATCATTGCATAAAATGTTAGAATCTAGCATATTCTATAAGTGGTAAGAATTTGATATTCTTTCACTTATGAAAAAGGATTTGGAGTTGTGAAATGAGTATGAATGGAAATGTGTTCAATGTGATCTATTTCACAAAGTAAGAACCATAGGTAAACATTGTGTGCATGCTAGGAGCATGGGACAAGTGTTGTAATTCGAGTAAGAAGTTGATTAACCGAAACGAAAAATAATGAGTAATCGATATGGTGATAAATAAAAGGTGTTTTATTTATGCTCAAAGGGTTGAGGCCATATGGGATTAGTATTATTCTTGTGTTTCACTTTGCATGTTTTGACTTCTTGAATAATTTAATTGGTTAAGAACAATCAAATTATTCGAACGGGCCACAGTCGTTCATATATTGGAAGTAGGTATGATTAAAGACTGCCGTGAATTGGTGTGTGGATTGTCTAAAGCGTATTAGACATAAGCAAATGTTTGCTGCAACGTTCATGAGTGCTTACGAATATGATTTGAGCATTGGATTAGACCCACACTCACTTGGATCACTCCATGGATTGTGTCACGAGTGATTGGTGAGACGATAACATCTTATATTCTTGAAACCGAGATGTGTGAGTTGTATCTTGCAAATCGGTTGCACATTGATAATATGTAAACACACTAGTAACTTGGTGTTATAAAACATATTGGTTTGTGTGATTCGGTGTGTGAGTGCAAGTAAGCATTGTATCAAAGATTATCCGTTCCTTTTTATCCAAAGTAGGATAAAAGCGATATCTTTGGGCCCCTCGATGATTTAGTAATGACAAACGTAAATGCTCGGCCGGGCTAGGCCTAATTTGATTTGTTCAATTAGTCAGTCGTCATAAATCGGAAATCGAGAAATAGTACAAAGAGAATGATTAGAAATCATGTCTTACGATATCTAGAATGGAGGAATATATGATCCCTTATCTTAAGGACACGCGTATCTGATAGGATAAGAGTTGACAGCGGCTTTGGAAAGCTACGATTGCAGATCAGGATCTGAAGTCATACGCAAAATAGTTATTAGACTTATCCAAGTGGGAGACTGTTGGATTAATGACTAAGTCCATAACTATTTTGGTATGTACTTGACCCAATGGTGCATGGTCCTTTTGGGTTGCCTTCACCAAAGCAACTTGATAGGATGAATTATGGAGAGAAAGGATTAAATATGATTTATTAATATATTATGAGAATAATATATTAAAGAAGAAATCATATTGTTTAATTAATATTAGTCAATAATTAATTGGTAATTAGTTTTGTGACTAAAAGAGATTAATTAAACTTAAGGGATTGGAATTGTAATTATAAGATAATTGCAATTTGGGCTATGGATTGCCTTATATTAAGGAGTGGACGAATTCTATGGGGAAGCCCATAAGAAATCGTCCAAGGCCTTAAGGAAAGGGATCCATGGGTTGCTTAGGGCTTAAGCATCCAAATTAGGGTTTCCTTGTTAGATAACCCTAATCGCCTAACTATATATACATCCCTTATGACCCAAAAACGTGGCTAAGACTTCTCTAGGGTTTGTGGACGTTTTTGGGCAGCCTCCTTCATCTCTCCTCCTCATCCTCTTGCTCTTGGTGTTTGTGAACCATTAGAGGAGTGACATTTGTGACTCTAAGCTTTCTAAAGTCAATACAAGGAGGAATTGGGATTGTTATTGATACATAACAATCAAGGTAATATATTAAACCTATTCTCATGTTAATATGATTACTTGAATGCTAGAATTAGGGTTTATAGTCTTGGATAACTTGCATGTACAATAGAGAAACCTAGATCCAAGCATTAGGGTTTGTATGAGCACATAAGATGTTCTTAGGACCTAAACCCATCAATTACGCCCAACGTAAATCCCAGTTCAGCCATATTGAGTAATTTGGTCTTAAAAGGTTAAGACAAGAACTCATATTCCAGATCTGACTTCCCTAAGGGTCCTTACTCCATAAAGTCGAAGCCTTTAATCCTTGCATGGCTGGAAATATCATTTATCACTCAAAACACCTTTCCTCTTTCCATATTAAGACCCTAACTCATGCATGACTCAATATCCATGACCAAGATTGGATTTTTATGAATCCTCAACACATATTACACTGGGAAAAGGCCAGATCTAAGCTTATGGAGACTTTTTGCACACAAAGTCTCCGCCTTTGAACCAAAAAAACCCTAAAATTGGTCTAAAAAGCAAAACTCTTCGACATGGAAAACTTTGAGCTTTTTACCTCAAAAGGAATCTCCAACCACTGTAGAACACGGATCTACTCTTGCTCTTCCACTTCTAGCTCCAACAATGGATTCCTCTTCTCCTTCTTCACCTCAAAAAGGTACCTTCAAGCTCAAGAGCACACACACAAGCTTAAACACGGATTTCTGCACTCTAAGGGCTTACTCAAGGGGGTATGGTGGCTGGGGAAAAGGACTAAACGTTCCTTTTATAGTGCACAAGCCAGAAATTAGGGTTTGCATCTGGGCACACTACGCCCAGCGTAACCCTGGGTACGCCTAGCGTACCCGGGCGAGTCCGCGTCCAAAATAAGCGCGTGAGTACGCGCGACGTACGCTTCTTTACACCCAGTGTACTCACAAATCCAACATATAACTTTAAGGGACTCACCTTGCCAACTCTCAAAGTTGAAGGGTCGTAAAGATTACCTGAATTTCGGGTTGTTACACATATCCCCAACCTGTAACTTTATATTTGATAGGTGCTTGTCGGCGTAGCTCTTCTGTCGACTCTGTGTTGTCCGTAGCCTACCCCGAACCTGCTGGATCAACTCATTAGTCTTAAGTACCACCTCAATACTCCCTATGACTTGCTAACCGACCTCACGCCAACATATTGGGGTCCTGCATTTCATCCCATATAGCATCTCAAAAGGAGGTCGATCAATGTTGGCGTGATAACTATTGTTATCTGAAAATTTCGCCAAAGGGAGATACGTATCCCAACTCCCACCAAACTCGAATACACACTCCCAAACCATATCCTTCATGGTCTGGATAGTCTGCTTGCTTTGTCCGTCAGTCTGCGGGCGGAAGGCCGTGCTGAAATGCAGATGAGTACCCAACTCGCCGTGGAACCTCTTCCAAAATTTGGAAGTAAACCGAACGTCCCTGTCTGAAACCACAGAAATCGGCACCCCATGCCGTGCCACAACCTCCCTGATGTATATTTTGGTCGACTTCATCGTAGAGATGCTCTCCTGGATCAGAACAAAATGCGCGCTCTTGGTCAATCGATCCACGATGACCCAAATCGAATCCATTCTACGCGTTGTTTGAGGCAACTTCGTAATGAAATCCATGGTGATCTCATCCCACTTCCACACTGGAATGTCTAACGGTTGCATCTTTCCATGAGGCCATTGATGCTCGACCTTGAATTTCCTACAAGTCAAGCACCTCTCCACGTACCAAGCTGCATCCCGCTTCAAACAAAGCTATCAATAATTAGGAAGAATATCTATATACATCTTCGTCGCCCAGGATGTATGGAGAATCTTGATTTGTGTACCTCCTCCATCAGAACCTGACGCGCACCACCCCAATAAGGAACCCACACTCTCTAATGGAGATACAATAATCCACCGCTATCATAATCGAAGGAAGCCAGCTAACCCACTATACGCTCACTCTTCCGGTGCTCTTCCTTCATAGCCTCAACCTGAGCCTTTCGTATATGCTCCAAGAGTGGATTAATCACTGTCATCCTCATGCAAATATCCCTAATCAGACCCGCGACCGCCTTGCGGCTGAGAGCATCGGCCACCATATTGGCCTTCCCAATACGGTAAAGGATCTCACAATCATAATCCTTCACCACATCTAACCATCGACGTTGTCTCATATTTAGATTCGACTGATCCATCAGATACCTCAGGATCATGTGATCCGTGTAAATAGTGTTGGATTAGGTGTCTAAGCCCATAGCTATATTTGGTATGTATTTGAGTTGATAATGGCATGGTCCATTTGGGTTGCCTTCACACGTGCAACTAGACACGATGATTAATTGAGGAAGAGAAAGAATTTATTAATTGATTAATAAATTGGAATAAATGATTTATTAATATGCTATGGAAGTAATATATTAACTAGTAATCATGATATTAATTAATATTTAATCGGAAATTAATTTGGAATTAATTTTGGGATTAAATGAATTAATTAAAAGTGCATGGACTAAAAGTGTAAATGTTCAATAGTTGAGCAAAAGGGTCCAACACCTTCCTAGGGGAAGGGTGGGTGGTTTTAATGATATATGAAAGATTATTCTAGAGTTTCTAGAATATCTTATCATATATGGATAATCAAAGGAGGCGGATGGTTACCAAATTTGAGATTAGGGTTATCCATAGCATCATTGGTGCACTATAAATAAAGCCCTTAAGGTTATGATTTTCGATCACTCTTTGATAGAATCCAGAACCTAAAATTAGTCTCATCCGCTCTTATTATTCTCTTGCATTGTGTGTTTGTGAGCCATTAGAGGTGTTACACTTGCGACACTAAGTTCTCAAGCTTCAAGATCTACAAGGGAATCATTGTTATTACAATATAAAAATCAAGGTATGTAACCTAACCTTAGTTTTATATGAAATTTGAAATTTTTTGACATTTCTTAGGGTTTCTCCTTTTTTGTTCTAGTTTGCATGTCCAATTAGAGAAAACCTAGATCCAAAGCATTAGGATTACATGCACACTTAGAAATTGTTGTTATGCTCAAAACCCATCAAATAGTACAACGGACCCCATAGAGGTAAGGTCTCCAAGTCTTGAGGGCGAAAACCAATGCCCCCAGATCTAAATCATGTGTCAGATAGTTTACCTCATGAGGCTTCAGCTGCCTCGAAGTGTAAGCAATCATGCGACCCCTTTGCATCGAAACTGCTACCCAAACTTGTGATCGACGCATCACAGTAAACCACGAAATCCTCAACACCTTGTATTAGGTTCAAAATGGGTGCCTCACACAGTCTCTGTCTTAGGGTCTCAAATGTTGCTTGTTGCTCAGGCCCCCAACGAAAAGTGATAGTCTTCTTCGTCAACCGAGTTAGAGGAACTGTTATCTTGGAGAAATCCTAAATGAACATCCGATAGTAACCTACCAACCTAAGAAAACTCTGAATCTCAGATGGATACCTCAAAACCTCCCACATTATATGAACATAAAGTTAGAGACTTTATCAATTAATACATTTATTAGGACCATATATGAGCAATAGATGGTTGGTCTTTATGGATTAATGTAACATCTTGTTTTCAAGACGTTTTCATTTCGAAATGGTGAACAAAGTTTGAGTATTAGCAGGGTTAGAATCCTTGATGAAGTCAGTTATTGGGCTCATTTAGAGGCAGAGGCTATATTGGGATGTTTTGGGTATTCGGTTGTGACTCGGAGCAAAAAGAGTATTTCAATAATTTGTCAATCGTGCTTTATGGGAAATGGATTTCAGATGCGGGATAACCGATGGCAAGTATGAATTGATAATAGTGTTGAGTGTCTCGATGCCTTTCTATAGATATATGGATGGTCGAGATCGAAGTTGTGTTGAGTGAGTTTTGGCATTCGGAAGATTTAGGGTTTGGGAGAAAACCCTAGTACGCGGGGGGTACCGCGGAGAAAAGGTCTATGCGAAGCGTAGCTAGGGAGAAAGTACAGCATAGGTGCGAGGTTTGATTCAAGGTACGCGGCCTCGTACGCGGGGCGTACAAGAAGGTACATGGGGCATACGAGGGTAAGAATGAAAAACCCTAATTTTAGGGATGGAAACTATATAAAGAACATAAAGCCTCATAGATCAGTCTCCCTCTCACCCTTGGACAACTTTCAGGAAACCCTAATCCTTCTTGTGTGTTCTTGGAGCTTAGAAGACCATTAGAAGAGTGTTTTGGTGATTTTGAAGAAGGTGCTTACTCTTGAAGATTCATTGAAGAAGCTAGAGCTTTTAGATCCAGAACTTCATCAGCCTTTGGCTCTCATTTGAGGTATAAAATCTCAAACTTGGTGGTTATTTTCTTAGATCTCTTTTGGGTTGAGTTTATGGAGTCTTTTGGTCCCATTGATGAAGTCCCTTGAGTCCATGTCGTTTTTGGAGCTTAGAGTTACCCCTCTTAGTGTTATTTGGGACTTAGAATCTAAAAGTTGTTATCTTGAAAGTCTTAATGGGTTTATTCAAGAGTTAATACCATTTTCATGGAAGTATAATGGCATTTTTGGAGTTTGGGCTTATGTGGGGCATGCGAAATAACCAAGCCAGTGACTTTATGGGTTTAAACGTGAATTGGGACTCAGATATGTAGTTTGGACTTATGGATTAAAGCATTAAGTACTTAATGGAAAAGTAGGTTTAAGAGGGACGTACGATGGGCGTACAAGCCATTAAGCAAGTACGCGTAGCGTATCACTGAGTACGCCTTGCGTACTTTGTCTGAGTGGGTTTACATATTTGGGCTTCGGTTTGGGATGTCTTATTGGGACCGAGTGCTGGTGAATGGTTGGGCCATCTAAGAAACGGTGTTTTGGATTATAGTTAAGTTGTGGGCTTTAGGGTAATGCCCAAACAAGGGTTTGGCCCTAATTTGGAAATTTAGGCCATTAATGGACCTTTTTGGTCTTTGTGACACCCGTCAATTTATGGTCAAGTCAAATTCAAATAAAGTCAACAAGTCAAACCAGTAAACTCAACTAGTGCTATCATGATAGGGCGTACTATATGTTTACTAATGTACAAACTCTCTATCTTAATACTAAGTGTCACTCGGAAGTTTCATAAGTTCATAAATTCTAATCCCTAAGCGGAGTGAGTGATGCATTGACTCGATGAAGCACTATTAAGTACCTCTCGAGGGGGTAACACACTCATAACAAGGCATAATGGGGCTTACGAACCTTGCCTTACGGGGACAAACACTAATAAAGGCCACCAACAAAGTCTCCCTCAATCTCTCTTACTCTATCTCTCTCTCCCAAATATCTCTCAACGTTTTCATAAACATCCAACCATTCCGATCCTTCAATTGGTTGAAAAACACTTGAAACGGGAATAAAATATGAAAAACAACACAATGGGAGCGAAACCATCTTAATAAACGAAACCCTCTCAAGAAGCAAAACCCTCCTGAGGTGAAACTATTCTCATGCGAACCTCACTTTCACTTCTGATGGGACTTTCGTGTCTGGCCGGGAAGATTCGCCTCCTAGCCTCTCGGACCTAAGCCTCCTTTTGCATGCGCTAGCCGTTGACTCTTGTGTTCGGGTCGAGGACTTTCGCATAGCCGGAACCGAGAACATTTGCAACGAGCCCTACCTTCGCGCCTACTCCTCGCAGACCAAGAACCTTCTCACCCACAAACCCTCCCTCATGCGAACCTTCTTGGTAGCCTCGCACCTTCGCTTCTTTCTCCTGGTTTTTGCCCACTTTCGCATTTTAAGCCCTTTTTGACGTTTTTAAAGCGGGATTTTCACCAAATTCATAATTTTAACATTTTAAACCCTTTAAACTCATATTTTATCCCCACTTTGTAGATTTATTTAATATAAATCATATTTTACTTAGGATAAAATATTAAGAGTATAGAAGGGTACTCTTTGACTTTCTTATAAAGTTATGACACCAACCACTCTCATACCAACTCCATGACAACTTTATGTCACTATTCACATTTAGCTAGTCAATTCATTTAGCTTATTTAACACTCTTTCCATCCAATCAAACTTTATGAATAAACCCAAGGGATTTGTTTTACTTCTCCAAGATTTCATTCACTATCACCAAAAACAAAGGTTCTCTTTCCTGTCTCTCTCTCTCTCCTTCAGAGTCACGACTTCTCCAAGAAGTTCTTGAACTTCCCTCCCTTTGATTGGTAAGTATATTTTCTAAACTTCTACACAATCTTCATGCAAATCGTGATCATTTACACAAATATTCACATATTTGTTCCTAGGATCTTCAAATCTTCAAGCATCTTTCAAGTGTTCTTGACTTGAAACTCTTCATCTTGAACCTTCTATTCTTCAAGAAATCATAAGGTGAGTGAATACCCCTACATTTTTCATGTTTTCTTTATGTTTTTTTTTTTTTTTTTTTTGGGGGGGGGGGGGAGGGGGGGGGGATACAAGTTACAACACCCAAAACATATTCTAAACTAAATCAACAACTTTCAACATAAAAGTTATGGTCTATTCACGAACTGTTTTTGTGTCATCCCCAATTTCACGACCAGAAAAGACCGATTTTTGTTTATGCTTTGTTTTATAAATCAGAGTAATCGTTTAAAGAAAACGGTTACAGAATTTGTTCCTAAAACAAGATATGATAATAACTTATCAAAACATTTCTCAAAGAGAATGTATTTTTTTTATTTAATAATATAACCTCGGGATGTCATGTTCCGATACAGACCAAAAGCATAAACAATATAAAAAAGACCTTACAACAGTTATTTATAACTACTGATCTATAATCCAAAATCTCTCGTCAAGTCCATCAACTTATACCCTTGTGCCATTACCTATAATGCAAAGAAAACTGAGTGGGTCAGGCTTGGGAGCCTGGTGAGCATATATGGTTTTCAACCCACAATAATACATAATATATTATATTCAATCATCAAACAATCAACCCAAATACCCATCTCCATTATCTCCTTTATTTCTTAAGGTTTTACCCTAAGAACAAATTATCATTCATTCATTCATTCCTAAGGATTTACCTAAGGAATTGGCACGAAGTCCGTTGCTGCCAAAGTTTATCTATCAGATACTAAATCCATAGCTATCAGGCGCTAACTCCATAGTCACCAAGGTTTACTCAACAGGCACGAAGTCACGCCATCACCAAGGTTTATCAAATAGGCGCTAACTCCATAGTCACCAAGGTTTATACAATAGGTGCTAACTCCATAGTCACCAAGGTTTATACAATAGGCGCTAACTCCATAGTCACCAAGGTTTATACAATAGGCACTACGTCTCATAGTTGCCACTATTTCATCTACCCATGTTCTACCCAACATATTTTGTAGATATTAAAATACATATATAGTTTGAATCATTTAACATCCGTATAAAAACATCAATTCCAAGCCCATCTCAAATAGACAAATAATATATAACACATAGCACGTATTTCATAGCTAATACTTTATATTTATGTGTTAGAAGAAAGTAACTATACACTCACACATATAAACAACAATATATATACACATATCATGTATTTTATAATATACTTCATATCTATGTGTAAGAAGAAAGTGACTATACACTCACTTGATTAGAAGATGATCGGACAACACTACGGCTCTTGAAAAAGTCTTCTGCGACGAAACCGGGATATTTCCTTCAAAACCGGGCTTCACATGGGCAAAGCTTCGGCTCGAAAACTATTTTTCTCGGGATCTTTGGGCTTCGGGACTTGCTTCGGGTCTCGGGAATGATACCGGGCCTTCGGGGGTATAAAATGCCAAGAAGAAAGAATTTTAGGGTGAAGAAGTGTAAAAATTAGCAACAAAAGTCGGAGGCCTCACTGCCCTTTTATAGGGGCTGAACCTCGCACGTACGTTGGGCGTACGAGGCACTACGCGGGGCGTAGTTCGGATCAGCCTTCCACGTGTCGAGCTTCGGGTGGTGGATCGTGGCCTCCTCCGGACCACGAAAGATCGAAGTACGCGGGGCGTACACCTAGTTGCATTGGGCGTACCCTTTGGATTGGATCGATGACTCCTCGGATTCGGATATTACCGGAAAATAATAATTAAATAAATATATTTTAATTATTTTAAAAACTTCAGAAATTCATATCTTCCTCATACGAACTCCATTTTTACCATTCATTATATCCCTGCGTAGGTGAGACTACGCTCTACAACTTTCGTTTAGACTCCATCGGCTAATTTTGACTTTATTTTTATTATTTATTTTTAGTAGGCCTGCACAGGAAAACTTCGTTATAAATTCATAACTTCTTCATCTATCGTCCGTTTTCGTCTGTCTTTTTACCGTTGGACTACTATCAACAAGATCTTCTATTCTCGTTTAGATTGTTTCGACCAACAACCATTCGATCTCGAATCGAGTATTCATGCTACACACCGCTAAGTCGAAACTTAGAAAAATCATAACTTCCTCATACGAAGTCAGATTTGGACATTCTTTTTATGCACGCTCTTGGTTTAACGAACTCTAAGACTTTTGTTTAGATCACTAAGGATAAATATCGCTATAACGTAAATTCACTTTTTACGTCATTCAACGTCGTGTCGGTTTTGTCGCGAAACTTCGACAGGTCATAACTTCTTCATTATAACTCGGATTTCGGCGTTCTTTATATGTACGAAATCCTTGTAACATATACTACAACTTAGTTAAGATTATTCATACTAAATAATATTATATCAAAAATTTATTTTTGACGCTTAACGTCTCTAAATTGACTATCCCTGATCTACGGGCGTTACAGTTTTGACCATCTTAAACGTAATATTTTTCAAAACTGTTTAACATTCATTTAGTTCAGGCTTATAACTTTCTAATGACTACTTGAACACATTCATACGATTTTTCTACAATTTATGGCGATTTTTTCAAAACTATCTATCACTTCAAAAATGATTTCGAACCAGTCTGTGAAGATGAACATTTTCACACTGGTTAGAGACCACTAAAAATCAAAATCAAAATTATGAACAAACTAGACAAATTTTCTAAACTATCAGAGTTTACGGATCTAGTTTTCGACTTACAGTGATTTTTCTATAATTTTTATAAAGATAGTGACAGAAATGTTAAAACTAGTAAAAACAGTTTACAAGTTTATTAACACTTTGTAACATGCTGAGCAAAGTGTACAACCATGTTTAGCTACATATTGAGTGTATTTCATGTTAGTTACTTTCAGGTAACAGAGTTAGTTATTCATAAGGTTTTTCATCCACTACAAACATGTAGGATAAAGTTAAACTATAATAGGTATAGTTTATGGTACGATAATACTACGAACATACTAAGGAAGGCACACTTATAATGAACTATATTAGGTATAGTTTATAGTACAATAAAAGTACAAACATAGTAAGGAATTTACACATATGATAAACTATAATAGGTATATTTTATGGTATATTAACACTACGAACATACTAAGGAAGTTTTCACTCACTCTACACGTAAACTCATTAAATCCGGTTGTGAGACACTGATTCTTAGAGTACTGTTTAAAGTCATGTATTATAACCATAATCTCTTTTAGGGAGAATGTGATACTTGTGTATAGATCTATATTGGGACTGACAATCCTGCACCCTAAGTTGCTTACAATAGCTAAACCGGCAGGTCTGGGGTGACAAATGTCAAAACATTCCAATGCCTGAAGAACGTCGTAACATGTTTACTATGTCAATTGCATGGTTATAATAACTCACATAGGGAAACAACGACACATATAGTTTATAGGGATTCTTACATTTCAAAAAGGGTTTTCACTCACTCAACATGTAAACTCGTAAAATCCGGTTGTGAGACACTACTTCATTGTACTCTTAGAGTACTGTTTAAAGTCCTGTATTATAACCATAATCTCTTTTAGGGAGAACGTGATATTTGTGTATAGATCTATATTGGGACTGACAATCCTGCACCCTAAGTTGCTTACCATAGCTAGACCGACAGGTCTGGGGTGACAAATGTCAAAACATTCCAACGCCTGAAGAACGTCGTAACATGTTTACTATGTCGATTCCACGGTTATAATAACTCACATAGGGAAACAACGACACATATAGTTTATGGGAATTCCTACATTAATAAGGGTTTTATTTATTTAAAACCGCACTTCCTATCATATGTATGGAAGATACTTATACAATTCGGTCTTTGAGCTCTAAAACTACAACTCATTCTATAAGGAAAATATTGGATTTTTATTGAACATACAATACATTTACAAAAAAAAGAAGTTCTAATTATGTACTACTGAAGTATACCATATCCAAGAACAAACTCTCACTCTCATCGGTCTTAGGGCAGTTAAGACTACATTTCTCCTAGACTCATTAGATTCCATCTATAATTGCTACGTGTATACGGAAGGGTTATATATAATTTAGACTCGATTAACTTGGAAATGGCTGGGAATGCCACAAGGGATGCTAATCGTTATTATTTGACTTTTACTAATGATTATAATAGATATGGATATGTCTATTTAATCAAGCATAAGTCATATACTTTTGAAAGGTTTACAGAGTTTAAACAGGAAGTCGAGAATCAATTGGGCAGGAACATTAAGATGCTTCGATCCGATCGTGGTGGTGAGTATCTTAGTATAGAGTTCCTCGACTATCTTAAGGAATGTAGGATTATCTCACAATTGACACCTCCCAGGACACCACAACTTAATGGTGTGGCTGAGAGGCGTAATCGAACCTTGTTGGATATGGTTCGTTCCATGATGAGTCGAGCTTCGCTACTAATCTCATTTTGGGGGTATGCCTTAGAGACTGCCGCCCATATCCTTAATATGGTCCCTACAAAGAAAGTTGTTGAAACTCCTCATGAGATGTGGACTGGTAAAATTCCCAAACTAGACCACATCAAGATTTGGGGTTGCGAGGCTTTCGTGAGACGCGAGACTCATGATAAGCTCGAACCTCGAAGTGAGGTGTATTTTCATCGGCTACCCACAGAAATCCTTTGGTTAGCTCTTCTACAGACCTAGTGACAATGTGGTCTTTGTAGCAAGGAGGGGTGTCTTTCGAGAGAGAGAGATACAGAGTTCATAAGCCAAGAAAACAGTGGGAGGCAAATTGACCTTGAAGAAATTCAAGAGTCAAGTGGTGAAGGAAGTTCAAACCCTAGCACTCAACCTGAGGAGGAAACTCTTGTTGAGCCAATTGACAAGTCTGTACCTATGAGGCGTTCCACAAGGGTTAGGAATGCACCTAGGCATTATTATGGTTTCCATATTACTGCGGAAGGTGAGACACTTATCAGTGATGAGGCATTGGTAAGTCTGGATGAACCTAACAGTTGCGCGGAAGCCATGGCAGGCCTCGAGTCTGCCAAATGGAAATAGGCAATAGACAACGAGATATAGTCCATGTATGACAATCAAGTTTGGAACTTGGTTGACAATGTCCCAGGTCGTAAGACAGTTGGGTGCAAATGGATCTTCAAGAAGAAGACCGACATGGATGGTAATGTACACAAATATAAGGCGCGACTGGTTGCAAAGGTCTTTTCTCAAACTCTGGTAGTTGATTATGATGAGAACTTTTCACCAGTAGCAAAGATGAAATCCATTAGGGTTCTGTTAGCCATCACTACATTTCATGATTATGAAATATGGCAAATGGATGTCAAAACCGCCTTCCTTAATGGAGGTTTGGCTGAGGATGTTTACATGAGTCAGCCAGAGGGTTTTGTCGGTACAGAATACCCTAATAGAGTGTATAAGCTCGAGAAATCCATTTATGGATTGAAATAGGCGCCTCGGAGATGGAATCTTTGCTTTGATGATAAATTCAAAGAATTTGGTTTTTCAAGGAGTGAAGATGAATCTTGTGTCTATGTCAAGGCTAGTGGGAGTATAGTTAGCTTTTTGGTACTGTATGTGGATGACATACTACTCATAGGAAATGACATCCCAACCTTGCAGGAAGTGAAGTCCTGGCTTGGGAAGTGTTTCTCTATGAAAGACCTAGGAGAACCTGCCTATATTCTGGGGATAAGGATTTTGAGAGAACGGAGTAAAATACTAATTAGACTTAGTCAGAATACCTACTTGGATAAGGTGCTGAAGAGGTTCAACATGCAGGACTCCAAGAAAGGAGAGTTACCCATCCAGAGTAACGCCAGGCTGAGTAAAACTCAGAGCCCGAGTACTAAGGCTGAGATAGCATAAATGAGTCAAGTACCTTATGCTTCTTCAGTAGGCTCGATCAAATATGCTATGACCTGCACTCATCCTGATGTGGCCTTTGCCTTGAGCATGGTCAGCAGATATCAGGGGAACCCTTGGCAAGGCTCACTGGATTGCGGTAAAGAATATCCTCAAGTACCTACGGAGGACTAAGGACTGGGTCCTTACCCTTGATGGGAGTGATGACTTGAGAGTTGTAGGGTATAGTGATGCTAGCTTTCAGACTGATAGGGATAATTTCCGCTCTCATTCAGGCCGGGTCTTTACCTTAAACGGAGGAGCAATCACTTGGAAGAGTTCCAAGCAGGAGACAGTGGCTGATTCAACTTGCAAATCAGAGTATATAGCAGCAAGTGAGGCAGAAAAGGAGGCGATATGGCTGAAGAACTTCATTGGAGACCTTGGAGTTGTACCAGCTATAAAGGAGCCGATGGAAATTTTCTATGATAGTGAAAGTGCGGTTGCCTTAGCCAAGGAATCAAGGGATCATGGGAGATCCAGACACATCGACAAAAAACACCATTTCATCAGACATCGAATAGAAGAAGGACTCCTCGTGGCAAAGAGGGTATCATCGAATGAGAATCCAGCAGATCCCCTCACGTAGGGACCGAGTCAGGTTAAGCATCTCCAGCATGCTCGGAACATAGGGCTAAAGGATGATATTAGTTTTAGTAGTTAGATAATTTTGAAATTTGTAAAGTGTAATTGACAGTTGATGATGAATAAAATTTGTGTTTATTTATGAGTAAAGTGTTGTTATCTTTTGTCAATCGTTTACTATATTTCTTTTGCATGTTTTGACTTCCAGAATAATTATGTTTGGTATATCATATTATTCGAATTCTCCATAGTCGGTCATATGTTGGAAGTAGGTATGAATCAAAACTGTCATGGGTTGGTTGCAGAGGTCTAAGTTGTTGGACAAGGCTACAACACTCATGAGTGCTCATAAGTTTTGAGCATCGGAATCAACCCACGCTCACTGGTATCACTTCATGCACTGATCGTACGAAACCGCATTGGTAACTCGATGTTATAAAACGTACTTTTGTGTGTGATTCAACAAGTAGTAGAATAAGCATATGAGTCGAAGTTTATCTGTTCCTTCTTGGATTAGAAGCGATATCTGGGCCCCTCGATGATTTTGTTTTGACATATGTATCGGGCCCGGTCAGAACCGAATTGATGTGTTCAATTTAGTTCTATGTCAATCAAATCGGAAATCGGGAAACAAACTGTTGGACAATAAGTAAGACATTGTTCCATGTATTTGTCTGGCTGATATCTAGAAAAGAAGATTATATGATCACTTATCTTAAATGGCGCATCATCATCTTCTCAGTTCCGAGAGACCTTGAAAGAGCTACGATTGCTGATTGGTTCCTGAAGTCATACTTACAGATATAGTTATTAGACTTATCCAAATGGGAGACCGTTGGATAAGGTGTCTAATTCCATAACTATATTTGGTATGTACTCGACCCGACTTGGCATGGTCCATTTGGGTTGCATGGCATCATGCATTTGGATAGACTAAATGAGAGAAATAACACTTGTGGTTTATTAATATATTATAAGTTCTAATATATTAATAGTATTATTTAATTAGTATTGATCAAGAATTAAATTGGAATTAATTAAGTGATCAAAAGATAACTAATTAAATATATGGGTTGATTATGTAAATCATCCATAACTTGTATAGTGGGCTAAAATGCTCCATGAATTATCATGTTGGGTTAAACGCATAGGATGCTCCATGGGAGTTACAAACCCATGGGTCATGGAAATGAAGATTCATTTCACATTAGGGTTTACATGGTGTAACCCTAGATGTGACACACTATATAAGGAACATGATTCTCACCAAAATCGGCTACACTAAGAACAAGAGAGGGCAAGCCGATTTTTACAAGTGTTATACATACTCTAAAGTTATTCCAAAGCATTTGGTGTTGTGTGAACCATTTGAGGCATCACACTTGGGATGCTAGGCTCTCAAGGTTTTCAAGGAATCAAATCAACTACAAGGTATGTAGTTCTAGCCATCTTTTATATTAAAAGTTTCCCATGTATGCTAGATAGGATTATGAACCTTAGAAATCATATTTTTGCATGTATTTTAGACAAACATAGATCCAAGGTTTTCTAGGGTTGCATGTACACTTAGGGGTGTTAGAATGCTCAAAAACCCATCAGTGGTATCAGAGCCTAGGCTTATTTGTTAATACTTGATGCAAAATAGTGTAAACAATCGATTTTTGAGCTGTCTGCATAGGGGACTCGACGAGTCCATGGGGAGGACTCGACGAGTCCAAGTGAAAATGCAACCAACTCGGCGAGTCAGTTCGTGCACTCGACGAGTTGGCCAGGCAGGGTGCAGAATTTCGATTTTTGCTGCTGGAAATGGACTAGCAACATTACCCTAAACTTTTTTGGTGTTGTAAAACTTATTTTAGATGGTGTAATGGTTGTTCTAATCCATTACAATGGCTAATATCAATTTTTCATGATCTTATGTGTTCATATGTTCTTGAAACTTTAATATGAATATTCATGTTCTTATGAGTTTTTGATGGATCATATGAATTACTTGTTTAAATGTTTAATTCATGATCTTTATGTGTTTTAATGGAGTCCACAACTTGTCCTCAAGTTATGGATAACCAAAAGTCTCTTTGTGTTAAAAACCATTAAAAGAACACATAAGTTATAAAATGAAGAGTCTTCATTTTAATAACTCATAAGTTATGAATTTTAAAGGTTTTGTAAAGTTAGAAAACTTGCCCTCAAGTTTTGGAACATGTAAAGTCACTTAATAAACTTTAGTTCCAACCCCTAGATTTTTAAAAGTTAAAAACCAACCCTTATACTTTATAATATTATAAGTTAATAATATATATATATATATATATATATATATATATATATATATATGTGTGTGTGTGTGTGTGTGTGTACAAGAGCAAGTCGTCTTACCATTAGTAAGTCGCATTCATGAAGTCGGTCTATAAGGGGGAGGGGGGGTATAAGGTTGTTGCCTATAAAATGGCAGCTTAATGGGTGTCCACTCCCACCCACCGCTTTCTTGATCGGTGGAGGGCCGTTAGCCGAACGGGTAGGATAGGGACTTATAAATTCTCACTAAAAGTATGATGAATATTATAAAGTAACTAAATGTTTTATTAAATTCCCAATCTTAGTTACTTTAGGAAAATGTGAAAAGGTATTAATCCATGAAATTACACTTTACACTTTGTTTAAGTCGTTAGTGGAGCGTGTGTGGTTACTGACACACTAACCTGGACTTAACAAGGTAGGTAAGGGGTGACTTAAAGTTTATTATAGGTCGTTGGATGGACCATATCGACATCATTACGAATAGATAAGATTCTATTAAGAATGAGTTGTCATATGGAAAATATGGAAGCGTGTCCATATTAGGGAATTGAATATTGAAAATCTATGTCTAGATTAGAAACTCTTATGCAAAAGGATGTTCAAAGGAATGTACTTTGAGTGAGAGACATCATATCTAAGGAATTGTCTTGTAACAATCTCCGATAGAAGACTTTGTAATATCATTGACAATAGTCTTTGTGACTTTGGTGCAGTGACATTACAAAAGAGATCATTGCATAAAATGTTAGAATCTAGCATATTCTATAAGTAGCAAGAATTTGATATTCTTTCACTTATGAAAAGGATTTGGAGTTGTGAAATGAGAATGATTGGAAATGTGTTCAATGTGATCTAATTCACAAAGTAAGAACCATAGGTAAACATTATGTGCATGCTAGGAGCATGGGACAAGTGTTGTAATTCAAGTAAGAAGTTGATTACCCGAAATGACAAATAATGAGTAATCAATATGGTGATAAATAAAAGGCGTTTTATTTATACTCAAAGGTTTGAGGCCATATGGGATTAGTATTATTCTTGTGTTTCACATTTGCATGTTTTGACTTCCAGAATAATTGAGTTTATTAAGAATAATCGAATTATTCAAACGGGCGACAGTCGTTCATATGTTGGAAGTAGATATGAATGAAGACTGTCGTGAATTGGTGTGTTGATTGTCTAAAAGAGTATTAGACATAAGCAAATGTTTGCTGCAACGTTCATGAGTGCTTATGAATATGATTTGAGCATTGGATTAAACCCACGCTCACTTGGATCACTCCATGGATTGTATCACGAGTGATTGGTGAGATGATAACATCTTATATTCTTGAAACTGAGATGTGTGATTTGTATCTTGCAAATCGGTTACACATTGATAATATGTAAACGCACTAGTAACTTGGTGTTATAAAACATATTGTTGTGTGTGATTCGGTGAGTAAGTGCAAGCAAGCATTGTATCAAAGTTTATCCGTTCCTTTTATCCAAAGTAGGATAAAAGCGATATCTTTGGGCCCCTCGATGATTTAGTGATGACAAACGTAAATGCTCGGCTGGGCTAGGGCTAATTTGATTTGTTCAATTAGTCAGTCGTCATAAATCAGGAATCGAGATATAGTACAAAGAGAATGATTTGAAATCATATCTCATATGATATCTAGAATGGAGGAATATATGATCCCTTATCTAAGGACACGCGTATCTGATAGGATCAGAGTTGACAGCGGCTTTGGAAAGTTACGATTGCATATCAGGATCTGAAGTCATACGCAGAATAGTTATTAGACTTATCCAAGTGGGAGACTGTTGGATTAGTGTCTAAGTCCATAACTATTTTGGTATGTACTTGACCCGATGGTGCATGGTCCTTTTGGGTTGCCTTCACCAAAGCAACTTGATTGGAGAAATAAATAGAGATAGAGGTTATTATGATTTATTAATATGTTATAAGAATAATATATTAAAGGAGAAATCATATTTGTTTAATTAATATTGGTCAATAATTAATTAAGAATTAATTTTATGATCAAGTGTAATTAATTAAACTAGAGGGGCTGAATTGTAATTATGTGATAGCTACAAAAAAAGGTAAGGATTATCTTAAATATATGGTGAACGAATTTAAGGAGATAATGCCTTAGAATTCGACTAGGATAAGGGTTTCTAAGACTTATCGTATGGTTGCTTGGTGGGCAAGCAACTAGATAAGGATAAGGACTAAAACCCTAATCTTTACACCTATATAAACCCCCTAAGGCTCATGAATTCGTCTAACCCTTCCCAAGAAGTCCTAAGGACGAATTCCTACCTCTCTCCTCTCTCTTTATACCTTCTCCATTTGCTCTTGGTGTTTGTAAGCCATTAGAGGAGTGACACTTGTGACTCTAAGCCTTCCAAAGTCAATTCAAGGAGGAATTGGGATTGTTATTGCTACATAACAATCAAGGTAATATCATAAACCTAATTATATGTTAATATTGATTTCCATATGCTAGAATTAGGGTTTATAGTCATGGATTCAAAGCATGTACAATAGAGAAACCTAGATCCAAGCATTAGGGTTTGTATGAGCACATAGGATGTCTTATGACCAAAACCCATCAGTTAGTTGGGCCATCTATGGGGCATTGTGTTGGGTGTAACCTTGTATAGTCTTTGATTATAGTGTTGGGTTGTTTTGGCCCAGTGTAGGAGTCAATGCGCAGCAACAACGACAATGTAGGATATCTCGCGTAGCAGTTGAGGTGAGTCTTCTCGCTATACATAGTTGAGTGGTAATACTGAGTGAACGAAGGGTCTTATTTGAGTTATCGACCGTAAGGTCTTATATACTTATGTCGAGTTATGTGATATTATGTATTTGTATTTGTGATTTATGATGTATATTATTATGTGCTTTATTGGTTAGGACCGGAGGGTCCAACCCGAGTTGTGAGACTAGAGGGTCCTCGCTGAGACACATGGACTGGAGGGTCTTTATGAGATATAGCCATGAGAGGCCAAGTATTTGCATGGTATATTGGGGAACTCATTAAGCTTCGTGCTTACCGTGTTGTGTGATATGTGTTTCGGGTACTTTTCAGGAACGCAGGAAGGCGCCGACTTGATTGTACACACCAGTTAGAGATCATGATTTGGAGGATTTTGGGATTTTATCAAACATTGTTGACTTGTGTTTTGACAACTTATACACTTTGTGGTTTTTGGGAAATGTGATATTGAGTTTATGTGATTTTAAAAATAAAAAATTTATTTAAAAATTTACAGTGTTACAATTAAAAGCTAGAAATGGAAATGACTTAACATCTTAGTACATAAGGCGTAAATTAGGCTACGCCCAACGTAGCCTGATGGTTCCTCGATCCTTCCGTCTAAGGCTTTATGCAACGTGTAAAGCATGGTGTACACAAGGCGTAGCATCAGAGAGTGTAATTGGTCTAAATTGGACTTTTGGTCAAGATGAGTGGGGGTTTAGCCTTGGAATGGCAAAATGGTCTTTTACCATAAAAAGATAGAATGTAATTAGGAGCCTTGATTATGGTTTACCACCTTAATTGTTAATTAAGGTTTGGTTTTGGATATGTTTAGTAGGAGGGATTTTAGCACCGACAGCTCTTGTGTGAGATCTATTTCTTTGTCGATCGAGGTGGATCTTCTCACTGTACTGTAGGACACTAAGTGTTGTTATGTATTTGTTATCTTAGTGACTCTTGCCGATATGCATGTATGCTATATGTATGTGCAATTAGATAGACCCGAGGGTGAAATAGACTCGTTCAGTTGAAAAACACTTGTAATATCCCGACTCCCAGGCATGATATTTAATTATTTTATTTCTTTTTGTCAGGACAACTCTCCGAGTAGAGAATATTATGGCCGCAGGATTTTAGAGTCTACTCGACGAGTCGGAGGACCCCAACTCGACGAGTAGGAGCTGAGTGAGAAAATCCTAATTTCCAGGGTTTGTGTCATATTTAAAGGACCTTAATCCCTCATTTCCGCCTCCCTTATCATTCTAACCCTCTGTGAGAAACCCTAATCGTAAGTATTTGCTTGAGAGTAAGTGTGAGAGAGAGAGAGATAAGCTAACTTTGGGTGTTCTAGTGCATATTTGGAAGAGGATTGAAGGGAATCAAGTCTTGGAACAAGAATAGGCTTTTGGGACAAGAGTTTTTCGGTGCTAGCTTCAGTTTGGAGGTAAAAATCTACCACATTGAGCAATCCTTTTTCTAGATCTCTTTCTAGGGAGTTTTAGGGCTCCCCCCCCCCCCTATCTTGTAGTTTTGAGTTGTTGGAGCTTGTCATGGAGTTGAGACTCCAGATCTGGAAAAAAGGAGGTCTTATGAGCCCAAAGATCCAAGATTTATCAAGCTCTAGACAAGTCTCTATGCATGAAACCCCTTACGTAGCTTGTTATGGCATTTTGAGCCCTAGATACCATGCATGAACGTAAAGCTTGCAACTTTACGTGATAAGTGAGCCTTAGAAGGTTATATCCAGAGTATGAGACGTCATTTCTGCCTAAAAACGTCTAATTGAGGATAGGGTCTGAAGGGACTCGACGAGTCGGTGAGCTGACTCGACGAGTCGTTTAGGGTTTTCCTCGACGAGTCTGGACACGTGTAACTTGGCAAGTTGATGAGATAACTCGACGAGTTAAGTTGGATTTTCATGACACTTCTAAGGAAACGAGGGGACTCGACGAGTCACATAGATGCACTCGACGAGTTGGGTCAACACGGACTGTTGACTCAAGTGTTGACTTCTGTTGACTTTTAGGGCTTGGTCAAGACTTGGATTATGGAGACCATGGAGGGGTAAAATGGTCTTTTACCTATTCCAAGAGTTAGAGAGAGAGGTTGACCGAATTTATTTAGAGTTGTGGCTATAAGTGTTAATTAGAGATGATTATGACATATAGGCGGGGATTCGCCCGTTCGAGGGGTACAAGATTTACTTGCTTGCTTACGAGGTGAGTCTTCTCACTATACTTACCATGAGTGGCAACTTTGTGTGACCGGAGGGTCTTGTATGCTATTATTGAGTATTGTGTTATGTCTTTGTGATTTATGTTGTGTATTATTCTGAGATTTATTGAGTTAGGACTGGAGGGTCCAACCCGAGTTGTGGGACCGGAGGGTCTCCACTCAGACACATTGACCGGAGGGTCTTTATCAAGATATAGCCATGAGAGGCTAATGATATGTGTGTGATATTTTGGGGAAACTCACTAAGCTTCGTGCTTACCGTGTTATGTGATATGTGTTTCAGGTACTTCTTAGGATCGCGGGAAGACGCTGACTTGATTGTACACATGAGATGGAGTTTATGTTTTGAGGATCCTGAATTTTTGTCAAACAATTTATGAATTTGTGTTTTTGACAATCTGAAAATTGTGGTTTTGGAAATGTGATATTGAGAATTATATGGTTTTGAAAACGAAAAATTTGTTTAAAAATTTACAGTGTTACAACACCGATGAAGTAGAAATAGACTCGTATGTGAAATAGACTCGTTCAGTTGAAAAACATCAATTGAGTTGAAATAGACTTGGGGGTGAAATAGACTCGTTACATCTTTGAGATGATATGCATGTATGGTATGCGGTATTTTGGGGAACTCACTAAGCTTTGTGCTTACGGTATGATGTTTATGTTTCTAGTATTTCTGGTTCCAAAGGGAAGAACTCGACGTCATTTCATCGCATCCACCAGTGTTCTGCATTCTATGACTTGTTTTGTACTCTGATAACTATTTGATATATTTTTATTCTTGATTTGAGTTTTTGGAATGAATGAATGGTTGTTTTGGGTTGACTTAAAGAAAAAGTTTTACTTAGTATTTTTGGGACGTTACACACCTAATCAAGACAATTAGTTGAAACCCGTACTCCCACTTTGGCAATTCACATCGACCTCCCAAGGTTGAAGTTGACGAATGAATCAAAAGCTCTATCACATAAGTCCAACCCTTCAGCTTTAGCAAATCTTTATGAAACCAACAATAAATTGTGCTTACTTGCCTAACGAAAAGCCATGACGGACATTATTATTGTACAATACCTTGTACCTGGCACCTTATGCCATACAAGAAGACAAAACTTATTGGCTCCACCAACCATATAAATACAAAATGCCAAAGAGGTTTCAAGCAAGCAATGCATACTTATAGTTTCACTTCTATGTTATTTTCTTCATTTGTATATAGTTTGAGCGTAGAGTAAGATAGATGAAGAGATAATATAGCAACATGCATATGTAGTATCCAACATCTCGTATTTAACTTTTATTTTTTTAGTCAACAAAATGACATTACATGCTTAAATGAATTCATCACCTAAGGTCCCGTTTGATAGTTTCTGTCTGGGAAAGTTTAATTTCTGACTGGAAAAGAAACCATGTTGTTTGATTGTACATCTGATTGTCTATGCTGAATGATGAAAAAAAGTAATAATTCAACAAAAAATAAATTAAAAAAAAAGTTATTTAAAAAAAAATTAATGATCCCAGAAAGAAAGAAAGAAAGAGGACGGGGTTTGGTGCATAATTGTCTTTCTAGCCCATTCAGTCAGAAAGATATGATTTTGGGCTTTCTGGGAAAGACATATCTTACCGGGAAAAACCTTTTTTTTATGCAAATCAAACAGTCTTTCCGATCCATTCAGTCAGAAAGATCTGTTTGGATCTGAAAAAATGCGTATCAAACGAGGCCTAAGTAAAAACTCAAATGGACCTATTTCTTTAATTCGTTATGTAATTTGGCATTTGGTCATTACAATTTACACAATCAATTAAACAAATACAATTTTATTCTACGATTGACACTTCTGATCTTTACAAAATGTATTTTCAAGGTAATTTTAAATGAAAAATCAAATATCATCCTATTTTTTTCTCATATTATATTACTACACATTTAAGATTGTGACATTTGTCATATTTAATCAGATTAAATAATTTTTTTTATTTCACTTGTCACCATCTAAAATGATATGAGGATGATAGGAAGAATAAGTAGAAATATATTTAATTCTCATTTTAACTTCTTATTAGTTATTAGATTTTAATTTTTTCTATAATTCGTAGTTAATATTTTTTTAATAGTGTAATTTTAGTTGATATTATTTGAATTTATGATTGGTTTTTGTAATCACAAGATAAATCATGTATAAGAAAAGAATCATTGATTTATTTTTCAAATAAAAAAAGAGATCCACAACCCACAATTATTAATGATAATGTTCAAAATATATACCATCCGAAAGGAATAGTAACATCAAAGAATCAATTAACATATAACCTGAATAAAAAAATGATATTTCACATTTTTAATCCTGGAGGACGAAAAAAATGATATGTCACATTAGAACGACATTTAGTATTAAGCTATCAAAGTCACTAATTTGATAAGATTATATGATTGTATGTTAAACTTGGACGATGCCAATTTCAAAAAGCACCAATGTGATGAGTTTGGATGTTATGGCTTCTAATTAGATGTTTTTTTTTTTGGAAATTTTCAGTTCTAAATTTTTGGAAAAAACTTAAAAAAAAGTCAAAAAAAAAATGAATAGAAAACCCTAAGAAATCGGCTAAATCTTACAATTTAATCATTTTTGACATTTTCAACCGTTAACCGCTTCCGTACATGCCAAGCCAGAAGAGATCGCTGATGTGGCATGACACGTCAGCAATTCATTACACCTTAAAACTTTAAATATTGGAAGGAAACAAAGTCGAGCAGGCTCGAACCAGATACTTCTCCTGTCAAGTTGCAACACACGTGCTTTACCAATTAGGCTATAAGATGTATTTGTTTTTTGTTCCTTCACAATTATGCATAAAATTAATTTCATTTGCTTAATATTCTAAGAAAAAATGACTTTTTCGGGTACAAAAATGAGGAGAATGAGACTCGAACATGGGTTCTCTATCTCCCAAAACACGACCATGAACAACGCTGAAATCCTTTTGATGTTTTTTTTCCTTACCAGCAATATATCCATTATAAACTAATATATCTATAAACTGAAAAAATTAATTTGATTTATTATTATTATTATTATTATTATTAAAAAGTCAAACGTATATATATGTATTTTGTACAATTTAAAATGTATATATGTAATTATTTGTAAAAATACATATTTATAAATACGTATATATACATTTTTAATTGTAAAAAAATACATATAAAATATAAAGACATAAGTACAAAAATGATCCTTATGGTTTCTCATTTTATATGGTTAAGGTCAAAATCTTTGAAAAGTTGTAGATTTAGTCATTTTCAACAAGTTTTGTTGTGGTTCTGGTCCCTCTTCCGTTAACTTTAACAGTTTGGCTGTTATTTTTTTTTTAAAATGACTCTCTCAGAGACCATTTCTACAACCAAACTACAAGGACCATTTTATATATCTTTTTTTTATTGAATTATTATATATTAATAAATGTTATTTTTAATATATACTATTTATATATTAATAAATATTGTTTTATTAAATTTTTAACTTCTTTTAATTAATTTTTTAAATTTCTTTGTTATCGGATATTTTAATTGGATTATCATATATGAATAAATATTATTTTTAATATATAATATTTATATATTAATAAATATTATTATATTGGATTATTAATTTATTTTAGTTAATTTTTTTATTGGACTATTTCTTTTTTATTGGATTATTATATATTAACAAATATTATTTTTAGTTTATAATACTTATATCCTAATGAATATTACATTATCAAATTATTAATTTCTTTTAGTTAATTTTTTTAATTTCTTTTTTTTGGATTAATTCTTTTTTATTGGAATATTAATATTAACTTTGATTTTTTTACATAATGAATATTATTTTTTGGATTATTAGTTTATTAGTTTATTTTTAATGTATACTATTAATTCTTTTTAATTTTATTAGTTCCACCACAAAGTCGTCAGAATATGCAAAAACTTTGTCTCTCATCATCGAAAATCGTTGGGATCACCACAAACATCTTCATCGGAGGTCGGACAGAAACCCACCAACATTTTCATCCAATGCTCATGGTAGTCACATGTGATGACACCGCTACAATCACCGGATCACCACCACTACTTTTAATATTTATAGGAGTTTGTTGCGCATTGTGTGAGATATGAAGGATTTCGGTGGATTGTGAATAGGTTGTCGTAGGTGGCTACCGAGGTTGTTGGGTGGAAAAAGTTAATAGGTTTACGTCGAACCTCCAATAAAGGTTTTTGGTGGTGATCCCGACGATTTTCGTTGATGAGCAGGCGACGCTTTTGCGTATTCCAACAACTTTGCGGTGAAACTAATAAATTAAAAGTAATTAATATTATACAATAAAAATAAATTAATAATATAATAAATAATATTTATTATTTTAAAAAATAATAAATTAAAAGTAATATCCCAATAAAAAAGAATTAATCCAAAAAAATGAATTAAAAAAATTAACTAAAAGAAATTTATAATCTAATAATGTAATATTTATTAGGATATAAATATTATAAATTAAAAATAATATTTATTAATATATAATAATCCAACAAAAATGAATTATTCCAATAAATAAAATTAACTAATATAAATTAATAATCCAATATAATAATATTTATTAATATATAAATATAATATATTAAAAATAATATCTATTCATATATAATACCCCAAATAAAATATATGATAACAAAGAACTTTAAAAAAATTAATTAAAAGAAATTAGTAATCTAATAAAACAATATTTATTAATATATAAATAGTATACATTAAAAATAACATTTATTTATATATAATAATTCAATAAAAATAAAATGAAGATATGTAGAAATGGCTCTTGTAGTTTAGTTGTAGAAATGGTCTATAAGGGTAAAATAATCATTTTTAAAAAATTAACTGCCAAGTTGTTAAAATTAACGGAGGAGAGACCAAACCACACCAAAATTTGTTGAAAATGACTAAATCTACAACTTTTCAAAGGTTTTGACCTTAACCACATAAAATGAGAAACCGCAGAGACCATTATTGCAGTTTTGTCAAATATTAAAAAAGAACAAAAAAATATATTATTTTAAAAAATATATAAATTCATTTAAAAGACTTATATTTACGTTTTCATTTTTAATAATAATAATAATAATAATAATAATAATAATTAATTCTTTCAGTTTATAATGGGTATATACCGCTGGTAAGGAAATAAAATATAAAAGGTTGTGGGAAGTGACATGGTTTTGGAGGTAAAGGTCTCGTTTTCGATTTCCATCCTCAACTTTTTTCTGCCTTAAAAATTATTTCTTGTTAAAACTTTAAGCAAATGAGATAAATAATATATACAAGTGTGAAAAACTTAGAGCAGATAGATTTTATAGTGTAACCAGCAAGTTACATGTGTTTGTATCTACACGTTCAAACTTTGAATCGAGTTGGCTTCATTTTCTTCATAATTGAGTTTTTTTCAAAATTTGGGGGAGGTTTTTGAAAATTGTTCCAAAAATTTAGGACTTTTTCGGAGGTTTCCTTTTTTTTTTTCTTTGTTTTCTCTTTCAAATTTACATATTCTATATTTTAATTTAAAATATATTTCAATATCCAATTACAATTTAAACTCTTCATCTAACATTATGGTTCCTCCATAAACCTACGCTACGCCCCAGATTAGGACCTTTTTTTTTTTTTAACAACATGGTTAGTATATGTATGTGATTGAACCCAAGGCTTTCTGGTTAGAAACTCCTAATTAGACACCTTGTTAGTTAGGTGAACTACCCTCAATTTATTTGATATTAAGACTAACTTTTCTTTTTTACGGGATTTCACGTTCAAGACAAGAAGATTAGCCCACCAAACCGCAATCCTCGTCCATTCAACATGTGTTTCATCATTCATGACCATTTAATACCCATGCATGGGCGGTTTTAGTTAGGTGTCTGTTGTGGCACCGACAACATCTAACTTTCTCGTACGTAATGAAAAAAATTTCGAAACTTCTTTTTATTTGTTATGCCAATACGTAAAATAACCCGACAACTACGTAAAAAAAACGAGGAAGGCTTCATAAGGTCCGAAATTAATGCATAGGAGGTTTGTGGACAGTTGCTTTCTATGATTCTCGACGAGATGTAGGGGAAGAACGTTGCAAGGAGATGCACGGGGAGAAGACGCAAACTTTCGAAAATTGTTAGTTTTGGTCCCTTAGGTTTAGTCTAATGGAATCTTATACCCTAAATTTGAAATATCCATTCAAATATGGTTTCGAAAAATGCGCAAAACACCCCTGGACTTATAAATCATAATTAATTAAGTAAATTGATTTATTATTATTATTATTAATTAATTAATTAATTAATTAGTTTGTCAAACATATAAAACTTAGTTTTTTTAATTATATAATTTCTCGTAAAAATATATCAACCCTAGTTCGAAACAATTAAATGGAATGGACGTCACAAAATAAGATGCTGTAAATACTATAAATATGAAAAAGAAGTGAAAATATAATTATTTATTAAAAAGGTAATAAGAGTATGTTGTTATTAATATAACTACAACACAACTACAAAAATTATTAATAGCAACATAATTTTATATTATGTTTGACCGGAAAAAAAAATCGGCAACACCTGCTTTCAATTCTTGTGTCCATCTTTGTACCCATGTAAATTCTGATTTTATCTAAAATGAATAATAAAGCTTACATGTGATCCATCACAATGCACTGATCAACACACCGACTACTAGGAAAAGTATTGGAGTCTTGTCGAAAATCAGACTTCAGCACATTGGCGGATTTAGTATATATCTCATGGTAGTTCTGAATACCACTCACAAAAATTTTAGGAGTGTAATTGTTACCGAATTTTTTTTCTTATAGCGTATTACACGACTTTTTTGTTGGGGATACCACTTTATTTGTCGGGATATCCGCTTATTTTGATCTGGATTTGCCACTGCTTTAGCAAATAAAAATGTTGATATGTGATTTGCCAGGTAAGATCATTAAATAATCTTTGACCCATGTTGATAATATGCGCTTAATTAATATTAAGAATGCATATCCAAAATGTTTAGTATATATAGATATGATAAATTGACTTTTATTTTAATTAGCTCAATTTAACACGCATAGTTAATCATGTGTTTCATGCACGTTAAGTTCTTAATTATATTATACTGCCTTTCGACCTTATATTTCATCTTATAACCTTCACTTTTTCCTCACGTGCAATAATTGACTTTTAGCATGTTATCCAAATAAAACCATTTACGTTAAGGTGACAGACATGTTTATCTTTATCGAGTAATTTGAGCTCAAATTTAGTTAGTTTAACTTTTATAATGTTTGAATTTAATTTGAAAAAAAAAATCGAAATATACGATAAGTTGCCTTTAAGTTACTTGAATTCAAGTTGAATTATATATCATCGAGGATTTTGAATATTAGGTTATCTAGAGTAGGAGGAAAAATCGTGCACGTTTTGGCATGAACACCACCCCAATGGTGACATGGTGGGCGTGGTTCGAACCATGGTTGGACACCACATCTCTCTCTTAAATGTATACCATATTAATACATAAAGTATATGTATAATAAAATGGAATGGTGACCATTATCTAAGTGTGTGATTGGAAAGACTAAAGAGGTATCAATGAATTGGTGACCAGTACTAATAGTTTTATCTTATGTTTTTGTAATTCTGTACAATCTTTTGTTTTTTTTTTTTTACTTAATATAGTTTTGATGGTTACGTTTGAGATAATTTAAATATTTCAAATTTATATTGAGTTAAGTTCAAGCTTACATAAAAGTAGTCGACGAGTTATGAAATCGAGTTTAAACATGTTTGTGTTTTTCAAGTAAAATAAGGGAATTGGGTTTTTTTTTCTAAAAAATTTGTAAAATGAGATAATCACAACATTGGCAAAAAAAAAAACGATGTTCCTGCCCGGGATCGAACCGGAGACCTTTAGCGTGTAAAGCTAACGTGATAACCACTACACCACAAGAACTTTTGATATATGTCTCTACAAAATTAATATATAATTATATACGTATTGTTTAGTGAAACACATCATCTCTATGTGGCATTATGCGATCGTGAGCCATGCCACGTACATGACCACCGATTTACCAGTTTTCCTGGTATGTAAAAATAAGTCCTTGGGTAAATCCTTATTTTGAAATTTTGATCTATTTTTCCTTTTTAAATAGTCCCGCTGTATTTTGTTTTTTCTTTTAATTTCGTATGCATATATATTTTCATAATTCAAATTTTCTTTAATTTATGAATTTACTCTATGAATTGTCTTACCACAGGTTTTCCATCTACACTGGAAAAAATAAGTATTAACGAAAACTATGAATTTTTTTGCAAAGAGTATAGATTTCAGAAAAAATGAAGATTTGAAAAAAAAAATCGTGCAAGTTTGTTCATATGTTGGGAAATATTTATAAGAAAGGTAATTTCGGATAATTATTTGACACGTAGATGGCAAGGCAAATGTGTAAAAGATGATTGTTTTGATAACTTATTTCTTAATTTTTTACCCGTTTTTATTATTTACCTCATAAATAGAGTAAAAAATGAAGTAAATAGTGTTTTTTTTTTTCCAATTCTACTTCATTTTTTATCCTATTTTTTATCCCAAAAAGTATATTCCTAGAATATTTCATTTTTATAACTTATATGTATTGTCAAATACACCCCTCTACTAATTAAACTCTATATTTATAATTAATTAATATAAATTAGTATATAACATGATATTATAAATATTAAGTATTGCATTTAAATTATAATTAGTAGATAAAATAAACTAAAAATGTATAAAATAAAAATGAGAGAGACTAAAATTGGCAACCAAACTTCACCTTCATTTTTTGAGATATGAATAGTATTCCCCATATATGGGGAATACTATTCATATCTCCAAAAATAGAGGTGAAAATGGGGTAGTGTTGGAGAAGAATGGAAGAAGAAATGGAGTTTGGGGGTGGGTTGGAGATGCTCTTAGAGATGAGCATTTGGCGGAACTGGAAGTGGTTTAGGTGAAATGAGTAGACCACTAACCAGACTCTTAAGCATATACAAGTGTTGGTACCGGGTTCAACTTTTTTGGTTTTTGGATCGATTGAAACCATTACAAAATGAAATGGAAATTGTAGGGTAAATTATACTGATTGTTCGTGGTATACATGCTAAAAAACATGTTTAGTCCATATTTTCAAAAATTAACTCATATCGTCCCTGATTTGTTTTTTTCTTGCATGCTTAGTCCCTATTGACATGACATGATGACCATTTTACTCTTAATAATTTCTTTTTTCATTTCTTTTATTTATTTATCAGTTTTAAATTTTAAAAAAATAAACAAAATAATCTCTCAAGAAATCAAATCCATTACTACACGACTCTAAACTCTCTTGAAGACCTTTAACCAAGAAATCGATACATCCACAACCAAAATAACCTCTCAAAAAAAATGATATATCATCGGCGATCATTCCTATCTCAAACCAACAAAAAATTGACGTCGGTGAATCCCAGGAGCCCGTTTCCACCCCTGCATTCTGTGATTTTATAAATGTCACATAAATCCTCTGATCTGGACTCTCCAGTCACCAACAATGGTCTAAACTCGTCGACTACTCAAGAATGATGACCACCGTCAATGTATGATTTATATTTCGACTGGAATCATCCCACCCCTTTCCTCCATACAGATCCGGCGAGACCCAACCTACAAATCGGAAAAAACAAACCTCAAATATCAAACCATAAACCTGCAAATCAAACCTAACTAAACCCTAAACCTGCAAATTGGAACTAACGAGTCGCAGGAGAAGAAAGAGGATTCCGATCTACGGAATCAGATCGAGGAACGTGATGTCCACCGCCACCAGATCGAGGAGGATTCCATCCACCACCACTTCATCTTCCTCTAAGTCGACGTGGGCTAATTTACCTCGTGATGTGGATTATATCTTCATTGAGGATTTAGTTTGTAGGCTAATTTACCTCGTGATGGTGATTCGAGGTTTACGGATTCGGAGAGGGATTTGCTTAAAGGAATGACGGAGAATCCGCCAGTGATTTTGCCGCATACAACGACACGTTTGAATCCTCGACAGGATCGATCTACTCCAAGAAAACTTGTTCTCTTTTTCTAATGTGTGTGTGTTTTATGTTTTTTGTTTTCTTGATCAGAACACATGTTTGTGTGTATGTGTGCGCTTTGTATTGAGAGAGAGAGAGAGAGAGAGAGAGAGAGAGAGACAGAGAAAGAGAGAGACAGAGATAGGAGGTGGTATTTTCATGCATATGAGAGAGAGGGCGATATTAGAGAGTTGTTTTTTTAAGTTATAAATAATAATAAATAATATTTGATTAATTAAAATAAATATCCAAAGTGTGACATCCCCAAAATCACGGCCATAAAAGACCGATTTAATTTATGCTTTTAAAATAATTTTCAGAGTAATCATTTGATTAAAAGAGTCGCAGAATTTGTTCCCAAAACAATATATGATAAATAAAATTTATCAAAGCATTCTTTAAAGAAATGTATTTTCATATATAACAAAACTCGGGATGTCATGTTCCGATACAGACCAAAAGCATAAACGGCATGTTATAAGCCTTACAACAGTTATATACAACTACAGGCCTATAACAAAATAACTTGATGATTCATTCATCTTATGCCCTCGCGACACTACCTGTAATACAAATGAAACTGAGTGGGTCAGACTTGAGAGCCTGATGAGCATATAGGGTTTTCAACCCACAATAAATAATTATATTTAATTTCTCCAATCAACAATACCCCGATTATCCATTCCCGTTATCCTCACTTTACGTCCCTAAAACAACAACTATTACCAGGGACCTAATCTAGGATTTTCATCTGGATGGACATTGCTACAAAGGGATTTCCTTAACAATAGATGTCCTAAAGGCAACCATGAAGGGGATAGAGTACACCGGTGAACACATCGTTCACAACACCTACAGGTTATGAATCTGCCAGCGTTCCACTAGACTGTCTAGAAAGAGTCCGTGGTCGTCATCCATACTCCGCTAGATGACTAGATCAACAACAATATCGAGGCCTCTCATCATTTTTATTTCATCACACATCACTATCTACCCATGTTCTACCCAACATATTTGTAGATAAAATATACTTGTTTACAACTTAAAACTTGTATAACATGTTCATTTAATACTCATACCACATAACAAATAGTATATAATAACATAGCACGTATTTCATAGAGTATAATTCATATATATGTATTATCAGAAAGCAACTACACACTTACTCATATCATATATCTAATACATTCATCAATACTTGTATTAAAACCGTGTATATGAAAGGGACTATGCACTCACCTGATAAGACGATGCTTGGACAACACTACGACTCTTCAAGTAGTAACTTTTCGATGAATCCGGAATATCTTTACTCCGAGCTTCTCGCGGGCAGAGCTTCGGCTCGGTAACTCTTTTCTTCTCGGGACCTTCGGTGTTTCGGGACTCGCTTCGGGTATCGGGATGACACCGAGGCTTTGGGGTGCTTTAAGAGGGCTAGAGAGGGTATTGGGAGTGAGAGAGTGAAGGAATTAGCAACCATGGCCAACTGCCCTTCGATTTCTATTTATAGGGCTAAATTTTCGATTTTCACGTCGTGAACAATCATTTCACGTCGTGACCTTGGACGTCATCAGGTGTGTAGTCGCAACTTGGGTCTTCCAGACTCAGAAGGGTCACACCGTTGAGTTCACGTCGTGAACCCACTGTTCACGTCGTGAACCCTGACACAGGGTTGTGGTTCGTGTCCTAAACTTCAGAAATTCATTTCTTTCACATACGAGCTTCAATTTCTACGTTCTTTATATCCACGCGTAGGTGAGATTATGCTCTACAACTTTCATTTAGACTCCGTCGTCTAATTTTGAATTTTTGTTTATTATATTATTTTTAGTAGGCCGAGACAGGAAAACTCTATTAGTAATTCATAACTTCTTTATCCGACGTCTGTTTTCGTCTCTCTTTTTACCGTTGGACTACTATCAACGAGATCTTCGATTCTTGTTTAGATTGTTTTGGCTAGAAATTACTTGATCTCATATTCGAACTTTGGGCTGCATATCGTTAAGTCGAAACTTCGAAAAATCATAACTTCCTCATACGAAGTCAAATTTAGACGTTCTTTTTATGCACGCTCTCGGTTTAACTTATTCTACGACTTTCGTTTAGATCACTAAGGTTAAATATCGTTCTATCGTGTATTCACTATTTACGTCCCGCACTGTCGTACCCGTTTTTGTCACGAAACTTCGACATGTCATAACTTATTCGTTATAATTCGGATTTTGGCATTCTTTATATATTCGGAATCCTTGTCACGACCACTACGTCCTTATGTATCGATATCAGGCTTATCTAATATTTTATTATTCTTCTTATTCTTGTTCTTAATTCATTTAAGTCACACAGTTAAGCATAGAACACATAACACTCAAAATAATACATTTTTATTATTTCACAACGGTTTACAAAGGTTAACTTAGACTATTACATCAACATTAATGTCTAGCCTAGAAACACGGGTGTTACAATTCTCTCCACCTTAGGATGATTCCATCCCTAGAATCACACATCAACAAACAAATGTGGATAGTGAATCATCATGTCTATGACATCCCCAAAATCTCGGCCAGAAAAGACCGATTTTCATTTATGCTTTTAAATATTTTCAGAGTAAATCCTTTTGATTTGAAAGAGTTGCGGAATTTGTTCCCAAAACAAAACATGATAAAATAATATTTATCAAAGCATTTCATCAAGAGATGCATTTCATTATATAATCAAAACTCGGGATGTCATGTTCCGATACAGACCATAAAGCATAAACGATAAACATTACAAGTCATTCAACAAATATATACATATACAGACTTGTAAACAAAACAACAAGATGATCCATCCATCTTACGCCCTTGTGCCACTTCCTGTAATACAAATAAAACTGAGTGGGTCAGGCTTGGGAGCCTGGTGAGCATATAGGGTTTTCAACCCACAATAAATAAGTTATATTTAATTTCACCAACCAAACACTATCCCGATTACCCGTTCCCGTTATCCTCACTTTACGTCCCTAAAACAACTATCTCAAGGGACCTAATCTAGGATTTTCATCGGGACGGACATCACTGCGAAGGGGTTTCCTCAACAATAGATATCCTAAAGGCAACCATGAGGGGGATAGAGTACACCGGTGAACACATCGTTCACAACACCTACAGGTTATGAACCTGCTAGCGTTCCACTGGACTGTCTAGAAAGAGTCCGTGGTCGTTATCCATACTTCGCTGAATAACTAGATCAACAACAACAACAACATCGAGGCCTCTCATCTGTTTATTACACACCAACTATCTACCCATGTTCTACCCAACATATTAGTAGATAAAAATATACATTTGTATACATAGTTTAAAGAAAACCTGTATAGCATGCTTGAATCAACACATATATCACATAACAGATGAGGCACACACACACATAACACATATCTCATAAAGAAATAAGCAGATCTATAAGATAGAAGAGAGTGAATACTCATTCACACATAACACAACCAAATATATACACATATACACATAGCACGTATTTTTATATAAAATACTTCGTATTATTGTATTAGAAGAAATAACTACACACTCACTTGATCAGAAGACGATCCGACAGCACTACGGCTTATAGAAGTAGTATTCCTCAGCAGATCTGGAAGATCTCCTCGAAAATCGAACTTCTCGCGGGCAGAGCTTCGACTCGGGAACCGCGCTTCTCGGGATCTTCGGGGTCTCGGGACTTGCCTCGGGGCTAGAGTATGATACCGGGGCTTCGGGGTAGCTTCGGCACGAAAAACGATGCAAAAGACTAGAGAGAAGAGAAGAAATTGAACAAGAAATGAGGCTGCCTTCGGATCCTTTATATAGAGGCTGGAGCCTCGGAGTACGCGGGGCGTACAGGCGTACGCAGCGCGTACGCGTCCGAAATCGTCACTGCATGCGTCATCCGAAGTGTCGACACTATGCGGAGTACGCGATAGCGTACTCACGTACGCGGGGCGTACGTCGGATCGGACTGATGACCCAGCTTCGGATAATGCCTCCAATTTTGATTTAAAAATAAATACAAAATGATTAATAAACTTCGGAAATTCATAACTTCTTCATACGAACTCCGTTTTCGACGTTCTTTATATCCACGGAAAGGTGAGACCATGCTCTACGACTTTCGTTTAGACTCCGTCGGCTAATTTTGACTTTATTTTTTATTAATTATTTTTAATAGGCCGCGACAGAAACTTTCGTTATAAATTCATAACTTCTTCGTTTGATGTCCGTTCTCGCCTATCTTTTTATCGCTTCGATACCAACAATGAGATCTTCGATTCTCATTTAGATTGCTTTGGCTAACAACCACTCGATCTCAATTCGAGTAAAACAGGCTGTATACCGCTAAGCCGGAACTTCGATAAATCATAACTTCCTCATACGAAGTCAGATTTGGGCGTTCTATATATATTCGGAAACCTTGTTTCGACTACTACAACATTAACCAAAGATATTAAGTTTATTTTACACTTAAATTTTGACGCTTATTTTTATTCTTAATTAATCAGACCACATAATTAAGCAATTAAGCACAAAACACATAATACTCAAATAATAAAATCTTATTATTTCAAAACGGGTTACAAAGGTTAACCTAGACTATTATATTGCTAAATATGGCAAGCCCGGAAACACAGGCGTTACAATTCTCTCCACCTTAGAATGATTCCGTCCCCGGAATCACACATCAACAAACAAATGTGGATAGCGACCCATCATGTCACTCTCCGTCTCTCAGGTGAGATTCGGCCCATTCGTGTGTTTCCATCGGACAAGCACTAACCCAACCATCTTGCGTCGCAATTTCTTAGTCTTTCGGTCAACAATTGCCTCTGGTTCTTCAATCAACCTTTTGTTCTCATCAATTCTCAATTCAGAAATTGGAATTATGTCGGGAACTTCTCCCGTGAACTTCCTCAAATAACACACATGAAAAGTGTTATGAATTCCATTCAGTTCTTCTGGTAGTTCGAGCTTGTAAGCTTGGTTCCCAATCCTCTGAAGAACTTTAAACGGCCCAATAAACCTTGGACTTAACTTTCCCCTTTTACCAAATCTTATAAGTCCCTTCCACGGCGAGACTTTAAGCAAAACCGAATCCCCAACCTCAAAAGTTATCGGTCTTCGCTTTTTGTCAGCATAGCTCTTTTGACGATCCTGAGCTGCTAACATTCTTTCCCTAATTATTTTCAACTTTTCAGCAGTTTGATGAACCAACTCCGGTCCCATAAACTGCTTTTCCCCAGCCTCAAGCCAACAAGACGGCGTACGACACTTCTGTCCATACAAAGCTTGGTAAGGTGCCATCTTAATGCTCGAGTGAAAACTATTATTATAGGAAAACTCTACCAAAGGTAAATGTTCATCCCAATTACCTAGGAATTCCAAGGTACACGCTCTCAGCATATCTTCAAGTGTTTGTATCGTTCGTTCGCTCTGACCATCAGTCTGCGGATGGTAAGCTGTACTTAAACACAACTTGGTACCCAATTCCTCTTGTAGACTTTTCCAAAACCTCGATGTGAAACGGCTATCACGATCCGACACAATCGTTAACGGAACACCGTGAAGCCTCACAATTTCCTTCACGTAAGAATTCGCAAGTTTCTCCATAGACCATTTCTCCCTGGCCGCTATGAAATGCGCACTCTTAGTGAATCGATCAACGACCACCCAAATCATGTCGTGACCATTCTTTGTTCTGGGCAGTTTAGTGACAAAATCCATAACAATGTCTTCCCACTTACCCATAGGCACAGACAAAGGTTCTAAACTCCCGTACGGTTTCTGATGTTGTGTCTTGACTCTCGCACAAGTCACACACTCGGCCACATACTTTGCAACATCAAGCTTCATCGTCGGCCACCAGTAGTAGGGTTTCAGGTCCCTATACATTTTAGTGCTACCCGGATGAATCGAGTACATGGTCTTGTGAGCTTCTTCCATCAGAAGATCTCTGACTCCTCCTGTCTTAGGTATCCAAATCCGATCTTGGAACACCTTCAGTCCATGACTGTTTACACCGAACACCAACGTTTTGCCAAAACGTTCCTCCTTTCTGTCATTCTTCTCAGAAGCTTCGCTCTGAGCTTTCTTTATACTTTCCAAAATAGTTGAGACAACTTCAATTCTCAACGCTCTTGGCCTTTTCCTTTCGGGATTGACTTTCCGACTGAGAGCATCAGCAACAACATTAGCTTTACCGGGGTGGTAAAGTATCTCGCAGTCATAGTCTTTAAGTAATTCTAGCCAGCGTCGTTGCCTCATATTCAATTCTTTCTGATTAAAGAGGTATTGGAGACTCTTATGATCAGTGAAAAGTTTGCACTTTGTGCCATAGAGGTAATGCCTCCATATTTTCAGAGCGAAAACTACCGCTGCCAACTCCAAATCATGAGTCGGGTAGTTCTTTTCATGCTCTTTCAGCTGTCGAGACGCATATGCTATCACCTTTTCTCTATGGGTCAAAACACAACCCAATCCAACCCCAGACGCATCGCTATAGACAGCGAAGTCTTCAACTCCATCGGGTAGAGAAAGTATCGGTGCCTCGCATAGCTTCTCCTTTAGCTTCTCAAATGCTTCCTTATGCTTCTCACCCCAAGCATAAGTAGCTCCTTTGTGGGTCAAAGCTGACAATGGACTAGCGATCGAAGAAAAGCCTTGGATAAACCTTCGGTAATATCCGGCTAATCCTAAAAAGCTTCGAATCTCCGTGGGACTTTTCGGTTGTTCCCACTTCGTCACAGCTTCGATCTTCGCTGGATCAACCATTATCCCTTCTTGGTTGACCACGTGACCCAAGAATTGGACTTCACGAATCCAAAAATCACATTTGGAGAACTTAGCATACAGCTTCTCCTTCTTCAGAACTTCCAACACTTCTCGCAAGTGTCTGCCATGCTCCTCCTGGCTTTTCGAGTAAATCAGAATGTCGTCTATAAACACTATCACGGATTTATCAAGGAACGGGTTACAAACCCTATTCATCAAATCCATGAACGCTGCTGGAGCATTGGTTAGTCCAAACGACATAACCAAGAACTCATAGTGTCCATATCTAGTTCTGAATGCAGTCTTCTCGATATCTTGCTCTCTTACTTTTAGCTGATGATATCCTGACCTAAGATCGATCTTCGAGAAATAACTCGAACCTTGCAATTGATCAAACAGGTCATCAATCCTCGGCAACGGATATCTATTCTTTATTGTTGCCTTGTTCAGCTCTCTGTAATCAATGCACATTCTCATACTTCCATCTTTCTTCTTTACAAATAACACCGGAGCTCCCCAGGGCGATGAACTAGGTCTAATGAAACCGTTGTCCAATAACTCCTGAAGTTGCATCATTAGCTCTTTCATCTCCGTCGGTGCTAATCGATAAGGTGCTTTCGCAATTGGCGTTGTTCCTGGCAACAAGTCAATACGGAATTCCACTTGTCGATCAGGCGGTAATCCAGGAAGATCTTCGGGAAATACTTCCGGATAATCACACACAACTGGAATATTCTGCATCACCTTCTTTTCCTTCTTAGCATCAATCACGAATGCTAAAAACGATGTACACCCCTTGGTCAAACATTTTCTGGCTTTCATCAATGAAATGATTCCAGAATTCACTCTGCGTTTATCTCCATACACCATAAACGAATCTTTCCCAGGCGGGTTTACTTTGACTATTTTCTTCTTGCATAAAATTTCGGCGTCGTTGGCGCTAAGCCAATCCATTCCCAATACGATGTCGAAACCATTAAGTTCGATAGGCAATAATTCCTCGTGGAACTTATTCCCATTAAGATCAATTAAGATGTTTTTCATGCGATAGCTAACAGGTACAAACTTGCCACTAGCAACTTCGACTAATAACGCATTATCTAGTCTAACAACAGGCAAAGCTAGCTTTCTACCAAATTCATGCGATATAAAGGAGTAGTTGGCTCCAGAATCAAATAAAATTTGGGCAGGCAATTCGTTAACGAGAAAGGTACCTGAAGCGACATCAGCTTCATCTTTAGCAGCTTCCAGTGTCATCTGGAATGCTCTCGCCTTTGGCTTTGGCGGAATGTTGGGTCTAGCTGCCTCCTTCTTCTTCGGGCAGTCCCTTGACATATGACCCTCCTCACCACAACCATAGCAAACTTTCTTTGTGAGGGTACACTCATTGGCATAGTGCCCTGGCTTTCCACACTTGTAGCATGTGTTCGCCACCTCACATCTTCCATGATGCTTCTTCTTACATTTGTCGCACCATTTCGCTTCACCTCCACCTCCCCTCGAACCAGACTTCGAGAACTTGTTTTTCTTGTTGGACCCTGAAGTTCCATCGAACTTCCTCTTTTCTCCAACATCTATTCTTTCCAGACCCTTTTCCTTCTGCTGGGCCTCCACATTCTTAGCTGCACGAACAGCCGTTTTCAGAGTGGTTGCCATTTTGACTGTCGGACCAAAGTCAGCAGGCAGTCCATTAGCAAACCTCTCAATCTTGGAGAGTTCCGTCGGCACTAGGTACGGAAACAACTTCATCTTCTCAGTAAATGCAGTAGCATAGTCATCTATGCTCATCTTCCCTTTCTTCAAGTTTTGAAACTCATTGTTCAGATCAATCAGATCTATCTCCGAACAATACTGCACCCTTAACTGTTCCAAGAACTCCTCCCATGACATTTTCAGAGCTTCTCCTCGTGGCATAGTATCTGCCAACAACTTCCACCAACTCAAGACTCCAGTCTTCAGTTGTCTAACCGCAAATACGGTCTTCTGTTTGTTGCTACAGTCGCAACTTTCAAATACCATCTCCATTTCGGAGATCCAATCCATTATCTCAACAGGCTTTGGGCTCCCAGAAAGACTTGGCGGTTTGGCGCCCAAGAAATTCTTGTACATACGCCCATCCTTGTTGTTTCTCCTTTCCGGATCGTTCCTTCGTTCCTCTTGAGTCCCAACTTGACTCACCATGCGACTATTGTTCCCTTCCTCCGATTGCTCGGGAATCAATTCAGGTTCCTCAATAGGTATGATAGGTTCATCCCTATTATTATTCAACATTTGTCGCATCTCCTCCCTTTGTTCGGCAAGCATAGCCCGAATCATGGCTTGCACCGCAGCCATTGTTATTGGTTCCGGTGCTGCTGCTACAACAGGTATTTGTTCAATCACTGGCGGTTGATTCCTGTTTTCATCTGCGTTTCCAACGCCACTCCTTGTTCTCACCATTTTGATCTACACACCGAATAATTTCACCTTATTACTCCAAACGATTACATGCTAGTTCTAATAACGTAGGCATACGCTTAGAATCCTAAACACATAAACCTTCAGATCCGGTTGGCAACAAACCGTAGATCTGAACAAATAATATCATATATGGCAACATATAACATTTAGCACATAAAAGCATTTTAGGCAACTTTCCTAAAATAAACTAGTGCTCGTGTCTAAAATCCAACAGACACACATCTCATCATTACATTTAGCATTCTAAGTTTAAGTCTAGAAATCCTACAAATTCCTAGTTCGCTTAAACTAATGCTCTGATACCAACTATGACATCCCCAAAATCTCGGCCAGAAAAGACCGATTTTCATTTATGCTTTTAAATATTTTCAGAGTAAATCCTTTTGATTTGAAAGAGTTGCGGAATTTGTTCCCAAAACAAAACATGATAAAATAATATTTATCAAAGCATTTCATCAAGAGATGCATTTCATTATATAATCAAAACTCGGGATGTCATGTTCCGATACAGACCATAAAGCATAAACGATAAACATTACAAGTCATTCAACAAATATATACATATACAGACTTGTAAACAAAACAACAAGATGATCCATCCATCTTACGCCCTTGTGCCACTTCCTGTAATACAAATAAAACTGAGTGGGTCAGGCTTGGGAGCCTGGTGAGCATATAGGGTTTTCAACCCACAATAAATAAGTTATATTTAATTTCACCAACCAAACACTATCCCGATTACCCGTTCCCGTTATCCTCACTTTACGTCCCTAAAACAACTATCTCAAGGGACCTAATCTAGGATTTTCATCGGGACGGACATCACTGCGAAGGGGTTTCCTCAACAATAGATATCCTAAAGGCAACCATGAGGGGGATAGAGTACACCGGTGAACACATCGTTCACAACACCTACAGGTTATGAACCTGCTAGCGTTCCACTGGACTGTCTAGAAAGAGTCCGTGGTCGTTATCCATACTTCGCTGAATAACTAGATCAACAACAACAACAACATCGAGGCCTCTCATCTGTTTATTACACACCAACTATCTACCCATGTTCTACCCAACATATTAGTAGATAAAAATATACATTTGTATACATAGTTTAAAGAAAACCTGTATAGCATGCTTGAATCAACACATATATCACATAACAGATGAGGCACACACACACATAACACATATCTCATAAAGAAATAAGCAGATCTATAAGATAGAAGAGAGTGAATACTCATTCACACATAACACAACCAAATATATACACATATACACATAGCACGTATTTTTATATAAAATACTTCGTATTATTGTATTAGAAGAAATAACTACACACTCACTTGATCAGAAGACGATCCGACAGCACTACGGCTTATAGAAGTAGTATTCCTCAGCAGATCTGGAAGATCTCCTCGAAAATCGAACTTCTCGCGGGCAGAGCTTCGACTCGGGAACCGCGCTTCTCGGGATCTTCGGGGTCTCGGGACTTGCCTCGGGGCTAGAGTATGATACCGGGGCTTCGGGGTAGCTTCGGCACGAAAAACGATGCAAAAGACTAGAGAGAAGAGAAGAAATTGAACAAGAAATGAGGCTGCCTTCGGATCCTTTATATAGAGGCTGGAGCCTCGGAGTACGCGGGGCGTACAGGCGTACGCAGCGCGTACGCGTCCGAAATCGTCACTGCATGCGTCATCCGAAGTGTCGACACTATGCGGAGTACGCGATAGCGTACTCACGTACGCGGGGCGTACGTCGGATCGGACTGATGACCCAGCTTCGGATAATGCCTCCAATTTTGATTTAAAAATAAATACAAAATGATTAATAAACTTCGGAAATTCATAACTTCTTCATACGAACTCCGTTTTCGACGTTCTTTATATCCACGGAAAGGTGAGACCATGCTCTACGACTTTCGTTTAGACTCCGTCGGCTAATTTTGACTTTATTTTTTATTAATTATTTTTAATAGGCCGCGACAGAAACTTTCGTTATAAATTCATAACTTCTTCGTTTGATGTCCGTTCTCGCCTATCTTTTTATCGCTTCGATACCAACAATGAGATCTTCGATTCTCATTTAGATTGCTTCGGCTAACAACCACTCGATCTCAATTCGAGTAAAACAGGCTGTATACCGCTAAGCCGGAACTTCGATAAATCATAACTTCCTCATACGAAGTCAGATTTGGGCGTTCTATATATATTCGGAAACCTTGTTTCGACTACTACAACATTAACCAAAGATATTAAGTTTATTTTACACTTAAATTTTGACGCTTATTTTTATTCTTAATTAATCAGACCACATAATTAAGCAATTAAGCACAAAACACATAATACTCAAATAATAAAATCTTATTATTTCAAAACGGGTTACAAAGGTTAACCTAGACTATTATATTGCTAAATATGGCAAGCCCGGAAACACAGGCGTTACAATGTCACTCTCCGTCTCCCAGGTGAGATTTTGCCCATTCGTATGTTTCCAGCAGACAAGCACTAATTCGACCATCTTGCGTCGCAACTTCTTAGTCTTTCGGTCAACGATTGCCTCTGGTTCTTTAATTAACCTTTTGTTCTAATCAATTCTTAATTCATATATTGGAATTATGTCGAGAACTTCTCCCGTGAACTTCCTCAAATAACACACATGGAAAGTGTTATGAATTCTATTAAGTTCTTCGAGTAATTCTAGATTTTAAGCTTGGTTCCCAATCCTCTGAAGAATTTTAAACGGTCCAATAAATCTTGGACTTAACTTTCCCATTTTACCAAATCGTATAAGTCCCTTCCACGGTGAGACTTTTTAAGCAAAATCGAATCTCCAAATTCAAAAGCCATCGGTCGTCTTTTCTTGTCAGCATAGCTCTTTTGACGATCCTGAGCTGCTAACATTCTCTCCTTAATTATTTTCAACTTTTTCAGCAGTTTGGTGGACTATCTCATGTCCCATAAACTGCTTTTCCCCAGCCTCAAGCCAACATGACGACGTACGACATTTTTGTCCGTACATAGCTTCATAAGGTGCCATCTTTATACTCGATTGGAAACTATTATTGTAGGAGAATTCTACCAAAGGTAAATGTTCATCCCAATTACCTTGGAATTCCATGGTACATGCTCTCAGCATATCTTCAAGCGTTTGTATCGTTCGTTCGCTCTGACCATTAGTCTGAGGATGGTAAGTTGTACTCAGACACAACTTGGTATCCAATTCCTCTTGTAGACTTTTCCAAAATCGTGAGGTGAAACGACTGTCACGATCTGACACAATCATTAATGAAACACCGTGAAGCCTCACAATTTCCTTCACGTAAGAATTCACAAGCTTATCCATAGACCATTTCTCATTGGCTGCTATGAAATGCTCACTCTTAGTGAAGCGATCAACGACCACCCAAATCATGTCGTGACCATTCTTTGTTCTGGGCAGTTTAGTGACAAAATCCATAACAATGTCTTCCCATTTACCCATAGGCACAAGTAAACGTTCTAAACTCTCGTATGGTTTCTGATGTTGTGCCTTGACCCGTGCACATGTCACACACTCCGCCACGTACTTTGCAATATCAAGCTTCATCGTCGGCCACCAGTAATAAGGTTTCAAGTCCCTATACATTTTAGTGCTGCCGGAATGAACTGAGTACATGGTTTTGTGAGCTTCTTCCATCAGAAGATCTCTTATTCCTCCTGACTTAGGCACCCAAATTCGATCTTGGAATACCTTCAGTCCGTCACTGTTTATACCGAACACTAACGTTTTGCCCAAACGTTCTCCCTTTCGATCATTTTTTTCAGAAGCTTCTTCTTGAGCTTTCTTTATACTCTTCACAATTGTCAAGATAACTTCTATTCTCAACGCTCTTGGACTTTTTCTTTCAAGATCGACTTTTCGACTGAGAGTATCAGCGACAACATTAGCTTTATCGGGGTGGTAAAGTATCTCACATTTGTAGTCCTTAAGTAACTCTAGCCAGCGTCGTTGCCTCATATTTAATTCTTTCTAATTAAAAAGATATTGGAGACTCTTATGATCAATGAAAAGTTTGCACTTCGATCCATAGAGGTAATGTCTCCATATCTTTAGAGCGAAAACTACCGCTTCCAACTCCAGATCATGAGTGGGGTAGTTCTTTTCATGCTCTTTTTGTTGTCGATATGCATATGCTATCACCTTTTCTCTTTAGGTCAAAACACAACCCAACCCAACCCAACCCCACACGCATCGCTATAGACAACGAACTCCTCAATTCCATCGGGTAAAGAAAGAATCGGTGCCTTGCATAGCTTCTCAAATGCTTCTTTGTACTTATCACTCCAAGCATAAATAGCTCCTTTATGGGTCAAAGCTGTTAGTGGAGTAGTGATCAAAGAAAAGCCTTGGATGAACCTTCAGTAGTATCCGGCTAATCCCAGAAAGCTTCGGATCTCCGTGGGACTTTTCGATTGTTCCCACTGCATCACAGTTTCAATCTTTGCTGGATTAACCATTATCCCTTCTTAGTTGACCACGTGACCCACGAATTGGACTTCTCGAATCCAAAAATCACATTTGGAGAACTTTGCATACAACTTCCCCTTCTTCAAGACTTCCAACACTTCTCGCAAGTGTTTGTCATGCTCCTCTTGGCTTTTCAAGTAAATCAAAATGTCATCTATGAACACTATCACATATTTATCAAGGAACGGTTTACAAACCATGTTCATTAAGTCCATGAATGTTGTTGGAGCATTGGTTAGTCCAAACGACATAATAAAAAACTCGTAGTGTCCATATCGTGTTCTGAATGCAGTCTTTTCGATATCCTGCTCTCTCACCTTCAGCTGATGATATCCTGACCTTAGGTCATTCTTTGAAAAATAACTTGAACCTTGTAGTTGATCGAACATGTCATCAATCCTTGGAAACAGATGTCTATTCTTTATTGTTGCCTTATTTAGCTCTCTGTAATAAATGCACATCCTCATACTCCCGTCCTTTTTCTTCACGAAGAACACCGGAGCTCCCCATGGTGATGAACTAGGTCTTATGAAACATTTGTCCAATAACTCCTGAAGTTGCATCATCAGCTCCTTCATCTCCATTGATGCTAATCGGTAAGGTGATTTTGCTATCGGCGTCGTCCCTGGTAGCAAGTCTATTCTGAACTCCACTTGTCTATCAGACGGTAATCCGGGAAGATCTTAGGGAAATACTTTCGGATAATCACACACGACAGGAATGCTCTGCATCTCATTTTTCTGCTTCTTAACATCAATCACGAATGTTAGATATGATGTACATCCTTTGACCAAACACTTTCTGGCTTTCATTAGAGAAATAATCCCAGAATTTAGTCTGCGTTTGTCCCCATACACCATAAATGATTCTTTCCCTGGCGGGTTTACTTTTACTATCTTATTTCTGCACAATATCTCGGCGTCTTTGACGCTAAGCCAATCCATTCCTAGCACGATGTCGAAACCATTTAACTCAATAGGCAATAATTACTCGTGCAACTTATTCCCATCCAAATCAATTAAGATGTTTTTTATACGATGGCTAACAGGTATAAACTTGCCACTAACAACTTCGACTAATAAAGCATTATCTAGTCTATCGACAGGCAAAGCTAGTTTTCTACCAAATTCATGTGAAATAAAGGAGTAGTTGGCCCCGAAATCAAATAAAATTTGGGCATACAATTCGTTTACGAGAAAAGGTACCTGAAGCGACATCAACTTCATCTTTCGCAACTTCAAGTGTCATCTGAAAGGCTCTTGCTTTCGACTTTGGTGGAATGTTGGTCTTTGTTGCCTCTTTCTTTTTCGGACAATCCCTCGAGATGTGCCCCTCCTCACCACACCCATAGCAGACTTTCTTGGTAAGGGTGCCTTTGTTGGCATAGTGACCTGGCTTTCCACATTTAAAGCATGTAGCTTCCCCGCCACATTTCCCATGATGCTTTTTCTTGCATTTGCCGCACCATTTCACTTCGCCTCCTCCATCTCCTCTCAAACTAGACTTCGAGAATTTACCTTTTTTGTGGGACCCCGAGGGTTCGTCGAACTTCCTCTTCTCACCAACCTCTGACCTCTCCAGACCCTTCTTCCTGATCTGGATCTCAACATTTCTAGCTGCCTAGATGACGGCTTTCAATGTGGTTGCTTGCTTAACCATTGGACCAAATTCCGTTGGTAGTCTGAGGGCAAACTTGTTGACCTTAGAGATTTCAGTTGGAACTAAATATGGAATAAGCTTCATCTTTTCCGTGAAACTAGCAGCGTATTCAGTAACGCTCATTTTTCCCTTCTTCAAATTCTGAAACTCGTTATTGATTTCCAGAAGGTCCTGCTCGGAGCAATATTGAAATTTGAGTTGCACCATAAAGTCTTCCCATGACATCTTGCTCGCTTCTCCCTTGGGCATCGAGTCAGCTAACAGCTTCCACGAACTCAAAACGCCAGATTTTAACAGAGGGATCGCAAGAGTGGTCTTCTGTCTGTTGTTGCATTCGCAACTCTCGAACATTGTCTCCATCTTGGAGATCCAGTTTATAACTTCCACCGGCGTTGAACTTCCGGATAGACACGGTGACTTGGATGCCATGAAATCCTTATACTTACACCCACGTCCATCATTTCCTCCATCCTGGTTGATTTGCCTAACAATCGGTGGGTTGGCTTGACCAACAGTCCCACTGAAGTTTCCTCCTTCAGAATGCCCTTCATTCAATTCGGGTTGTTCAATCAACATTGAAGGTTATTCAGGATTCTGCTGAAGCAGACATCTAGTTTCTTCTATTTGACGATCCAACATCATTTGGATCATCGCTTGTGCCCCAACCATTGTCATTGGCTCAGGTGCTGCTGTTGCAACCACTACTTGCTAAATCATAGGTGGTTGATTCTTGTTTTCATCTGCATTTTGAACGTCACTTCTGGTTCTTACCATTTTTTTTATCTATACACCGAATAAGGTGAAATTAGATCCTCATCCACGATAGATAAATAAATCGTCCATATCACTCTGAAACGTTTACATGCTAGTTCTAATACTGTCGTCATACGCTTAGAATCCTAAATACATAAGGTCTCCAGATCTGGTTGGCAACAAATCGTAGATCTGAACAAATAACATCATATATGGTAACATATAACATTTATCACATAAAAGCATTTTAGGCAACTTTCCTAAAGTAAACAAGTGCTCGTGTCTAAAATATAACAGACACACATATCACAATCTCCACATAGCATTCTAAGTTTAAGTATAGAAATCCTACAAATTCCTAGTTCACTTAAACTAATGCTCTGATACCAACTGTGACATCCCCAAAATCACGGCTGGAAAAGACTGATTTAATTTTTGCTTTTAAAATAATTTTCAGAGTAATCCTTTGATTAAAAGATTAGCGGAATTTGTTCCCAAAACAAAATATAATAAATAAAATTTATCAAAGCATTCTTTAAAGAACTGTATTTTCATATATAACAAAACTCAGGATGTCATGTTTTGATACAGACCAAAAGCATAAACGGCACATTATAAGTCTTACAACAGTTATATACTACTACAGGCCTGTCAACAAAATAACTTGATGATTCATCCATCTTATGCCCTCGCGCCACTACCTGTAATACAAATGAAACTGAGTGGGTCAGACTTGAGAGCCTGATGAGCATGTAGGGTTTTCAACCCACAAAAAATAATTATATTTAATTTCTCCAACCAACAATACCCCGATTATCCATTCCCGTTATCCTCACTTTACGTCCCTAAAACAACAACTATTACCAGGGACCTAATCTAGGATTTTCATCGGGATGGACATTACTACAAAGGGATTTCCTTAACAATATATGTCCTAAAGGCAACCATGAGGGGGATAAAGTACACCGGTGAACACATCGTTCACAACACCTACAGGTTATGAACCCGCCAACGTTCCACTAGACTGTCTAGAAAGAGTCCGTGGTTGTCATCCATACTCCGCTAGATGATTAGATCAGCAACAACATCGAGGCCTCTCATCATTTTTATTTCATCACACATCACTATCTACCCATGTTCTACCCAACATATCTGTAGATAAAATATACTTGTTTATATACAACTTAAAACCTGTATAACATGTTCATTTAATATGTTGGATTAGTGTCTAAGTCCATAACTATTTTGGTATGTACTTGACCCGATGGTGCATGGTCCATTTGGGTTGCCTTCACCAAAGCAACCTGATAGGATGAATTATGAAGAGAAAGGATTAATTATGATTTATTAATATATTATGAGAATAATATATTAAAGGAGAAATCATATTGTTTAATTAATATTAGTCAAGAATTAATTGATAATTAATTTTGTGGCTAAGAGAGATTAATTAAACTTAAGGGACTAGAACTATAATTATGAGATAATTACATTTGGGCTATGGATCACCTTGGAATAATAGGTTGGACGAATTCTATGGGGAAACCCATTAGAAATCGTCCAAGGGTTATTCTAAAAGGGTCCATGGGCTGCTTAGGGCTTAAGAAGTCAAATTAGGGTTTCCTAGTTGAAAACCCTAATAGGCTACATGTATATATAGTACCCTTATTCCCCAAAAACGTGGCTAGGAGTTCCACTAGGGTTTCTGGACGTTTTGGGCAGCCTCCTCTCTCCTTATTCTTCATCCTCTTGCTCTTGGTGTTTGTGAGCCATTAGAGGAGTGACAATTGTGACTCTAAGCTTTCTAAAGTCATTACAAGGAGGATTTGAGATTGTTATTGCTACATAACAATCAAAGGTAATTCTCTAAACCCTAATTTCAGTTTATAATATGTTAGATCTAAGATTGTAAGTCTTGGATACATTGCATGTACAATAGCGAAACCTAGATCCAAGCATTAGGGTTTGCATGAGCACATAGGATGTTCTTATGGCTAAAACCCATCATAATACTCATACCACATAACAAATAGTATATAATCACATAGCACGTATTTCATAGAGTATAATTCATATATGTGTATTATCAGAAAGCAACTACACACTTACTCATATCATATATCTAATACAATCATCAATACTTGTATTAAAATCGTGTATATGAAAAGGACTATGCACTCACTTGATAAGACAATGCTCGGACAACACTACGTCTCTTCAAGTAGTAACTTTTCGATGAATCCGGAATATCTTCACATCGGGCTTCTCGCGGGCAGAGCTTCGGCTCGGAAACTCTTTTCTTCTCGGGATCTTCGGTGTTTCGGGACTTGCTTTGGGTCTCGAGATGATACCGGGGCTTTGGGGGTGCTTTAAGAGGGCTAGAGAGGGTATCGAGAGTGAGAGAGTGAAGGAATTAGCAACCATGGTCGGTTGCCCTTCAGTTTCTATTTATAGGGCTGATTTTTCGATTTTCACGTCGTGAACAGTCATTTCACGTCGTGACCTTGGACGTCATGAAGTACGTAGTCGCAACTTGGTTCTGCTAGGCTTTGAAGGCTCACACCACTGAGTTCAAGTCGTGAAACCATTGTTCACGTCATGAACCCTGACACAGGGTTGTGGTTCGTGTTCCGAACTTCATAAATTCATATCTTTTGCAGACGAGCTCCGTTTTCGGCGTTCTTTATATCCACACATAGGTGAGATTATGCTCTACAACTTTCATTTAGACTCTGTCGGCTAATTTTGACTTTATTTTTATTATAGTATTTTTTAGTAGGCCGAGACAGGAAAACTCTGTTAGTAATTCATAACTTCTTTATCTGACGTCCGTTTTTGTCTGTCATTTTACCGTTAGACTACTATTGATGAGATCTTCATTTCTCGTTTAGATTGTTTCGGCTAGAAATCACTTGATCTCATATTCGAACTTTCGGCTGCATACCGCTAAGTCAAAACTTCGAAAAATCATAACGTCCTCATACAAAGTCAGATTTAGACGTTCTTTTTATGCACTGTCTCGATTTAACGTATTCTAAGGCTAAATATCGCTTTATCGTAAATTCACTATTTACGTCACGTAATGTCGTGCCGGTTCTTGTCGCGAAACTTCAACAAGTCATAACTTCTTTTTATAACTCGGATTTCAACATTCTTTATATATTTGGAATCCTTGTCACGACCACTACGTCCTCATGTATCGATATCTTTCTTATCGAATATTTTATTATTGTGCTTATTCTTGTTCTTAATTCATTTAAGTTTCATAATTAAGCATAAAACACATAACACTCAAAATAATACATATTTATTATTTCACAACGGTTTACAAAGGTTAACCTAGAGTATTACATCAACATTAATGCTTAGCCTAGAAACACAGGCGTTACACAAGGGCATAATGGTCATTTCAAAAGTGGAGTGGACTAAATTCGCAACAAAAACACATACAAGGGACAAAGTTAGCAAGTTTTAAGCAAACGAGGGACGGTCCGAGTTAATTTTTTAAAATAGGGAGTAAACTCGCTTTCTGACATGTGTACGTGGGACGAGTGATGTAATTTATGTTGGATTAGTGTTTAAGCCCATAACTATATTTGGTATGTACTTGACCCGGTTGTGCATGGTCCTTTTGGGTTGCCTTCACCAAAGCGACTTGACAAGGTAATTTAAGGAGAGAGAGAGAGAGAGAATATTATGTTTTATTAATATATTATAAGAATAATATATTAAAGGAGAAATCATATTTATTTAATTAGTATTGGTTATATATTAATTAGGAATTAACTTGGTAACTGAAAGAGATTAATTAAATAAAGGGGCATAAACTGTCAAATGTATGATAGTTGAGTTTTGGGCTGGAAAACCTAATGGACTAAAGGGGGAACGAAATTATGATGGGGATCCATCATATTTTCGTCCAAGGCCTTATTCCAGAAGGTTCCTTTGGCTGCTTGGTGGCTAAGCTGTCCATTAGGGTTTAGACTGAAACCCTAGCAGCCTGCAGTATAAATAAGACCCCTAGGCTATGAAAATCGGCTACGCCTAATTCCAAGAGAACCCTAGGGCCGATTTTAGCATCTCTCACCCTCTCTCATATTGCCTTCTTGCTTGTGGGGTTTGTGAACCATTAGAGGAGTTACAATTGTGACTCTAAGCTTAAGATCAAGAAGACTACAAGGATTTCAAGCTACTTGAAAGAGGTAAAACACTTAGATCTGTTTTCATGATGTTAATTTCAAATTATATATGATAGATCTAGGGTTGCAAGTCTTGGATTCAAAGCATGTACAATAGAGAAACCTAGATCCAAGCATTAGGGTTTGTATGAGCACATAGGATTGTTCTTATGCATAAAACCCATCAATTTACCCCAAATTGTATAAATGGTTTAGATGAGTGATTTATACATTCACAAATTTGTATGATTTATTTGAGTTGTCGTATTGAAAAAATTAGGATTCGTCATAATGCAGAAAAATAGAAAAATCTTCAGTTTCGATGCCCCGTCTTTACGGGACCATAACTCAATGAATATGTAACCTAATGTTGGTGATATTAGTGTCATTTGGTCATTCTAGTGTAATTATAAATTACCAATGGAGATCAAATCTTGATTTCAACCAAAATTATGGGGGTTAAGCGAGTTGTGCCCCCTTGCGAGGTCTTAAGGGCAACGCCCCTAACAAAGTCAAAGGGGCAGCGCCACCTCATAATTAAAGAATAAAATTAATGTTTAATGTTGATTTGATATTATCTTTGGTAATCACAAAAATAAGAATTCTATAAATCCCCTAGTTCGTGGTTTCTTATCAATGTCATAATTTGAAACTATTCCTTGAAAGATTATATCTATAATATGAATTCCATGATACCCGGTGATAGTGTCAGAATATCATATTAGCAAAGTGTTCAACATGACCTTCAAACATATCCATGACATCTTGATTTTAGAAACGAATGTATGTTCCTCCCAACCCTTACCACCTAATAAGGTGAAATTATATTCTAAAATAAAATTCATGTTTAGAAAAATATCACGTCATTCCGACTTCAAACGAATGAGTTATGACAGTTAAATTTTTTCACAAATCCAACATTATGCAGAAAAACTAAAAACATTTTCGCTTTGATACCTCATTTTCGAAGGACTGTAACTCAATGAATATATAATTAATTAAAGTGATATGGTAAAAAATGAAGCACAAACAGGAAACCACATGTTAGGAAAAAATATTTTCATTCCAACTTCAAACAAATAAGTTAATATAGTTTAAACAATTTCAAAATTTCAACATCATGTAGAATCGGTTCAAATTGATTTTTACCTGGATTCGATAACCAGCCAGATGAATGCAAAACGATATTGGTTCCGTGTTGGTCCCGGTCTGGTTCATCCTGGTCCAATTGGTCCATATACTCATCCCTATTTTACACCAAGCACCATTTAACTAATAATTTATCAAGTTCATTGATGATGAAGAATCCCCAAATTTAAAAAATCAAGTGGATATACATCTTGTCTGACTCGATATGAATAAACCATAATATTATAAAAAAAATATTTTTTTTAAAGGTGTAACGTCCCAATTTTCAAGATAATTTTTTTCAAACATACATACTATACTCTCAAAGCCCGTTTTTATTTATAGATCATCGTCATTAACTTATTAATATAAAACAAAGTCTTAGCAGAATTCTAAAAACATATTTATTTATTTATTTGATGCGAGTACAGTCATGCTGGAGCATTTCCATGATCAGAAGAAACTTGTAAAATATTTATTCAACAACTGTAAGCCAAGGAGTTCTCTAAAATACCATATATCACAATACACATACTCACATACAAACAAAAGTTATGACCTTTCTCCATCCAACCACTAACGTGTGTATCCACAACCTAACATGTAGCACTCGAGTCTCTAGGTATGAAATTAATCTATTATTTAATTTAATTCAATTTTAAAGGTGGTGAAGAGCTCGTGCGTACGTTGGGCGTACTCCTTGCATGTGCATCATTGGGGTGAACCCGACGTACGTTGGGTGTACTCAAGCCAGTGGCAAACCCTAATTTTTAGGGTTTGCACCCTATTTAAGATCCTTAAGCTTTCAAGTTCATCACCCTTTCATCCTCCATTGCCTTTTAGTGCTAATCTCGAAACTCTAGCCATCTTGAGTGCATTTTTGAGCTTACATTGAGTGTTAGGGTGTTTTTTATGGTTTTGAAGAAGGACGCTTAAGGAGAAGCAAAGGAGAATAAGGAGCTTGTAGATCCAGAGTTTGTGCATCATTTATAGCCTATTGAAGGTATAAAGTCTGAAACTTGTTCATTCTAAGCTTAGATCTAGGTTTAGGGAAGATTTTAGTATCTTTTGGTCCCATAACTTGGTCTTTTGGAATATGGGCTACTCCAGACCATTTGAGTTATCCTTTTGGTCTCTTGGGAGTGCATGAAGTCATAAAAATTGTATCTTGAAGGTCAAGACTCAACCATGCATGTGTTGGTGACCACATAAGAGAGTTAGAGGGCTTAATTCATGGATTGAGTCCCAATAAGGCATGCAAGATCATAAAGTTTGCAACTTTATGGCTTAAGAAACTTTTATAAGTTTAGATCTAAGTTTTGGACGTTAGAGCTTAACGATTTAAGATATGGGAGCAATTGTGGGTTGACTGACCAATATGTCGGGCGTATTATAAAGTACATTGCACGTACTGGGCCAATGCCCTGATTCCAGATCATCAGCGTACGAGCCATGTATGTCGCACGTATGCAGTCTGTGGGCTTAGGAAAATTTTGGGCTCGAGTCTTGTTGGGATTTTGACTTGTTTAGGATTGGTCCTCAAGACCACCTGTTATAGCAAGACATTTGTGGGCTTTAGGGCATGTTGGGTGCTCTTGGTCCATATTGGGCCTTAAACGCCTTCTAGTTGGTCTTGGAAGCCTTTTTGGACCAATATGGATTTGGTCCTTGGGGGAGGCCCAATGAGGCAAGGGTGAAGAAGCCCTTTTTGCCTTAAGTCAAGAATTAGGGTTTGGACTTTCGATTTAGAATACTGGCTTAATTCTAATTAGGGTTTTATACTTGTGCCTTAGGGAGATGATGTTGCGAGTTATCCGTTGAGAGTGATTTGATACCGCTAGTCTAATGTGAGTTTTCCTTTACTGTATTTGTGGGTCGAATGCACCGATGTCGTCCCACTAGTTTATGTTTTAGTATGATGGTTGGCTTTGTGACAGTTGTCGGTCATGTCTGTGTTTGCTTGATGAGTTTGTGACTCTTTGTTATGATATTATATGGTAGTAGTAAGGGGTGAAATAGACTCAACATTTGATTGAAATAGACCGAATGAGATTGCAAACACCTAGATATGCTTGACGGTATCCGGTTGAAATATACAGAAGGGGATTGAAAGCACCCATATACGCTTGGTTGTATGTTTGTATTGTATGAGGTATTTTGGGGGAACTCACTAAGCTTCGTACTTATAGTTTTCAGTTTATGTTTCAGGTACTTCCAGTTCGAAGGGGAAGGGCTCGACCTGATCGCACCGTATCACCCTACGATTTCTGTATTTTGAGATTTTGGGAATTTGTACTCTGATAACATATTGCTATGCTACACTTTTGAATATTTTGATACGAGTATCGTATGTTTTGAATGAATTTAAAAACTAAAATTTTATCTGGATTTTTTGGATGTGACAGGTTGGTATCAAAGCCTTGGTTTGAGGGATTCAGACACACTCTTGGTGTGTCTGGACTCAAATCGAGGATTTGGTAGATTTTTCATAAAAATAAACATTTTAATATAAGGATTTTAACAAAAGAAAAAGGGTGTGATGCATGCAATCACCAGCTTCCATCAATCCTTCACTCCCAAACGAAGAAGGTTCGAGGAGAATTTGACCTTCTGGTCGTTTGGGCACAAGCACGCGAATAAACAACCCTCCACATAAGATATTCACCACATGCAGGTGATCGGGTCCTTGATCCCATCGAACTCTGAGGGCTTCGTGTTGCTGAAGTCCCGATAATGAATCATCCTTCTCCCCTATAGTCCTGCAACAACAACAATTGTAGTGGCTGCGGAAACAACAATGTCAGTGATGATACCATAATGTTCATAAGATAGCTCAATCATGGTGGTCTTCACATACCCAAACATCTTCGAGATCACCTCCCTAGCTTCCATGGTCACCTAAGTGGTAATCATGTCGTGAATCTTATCATCAGTCGATCTTGGCCTCTCCAGGCTGTTAGCTACTTATCACGACCCTATAACGATCACCTTACTGAAAAAGAATCTGGAACACATCATAAAGTCACATTACATTCTAACACATCACTATTTGATCACTAAATCCTCAAAATTTGTTACTTATTTGTTACACATGCGTGTCCTGTGCTTTCAGTGGTACGAGCTCATACTACCTTCCGCACCTACCGTATTTGTCTCAAGGATCGTGATGGACCTCCCGACCATAAAGCCCCAAGCAACTAGGATGTACATACATCTTATACTCACTCTTTTAAGAGTGGCTAATAATTCCCTACGTTGGCTTTCTAGCAACCATACTCACTCATGAAACTTTTCACTAACCTTGCAGCCGCCTTGTGTATGCCAATCATACATAACACTAGATTCGATAGACATTTGAATAATTGATTTTACCCTAAGGAAAGTGATATAAGGATAAATCAAACAATCTCAGGCTATACAATATTAGTTATGTACAACTATGACGCACAAACTAAGCAACTACAATAATAATGCCAATTGCATATTACATATCAAGAAGTTCTCATAGGCTATCATGCATCATAAATCAGAAAATTCTATCATGGGATTCCCGAAGATCCATAGCCTACAAACTCGTATGCAATTCTATCATATCATCAACACACAAAACAAGTGTGGGTATCTTGGAGAACGATTTCCTTGAGCTCCGACTGATTGTACACATCACATCTTCTCCTTTGATTATTTTAATTTTAATTATGAAAAATATTTTGCAGTTCCGCAGTTTGAGTTTGAAATCACATGAGTATTCATCCAATTCTCTCAAACCAGGGGTCTAATACCAACTTGTAACATCCCAAAAACCATGATAAATTTTTTCATTAAAAAAAACATTTCTATAAGAAACCATAGATAAACAACCACTGTTTTCAAATCATGTACAAGAAATTCATTGAATCAAGTTAATCTCTCAAAATGTGAAACAACAGGAGGATGTGTATGATCACGCCTTAGCCATGCCCCGGTCATCAGAAGTACCTGAAAACATTGAAATCAACAACTGTAAGCCAAATCTCAGTGAGTTCCCCCAATATACCCCACACAGCAGTACATATACGATGCGTGCACACCGAGCCAACAGTATAATACTAAATTGCCCCTGGGACCACAATTATCATACTGGATTGCCTCGAGACCATAGTCCTTGTACTTGATTGTCCTCGGCCCACAACACACAGTTGGAATGCCCCCGGGTTTGCTGACCAACATCTTACACGCAAGGACATAGACTGCAGTATAAAGTACAGTGAGAAAACTCACCTTGCAGTTTAGAAGATAATAGTACTGATCGCGGATCCGATAGTCAGCTCTACAAGTCACCTACACAACAACCATGGACCAAAAACTCAAACTATAACCTAAATCCTTAAGACTGGCCTAATGTAGCACCTGGTTCCTGATACGTAAAATTTATCTAAGTATTTTATATTTTTAGCCTTGGACTCGGCGAGTTGTAGGCCCGACTCGCCGAGTGGAGACGGGTTTGGGAGCACGTTTAAGTTGGCGACTTGGCGAGTCCACATTCTGGAATTGGCGAGTCCCAACTGTCTGATGAAACCCTAAATTCCAAGGGTTTGCACCCTATTTAAACCCTCTTATCTGCCCCAAGCTCGCCCCCTTCACCCTCAGAGCTCTCTACTTCGTTCAAGCCTTGTTCCTTGTGAGATTGAAGCATTTTGGTGTGTTTTCTTGAAGATTTGGAGAGGGAAGAAGAGTAGATCAAGAAGAGAAGAAGGAGGTCAGGCATCCTTGTGTTATCTCAGTGATTTCCTTGACGTATAACTCAGTTTCCCTCTGTTTTCATACTTATTGTCCCTTGTAGCTCCATGAAAGTCCTTCTTGAGCCTTTCCCCAAGCTTGTTTGTGTATTAGGGTTTGTAATAAGTTGTTTAGCCTCTAGATCTAGGCATGATTGAGCTCCAGGAGCTTGGATCTACTGCCTTTATGGAGCCATATTGCATGAAAGCCCTAAATCTACTCTTTTAGTGCATTTTGAGCCCTAAAACTTTCATTGGTGTTTATTTACACGTAAAGTTGGAAACTTTACGTGTTAACCAGGCCCTAGAAACCCATATTTATGTATGGTATGAGCTGGATTCAAGCAGAATCGCGTATATAGTATTTGCATGTGGAAGACTCGGCGAGTCGAGTCGCGAGTCCCCGAGTTTTCCCTTTTTCGTGTTTACGGAGTGGAGTAGTGAGTCATGGGGTGTGACTCAGTGAGTCGGAAGCCAGAATCACCCATGAAGAGACTCGGCGAGTCAATGCCCTGACTCGACGAGTCCAAGGCAATCTTCTTGCCTCAAGAACAGACTCGACGAGTTGTTCATACAACTCGGCGAGTCCCAGCATATAGTGTTCTTCGGATGAAGACAAACTCGACAAGTTGCTCATACAACTCGGCGAGTAGGATGAAGGATGTTTGGACACCAGTTTAGAAGGAAAACTCGTCGAGTCAATGCCAAACTCGACGAGTAGAGTTGGGACAATGGTCAGTCAAAGGGATAGGGACTCGGCGAGTTGGCAGGCCAACTCGGCGAGTCGGGTCAACTGGAAGTTGACTTTGACTTTGACTCTTGGCTTAGTTAGGGGTAAATGGTCATTTTACCCTGAGGTCGATTAGCAGCATTTGACTGAGTGTTTTGTGGGGATTATAGGCAGAGGATTTACGGGGCAGCAACAGCAGGAGATAGTCAGTTCCCACGCAGATCAGCAACTACTTTGAGGTGAGTTACCTTCTAGTAGCGGTGGGTCTACGGCCACAATGTCGGCCCACCAGTAGGGCTGTATGATAGATGTTTGTCTCTATGATATTCATCTAGGTTGCTACTACCTGTGATATTTTATTGTGCTAGTATGATATGATGTTATGTGCTAGTGACAGTAGGGGGGAGATAGTCCCCCAGAACACCGGTCGATAGGGCCGAAGGGGCGGTTATGCCCAACCATGCTAGATAGTTTGAGATATATGTGTTATGTGGTAGTGGTAGGGGTGAAATAGTCCCCAATATCCGGTCGAGATGACCGAAGGGGAGGCAAGCTCCCAGATATACTGGTCAGTACCCGGTCGAGAGGACCGAAGGGGAGACCAGCACCCAGATATGCTAGTCAGTGTCCGGTCGAGAGGACCGAAGGTGAGGCAAGCTCCCAGATATATTAGTCAGTATCCGGTCGAGAGGACCAAAGGGGAGACCAGCACGCAGATATGCTAGTCAGTGTCCGGTCGAAAGGACCGAAGGGGAGGCAAGCTCCCAGATATACTGGTCAGTATCTGGTCGAGAGGACCGAAGGGGTAGGTCGGGCACCCAGATATGCCTGACAATATTTGTATGTTATGTGATTGTATGGTTTGTGGTATGTTGGGGGAACTCACTAAGCTTCGTGCTTACAGTTTTCAGTTTTGATTTCAGGTACCTCCTATTCGAAGGGGAAGGAGCTGGCGCGGTAGCGGCCCATCACACACACGCCTTGTATTCCGCATTGTGAGACCCTCCTGGGAATTTGTACTTTGACTTTATTATGTTTTTATGAAATGTTTTTTTCAACACATGCGATAACTTTTATGAAATGATATGATCAGTGAACATTTTATTTTTAAGGTTCGCTAAGAATATGTTTTAAAAATGAAATTTTTGGCTCGTATTTTTGGGATGTTACAAGTTGGTATCAGAGCCTTGGTTTAAGGGATTCAGACACACCTTCGGGGGTGTTTGAACTCAAATCGAGGGATTAAAAGATTTTGAAAAAGAAAATGTTTTCTAAAAGGCTAAGTAAAGGGTTTTAAGAAAGAACAAAGTGTGTGATGTGCGCGACCGACCGATCTCAAGTAAGTATTCCCCAAAGTACCCATACAAGCTTATGCTATGTTTATCAATTTCAGTAGAACAGCATGCTAGAATATGACTAAGTATCTAGGAGTGATGCCTTATGTGCCTGCTTTATGTGCTTTAGTGTATGAAAAAATGCATGCTAGAATTGAGTAGACAGTAGTAGGATAGCCTGTTTAGGTTATGCCTGATAGTATGAGTTTAGCATTGTATGCTAGTTCAGCTTTTCTCTATGAGGATAGATTTGCTTGAGATTGTTCCCTTTTGTCTGAATGCTGATTGCTTTGTGCTTCGTGGGGCTATGAGTGATGGGAGTTAGACATTAGGTGAATATGTCACGTCACATGTGATCAGGGTTGAATAATCTTAGAGTGCTGGATTTGGCCCTATCGTGCAGATCTTGTCTGAGTCTAACCGTTGTAGAGCCGAGTATGTTACTCGAAGGATTATCTGAGCCTCACCACATGTGATGGTATTCAGGTAATGACTAATTGGCATTACAAGGAGACCTTCAGCAGCTGAAGACCGGGTAGGGTGGAGTTAGAGATTTTCCTGGGGCAAGCCTAGGATGAGTATAGCAGTGATCAGCAGTAGTGAAATGGACCTGATGGAGTCCAGGCAGTCCTTGGAGAAGGTACGGATAGATGTGGAAGGTAGTATGGGCTCGTACTACTAAAAGCAGAGGATCTGTATCCGAACCGAGGAAGGCCAAGACAAGACCAGGGAACTTGTAGTAGGTGTGATCCCTCCAGAGGTATCAGTATCGCTAACAGTTATTATTTGTGTATTTCAGAATGGTGGTGCTACGCTCGAGGCCAGCAGTTGGCAGTTCAGGAGAGGGATCGGGTTCGGGATCAGGTTCCGAGCCAGTAGATGAGGGGGTGCGCGAGTTCATCACGTCAGAGATCACCAGAGGCATCCTTGAGTCGACCCCCATTATGTTCGGGTCGATCAAGGAAGGGATATTGGAGATGATGGAGGATCGCCTCCGGGCATTTAGGAGCGACATGGCATCCGGCCAGTCGGAATCTCGCACACTGTCCTTCAAGGACTTCCGGGGAAGTGGTGCACCGAATTTTCACGGGGCGAAGGACCCCATAGCTTCCAGACGATGGATTGCAGACATTGAGTTTGCACAGTTGACTAGCTTCTTCCCTAAGGGGTTGAAGGTGAGATATGCGGCAAGATGTTTGAGAGATCGAGCTAGGGATTGGTGGGAGTCCGTTGGTGACTCGTTGGGAGCCTCGGCTGTCGAGGCTATGACCTGGTCGGACTTCGTGACGAGGTTCAAGGCAGAGTTTGCGCCGGCTGTCGAGCTTCAACAGCTGGCTAGGGAGTTCCTAGATATGAGACAGACGACGAAGACTATGGCGGAGATCACCGCCAAGTTCGGGGAGAGGGCGTTGCTGGTGCCCCACTAGGTGGGTGACGAGGATATGAGGAGGACACGCTATCATGACATGCTATGAGCCGACACTCGAGAGCATGTCAGTTTTTCAGCTTGCCCTACCCTGGACTCTATGATCGCCAGGGCAAGGGAGAGGGAGATAGATCTGGAGCACATGCGGAAGAGGAAGGCGGAGGAGGGGCATGTTATGGGGGCTTCGGGGAAGAAGCCCAAGGGATCAGATGCGGGGCCGAAAGGCCAACGGGGGCGGGGTCACTGCAGGAAATGCGGCAAGACGCACGAGGGAGCGTGCAAGTTGGGATCGTCAGGCTGCTACAAGTACGGAAAGTTAAGGAACTTCAACAGGGATTGTACCGCCCCTGCACCTGTGATTCAGACATCGGAGTTTCTGTGTTTCCACTGCAACCAGAGGGGCCACAAGAAGGCCAATTGCCCCCAGTTGACAGCATCAGCGCCAGTTAAGGCGCCATCTGCAGCTACCCTGCGGATTACAGATGGCCGACAGGGCAAGGCAGAGGCTCCGTCGGTGAGGAGCCGGGCGTTTCAGCTGACTACAGAGGAGGCTCGCGCCGCACCCGATGTGGTGACGGGTATGATTCTTTCCCTCTATATCTTATTTTTATGATGTTATGATATTGATATGTGCTCTGTGTATATGCGTTAGGATCATTCCATGTGAACGGTATTCCTGTCTAGGTGTTGTTTGACCCGGGTGCCACCTGATCATTTGTTTCCCTTGCGCTTAGCAAGAGGTTTACAGGGTCTTCGGGCATGTTGGATTGCCCTTTAGAGGTAGAGATTGCCGATGATCGATCGGTGCGAGCGTCGGCAGTATTCAAGGATTGTGTCCTAAGGTTATTTGAGGAGCGTTATTTGGTGGATTTGGTTCCCATCCCTTGCGGGGGAACAAAGTGATTATAGGCATGGATTGGTTGAACCCTAATGGGGCGGTGATAGATTGCACACAATTGTTAGTGGGGGTCAGGACCCCAAGTGGGGGAGAGTTGGTGATCCATGGCGAGAGGCCACAACATGGACCCACAGTATGTTCGGCGGCGAGAGCTAGGCGCTACCTTCAGCAGGGTTGCGCGGGATATGTCACATACGTTATGGATACCCGGGATGCAAGTAAGGCGACGGTGAGTGAGGTTCCGGTGGTGCGAGACTACACTGATGTGTTCCCGGAGGAGCTTCCTGGAATACCTCCGAAGCGTCAGGTAGAGTTCAGGATCGACCTAGTTCCTGGTGCGGCTCCGATAGCCAAGGCACCATATCGGTTGGCTCCTCCCGAGATGCAGGAGTTGTCTACGCAGCTGCAGGAGCTGCTAGATAAGGGATTTATTAAACCGAGCAGTTCACCCTAGGGAGCCCCGATCCTGTTTGTGAAGAAGAAGGACAGGTCGCATCGGATGTTTATAGATTACCGGGAGCTGAATAAGGTGACGGTGAAGAACCGTTACCCACTCCCGAGGATAGATGACCTCTTTGATCAGTTACAGGGAGCATCTTGGTTCTCCAAGATCGATTTGCGTTCAGGTTATCATCAGATGAGGGTCAGAGAGGAGGATGTACAGAAGACCGCATTTCGGACGCGTTATGGCCATTATGAGTTTGTGGTGATGTCGTTTGGGCTCACTAATGCTCCTGCCGCGTTCATGGACCTCATGAACCGCGTGTGTAGACCGATGCTGGATCGATCTATGATAGTTTTCATTGATGACATCTTGGTTTATTCCAAGACGCACGAGGAGCATCTGAGAGAGGTTTTGGAGACCTTGAGGAGGGAGAGCTTGTACGCCAAGTTCTCTAAATGTGAGTTTTGGTTGCGCGAGGTGCAGTTTCATGGGCACCTCATCAACCAGAACGGGATTTTAGTAGACCCGGCCAAGGTGGAGGCCGTGATGAGATGGAAGGTTCCGAAGTCTCCATCCAAGATTCGGAGTTTCCTAGGATTAGCAGGCTACTATCGGAGATTCATTCAGGATTTCTCCAAGATAGTTGTACCCCTGACACGGTTGACTAGGAAGGTCGTGGTCTTTCGATGGGGGCCTGAGCAGCAGGAAACGTTCGAGATTCTAAGACAGAGATTGTGCGAGGCGCCAATCTTAGCCCTGCCCGAGGGCGTAGAGGATTTTGTGGTATATTGTGATGCGTCCATCTTGGGCTTAGGCGCGGTATTGATGCAGAGGGGTCATGTCATTGCTTATGCCTCGAGGCAGCTGAAGCCTCACGAGGCGAACTACCCGACACATGATTTAGAGTTGGGGGCGGTGGTCTTCGCCCTCAAGATTTGGCGGCATTACATCTACGGGGTTCGATGTACCATTTACACGGACCACAAGAGTTTGAGGTACCTCATGGATCAGCCGAATCTGAACATGAGGCAGCGTCGGTGGTTGGACGTGGTGAAGGATTATGATTGCGAGATCCTTTACCACCCGGGGAAGGCCAACGTGGTGGCTGATGCGCTTAGCCGTAAGGCGGCACCGATCAGGGATGTGTGTATGAGGATGACGGTGGTGACTCCACTGTTAGAGCAGATTCGGGAAGCTCAGCAGGAGGCTATGAAGGAGGAACATCAGAAGAGCGAGCGAATACTGGGTCAAGTCACCTCCTTTGATTATGATAGCCGAGGATTATTGACACTACACTGTAGGGTGTGGGTGCCGTATCTCGGAGGCGTGCGCCGATGGAGGAGGCGCACAAATCCCGATTCTCTATTCATCCAGGGGCGTCGAAGATGTATAGAGATCTTCGTCTAGACTATTGGTGGCCCTGCATGAAGCGGGATGTGGCATGGTACGTCGAGCGGTGTTTGACCTGCAGGAAGGTCAAGGCCGAGCATCAGAGACCGCACGAAAAGATGCAGCCGTTGGACATCCCGTTGTAGAAATGGGAAGATATTACAATGGATTTCATCACAAAGCTTCCCAGGACTACGCGAGGGGTAGATTCGATTTGGGTCATCGTGGATCGATTGACCAAGAGCGCCCATTTCATTCCAATCCAGGAGAGTAGTGGCGCGGCACGGGGTGCCAGTGTCAGTGATATCAGACCGAGATGTGCGGTTCACTTCCAGGTTTTGGAAGAAGTTTCATGATGAGTTGGGCACTCGTCTGCATTTTAGCACCGCCTTTCACCCGCAAACGAATGGTCAGAGCGAGCGGACCATCCAGACTTTGGAGGATATGTTGCGGGCATGCGTGCTAGATTTCGGTGGTAGCTGGGATACCTATCTTCCTTTGGCTAAGTTCTCGTACAACAACAGCTACCACGCGAGTATTGACCGTCCCCCATTCGAGATGTTGTACGGACGGAGGTGTAGGACCCCGATATGTTGGGGTGAAGTTGGCCAGATGGTCATGGGGAGCACCGAGGTAGTGCTCAATATGACCGAGAAATCCAACAGGTTCGAAGCAGGCTTTAGACTGCGCAGAGTCAGCAGAAAAGTTACGCCGACAAGCGTCGATCAAACCTGGAGTTCCAAGTTGGGGCAATTTGGGTCCAAGATTCATTGGTCCGTTCAGGGTTGTAGCCCGGGTGGGCAAGGTGGCATATAGGATGGATCTGCCAGCCGAGCTCAGTCAGATCCACAACACCTTCCATGTCTCCCAGCTGCGAAAGTGCCTAGTGGATGATTCAGCAGTGGTGCCGCTAGAGGATATACAGGTTGATGACAGCCTGAATTACATTGAGCGCCCAGTCGCAATCCTAGACCAGAAGTGGAAGGATATGAGGAACAAGAGGGTGGAATTAGTAAAGGTGCAATGGCAGCACCGAAAGGGTTCGGAATGGACTTGGGAGCCGGTGGAAGAAATGATGGAGAATTACCCCGAGCTATTTCAGGATTGAGCAGCAGACTTCGAGGACGAAGTCTAAAATAAGTGGGGGAGATTTGTAGCACCTGGTTCCTAGTACGTAAAATTTATCTAAGTATTTTATATTTTTAGCCTTGGACTCGGCGAGTTGTATACCCGACTCGCCGAGTGGAGACGGGTTTGGGAGCACGTTTAAGTTGGCGACTCGGCGAGTCCACATTCTGGAGTCGGCGAGTCCCAGCTGTCTGATGAAACCCTAAATTCCAAGGGTTTGCACCCTATTTAAACCCTCTTATCCGCCCCCAAGCTCTCCCCCTTCACCCTCAGAGCTCTCTACTTCGTTCAAGCCTTGTTCCTTGTGAGATTGAAGCATTTTGGTGTGTTTTCTTGAAGATTTGGAGAGGGAAGGAGAGTAGATCAAGAAGAGAAGAAGGAGGCCAGGCATCCTTGTGTTATCTCAATGATTTCCTTGACGTATAACTCAGTTTCCCTCTGTTTTCATGCTTATTGTCCCTTATAGCTCCATGAAAGTCCTTCTTGAGCCTTTCCCCAAGCTTGTTTGTGTATTAGGGTTTGTAATAAGTAGTTTAGCCTCTAGATATAGGCATGATTGAGCTCCAGGAGCTTGGATCTACTGCCTTTATGGAACCATATTGCATGAAAGCCCTAGATCTACTCTTTTAGTGCATTTTGAGCCCTAAAACTTTCATTGGTGTTTATTTACATGTAAAGCTGGAAACTTTACGTGTTAACCAGGCCCTAGAAACCCAAATCTATGTATGGTATGAGCTGGATTCAAGCAGAATCGCGTATATAGTATTTGCATGTGGCAGACTCGGTGAGTCGAGTCGCGAGTCCCCGAGTTTTCCCCTTTTCGTGTTTGTGGAGTGGAGTAGTGAGTCATGGGGTGTGACTCAGTGAGTCAGAAGCCAGACTCACCCATGAAGAGACTCGGCGAGTTAATGCCCTGACTCGACGAGTCCAAGGCAATCTTCTTGCCTCAAGAACAAACTAGACGAGTTGTTCATACAACTCGGCGAGTCCCAGCATATAGTGTTCTTCGGATGAAGACAAACTCGACAAGTTGCTCATACAACTCGGCGAGTAGGATGAAGGATGTTTGGACACCAGTTTAGAAGGAAAACTCGTCGAGTCAATGCCAAACTCGACGAGTAGAGTTGGGACAATGGTCAGTCAAAGGGATAGGGACTCGGCGAGTTGGCAGGCCAACTCGGCGAGTCGGGTCAACTGGAAGTTGACTTTGACTTTGACTCTTGGCTTAGTTAGGGGTAAATGGTCATTTTACCCTGAGGTCGATTAGCAGCATTTGACTGAGTGTTTTGTGGGGATTATAGGCAGAGGATTTACGGGGCAGCAACAGCAGGAGACAGTCAGTTCCCACGCAGATCAGCAACTACTTTGAGGTGAGTTACCTTCTAGTAGCGGTGGGTCTACGGCCACAATGTCGGCCCACCAGTAGGGCTGTATGATAGATGTTTGTCTCTATGATATTCATCTAGGTTGCTACTACCTGTGATATTTTATTGTGCTAGTATGATATGATGTTATGTGTTAGTGACAGTAGGGGGGGAGATAGTCCCCCAGAACACCGGTCGATAGGGCCGAAGGGGCGGTTATGCCCAACCATGCTAGATAGTTTGAGATATATGTGTTATGTGGTAGTGGTAGGGGGTGAAATAGTCCCCAATATCCGGTCGAGATGACCGAAGGGGAGGCAAGCTCCCATATATATTGGTCAGTATCCGGTCGAGAGGACCGAAGGGGAGACCAGCACCCAGATATGCTAGTCAGTGTTCGGTCGAGAGGACCGAAGGGGAGGCAAGCTCCCAGATATACTGGTCAGTATCCGATCGAGAGGATCGAAGGGGAGACCAGCACCCAGATATGCTAGTCAGTGTCCGGTCGAGAGGATCGAAGGGGAGGCAAGCTCCCAGATATACTGGTCAGTATCCGGTCGAGAGAACCGAAGGGGTAGGTCGGGCACCCAGATATGCCTGATAATATTTGTATGTTATGTGATTCTATGGTATGTGGTATGTTGGGGGAACTCACTAAGCTTCGTGCTTACAGTTTTCAGTTTTGATTTCAGGTACCTCCTCTTCGAAGGGGAAGGAGCTAGCACGGTAGCGGCCCATCACACACACACCTTGTATTCCGCACTATGAGACCCTTCTGGGAATTTGTACTCTGACTTTATTATGTTTTTATGAAATGTTTTTTTCAAGACATGCGATAACTTTTATGAAATGATATGATCAGTGAACATTTTATTTTTAAGGTTCGCTAAGAATATGTTTTAAAAATGAAATTTTTGGCTCGTATTTTTGGGATGTTACACCTAAATTCAAGATTGGTCAAAAATTCAACGATCAATTGGTCAAAGTCAAAGTCAAAATCACACAGCCATTCACCATGACATGGACAAGTGTCATAGCTAGAATTTTAGCAAGGAAATTTTGTCCTCATGTAAACATCAACTATTGTAAGACTTGTAATCTAAGTGGATATCATACTCTATGCTCAATCAAAATTATTCATTTGAATCCAAACTCCTAAGTGAAGTTCAAAACCTAATACAATATAACTCATATACTTAACTATGGGTCTGAAACCCTAAAAATCTCGGTTCAAACTCATAATAGACTAGGATCCTCTTATTGAGCCTAATGGGCCAGTAAACCTTCTATTTGATGATTTTGGACCAATGAAACCCATTTAGGCTCTAGTTGGGCCCACATTCGTCAAACCATATCAATTGGGCCATGTTGGGCCTAAAATAACTCACTTATTCTTATGGACCTTCACTGGACCGTGAACCCTCTTACCTTATCACCATTGGACTGTGAACCCTCATAAGGGCCCAATGGGCCGAAAACCATCAACTTGGGCCTCATAATATCGAAATTAAGCAAGTATGGCCCAAACTTTTTCTTCTTTCCTTTTCTTTCCCCCCTTTCTCAGCCCACACATGTTAAAAAAAACAATTTAGCAAAGGATAATTAAGAGTGCCACCTCATGTTTACAAGGTGGATTTCCATGCCATTATCCAACAAACCTCCATATTAATCTCATGTTTCAATGCAACCATTACATCTCATCCTCTCCCCTCTCTTTCTTTCTTCTTATTCATGGCCTAGGGCCATTCTCCCTCATCAAGATCATTCAAGCTCCATTTCACTTCTAAACCTTTAATAAATTCACCCATTTCTTCCATAAACCCATGAGTGTGTGTGTGCTCAAGAAAGTCCCTTCAACTCACATACTAGGTAACTTTTAACTTGGATAAATCCATTTTATGTTTTGATCTTCATCAAAACATCACAAATCTTGTGTTTATACTCCCAGAGTCATCATATTTTGAGGATCCTCTCAAGAAGACTTCTAGGGCCGAGATCCTTCTCAATCTTCATCAAAGACCGAAAACAACAACCCAAAGTGAGTTTATACCCCATATTTTCGGTTTTTACTTTGTTTTGGGGGAGAATACGAGTTGTTTTGTGTAGATCTATGTGTTTATGCATGTATGTGTGTGTTTTCATGATATATGTTGTGATTATTTTGTGAAAACAAGCTATATCTCTACCAAACTTGAAATATCTACCATATTTGGTGATGTTTGTAAACTAAACCATCTTATGTGACTTACTATGTGGTGGAAAGGATTAACCATGCTAAAAATGTGTGAAAACTTAACCAAAATCGTATAAGGGGCCATTTTTGACAAAATGAACAAAGAGTGAGGTTCTTTTGTAACTCACGATTTTGAGAGGACCAAAAGAGTCATTTTTAAACCAAAATGGATCTTTATGATATTCATGGTCTTAAAGGGGCCAAAAGTGAAAATTTTCACAAATGGGCTTCTTTATGGGCCTTCACGGTTTTAATGGGCCAAATATGCCAATTTTCACAAAATGGGTCTTATTTACATAACTCACAATTATTAGGGGTTAAAAAGGATTATTTTTGCTAAACATGATTAGTTGAAATATTTGAGATCTTACAAGGACCAGAAATGTAAACATTTTCATAAATGGGACTGATTTGGGCTTCTCACGTCTTTGGGCCAAATTTTGTAACCTTTTGGACTTTTTGTGGGCTTAAATGTCATTTTCAATAAATTTGTTCCAAAAATGTAAATTTTTGATAAGAAGGGTTAAAGATGTGAAATTATAAAAATTTGGGCCAAAAAGATGAAATTATCTATAATAAGCCGAAAATACACATTTTTATAAAAATCAAGCCAAAAATGACATTTTTGACAAAAGTGAGTTAAAAATGTTATTTTTACAAAAACTAGCCTTAAATGTAAGTTTTGTTCTAAAAAAAGGGGCCTAAAATGTTATTTTTACCAAAAATGGGCATTAATTGTAAATTTTTGGCTTAATGGGCCAAGAATGTCATTTTTACAAAAAGTGGGCCTTTTATGTCATTTTGATAAATAATTGAGCTAAAACTAGCAATATAATAACCAATAGGCTAATTATGTCATTCTCATGTTTATTGGGCTTTAGTGACCCATTTATATGCTTGATAGGTCCTGAATATTCTTTACATGTTTATTGGGCCTTGCTGACCCATTAAATGCTGGACGGACCTTGGATACTCTTTGCGTGCTTTTTAGGCCTATAAATATCATACATGTGAAATGGGCCTTAGCTGTCCTTTTACATATATTTTGGGCCCAGGTTATATAATCTCATTCCTTATGCGCCTAGAAATGATTTACATGCTTAGTGGTCTTTAGTCGTTCACTTACATGTTCATTGGGCCTGAAATGTGCTTTATATGTTTCTCTTCGCGTAAATTCGATTAAGGATCTAGTGAGACGTGTTGGTTGAGACCTATTGAGTGTACGATCGTAGCCTGTATTTATAACCAGAGTCTCTTGGAGGGAGAGCGGGGGTTTGTGTATAGATCTATATGGGGATGACACCCCACACCTGAGATGTTCGCTACAGTTAGACTAAACCAGTCTAAGGTAACGAAAACCTTACCTTATTCCGTCGGCGTTCATAAACGCCAAGACATGCAAAATTGTCATTATCTAGTATGGTTATAACGACTCACTTAGATGAATTGACGTTATAAATTTACGGGAGACCATTCTCTTTTCTCATTGGATTACTCGGTAACATACTCGCGCCGGTACTAAACCTCAGGGGTTGACATACCGACATTCTCTTTTACAGACAACATCGGGTTGTCTGGGGGCATTCTCTTCATTATCTTTTTTCATTCTAGTAAACAATAAGACACATGCATCAATACAAGATCAGACACATACATACTAAATTGTTTTAAGAAAATATAGGATTTTCTGGTGGTTATAAAGTTATACAAATCATTTTCTCAAACATGCTTATGAACTCACCAACATTTTTATGTTGACCTTTTTAAATTAACTTGTATTCTCAGGAAACCGTTGAGCAGGTTGGGCGGAACGAACTAATGGATATTTTGTTATATTTCGTTTCATTATACTTTAACTATCTTGGCGTGTAATATTCAAAACACAATTCTCGATGTAAACAATGTATGTTGTTATATTACATGTGTGATGATGATGTTATGTTTCAATTATATACTATGTGATGATACTACAAGGATGAAGTCACACCAAGCCCCCGGGCGTTTCCGCCGTCTGGTTCGGGGGTGTGACAACAAGCCCTTGCCATGTCGCGGGGACTACCGAACAAAACAATCGAGAAGCTGCCAACCACCACAACATGCATGTCCAATGCATATCTTGAACTCGAGCTATGTTAAAATGGTGTCAAATGGGGCCAAGATCTCATGAAAGAGTTCAAAACTCTATCAAACCTCATATCCAACACTCCTAACCACCAAGGGACTATGGGGATTGATAAAGTTGACAACTTTATGGAACACGATATTCTAACTAGCCTAAACATGAAGAAAATCACAAGAAAACCTATATCTAAGCACATGGAGTCATAAAAATTGGAACTTGAGGACTTAAAAGAGTCCATAAAGCGTGCACAAAGAGGATAGGGAGAGTTGCCTGCTAAAACAGAGGAGAGGCTTCCATTGCACCACCTGCCGGTTCCAAAAGAAACAAAGCTCAAGGGTCACCTTCTTCTTGCAAATGACCTCCGGCCTAGCTAGTAGAGATGTATTGGGTTTTACAACCCACAATGGGGTGCAAGGTCGGGGGCCGAATCTCAAAGACCCCGTAATTTCTTGTATTAAGCTCCTTGATGGGGGAGTTTTCCTTGGGACCCATATGGGTTCGATCTGCCCTTTTAGGATGACTCGAACTCGGGTCTCATTTTGAAATAATGGAGGAGAGGATTTCGTTGCACTACCAATCGATTCCAAAAGAAACAAAGCTTAAGGGTCATTTTCTTCTTTTTTTAATACACCACCAAACACCACAAGAGCTTAAAAGTTAACAATGGATGTTAGGGTTTGCTTTGGAGGATGAAAGGGAGTGTTAGGGGCTGAGGGTGGGCAACCATATCCATCACATCCCTTAAATAGGGGCACAGACCTTGGAATTTTGGGTTTCTCATTAAATGGCTACCACAACGTGTCAAATAGACTGTCACGCTGTGACACCACTTGATCTCCGCGTATTCTTTAGCTGAAGCCACGTCGTGGGAAGTCATTCCCCACATCGTCGCCACCAAAATCCAAACTTTAAATAATAAGACTTCTGAGAGGGACATACCAAAAACTTAACATTACAATTGCCACTTCCACCACTATCTCTGCCATCGCCACCATCTCCGCCATCAACCTCCATATTTATATATAGGTAATTACTTGTGAATAGACATATACTTATCCATATATAAATATATGTACTTATATATATATATATATATATATATATATATATATATATATATATATATATATAGAGAGAGAGAGAGAGAGAGAGAGAGACACACACACACATATGCATGTATGAATACATATTCATATATGAATAAAATCTGCTCCGTCCTCTCGGTATGCTAGAGCGCTTAAGTGACAAATACGAAATAAGTGACACAGATTCACTCCCTCATTATCAACTTTTTTTCTCTTAATTGAATCCTCCTCCTCCTCTTCCTCCTCCTCCTCCTCCTCCTCTCTCTCTCTCTCTCTCTCTCTCTCTATATATATATATATATATATATATATATATATATATATATATATATATATATATATATATATATACTAGGTTACAACCCGTGGAAACCACGGGTAAAAAAATATTGATAATTTTTTTTACAAATTTACTATTTATTTGACAGGATCTTAATATGAAATCATTTGAAGCTACAAACTTATTTTTTGAGTCTTCATTCATTTCAAAATTTTAAAATATAATACAAACTTCTTCTATATTATAATATACATGATTAATGGTTATTTTGTGACAGTAAAATCATCACATTGACAAATCTCAGGAGGATATTAAAAGAGATTATACAATAATAGCAAAAAGGCATGACACCTGGTTCATCTATGCTACTATTCAGGTCACACTCCTCAAAAAAATAACTATGTAAAGCAGGACAAGAGTTGTAATTTCACCAAAAAGTTTACAAAAAACTCATTCATCAATTTTTTTAAAGTGAGACCTAGAGACGATATACCATGAACTTATGGTTTGTAGACATGCATGTACATGATTGTAAAAACGGCTTTGTTACATCTCTTTAAATCGATACCTGCATATTAATAAAAGAAGTTGATTTGTGATTTGAACTTAGAAACTCCCATACATTCTTAGAAACAAAACAACTCCCATACATTCTTAGAAACAAAACGTTAAGTAAAAAATTATAACAAACATTTGGCATGCAAAAACCATGTACTTAAAATGTGAGGAAACTCGGTAAGGATCATTATTACATTACACTAAAAAAAACATTATAAATTTGTAGGTTATGAAGCCCTTGATCAACTTAAAGAAATACATATAATGAAATGATCAGTGAGAAAAGTTAAAGATGAAAAAAGATCAACTGAAAAAAAAATCCATAATTGACATTATCTTAATCAATGACCCAACCATATCCTTTCAACACCTCATTATTGTCATGGCGTTCAGAGATTCCCCTCTATTCAAAACCTGCATATATCTCATAAAATTAAACGGTAATCATTAACCAAAAACAAAATCCAAATTATCAACTATAAATTAAAAACTGGAAATAGGTTTAATGATGTAAATTAGGAAGTAAAAATCAAAGTATAAGTTATACTATGGAACAAATGGGATGTGTATCGAACCAAAAGCAATTAGTCCAATTAATTTAAAACTACTTTATGTAATGGTATAAATGTTATTGTAGATTTAAAGCACACATGTTACTATACCTTTGCACCGCCCATTTGGGTGATCAACTTATGATGTATACTTGAGCCGTACATCCCATTTTTTCATGAATTGTTTCACATTGTTGAAGATCACCATTATAAAATTCCTAATGCACAAAAAAACACTATTATAAATCAAACATATTGCAGAACCAAAGTTTCATGAAATGAGATACAAAGATTCTCAAATTCAGGTTACTTGAACAAAATCATAAGGTCCTGAACCAGCAACAAAATAATTGAAGTCATCAAATCTTCCAAAAGCTATCCAACAGCTTCATTTTTTCCATATTCCTCCACAATTACGTCTCTACGATGATTGAGCTCGCCGAAATAATCAATTTACAATTATACCATCAACCATTAGGTAAACACTTCTATTTGAGTAATATAAATTTACAATTAATGGTTTATATTTCCTTAATCTACAATGACTTGGGTGTATTTTCAGATAAATCATAGAGTATTACCTTCATATCGGTAAAATCACAAATACTTGTTGTGCAGAACCTCTAAAGCAATTCATTGAACACTTGGTGTGCAGAAATTGAAGCAATTCATCGAAGACTTATCTGAACCAAAACAGATGCTGAAAAGCTGAGATTTTGACATGCATATTTCTTTCAAGAACAAAAAGAATGGATTTAGTTAGCACGTGTATTTTTTCGCTTTGAATTTCTGGGCGAATCTGCAGACAAACGCTGAAAGGGGAGAAAGAGAATATGAACAATTGAGTTTAAAGAGATTCAGAACCCCAACTTCCTCCATAATTATAGTATTTAAAATTTGTTGCGACATTCGGGTATATTAAATTTGAATCAATATCTTCTTTCCAAAACCAAGTTTGCAAAATTGGAGGAAAAGATGCGTGATTTTGGGAATAAACACCTTAAATGACGTAAGGACACATAGAAGGGTATAACGGTAAAATTACTTTTGGCTGAAAACTATTGTAGAAGAGAGAAGTGTGAAAGCATGATTCTTTTATTAGGATTAGGATTCATAGTTTCTTAATATCATTGACCTTATCTTACTAAATTGCATTAGAAAAGGTACTTTGAAAGTAAATAGTTATAATTTGTAATATATTATTTTTTTTCACAAAAACAACACATAAAAACAAACAAACATAACACATAAAAAAGAAAACAAGTATGAAGGATTACAAATTATAGCACTGTACATTAAAAGTACATTGTTATAATTAGTAATAATCAATATATTTTTCACAATTAAAGAACTTAAACACAAACAAATATAAGACACAAACATTTATGAACGAAATGAATTACACTAATGAATTCTGAAAGTACATTGTTATAATTCAGTATAATTGTTTTTTTTACAAAAAGAGACATGCAAACAGAGAAGTTCAAATAATGAACAGAGAAGAAGTCCATGGACTTACCTATTATTGAACTTCTCAGTAGATGAATGGTGATTTCCTAGAACCGCAATAGGTTGATTGGATCAAAAAAAATAAGGATGCTTGAAACGACAAATGTAAAACGTGAGGTTGTGGTTTTGGGAGGTGAAGTAGATAACAATGAAATATATTTGTAATATCATAAATGTAAATTGAGGAATATATTGGTTGAAGATATTCAGATTTTAAATAGAATAAAAATATCAACTTATCATAATTTCTAATTATGTAGCTTGATGTCATAAAAGGAATTTTAAAATGCAACCAAATTATCCAAAAAATTTGAATTTGAATCTATATAGAGTATCAATTAATAATACAGGAACTACTTGCCAAAATTATCCATAATATTATAGTGGAGGGAAAAATAAAGAAAAAATGGTCTAAGAAACTGATAGCGAGATGTACTTTTTTTTTGCTTTAATTTGGACCATTGTCCATATGTTACAACTTCAAGTGGAAAGTAGGAAGGATGAATTGTGCTCGAAGGAGAAACAATTGTTGAACATAAGTTATTTTAAAATATATCAATTTAAAAACAAAACAAAAAGAAACTACATTTATAATTATAAAAAAAATATTGTGATTTTAGTTTTTCCCGAAAGTTTGGATTAGGGCATACAATCTTGAATGAAAAATATCCATCTGTCAAAGTGACTCCCCTTCGTTAAAGATAAGACTCAAGAATTGCATTTGTTTTTTGCCACATAAACATTGAGCATAACACCAACATATGGATATGAGATTGCTAACTTCTTCTATGAGTCTCTATAACAAAATTTTTAAAAAGGGTATAACGGTCAACATCAAATTATGATAATAGAGATATCGCTTGACAACTTTCACTGAATCGAAAGCCAAGATAAATGGAAAGTCGTAGGATGCTATAAAAACATCAAAGTAAAATGCTATAATAGTAACCACTTTACGACCAAAAAATGAAGTAAATCAATGTGATCACCAAAAGCCACTTGAAATTAGCCCGAACTAAAATCATGATATAAGAAATTGTAGGAATAAAATAAACATCAAAGTAAGGTGCTATAAAAATAACAACCTGGTGACCAAAAATCTTGTAAAAACTACCTAATAACAAAAAAAACATGTAAAAAGCACCTGATAATGAAAAAATCATCCAAATGAACAACATATCACTGCTGAATCATTGATTGTTTGATAAAAATGTCCAACAAATTATCTGCAATAAATGAATCCAACCAGTTAAACCTTAAAAACACATTACATTAGTGATTAATTTCATAAGATAACTCGTATGAACTTGAAAACAAAGGTCTAGAAACACAGAATGTGTACTGGGTCATCCTAATGTTTGAAAAATCAAAATAAAATAGAAGGTTTCATACTCACTGATAGAAGACCTTGATGACAGTTTTGGCCCCAAGTTCATAACAACAAAGGTAAAACTGAACCACTCTGGAAAGATCATTACATGTTTTTATCTTGGCCAAAAGTTCATATCAAGTTCTTCATTTTACAACAGTTATTCATTTTCCAATAGTTAGCAGCCTGAAAAAGGATCCCAAACAAATCATAAACCAAGAAAAACCATAAAAATATGTCAATATGACTTTAAATTATAAGAAAAAAAAAACAAATAAGAAAATATACAATGTACCTATGTTTTTGTGTCTCATCAATAACAACATAACTCCACTGAATTTGGAAAAAAAGTCCTCATCTATTAATGTTATATCATATGTTGTAAGGAGAACATCAAAAGGTAATGTCTGTACCTGCAATATTATCACTCAACACATCAGCATACATGTGAATCTGTTTGAAGTAATTTAGATCAAGTTCTATAAATTGTAAAAATCTTCTTGAAAATTTGTACATCCATCTTTCCTCTGTATAATTATACAGAAAACGTATTCAAACTTTGATGAATGATAATATTGCCGGTTGCAGAATCGAAATAAAAACACGTATGTTGGCTGTTGATCGAATCCTGATTTATTGGGGGTAAAAATTAAAGTCTGAATCCCAAATTGAATGTCAAAAGCTAGTGTTTTTGTGGCAGTGGCTGGTACAAATAGTGGTGGTGGGGAGGAGTGGATAATGAATGCAAGAAAAGTGGAGAACACCAAAAACCAAACCTCTTTGGATTTATGATGAAATACGATAAAAAAAAGAATTTTTAATACACATACATATATATGTGAAAACAGGATCTGGAGAAGAAAACCCATAAATAAAACTCGAAATTAGACTTACAAGCAAGTGGTGATGGAGTTGTCGATAGCAAACGACGGGGACAAAGTGGGTGGAGAAAACGGAGAAAGAAAATAAGCTTCGTCATTCTCCTCGAATTGAACTATGTTGCCATTAGCCTTAATTGAAATTTGAAATCGATCAATTAGTCATAAATTTATGCATAAATTTAGGAGATATTTAGGGAAACCGTTTAAGGAAATCAATCAATTATGATAATTACTTCAATTTCAATTTTATCAATTATCAGTGCAAGCACATAGAATGAGCGGGAAAGAAAGAGAAAGAAGCTCCAGAAAATGACACGTGCCATAGGCTTTAAAAAAACGACACGTATCATACAAAAACTGGTCGATTCAAAATTTCCATATTTCCATATCTAATTTAATTCCATATGTAATGCTACGTTAAATGAAGAAAGGGTAAAACTGGAATTTAACATTGGTTGAATTCTGAATTTTTAAAAGGACACGTGTCCAAATGGTTTTGTTTATTAGATAGGATATATATATATATATATATATATATATATATATATATATATATATATATATATATATATATAATTGTTATAAATTAGATCATTCAAATGAATATGTTTCAAGATATGTTATATCGTTGCACCATATTCATTTGAAACCCATATAACTATTCATTTTCACATAATTAATAATAACCACTCAAAAGTTTTTCTAACTTATGATAATTAATAATACTAATTACTCTAACTGTTTAATATTAATATATATATATTAATATATATATATATATATATATATATATATATATATATATATATATATATATATATATATATAGGTCATATTAGTAGAGTTTTGAGAATTATAGGTGATTGTGTGGTAGATTGAAGGTTGTTAAATCATATGAAGGGATATGATGTCTAGATGCATGTGAGATATATATAATTATCTTTAAGTTTTCTATAGATTTTTCTACAATTGTATTGATATTATTATTATTTTATTGGCACAATTATGATCTTTATTTTGTGCATTGTCTAATTTACCGAGTCTCTTAAAATATATGAATTGTAATAGAAACGTATGATGATGATATTTTTTCAAATTGTTGTTTGCTATCTTTTTTAATCCCCCACAAAATAGCTAGACTTAATGTATTGAGTCACGATGAGTATTAAGCTAAAATATATATTTTTTATGTTTTTTTTTTCATTTGTAGGAACATATAAAGAAATTAGGCAATGCAAAAAAAGAGACGAACACCGTCAATGTTTCAGGAGTTCTTTTGGAACTAACAAACTTTGAACATTTATATGCATGAACTATTCACAGTATTAGTGAGTGACATGAATACCATTATGTTAAGCAAATATTAATTTTCATTGAAGTCATGAGACTTCCATTTAATTATAACTTAATTACATATTTATATTTATATTTGTAAATATTATACTACTACGTTTTATTTATATTAAAATATTGGACGTTATGTGAAAACTTTATGAGATGAGTAAAAAAATATGGTTTTTTAACTTATATTTTATAATTAGTAAATACTTAAATTAATATAATATAAATTATGAATATTAGATAATTCAATAGGTTTAAACTAAATGACTTTTCATTTATTAGAGTAAATTACATGAATGGCCCATATGGTTTGGGGTAATTTGCAAGTTTGGTCCCTAACTTATTTTTTTAACTTTGAAGGTCCTTACTGTTTGTTTTCGTTACATGTTTGGTCCTTACAGTTTGCTTTTGTTACACGTTTGGTCCCTATCTTACTTAAAAAGACTATTATTTAAATAGAGAAAAATAATGAGGTAGGTAGGGTAAGATGAGGGGGGTGAGGTTCGGGATGTGTTTATTTAAATAAATTAAAAAATCAATGGCAAAATAGTCTTTTTAGCTAAGATAGAGACCAAATGCGTAATAAAAACAAACAGTAGGGACCTTCCGAGTTAAAAATTTAAGTTATGGATCAAACATGCAAATTATCCTAAACCATAGGGACCATTCGTGTAATTTCCTCCATTTAGATATAAATTAATTGCACAAATATCATTCATATAATTTTATTTTATTTATATAAGTTTCAAACATATGTTATCTTATAAAAATTCTAATAGTACGGTTTAAAAATAACAATTAGTTTGTATAACGATAGTTATTATTATTATTATTTTTTTAACGATGATAAATTCTTAAAATAAAATAGTTTACGGACATGTTACTGATGTTAGTACGCCCGATAAGCGTAAGCCCAACAGGCCCAAAGAGTAGAAGAACTTCGTGTTTATTCCGTAAGTTCAACTTCACAAACAATCAGAGTAAGTCAAAAGAATACATTCGGGAAACGGACGTCGCGAAGTTTATTTTCCATTGCCGCTCGATTGATCAGGTATTTGATTCATACTTCTACGAATAGTATATCATATTCTTCAATAATGTTCGATGAATCACTGTTAATCCGTGTAAGATTATGTATACGGTTTGAATCACAGCATCCTTTGTATGTTCCTATGTTACAGCGAAATAAAGGGAATCAGAAACCCTAGGTGGAGTGGTTTTCCACCAATACTTAAAGTAAGAAGATTTTTCTTTTCATTATATCTTAACGGATCTTCATTCTACATGGATTAAATCCATTGTGACAGTGACTGTGTAATTCTGTGGCCATGTTATAGCTAATTGACTCGTAATCCACTTATCCTTTGCGAGTCATCAACTTCGGTTGAGTCAAGACTCCCATACAGATATTTGTATGGCATTTCAGTTATCGATTTCTGGAAATGCATAACGCATAGGTTTAGAAAGAATCTTGCGTCCATCTGCTGGGATTTGAGTTTCCTTAGTCACATTTCAATCTAAGAATTGACACTGACACACTGTTATCTTGATTCTTTGGCCCCTAAGTTAGCGCTAACATCTTGATATACATGCCGTTAGAGAGATGCACTATGTGTTTAGTCGATTATATGAATTTAAGGTGCTTCCAAGTGTATATTTCTACCCTATAGCCAACTGGTAGAATTCTTACCCATGCTGTTTTAGAACTGAGTTAGAGATGAAGAAACTACATTTACTTTGAGAACTGCATTAAAGTTGTTTCTTCTTGCAGCTTCAAGAATAACTGAATAAGGAACCAAAAGGAGATTATAAGAGAGGGACAAACTGGCTGTTTATCTTGAAATAAATACATAATTATTTGCACTTTGCTGCATATAAGGAGTTAAAACAACAACAAATATACCAAGTTCCTGTAAGGTCGTGGGGTAAGAGCCTAAGAGGGAGGCTGGATGCAGATAGTATTGCCTCTACCTCTTAGTATTTAGTAATAGTACTAATAGTAATAACTGAAATTAATAAGAGGATATATACTTAAATACACATAAACATAATATAATGTAAGTAACACGACTTCTGTTACCCCACAACCATAATTTTATGTCTCCACTCCCTCAGATAATGCCCTCAAAGAGTGTCAATTCCATGTCTAACTTCACACTATCTTCCCGCTTTCTTCTCTCTCTGGATATGATCCTTAAGAGTTGAAAATAATATTGGTTCTTTTTCAAATTAAGTGAAACTAACATGAGTCTATATTCACTTGAAAAATCACATCAACGAGGTAAATTTAAGTATGTCTGGTTTCAGCTGATCTTTGCTTATATAAATGCATTAATATATGGAAATTTTACATCATCTCATGACTCAGATCTTTCTGTTTATGATGCAACCACAAGGATCCAAAATGTAGAAAAATTAGTAAAGTACGAGTGCATTTAAGAATATATACAACCACGATGATACAAAAATTTATAATCAAAGTGTAACTTCAAAAACCATGTAAACAACATATCTCAACATATTAGGGTTTAAAGATATGCTAGATTTTCAAGATATACAGCCACAGTGATCCAAAATGTTAATAATCAAAGCATAACTTAAAAAAAAAAAAAAAAAAGACATCTTGAAAAGATTAGCAGTTAAAGATACACTAGATTTTTGAGATATATAATCTTGCTAGAAAAATCAGTAACCTCCAAGTTTGGTTGAGAAGATATAGAAGATTGATCCAAAATGTATAATCATCAAAGCATAACTAAAAAAAGTTAAATAACAACATATCGCGAATGGTTTAGACTTTAGACTCTAGAGATTCATTGATTTTATTTATGAGTTCTGATTTTATTTTATTTTGCAGTATTTTGGCTGATTTACTTAGATGTCCATTTGCAACTGAAAATGAGTGGCCGATTCTCTCGCACAATTTATGTTGGGAACCTGCCTCTGGATATAAGAGAATGGGAAGTTGAAGATCTTTTTTATAAGGTCTTTGCTATTTCTCTCTTTTCCTGATCTAATTGAATTGAATATGTTAATATACAATTTCACATTTGTTTATAGTTCTAGAAACCCAAATTAAAATTGAAATTTCACCGATGTTGATTATTATAATACGAATTCAAATATGTTTGATTTTTTTTTTTCTTATGTAAGTTTCGGCTTCATGCAGTATGGGCGCATATTGGACATAGAATTGAAGATTCCACCTCGTCCTCCTTGCTATTGTTTTGTTGAGGTAATGTATTGAAATTTATATTCCATATAATGAAATGGGTTAATGTCATAAATGGGTAACAAGCTATTTATTTTTTCACAAAACACCATTGTAGTTTGTTCACATCTTACCCATTTTATGACGCATTATCACTAATGAAATACTAAAATAGTTTTAACTTTTAATTCTCATTTCTGATTTATGTTAAAATTGTAGTTTGCAAATGCTCGTGATGCTGAAGATGCAATTAGAGGACGTGATGGCTATAATTTTGATGGTTGTCGCCTGAGGGTAACAAGAAACTTTTGACTTTGAATACTCTTTTTTATCACCAAGTCATGTGATTTGACGAAAATACCCTTTGTATGCAGGTTGAGCTTGCTCATGGGGGTCGAGGACAATCATCCTCTGGTGATCGTCGTGGCAGTAGCAACAGCAATGGGCGTTCTGGTCTTTCTCGACATTCTGAGTATCGAGGTGCCACCTAAGATATGAATTAAATATAAAATATAAATTATGACATAAAGTCGATATAATTTCCAAATTGTGATTTATTTATATGTTCTGTGTTTGACCAGTTATGATTTGCTTAAAATTTTATATTTGTTGATTGCAGTTATTGTGCGACAGCTACCATCATCTGCCTCTTGGCAAGATCTTAAGGTAACAACTAACAACTATATCTAATGCATTTGACCTAAAGGTCTCATTTAAGTTGACTTTTTTTGACAATGGGAATAAAAATTCAGGATCATATGCGCAAGGCTGGTGATGTATGTTTTGCTGAGGTTTCCCGTGATAGCAAGGGTATGAATTATAATTAGTAGGATAAAAATTTGTTTGTTGGTTGGATGGAATGGAATCGGTAGCAAGGTAATGGAATGAGTCATTACATTCCATAGTCTTGTTTAATTGACATGTAGGAGTGGAATGAGTTCTCATATTTTAAGTATATACAATACATAATATTTAACTCTAATGTATAGCTATTTTAATTATAAGTAACGAACTTTTATTTACAAAAATAAAGAAAATGAACATAAAATTATAATGTAATTAAAATAGTGAAACTTTATAAAAGTTTATATAAAATAAGAGTAAGTTATATTGCAATACTTCCTTCTATAATTGAACGGAATATACTACTGAAAACATCTCATGGTAATTGGTGAAGGAATGAAATTTAGCAAACCGAAAGGAATCACATTCCGATGGAATGAACCATTCCATTCCTTCTCTGATTCCATTGTTCCAAACACTACTTTAGTTACCATGGATATCTTATTCTAGTTCAAATAACAAGGTTTTATTTGTAGGGACATTTGGTCTTGTTGACTATACCAACTATGACGACATGAAATATGCTGTAAGTGCTCTTATACATGAGATCTGTTTATTTTTTTCAAGACTGAATAAACCGTCTGAATGAGACAAATGACGATTTTACCCTTACATTCCAAAAAACAAATTTCACATTATCCATCAAGAAGTTGGGAGGAAAAAAGAAAGACAAACAGATAAGATAAAGTGCTGGTGTCTTAATACATTAATAAGTGATTTTGTCCATATTAAGTCAAAAAGAAACAACCCCTTGGTGTGTCTTGACTTAATTTATTCAGCATGTGATGTGTGTCTTTTGTTACTCAGATAAGAAAGCTTGATGACACTGAGTTCAGAAATCCATGGGCTAAGACTTATATTAGGGTAAGGAAGTATGAAAATAGCCCTTCCAGAAGTCCAAGTAGGAGCCGCAGTAGAAGCAGAAGGTATCAACAAATTCCTTTTTATCATTTTTATACAATTTCATTTTTTTTTTGTTTTTTGTAAAAATGTTTCATCTTTCTACAGCAAATCTTTGGAGCGATCTCGATCTGTGTCAAGATCACCTTCAAAATCTAGGTCAGCATCTCCAGATGAGCCAGCAAGGTCAAGGTCAAAGTCAAAGTCAGAATCACCGGCTCCGGTATAACATGTATTCCGATCATATGGTGATGGCTCTGTGTTTTATTTTCTAAGTGCATTGATTTTACTTGTGTTGTATTGTTTTTCAGGGCCAGAGTCCATGAGTCGATCACAATTCCATTCTGGGTTTTGGTGCTGGAACTATTAAGAGTTGTTATGGGGATGAAATGTTTTTAGGAAGTTGTTGTTGGATTTGGATGATAAGAAGATTAGATGGTTAAACAACCTCTTCAAATCTGTCTTGGTCATGTTTCTGTATAGAGGCTCACAAAACCTGGCCTTGGTTATTGGTTAATCATGTCCTGCGGCATTTGTTTTTTTTTAGACATTTACCTAGAAAAAATTAACAAATCTTCTACTCTAATCAATAATTTTATTTAGTTATAAAATACAAAAAGAAAAAAAAAAGGAAAAATTACCTACAAAGCATATGTATCACCACTTTACCGTAGAAAATGGACAAATCTCGTCTCCCATACCAACTTTATAAATCTCACCATGTCACACTCCTTTGAGCAAACGTCATGTAGCTTTGACGCAAGAGTGCAACTTTGGGCCTATCTTGTGTTATCGCGGGCCCTAACTTCCTTTTGTAGTCGTAGGTATAGAAGAATCACATAGTTCACAAGATCCACTCTTCGTCTCATCATGGAATACTTGCGTACTTGGTTGCATCATTCGCTCTATCCGAGGGACATTAAGGAAATCTCATATACATTGTTGATCCTAATAAGATCGAGCCCAAAGATAATAAAAGAAATGAAAAATTCTCATCCATCATGAAGGTCATAAGAGTGCTACACCAACCAAAGTTAGCGCAAATCTTGGTCACGTCCTGGTAAGCTGACTCCACTGACATACCCATGTTCGGAACATTGCTAGGGCAGCAAGCAAACAGACATCTACTGATCCACGCTCGAATGGGGACCGTTACAGTATGTACATGGGGTAAGCACATTAGGCACAATGTTTAAACAATGCTTCAAACAATAGCTCAAACTCATTGAAACATAACTTAAAAAAACCAAAATGATGATTTAACTCCAACCAACCTTTAAAAAGGTGTGTTTTAGAGACCTCTATATATTTGACCTTCATAGTGTTAAATTTGAAGGTTTGTCTAAGGATTCTTGGTCTTCAAACACAAAAATGGTGATAACTGAAGGATGATTGGAGTTGTTCCTAGAGAAATCTCACTTCCTTTCATACTAGAAAATAAACACAACTTCATACTAGCATACATGCTCCATCCCCAAACAACATTCTAATGGGACTACCATGAATGCTTAAAGTGTAGGGCCGTAGCCTCAACATTAATGGCTTATGTAACGACCCGAAAATCCAAACTATGTGTTACAATATGTATTTGGTGTAAATACATGTAAGGATGAACCCAAGTAGTCAAGAGTTAACATTTTTGGTAATGTAATATGTATATCTTTCTACTTATTGCTTTATAACAGAAAATGTATAACTTTAGGCAAAATACTATTGAACACAAGTTGTAGTTCACTCCGAGATGGCCGCGTGGACATAAAGTTTGCGAAAATCCAAGTTCGTATGAAAAACGTTATGGTCGTCCGAAGTTGAGACAAAAATCGTTGGGAAGATGTGATGTGTTTGAGATATGCACACGACGTGTCTCCATTGAGTTTGTAAAAAAACAAAAAAAAACCTTAAGTCGACTAATTTCATCCCATTTACATACCCAAACATCCTAGAAGAAGTGGGAACAAAATATGGTTCAAAATTGGGGGTTTGACAAGGAAAAGTCTAAAGGAGGCTCAAACATCAATTTCTTCGTCGTATGTGTAAAGGGTAAGGTGTTGTTTGTTTTGGAAGTGGTTAAACGTCTTTTGTTTTTTTTCCATGTTTGCGGAAGAAGACGTGCACTTGAGAAACGTCTACCCGTCAGAAGGGAAAAGTGCTCAAAAAGTACTTTTGTAGAAAAACAAACAAGACCTAAGCGTTTAATTCGTTTAAACCTTCAAATTATGTGCGGGTATTGGGATGAAACCTCGTAAACTCCATAACAATATTATGTTTAATTAAGTATTAATCTTGATGTTTAAGCTAGAAAATATGATTGGTGTATAATTTTGTGCTTAAATTTTCAAATCAAGCTTTAGTGAAATTGTTTATAATGGGGAGGATAAACCCTAATTGGTAAATTGTTGAAAGGTAATTGAGTTAATTAGAGCGCATAGATAACATATTAGTGGAGCTTGATTAGTTTGGTGACAAAAGGTTACCAAGTTTAGTTAATGATCAAGTAAACGTTTACTACAGTTATAGATGGTAATTGAACTCTTGACAAGTTCAGAAAGAAGGCAAAGGCAACAAGTGAAAACTAGAGGCCAAAATGAGATTTAGTTTTCACTAATTAGCCAAGTGAGTACATGTGAATTTCCCGGGTACATAGCAAAGTAACTATTTTATGTAAATGTGAAAATGCTTGATGTCAAGTACTTGAAATCTGAATTTTTATGTGATTATGGTTTTGTTAGAAAATGGGCATTGCTAACAGTTCAATAAGAAAGTTTAGTATACTATATAAGTATTAACCGAGATTGGATTATTCTTGGTTAGCTTCCACTATTATGATTATATGTTATGGATGAATTAATGGTCTTCATGTTATAGGTTCCCATGAGATGAACACGATCATAAGTTCCCATGAGAGGAACAAAATCATAGGTTCCAATGTGAGCAACATAGTGATAGGTTCCCATGAGAGGGACACAGTTATAGGCTCCCACAAGATCTCAGTGACAATACACAATATAGTAACATGTCTCAGTAATGAGACATAGTATAGCAACAAGTCTCAATAATGAGACATAATACAGTAACAATAACAAGTCTCGGTAATGAGACACAATATAGTTTAGTAATGAGACACAGTTTAGGTCCATGTATCAGTAATGAGACGGGGTATAGTGACAGGTCTTAGTAACGAGACACAATATACTTACATGTATCAATAATGAGATGTATTAACATGTCTCAGAAATGGGACATAGTGATAGTGTACAGTTATAGGTCTAAGAATGGGACATAGTGACAATATTGCAACATGTATGGTAGAAGTTTATTTGTGTTTGAAGTGTTATGAGCATTATAAAAATTATGTGCAGGAAGATATACACTTACTGTTTACCAATGGATATGTGCAAAGAATTTTGTATTGTAAATTATGATTTGAATTATTTTTGGGTTAAAACCCATGTACTCATGAGTTTTCGGACTTGCATAGTTTGAGCTGTGCACACATGTATGGAGTTAAAAGTGCACTGCTAGATAAGGACCTTGATTGACTTAAAGAATGTTGTATAATCCCATCACCAAAAGCTCTAATGGTTGTTGATATTGATTTTGTAATGCCAAAAGCTCTAACTCTGATAGTTTGAAGAGGTTTTTGTTAAACTAAATATCATTGTAAATGTGCAACCACAATATCTTAGTGTTTTGAAAATATGGATGTTACATCTTACTAAAATTCTAGTGTCATCAAATGAGATAACTACAACAATTTACAGCCTGATAAAGACGTATTGCGCTCATATCATGGTCATACAAAATTGCAAGTACCAATAAACGACACAATTAGAATCAACCGAGGATGAGGAATTTATATAATGACTTATACCAAGACGATCCTATATTCATAGCAAAAAAACACCTACCAACGAAACACAGTAAAAAACTAAAAAACTTCCACAAAAAGTATCAAGATGTCTTTGCATGGGAACAATCAGATATGATAGGAATACCGCTAGAGATAATCAAAGATATCAACCAGATTTCAGTTTATCTCAGAGTTTTGTTCAACCAAATATGTCATATAGTAACCAATATGTCTTTAAATAAGTGATTCCTCAACCATTAGAAGTTTATAAACACAACGATATCTAGAAACAGCCATTAATTCATGTACTTACACAAGAGTCATGTCAATTCCCACACAAACCAACAGGGCAACAAGTTTAATCATGGACATAGATAGAGAGAGCAACTGATCTAAAATTCTTGCAAACAATAATGGCAATTGAGTTTATGTTGTGCAAGTAAAGATTTAAAGCAAAACTTTGTTAAATTTAAACCCAAGTACAAAATCTCAAACACTGGAAAAATGAAATAGAGAAAACGACTATTGATAACAATCCCGGAGTTTGTGAAAGAACCATTACATACTAAAACAGAATACCTAGTCAAACAAGCTGAATCCCATATCATCATCACTCTCTTCCTTTGCTTCTTCCTGAAAACAAATCGTAGCAGAACAAATTTATTAAACAACCTTATATCAATCGAATAAAGTAAAGAAGCGAAAACACAGGGAAATCGCATACCTTCTTCTCTTCAGCTGCAGGAGCCGCGGCTGCTGGAGCAGCACCGCCACCGGCTGGAGCAGCAACGGCAACAGCACCAGCACCTCCTCCGGCACCGATGTTCATGATGAGGTCGTCGAGGTTCTTCTTCTCACACATCTTGGTGAAGAGACCAGGCCAGTAAGATTCAATGTTCACATTTGCTGCCTTTACTAGGGTAGCAATCTTCTCGGACTACAATCAACGTGAAAAGAAAAAGGGGAAATCAGAGAGATGAAATCAAACACAAATCAAAGGAGAAATAAGCATTCAGGAAGTGAATTTACAGTGATTGCGATATTGTCGTCGTAAAGAATACAGCAGGCATAGGTACAAGCAAGCTCGCTGACCGACATCGCTATGAAAATCTGTTGCTCCTGCCGCCGCGAATTTTCTGATCGAGAGAATGAATAAGCGTTGAAGGAAAAGAGAAAGCATGCGTTAAGTAGGTTGAGATTTAGGGTACAGAACTACAGATTCTACTGGGCTTCGCAAAAAGAGATACATTTTGGAGCTCGATAAACCCTTATGGGCCCAAATCATTCAAATCTCATGTTTTGTGAGAAAAAAGAAAAAAAAAAAAAAAAACAATTGTATTTCTTCTTTATATTACTTTTTAACCAACATAATTATAATTATTCAAACCTTATAGTCCTTGTATTGAATACTAATCAAGGTATGAGCGTGATAAAACAACAATTGCAACCAACAAAACCAAAATGATTCACATAATAAATAATTTCATGTTTTAAACTTTTGACATTTTCTTTTCAAAACTAAAAGGGAAGGAAGGTTTTAAGAGGACATATAACATTTTTATGGGTAAAACTTCAACTCAATTACTTTATTTCCATGGTGAATTACATTCAACAATTGACGGACTCCACACATGATTTTTCTTATTTTTTACTTAAACTTTCGTTATAGGTTCCAAAAAAAATCCACATATTGGTAACTATGTTACATATCATGAACATTTTGATTATACACTACTCTATACATTGTATACCCTCATTTGTTATCAAGAATCTACCAAATTATAACAACTTATTACACCACCAAATCCATCACAATCGTGTCGCCGGAAACACCCGTCTTCCTAAATTCCCAAACCTCCTTGCAACCCCAACCACAACACCCTTTGTCAAAAGCCCACGATCAAGACTACAAGCAAGAACAACCACCCCACAAATAACCAAAATCTTTGGCAAATTCATCCCCCCTTCTTTCTCTTTCTCATCTGCCATTATAGTCTCTGCAACACCTTCATCTTCCTCACAACATTCTAAACAACTCAAGTAATTTTGATCGATTTTGGTACTCATTTCAGCCATGGTTACATGATGTGATTTTGTCTTTGAAGAAGCTCTTTCCTTTTGGTACCAACGGAAACCTTGCTCGATTTTTCTAGCTGTTCCCCACATTCCTTGCCTTACTCCAAACTTTGCAATCTCCCATGGAATTCCCATGTCTTCATGATGGAAGAATATTACTTCACTTGCAGTTTGGTTGTTGTTGTTGTTTCCTTTCTTTGAGTTGAGAGATCGAATGAACCAACTTGAGTAATAAACATCAACGCGACGTGGTTTGTTCTTTCTTGGAACTAAAGGACATGGCACTCCCTTGAACAAGAAATGTTAGTTAGATTTATAAAGAGACCCTTTTAGTAAAAGGGAATGAGAATCTTGTCTGACACAACTTTTTTGTACCTTTGTGACGCAGTAAAAAGATCCATCAAGTTCCCAGATTCTACGGCCGATTGTGTATTCTCTATCGCTGCAAAAGAAGGGGAACTGTGTAGAGATGTGAGAGTAAGAGCATGAATGCAAATGGTATACAGAAGTCACGAGAAAGATGAAGAAAAAACTTGACTCACCCTGCGTATCCAATGTACAACACTCGTTCCGGTCCCTGGAAATTCTTCCAGGGTGGCGGAGTGCAGAAGCATGTCATCCCACTTCAGACGTAAATCGTCATCCCAGAAGAAATCCCTCAAAAGTTCGGGTGTTGCGTCTTCGTAAACAGTTCTGCTGCAATATTGAGGAGGACCAGTCTGCGAATTTGGAGTAAATAAGCTAGCTTCTTGTTGAGAGTTAGCAGAAAATAAGAAAGAAGAAGGTACCTCGAGATCTCTTTGCCATGCTTGGCATGTCATAGTGGGGGTTGATCGGTCCATCATATGCTTCCATGGTGGACCTCCGTCTCTCTTCTCCACAAGATACCATAGACGCTTTAAGTCTTCATCAGCAAGAAGATGGTTTTCTTCTTTATTGATAATCGATGAACTACAAATGAGATAAAACACAAGTTTACTCTTCGCATAATTGAATGGCATCAAACAAGAATCAGAATTTAAGATAAACATACCTGCAACTCGGGTTATCCGTCGATGGCAACTTGAAGGATTCTTTATCTATCTCTCCATCCACGCCACTAGACCTAAAACCATCGTTCGTTCCAGCTTGTATCAATTGTTGCTGAGGATTCTGGTTTGAGTTTGACCCAACTATTTGATTCTCGACTGCCGGCCAATTGAATTTGCAATCGCCGGAGCTAATCCATCTGGGTTTCCACACCCATCCAACTATAATTCCAATAAAGAAAGCAAGAGAAACAGGACCCAGAAAGATCAACATCTCCACAAGAGCTGTGGGTGTTCTTAAAACCTCAGAAAAGGGTTCGACAAGATTCATGATTTGAAGCGATCATGAACATATGTGAAGAATTATGACGTGGGTATGCGAAAAGATTGATCTTTGGTAAAGAAGCGAAGGTTTAAGATAAAGGTTAGGGCAGAAATGAGAAACCTGAAAGGATAAGAACGTAAGAAATAGCAGAGAGAAGGGAATTACTCAAATTAAGGCTGGAAAGATGATCGCAGCCATTGAATTGGATAGAGGGGTGAGGAATCCAAGGTCGGTTTTTGGTCTGCTACTGGTTGTGTGACGGAACAGCATTCAAATGTTAGGCCTATTGTAACCTCTCACGTGGAAGTTGGAATCTCCTTGAGGTTTCTTTGACTAAACCAGCAAACCCCCATGGAATTATACTTGCAAAAGTATATAATATGAAAAATAGTAAATTACAGAAATAGTCCCTGAGGTATGAATCAAGGGCTTTTTTAGTTTTTTCCACCCCTTCTTTTCTTCTTTCGTTCGTGCTGCTGCCATTTGTAATGTAATTATGACAAAAATTAAGACCAACCATTTCCTAAACCACAATTAATCTCCTTCCTCAAGAAAACTCATCTCTCTTCTTCACCATAATCCCCCCAAATTGCTTCCATTGGTATGCGTTGAGCCAAAAGATCTACAAAGAAAAGACTTTATGATTACCATTGACTATCATATGTTCTCTTCTAAAGCAACTATTGGTCAACATTCTAGCTCAAGTAAGATCATCTTCCTTCATTGATTTTCAATGCCAAATTATGGTTCCTCTACAAAATTTTATACTTATAATTGCATATAATTTTATTATTCATTTATATATTGGTTAGCAGAAATATTTTGTTTAAATTCTAAATAATTTCTTTGATGTTTATATAGTTGCAAGGGTTTTCTAAAAGCAACCCAAGACAATTATGCAAATTAACACATTTCAAACAAAATGTTTACATGGTTATCACAACTAAAATTACCTCATACCTAATGAACCACTTCAACTTAGGAAACCACTAAGCATTATTCATAAAAGGAATGTTATGATTGTAATGATCATTGTGTTAAGTTTACATTAATCTAACATATTTTCATTACATATACAATATTTCAATAAGTTGGATTGTAGAGTACACAAATAGGGCATAAGGAAGCCGCATATATATTTATGGTATGATTCTCTTTTCTCGAGGAAACCCATGAAGCAAGCAAGTTTTGAAGTTGTTGAATTCAATGAATAAATTTCTATCAAGACATTGGGACATTTCTTATTGCATAAATAAAATTAAGAGTGTTTTATATGCAATATGAGTAAGCAACACAATTTTAGTTCAAGAAATAATGATGCAATGCCAAAAAAGAGATCATAGTGATCATCATCTAAAAAGGTTGGATTTTAATGACACAATTTTAGTTCAAGAAATAATGATGCAATGTCAAAAAAGAGATCATAGTGATCATCATCTAAAAAGGTTGGATTTTAATGAGGTGAAAGAAGTTGAAAGTTATGAATCTTATATGTAGCAGAGAACTTATATTGTTTTGTTGAATCATAAATATTCATATTTGAAACTTTCTAAGTAATAGAATGTAAATAAGCATTATGTTATGTTTTTTTTGTTGCAACATACTGAAGCATGTACCCTAGTGTTGTGTATAAAACCAAAAACTAGGGAATCGATAATGAAAACTAAATAAAACCATGATTTCCTTGATTCATTACAAAAAGTGTCCCAAAACATGAAAACCATAATATTCATGTAACTAGAGGATTTTTACAAACTAAATAAAACCATGATTTTCTTAATGTATTAAAAGAAGTGCTCCAAAACATGAAAACCACAATATTCATGTAATTAGTGGATTTTTTAATGAGGATAACAAAGCATCAATTGACACTGACACATAGACATTCATCATCCTCACAAATTTTTAATTGAAACTCCAAACTCAACCAATCAACCTCCCATATGAAAAGATCAATGTCTTACCCGATAGACCAGTAGGTAGTTAGTTAAACTATAATATTATGTAGAATTCTAACTGTAATACGTTTGAAAGTGTGTTGTGATGAAAAGTTTGTTTAAAATTCATAATTATTTGCTTGCATCAAAAGGTCGAGTAGTTCTAATCCTTGACTAAGATTGGGAACTTAGATTGGGATTCACTCCAAGAATATTATATATATATATATATATATATATATATATATATATATATATATATATATATATATATATATAGGTAAATGTTCAAATGAGAACCAAAAAAGGTTAAGAACCGTAAGAACCTCTAATTTTAGATGTTTATAAAGGGTTTAGGATTTAAGGTTTAGGGTTTATGGTGTTTATAAAGGGTTTAGGGTTTAGGGGTTAGGGTTAAGGGTTTAGAGTGTTTATAAAGGGTTTAGGGTTTAGGGTTTAGGTTTACCCTAAACCCTTTATAAACATCTAAAGTTAGAGGTTTTTAAAGTTCTTAACCTTTTTTTGGTTCTCATTTGAACCACTCCATATATATATATATATATATATATATATATATATATATATATATATATATATATATATATATATATATATATATATATATATATATATATATATATATATATATATATATATATATATATATGGAGTGGTTCAAATGAGAACCAAAAAAAGGTTAAGAACTTTAAAAACCTCTAACTTTAGATGTTTATAAAGGGTTTAGGCACTCCATATATATATATATATATATATATATATATATATATATATATATATATATATTAAAAGAAAAAAAGCGTTATTATCGAGTATTTATTTGGTTCTTTGTCAAACTTTTTTAATGATAGAAAAATCATTCCAATAAAAAATGTCAACATGTTTTTTTTGACATGATTATCGTTATGAAATTAAACTCTTATATATGTTTTTGGGAGATATCTTTGGTTTTTCTTTGTACACCCACTATAAACGTAGACAGCGTAGAAATCTTAATTTCAAAAACTATCACCAATTTAAATATAGTTCAAATCGAAATAAGATTTTTCGAAATCAAATATTTAATTATAGTAAAAAATTTCAAAAGTTATTTCACCATTAACCAAATATGGCCGGCCAAGTCATCCGGTATTTGATCATACGAGAAGGGAGCAATGAGGGATTCATCTACAATGGATCGAGATGGGAATTACGAACTTTATAACCCTCTAATGGAAGATGCTAGGAAACGCCAGCAAACTTCCATCTCCAATAACAAATTGAAAAAATATATGACATCCAACTTTTAGCTCGCTTTATTGTCGATGAATTTTGAAACCATGATATTTTGGCTTGGTGGAAATAAAAGGAACCATAATTTTCGATTCTAATCACCATGGCACGTAATGTACTAATTCTTCAAGCTTCTATGGTAACTTCAAAATTCGCCCTTAATGGTAGCATAATAATGGGATGAAGCTCAAAACTCACCGTTGAATCGATGGAAGTATGCATCTGTTTAAAAGATCAATTGGTCGACATTGAAAAGATACAAAATTGCATTTCCTTTAAGGTACCATTTTTACCATCCGTAGAGAGTACATCCATACAAGAGTTTGCACAAGGGATGGTGACATCGATGAAGACATCACTCTAAAGCTTTAGGTTGGGATAAAATCTGATTTCATGAAGACGGCTAATTTCAAGACTATATTTACTAGTATTTTGATTTTTCAGGGTTATGTGATTTGCCTTTATAAGGTTGTTACTTTGTTTGTATATATATATATATATATATATATATATATATATATATATATATATATATATATGGTGAGGTTCAATAGAGAACCATAATTAACTAAGGAACCAATCTTTTTTTCAACTTTTAGAACTTATTTTTTATAAAAAAAAAACTAAAAATACAGAAATTCATAACTTTTTATCCTTTATCCAATGATATAAAATTCGATTTTTTTTACGTCAAATTCACAATGTGAATCTTTGAAAATTCATAACGTGAATCCGGATTCACACGGTGAATCCGAAAAACATTTTTCACATTCACAATGTTAATATATGAATTTAGATATTTTTAGATTTTTTTTTCGATAAAGAATAAGCTCTAGAAATTGAAAAAAAAGATTTGGTTCCTTGAAGAACCCATAATTATGGTTCTCTATTGAACTTTTCCATATATATATATATATATATATATATATATATATATATATAATATTTTTTAAAACCAAATATAAAGCGGGTGTTTATTTGGTTAGAATCTCCATCATATCATATCATATCATACTATATTATAAAGAAAATATTTTTCATTTCACAACATTCATTTGAAACTCTCATATATTTTTCCTTTCATCACATTCATTTGAAACTCTCATGGTTTTTCAATTTCTTTCTAATAATAATTATAAGTTGAATAATAAAGTTAAATAAATATCAAATTTAAAGTGTAATCAAATATAAACTAAATTTCAATATTAAAATAATATCTTTACCTCTACTTATAAAGTTATGTTTTTTAACTTTTAACATATTATACTTAATTTATAAAAGGAATGTTATGATTATAATGATCATTGTGTTGAGTTTACATTAATCTAACATATTTTCATTACATATACAATATTTCAATTTGAATGATGTTGATTTTGGATTTTAGAGTACACAGATATGGCATAAGGAAGCCACATATATATTTATGGGATGATTCTCCTTTCTCGAGGAAACCCATGAAGAAAACAAGGTTTGAAGTTGTTGAATTCAATGAACAAATTTTTATCAAGACATTGGGACATTTCCTATTATATAAAGAAAATTAAGAGTGTTTTATATGCAATATGGGTAAGCAACACAATTTTAGTTCAAGAAATAATGATGCAATGCCAAAAAAAGAGGTCATAGTGATCATCGTCTAAAAAGGTTGGATTTTATTGAGGTGAAGAAGTTGAAAGTTATGAATCATATATGTAGAAGAGAACTTAAATTGTTTTGTTGAATCTTAAATATTCATATTTGAAGCTTTATAAGTAATAGAATGTAAATAAGCATTATGTTATGTTTTTTTTTGTTGCAATATACTTAAACATGTACCCTAGTGTTGTGCACAAAACCAAAAACTAGGGAATCGATAATGAAAACTAAATAAAACCATAATTTCCTTGATTCATTACAAAAAGTGTCCCAAAACATGAAAACCATAATATTCATGTAACTAGGGGATTTTTACAAACTAAATAAAACCGTTATTTTCTTGATGTATTAAAAGAAGTGCTTCAAAACATGAAAACCACAATATTCATGTAATTAGTGGATTTTTAATGGGATAACAAAGCATGAATTGACACTGACACATAGACATTCATCATCCTCACCAATTTTTAGCTGAAGCTCCAAAACTCAAATACTCAACTCCATATGGAAAGGTCAATGTCTTACCCGGTAGACCACTAGGTAGTTTAGTTAAACTATTGTGACATCCCCAATTTCACGGCCAGAAAAGACCGATTTGTTTATGCTTTGTTTTATAACTTAGAGTAATCGTTTAAAGAAAACGGTTGCGGAATTTGTTCCCAAAACAAAATATGATAAAATTTATCAAAGCGTTTCTCAAAGAGAATGTATTTTCATTAAATAATAAAACATCGGGATGTCATGTTCCGATACAGACCAAAAGCATAAACAATATAAAATAGACCCTACAACAATTATTTATAACTACTGATCTATAATCCAAAATCTCTCGTCATGTCCATCAACTTATACCCTTGTGCCATTACCTGTAATGCAAAGAAAACTGAGTGGGTCAGGCTTGGGAGCCTGGTGAGCATATAGGGTTTTCAACCCACAATAATATTATTATTATATTCAATTATCAAACAATTAACCCAACTACCCTTCCCCATTATCTTCTTTACTCTTGAGGTTTTACACTAAGAATCAACTATCATTCATTCAATCATTCCTAAGGATTGACCTAAGGAACTGGCACGAAGTCCACTGCTGCCAAAGTTTATCTCTCAAGTACTAATTCTATAGCTATCAGGCGCTAACTCCATAGTCACCAAGGTTTATACAATAGGCACGAAGTCACATCGTTACCAAGGTTTATACAATAGGCACTAAGTCGCATAGTCACCAGGGTTTAATCAATAGGCACGAAGTCACATCGTCACCAAGGTTTACTCGATAGGCACTAAGTTGCATAATCGCCAGGGTTTACTTAATAGGCACGAAGTCACATCGTCACCAAGGTTTACTCGATAGTAGGCGCTAACTCCATATTCACCAAGGTTTATCTAACAGTAGGCGCTAACTCTATAGTCACTAAGGTTTATCTAACAGACGCTACGTTTCATAGTTGCCACTATTTCATCTACCCATGTTCTACCCAACATATTTTGTAGATAAAAAAAATACATATATAGTTTGAATCATTTAACACCTGTATGAAAACATCAACTCCAAGCCCATCTCAAATAGACAAATAATATATATCACATAGCACGTATTTCATATCTAATACTTTATAATTATGTGTTAGAAGAAAGTAACTACACACTAACACATATAAACAACAATATATATACACATAGCACGTATTTTATAAAATACTTCATGTCTATGTGTAAGATGAAAGTGGCTATACACTCACTTGATCAGAAGATGATCGGACAGCACTACGGCTCTAAGAGTAGATATTCTTCGGAGAAACCGGGATCACTTCACACACCGGGTTTCTCGCGGACAGAGCTTTGCCTCGGAAACTCTTTTCTTCTCGGGATCTTCGGGCTTCGGGACTTGCTTCGGGTCTCGGGGTTGATACCGGGGCTTCGGGGGGTTAAAATAGAGCTTAGAGGGTGTATCGGGAGTGGGAGAGAAGGGATGGAGCAACCATAGTCGGTTGGCCCTTCAAATCTATTTATAGGGCAAATTTGGCCCTTGCCACGTCGTGGCACCCTTCTTCCACGTCATGGGATTGGTCGTCATTGCAAGTTGCATCTGGGGGACTCCCGGAGGTGTCAGGAGACTTGCCACGTCGTGGCACTGCTTGCCACGTCGTGGTCTCTGACAGTTTTGGGGTTTCGCGCCCCGAACTTCAGAAATTCATAACTTTCGCATACGAACTCCATTTTCGACGTTCTTTATATCGACGCGAAGGTGAGATTATGATCTACAACTCTCGTTTAGACTCCATTGGCTAATTTTGACTTTATTTTTAATATATTATAAATATATTACTTATATATTATCTTTAGTAGGCCGGGACAGGAAAACTCCGTTCGAAATTCATAACTCCTTCATCTGAACTCCATTTTCGTCCGTCTTTCCGTTGTTGCACTACTATCGATGATATCTTGAATTCTCATTTAGATCACTAAGGATATATATCTATCTAACTTAAATTCACTATTTACGTCGCGCTAGGTCGCGCTGGGTCATGCCGGTTCTGTCGCGATACTTCGACAGGTCATAACTTCTTCGTTATAACTCGGATTTTGGCGTTCTTTATATGCACGGAAACCTTGTGACATATACTAAAACTTGGTTAAGATTAATCCTTATAAATAATCTTCCATCAAAAAGTCATTTTTGATGCTTATTGTCTCTAAATTGACTAGCCCTAATCTACGGGCGTTACAATTATCTCCCCCTTAGGATGATTACGTCCCGGAATCATCAACGAAACATGATTCGTATACTGACTCCATACATTATCTCTCCATCCTAAGTAATAACCATGATGCTCAATCCTGCATCTGCTCTTCGTACTATGTTGGACTTTCAATCATAACCTTCGAGTTACAAAATAAATCCTTTTTGAGGATTCCTTCTTCTTAGGATAAGTACATTCCTTTATCTATTGTAACAGACCGATGGGTCGTGTCCTGATGACCTCTCATCGTAGTCGGACTCAATTGATATAAACTCTAGGGTCAGGATATCAATCATCTTTTTAGTCATTACCAAAACAATGGTAACGATATACTTGAATAAAAACGAACTCAATTACAAGCTTCTTGGTAACCTTGTGACTTCCCATGATCCAAGCGTGAGTCCTGTGCTTCCAGTAGTATATGCATCTACTACCTTTCACACCTACTCATACTCGTCCCAAGTATTGTCCCGCAGTCGACCAAGTCACCATACAAGAAAATCACAAAACAATTTAACACATACGAATGTGTCCAAATAATCATAAACAATTTCCCTAGACTCTACTAGGACTTCTTCATTGCTCAATCTTCAATCATTAACTCTAATTCAACTCGATTGGTGATGGAAATACCAGACGATGAGACAACTTCAAGAATTTCACCAATCGTTCAATCATCCTGCCAATCGAAGGTGTACTTCAGACGTACCGTACTCCTCTAAACGTACTGTTATTTCATAAGACATACTCTAAAGGCAAGATACCGCTCTTACGATATCTTATGATAGGTGTCATCCACTATCATAAGCCTTCTTCATTTCCTCCATTTACTCAATTTATCTACGAGTCTTCACCATGACCTCTTGTACATCCAAGCAGATATTTGGTGTACCAAGCGAGAATTTTTTTTAAGACAAGAAAGTTTTTAATTACGATAAACGTATAAATCTCCTTATCACCCCGAAACATTTTCATGCTAGTTCTAATTTCGTAGTCGTAGGCTTAGAATCCTAAACACATAAGGTTTCCAAATCCGGTCGGCAAAATAGATCCGAACAAATAATAGCATCAATATAGTTATCACACAAAACATTTAGTACATAAAAGCATTTTAGGCATCATTCCTAAAATAAACTAGTGCTTGTGTCAATTTAGGTGTACTACCTAACATATTTTAGACACATTCCTCACAATCATTAATTAGCATTCTAAGTTTAAGTCTAGAAATTTCCTACAAAATTCCTCGTTCGCTTAAACTAATGCTCTGATACCAACTGTGATATCCCCAATTTCACGACCAGAAAAGACCGATTTGTTTATGCTTTGTTTTATAAATCAGAGTAATCGTTTAAAGAAAACGGTTGCGGAATTTGTTCCCAAAACAAAATATGATAAAATTTATCAAAGCGTTTCTCAAAGAGAATGTATTTTCATTAAATAATAAAACATCGGGATCATGGATGATTTCAGTGATTACACCCTTGAGGGAACCATTGTGTTCTCCAAAGTCGAGGCTGCGGTACCTAGCAGGCCCCTTCCGGTGGTGGGTATGGGGTTAAAGAACGACCCCGCTCCCTTACGTTGTGCCCTAATCACACGCCTGATTTCTGGTTCTCTCTTACCTCTCTGTCTATCTCTCTCTCGCACACACTCAGTGGCTAGGATTTGGGGATGACGGCAGGTTTTGGGGAGTGAAGATCCTGATATAGGGTTTGGCAATCGACAGTAAGTAGTAATATGGGTCGATCTCTGTTGTATGGATAATTTAGATGGCTGTTACAGGCATCAAGAATCCGTAGACTAATCTTCAAGAGTCAAATTTCAAACAAAATTGAACCATGATAAATTCGCAGCAACAAACCAGCATAACCGGTGGTTCTTTTTCCCCCTCCTCTTTGCGATCAATCTGCCACCACCGAGCCCCCTTCTTTCCCTTTCTTCTTCTCCATTCGCTGCCAAGAATAACCACCATGAGGTTCTGATTTAGATGGAGCGATTGAGACCGATGTACAGGTGAGGGAGGCGTGCCCTAGGTATAGAGAGAAATATGAAGTCAAAAATAGTGGAGTGAATGATGAAGTCATAGGTTTATAGAGAGATTGAGAGATTTTAGGAGTTGTTTAAAATAAGAGAATGATTAATTACCATGATACCCTTTTCTTATTTTTAATTCAAATTAATTGAATTTAAACATTTTAATAATAACAAAATTCCTAATAAATTATAGCCTTAGATCTAAGATAATAGATGGATGATATCTGTTCTCGCTTTCTCAACCTTTTATGTGTTCTCATTTGATCCTCCTCATATATATATATATATATATATATATATATATATATATATATATATATATATATATATATATATAATATTTTTAAAAGAAAAGAAAACGTTATTATCGAGTATTTATTACCTTACAAGTCATTTGGTTCTTTGTCAATTTTTTTTAATGATAGAAAAATCATTCAAATACAAAATGTCAAATATTAACATGTTTTTTTGACATGATTATCGTTATGAAATTAAACTCTTAAAATTTTTTTTGGGAGATACCTTTGGTTTTTCTTTGTACACCCACTATAAATCCTACTATAAATATAGACAGCGTAGAAATCTTAATTTCAAAAACTATCACCAATTTAAATATAGTTCAAATCGAACCATGATTTGGCGAAATCAAATAATTAATTACAGTGGAATTTTTCAAAAGTTATTACACCATTAACTAGATATGGCCAACCAAGTAATCCGGTAGTTGAGATACGGAAGCCCGTCTATACTCTACTAGTGGTGAGATACGGGACCTCGCCCACACTCACCTCACTACCAGACACATACAAGTATCACACAGACTGTAACATCCATAAAATTAGAGCAAATTTAAAACTTTTTAAATCATTTGAAAGCTTAGTGAGTTACCCCCAAAATACCAGAAATCATGATCGTCAATCGAGGAAGTGTACGGTCACGCCTTTGCCTACCCACGGCCATCCGCTGAACCTAAAACAATAAACTGAAACTGTAAGTCCGAAAGCTTAGTGAGTTACCCCCAAAATACCGATACACATACAGTCCACATCAATATCGACAATATCATAACATAACAAACTGAACAACATGCGATGGGTCCACAGCTTTACCACTGGATTACCCCTAAGCCCACAGTGTGAGTCTGGATTACCTTTCGGGCCCACAACTCACATCTGGATCGCCACCGAGCCCACAGTACGAGTCTGGCATGCCCTACCCAGCCCTCAACTCGTATCTAGAATGCTCCCGAGTCCTCAGTATGAGTTTGGCATGCCTTGCCCAACCCTCAGCTCATATATGGAGTACTCTAGGGTTTATTGGCTACTGCACGGAGCAGTACAACCTCAACCCATCCCACATAACAATATAACATGTCGACATATAACATAACTAATGCATATACATATAATCATACAGTATCACAGGTGATCCTACAGATCTACCCGACTAGCATATCAACTGGCATACATCACTAACTCAATCCCAACATATCAATAACTATTAGGATATCAAATCCAATGGGTCGGCCTTAGTGCCCTAGACCCCTTAGTATAGTGAGGATAACTCACCTTGCAATGTCGGACTGAACCATGAAATCACACTCCCGAAACACTGCCCCAAGCTCCAACACCTATAACCATCAATGATCCAATTCATAAATATCCGTGTACCAATTATCCTCAAAAGTCAAAACGGTCAACCCTTGGTCAAATTCAAAGTCAACTATCAAGTTCAACAGTCCATGTTGACCTCAACTCGTCGAGTACCCTCAGCTACTCGCTGAGTTCCTTGCATACTTGCCAACTCGCCAAGTTGTTCATCCAACCCGTCGAGTTCATGACCATCTTCATATGACTCGCCAAGTCTACCATGTGACTCGTCGATCCCCTTTAGTCTTCATCCATACATATGCTTTTTAAGTCATGCCAAGGCTCCATATTGCAGATCCAAGTTCCCAAGGCATGCTTAGCACGTAAAGTTGCAAACTTTATGTGCATACAAGGCTCTGATGACTCAAAATGCCAAAACCAAGCTTGAAATGGGGTTTTACACTTAAGGAGGGGTTGATGCTTGCCAATGCTGATAGCTTTATAGACTTACAAATCAAAGAGAGTTCATATATGAAGTTACAACTTCAGATCTGAGCTCGTACCCAAGGATAGCTTCATAACCAAGCCAAGAAGTCCTAAACTTCATCCAAAGAGATCTAGAAAGGAATGAGGCCAAAATCAAGAATTGATACCTCAAATGAAGCTAGCTGAAATAGACTTTAGAACCACAAACTTTCTTGCCTCCAACTTATTGATCTTCAAGCTTCTTGCATCAAGGTCTTCTTTCCAAGCTTGAAATTTACACTAATATGGAGCACACACACGAATTATGGTTTTGGAAACTCAAGGGGCTGCAAAGGAACTAAGGGAGGCTAATGATCCCTTAAATAGGGTGCCAAACCCCAGAAATTTGGGTTTCACCCTCCAACTCTAACTCGTCGAGTCACTCTTCCGACTCGGCGAGTTGGTCACTTAAACATGTGGCCCAAACCCGCTGCTACTCGACGAGTAGATCTTGAATTCATGAGAATTTATAACCATAAGTTAGTATTCGAGAATCGGGGCGTTACAATTCTCCCCTACTTGAACTAGACTTCGTCCTCGAAGTCTGCTGCGGTGAGCATCCTCGGATCGTGCTCCCGCATCTCTGCCTCCAGCTCCCACGTCCACTAGGACCCTCTTTGGTGTTCCCACTATACCTTTACCAAAGGTACCTCCTTGTCCCGCATAACCTTCACTCCTCCCTCCAGTATGGCCGCAGGCCTCTCCACATAATCCATATGCTCACCATCCTGAATGTCATCCAACGATACTACCGCCTCCTAATCCATGACGCACTTTCGCAAGTGCGAATCGGGAAGGGTGATGTGAATACCAATCGAACCTTTTCATAATGTCTATACTTCATTCCACTTTGCCAACTTGACAAAATCCTGATGATCCAAAGTATCAGAAACCCAACTTTCCCTTTTTCCTAGAGTGAACCCTTTTTGATGACATAATAATACATCCTTCAGCTCTCAGAATATCATACATAATCAATCCACTAATGAATATGAACACTCATGCCTGGCCCAATCAGCCTCGGGCTGAAATACCAAGCGAGCCTACGACGGCTCCAATCATCCCTAGGATGGAATACCCTCGTACCCCTTACATGTTTGGCCCAATCAACCCTCGGGTTGGAATACCAAACATATCAAATCCAGTCAATCATAGGGTCCGGTCATCCTCAAGATGGAATACCCTATATTGGAATACCTCCATGAACATAACTCGGGTCTACTCATAACCGGAGATCCAAGGATCTATCCTTGCGTCTCATCCACCATCCTCAGATTCGTCACAACTGAGTGCAACTCCCCTGAATCTTCAACAATACATCTTATCCGAACGCTCCTACACAGACATAACCAACACAATCTCTATGCCCACAACCTATAACTGGAATACCCTTATGTGGTCCTCAGCATAGGTCTGGATTGCCTCTGATCCCACATCATGAGTCTGGTATGCCCTCCCCGGCCCTCAGCTCATAACTGGAATGCTTCCGATGACGGATCGACACTATTGTCATCGCTTCAGTTGCCCAACACTCCGACCCTATGGATATCCACTTTCCTCCGCCACTCGAAGGGCCTAATCAACGCTCTTCTCATCAACGAACAATATAACGATACAAAAACTACTACCACACATGAATCCCAAGACATAAACCCACTTCAACTCTTCCTGCTACCATATGACGCTTCTCAAGTGAAGTCGAACCTCCTTGGTCCCAACTTTTCTGCCCACAACCCGAACATCAGACACATCACCGATTACTGAACCAAAACACACACACAAACGGCAGTCCCACGTGTCTCCCGTAAAGAAACCGACTGGTTGGACCTGCTTCCACGCCCTGCCACCAACTCCTGCCAACATAATGAATGTTACATGACCCACTTCAGCCTCACATCCTACCTGGTCTTTAGTGACCCATCTTCTCCTTACTTTAGACATGCTATGGCTCTATCACAGATGAAACCAACCCAAGACACATCACAATAACTCAAATCGTCATCGACATACCTACCAGTACGACACTCATATCTAACCCATATCACCCCCTTCAGGTTAGAATACCAACATGTCTAATCAATTCGAGTCGAAATTCTCAGGGGTTGTTGGCCTACCGCCTCAACCCCACCGCTCCCTTCGAGCCTCCGTGCCTATGACTTACAGTCAGCCCACACCGTGTATCTTAGCCTACTGCATAGAGCAGGACCGCCTCAACCTCCAAATGTCATATACGATCATGAGAAAGATCTACCCCGGTTCCCAGAACTTGAATGACAGGATATTCTAATCCCAAACCTTCCTAAAACTGACGAATACCCATTCGGATCCACTCTCAGTCCCCAACGGGAGTATTACCCAATCCAAGAAGATGAAACCTCGGAGACACTCCGAACAGATGAGATCACTAAGATCCTTTGAACTCCATCCGACCATTAATAACAACTTCCGATCAACCAAAATACACCGGAGTCCTCAACCTACTCCAGCAGCATGTTCAATACTTGGAACAGACATATTGTTTACTATAGCATAATAGCCTACTCAATACCCGAACATAGATCTACAAGCATATACAGAGTCTTCAGCATGACTGGACCGCGCTACCAGACCTTCAGTCTATCTGGACCACTCTCAGAACCTTCAACATGTCTGGACCGCCTCTCTGGGCCTTCAGCATGTCTGGACCATTCTCCGAGCCTCCGGTCTGACTGGTACGCCCCACTTTCCTTCAGTTTATCCGGACTGCTCACTATTGAGCATCTCCCTGGACCACCCCTCCTGATGCTCTCTCCCATGCATCCTGTTCCCACCCACTTGGGGTTTCGAACTCCTGATCTACTTTGTGGACTATATCCCCAACCTAACCCTAGGCCTCATGTCGATCGTCCACCCTTTAGGAAATCCGTGGTCTGTTCCCTGACCCGTGTGTCCACCATATACGCTAAATAACTCGCACTCCTGTGCTGAATGCACTGTTGAGCCTCGATAGCTAACAAAACCCTCAATCTATTAATCCAAAAACCCTTAGAGTCGAGCACGCCCTCGACCGAATACTCGAACTGAACTCGATTCTTGACTAGAACTCCAACCTGGTTCCCCAACTTCTGTTATCAAGCACCCATAAGATGTGTTCTTATGCTGGGGAGTTTTTCTGAACCCCCAATCAACACAACCCTCAAATTAAGCAGCCACTAGGGCCTCCATTCTCCCTATCGGGTTATGAAACTTATCCTCGTTTCAAAAACTCTCCCACTTCTGCATCTCGGGGTAACACTCCCCCACTTTTCGACTAAGCCTTCATAATACATGAAAATTGGAGGATCCTCAATCCTTTTCACTTCCCAACGATCGATCCGATGAAAACCAACTCTTTCCCACTAGTGCTCCATTGCTAGATGATCCCAATTGATCACACACTTATAAGAACCAGGTGAACACTTCCTGAATCCCAGTAAAATCGACAACCACTAATGCTTGAATGACCCCACACTCACGTCCTGAAGACCACAAGATAGATGCTCCAACCAATACCTCGGCAACGAGCTACTTCTCTTGGCGCTTTAGTCCGTCAATCACTAACGGTTACTAACCACTGAATCCTGACAATGATGAATAACCCTTCTGTGGGACCCTATCCGTAGGCCTCCCATATAATATCCCTTTTCCAAAGGTGTTCCAAACAAGCTTCCCGCTCTCAGGCTCTAGAAGTCATTCTCTTCAGGGTTCGCACCCTGACTCACTTACCAGCTCAAACGCCCACGGCTGAACTGCAGTAGTTGAAACAACCTCTGCCCTAAACCGGGCTACAAACTACTCCCCAGACATAGTCTAGAATCTCAAAAGTTAAATAGATTGCATAATCAATCCTTTCCGTCCGATACAAGAGACCCAAGGAAAACCATACCTCACAAGTACTTATGCCACGTCGACCATTCTGCGCTCGTCGGCACTGAAATAATGTTGCCTATTCCTGCAACCAACTGACCCCGAGCTGGAATACAACCTGATCCTGGGTCACAAGTCTGCTCACTCCTTCGAGATCAAAAAACTGAGAGGGCATAATCCTTGCTCTACAAAACGACAATCCAATCCCTCAATAAACCATTCCCCTTCCAGCTGTAAAACCCCAACTGAACATAATCATCACTCCCTTTCGGTGTTCCCGCGACTCAAATTCCGGCCTCGAGCAAAACCCCCGACCCTTAAATCTAGAAACCCACGTGCTAGCCTCTCCCGCTCAACCCGCGGAAATATAATGAGTACAAATCATCTTCCCAATCCTAAATAACTTCAGCCCTCTGCTCAACAGAGTATGTCCCAGAACTAGGAAGCTCGACCAACTCCTCCCCTTGCCGTCGTTACGGCTGTTTAAGCTGTCGCGGCAACCGTCTCGGCAATGGCTGCATAGCGTTCATCGAAATACTCAACCATGGCGGTCTTAATAGACCCGACAGCTCAGAAAACTTCCCTTAGACAATCTTGATCACCTACTCCCGGATGATCTCACTAACACGATCCCCTGAAAATGTTGGTCTATCATGGCTGCCCGCTCCCGATCCTAACCTAGATCCGGTCTCAAGACGTCTCGAATATTCAATACCATAACTGGAAACCGACTCCCAACCCAACCCTAGGGGTTGTGACTTCCTTGATACGCGTGTGGGTCCTGTGCTTTCAGTAGTACAGGCCCATACTACCCTCCACACCTACCCATATTTGTCTCAAGTATCACCACAACACCCTACCATATACATAAACATATACATAGCGAGCGATAAATCCTCACTCCTAGAGGAATGCTAAATATCTCATAACTGGCCTCCCGGCCTCTCACTACCCACCCATCCATGAAACTTCCACCAACCCCTGCAACACTAGTGTATGCTATCCATACATAACATTGGACCCTATACACTTTCGAATATCCATTCCTACCCTAAGCCTTAATCAATAAGAATAGAACATAAGGCCAGAACAAACATTCTCAGGCTATAAGATCTTAATTATATACAGTTGTGATGCATACACAAGTAACTACAATAATGATGTTAGTCTCATATAAGGAAAACCCTAGGCTAACAGACATCATGTAATCAGGCAATTCTATCATGTGATTCCTGAAGATCCCTAGCTTAGTAGTAGCATGCTGTTCTAACATATGACAATATCAAATAACCATACGGTATTTTGGGGTCTACTTACTGGCTCCGGCTAATCGTACACTTCGCGTCCTCTTTTACTTATTTTGAAGACCATTTAAAATAATTTTGAAAATCTTTCCTTGATTTGAGACTGGATTCACACGAGTGTTCCTCCAATTCACTCAAACCAAGACTTTGATACTAACTTGTAACACCCATAAAATTCGAGCAAATTTAAAACATTTTAAATCATTTGAAACCATTCAATTATTACGATTTGTTTTCAAAATTGTTTATACATAAGAGTTCCCAGAAATCATGATCGTCAATCGAGGAAGTGTACGGCCACGCCTTCGCCTATCCGCGGCCATCCACTGAACCTGAAACAATAAACTGAAACTGTAAGCCCGAAAGTTTAGTGAGTTGCCCCCAAAATACCAATACACATACAGTCCACAACAATATCAACAATATCATAACATAACAAACTGAACAACATGCGATGGGTCCACAACTTTACAGACCAGATTACCCCTAGGACTACAGTGTGAGTCTGGATTGCCTTCCGGGCCCATAACTCACATCTGGATCGCCACCAAGCCCACAATACGAGTCTCATGTCATGCCCTACCCGCCCCTCAGCTCGTATCTAGAATGCTCCCGAGTCCTCGGTATGAGTTTGGCATGCCTTGCCTGGCCCTCAGCTCATATCTGGAATACTCTAGGGTTTGTTGGCTACCACACGGAGCAGTACAACCTCAACCCATACCACATAACATGTCGACATATAACATAACTAATGCACATACATATAATCATACAATATCATAGGTAATCCTACAGATCTACCCGACTAGCATATCAACTGGCATACATCACTAACTCAATCCCAACATATCAATAACTACTAGGATATCAAATCCAATGGGTCGGCCTTAGTGCCCTAGACCCCTTAGTATAGTGAGGATAACTCACCTTGCAATGTCAGACTGAACCACGAAATCACGCTCCGGAAACACTGCTCCAAACTCCAACACCTATAAACATCAATGATCCAATTCATAAATATTCGTGTACCAATTATCCTCAAAAGTCAAAACGGTCAACCCTTGGTCAATGTCAAAGTCAAATATCAAGGTCAACAGTCCCTGTTGACCTTAACTCGTTGAGTACCCTCAGCTACTCGTTGAGTCCCTTGCATAACTTGCCAACTCGTAGAGTCACCATGCCACTCGTCGAGCCCAAGGCAATCTTCATCGGACTCGCCGAGTTGTTCATCCAACCCGTCGATTTCATGACAATCTTCATATGACTCGCCGAGTCCTTTCAGTCCTTCATCTATACAGATGCTTTTTAGGCCATGCCAAGGCTCCATACTGTAGATCCAAGTTCCCAAGGCATGCTTATCACGTAAAGTTGCAAACTTTACGTGCATGCAAGGCTCTAATGACTCAAAATGCCAAAACTAAGCAGGAAATGGGGTTTTACACTTAAGGAGGGGTTCATTCTTGACAATGCTGATAGCTTTATGGACTTACAAATCAAAGAGAGTTCAGATTACAACTTCAGATCTGAGCTTATACCCAAGAATAGCTTCATAACCAAGCCAAGAAGCCCTAAAATTCATCCAAAGAGATCTAGAAAGGAATGAGGCCAAAATCAAGAATTGATACCTCAAATGAAGCTAGCTGAGACAGTGTAACGACCCAAAAATCACAACTAAAAATTCCTTTAAAGACATTACTAAAATCATATTTATAAAAACTGTAACATAAGTCATAACATAATTTCTCGAGTATTAATTCAAAACATAATATCATTATCAGAGTCAAACATTCCCAGGCTAACTGACTATGGTGTGTGCACTGCAATCTTCCCGAGCTCCTCTTTTGAAAACTGAGTACCTGAAACCAAAACTGAAAACTGTAAGCACGAAGCTTAGTGAGCTCCCTCAATCTACCACATACCATACACTAACATATAAAACACATACTGGGCCTTGCCCACTGCATCGGACCGTGGTCCGGACTAACTGAGGCCTTGCCCCCTGCATTGGACCAAAGCCCGGAAATTAACTGGGACCTTGTCCCCTGCATCGGACCGAAGTCCAGACTAACTGACTGGGACCTTGTCCCCTGCATCAGACCTAAGTCAGGAAACTGACTGAGACCTTGTCCCCTGCATCGGACCGAAGTCCGGACTAACTGACTGGGACCTTGTCCCCTGCATCGGACCGAAGTCCGGAAACTGACTGGGACCTTGTCCCCTGCATCGGACCGAAGTCCGGAAACTGATTGGGACCTTGTCCCCTGCATCGGACCGAAGTCCGGACTAACTGACTGGGACCTTGTTGTAACACCCGCAAATCCGGGCTAGTCAAATTAGAGGCATTAGGGGTCGAAAACGACTTTTCGACAAAAGATTATTTAGAATAAATAATCTTAACCAAGTTGTAGAGTATGTTACAAGGTTTTCGTACATATAAAGAACACCGAAAACCGAGTTATAACGAAGAAGTTATGACCCGTTGAAGTTTCGCGACGGAACCGGCACGATACCGGGAAGCGTAAATAGTGAATTTACGATAGAGCGAGATTTAGCCTTAGCGATCTAAACGAAAGTCGTAGAATATGTTAAACTAAGAAAATCGATAAAAAGAACGCCCAAATCTGACTTCGTATGAGGAAGTTATGATTTTTCTAAGATTTAGCATAGCAGTGCACAGCCCGAAATCTGAATTTTAGATCGGTCGATTTTTAGCCGACGGGATCTAAATGAAAGTTATAGTACTCGTAAATACCAACGCGTGGATATAAAGAAAGTCGATAATAGAGCTCGTATGCAAAAGTTATGGACGAAGCTTAGTCCCTACTTTTCGAGCACGGCGAATTCGATACAGTTTCGTAAATACGAGATAGAATGAGAATTAGCCAACGAGGTCTAAATGAGAGTTGAAGATCTCATTAATAGGAACTCAACGGTAAAAAGACAGACAAAAATGGAGCTCGTATGCGAAAGTTATGGACGAAGCTTAGTCCCTACTTTTCGAGCGCAGCGAATTCGATACAGTTTTGTAAATCCGAGATAGAATGAGAATTAGCTAACGAGGTCTAAATGAAAGTTGACTATCTCATTAATAGGAACTCAACAGTAAAAAGACAGACAAAAACGGAGCTTGTATGCAAAAGTTACGGACGAAGCTTGGAGACTACTTTACTATACACTTCCTATAAATACAAGGGTGAACTCCTCATATTTTCTTCACACCATAAGCCTTTCTTTCTCTCTCTAACTTCTCTCTAACCTCCCTAAACCCCTCCCAAGTCTAGGGAACCTCCCTATCACGAGAAGAAAGCCCCGGAGCGCCCGACGGCTCCGAGAAGAAAAGCTTTCGGCTCGGAAACGCTGCTCCAGCGAAGCTTGGTTTTTAATAAAAACCCGCTGTAAGTGAGCTACGCCTATAGTATATTTAATATAGATTTTATTTAATTATAGTAACATTGTTAGGACCTTAAAATAATTATTTAAGCTATTATTATGAGTTATATTGAGTGTTATTTAACGCTTATATAATAGTAATAATAGCTAGACTATTAAATTAGTCTCGTCAAGCGTTAGACTAAACTCTAGTGGTAATGATACTAGGTTTCGTCAAGGGATAATTGTTTTAAGAGTAACGAAGTGCTGTCCGAGTGCCGACTCACCACCTTTCAAGTGAGTGCATAGTTACTTTCATCTTACACATAGATATGAAGTATTTTAATATAAATTACGTGCTATGTGTGCATATTGTTTGAATACTTGTTGTCTATGCTGGATGAATGATTTATACATGTTTTAAATGATTTAAACTGTATATTTATTTTATATCTACAAATATGTTGGGATAAAACATGGGTAGATGAAATAGTTGGTGAGTGATGAAATAAAATAATGAGAGATAGGTGATGATAGATAGGTGACTATGAATTGGTGATGTAGGATACTACAACCTTGTCCGACAATTTGGAGATGTAGTCATCTACCAGAGTATAGATGACGACCACGGACTATTATAGACAACCCCGTGGAAACACCAGCAGGCTGGCAACCTGTAGGTGATGAATTACGAGTTCAGGCGATGTTGTAACTACGTATTCATGCGATGATAGTCTAACCCTTATTATGAAGTACGAGTCCAGGCGATGTTGTGGCTACGTATTCATGCGATGATAGACTAACCCTTATCATGATTTACAAGTCCAGGCGATGTTGTGGCTGCGTAATCATGCGATGATACCCTAACTCTTGCTAGACACATATTGAGGGAGTAATCCCCGGATTAGTATTGTCTATGCAATGTAGGCGATGATCCTTAGGTAAAGTTCGTAAGAACAATCATATAAGGAAATACGATGTAAGGAGATGAAAAGTAAATATGATATAAGAGATGACCCTTGAGATAATATCTTTAGGGAAGACTAAAAGAAGATAACGGGGATGGGTAATTGGGTTGATTGTTTGATTGTTTAAACATAATAACTATATTATTGTGGGTTGAAAACCCTATGTACTCACCAGGTTTCCCAACCTGACCCACTCAGTTTATTTACATCACAGGTGACGATATGAAGTGACATTACACTGAGAGATTTAAAGAGATGTAGATCACTAGTGTAAATAATTGTAAGTTCTGTTTATGCTTATGTTTCTGTATTAACAATGACATCCCAAACGTTTTAAAATGAAATAAATACGTTTCTTCGAAAATGTTTTAATAACGTATTTATCGTGTTTTTCTGGGAACAAATTCCGCAACATTTTTATAAAATGAAGTACTCTGATTTTTGTAAAGCATAAACAAAATCGGTCTTTTCTGGCCGTGATTTTGGGGATGTCACACTTGTCCCCTGCATCGGACCTAAGTCCGGAAAACTGAATAAAACATAACATGAACGTATCAACTAGCATGAACAAATATATACTGCATACTGCATCGGGCCGTATCCCGGAACACGAAACACATAAATCCTGTCTGAGCCATGAAGGGATCAAACTTACTAACTACTGCATCGGACCCGTTCCTACTGGAAGGAAACTCACCTGTACTGACGGAACTCGCTGATGATCCCACTAGCTGCTACTCGACCACTCACTGAACTCCTGCTCCACTAGTTCCCCGAGCTATCAATATCAATGCAACACTTAGCCTGACTGACCCCCGAAAGACAACCAAATCAACTGTGGCCAAAGTCAAAGTCCTGGTCAAAGTCAACCTTCCAGGTCAACCCTACTCGCCGAGTCCACCTACTGACTAGCCGAGTTCATATGCTCAGGGTCCTTCTATTCGCGACTCAACTCGCCGAGTCAGTCCATGACTCGCCGAGTCCAACGATTACCGAGTCCTGTCCTGTCCAACTCGTTGAGTCTCCACCCAACTCATTGATTCGAGTCTCAACTCGAAGGGTTTGGGGTTTCGCGACCTGACTCGCCGAGTCCACAAATAGACTCGCCGAGCCCTAGGCAATCTTCAACCAACTCGTCGAGTTGTTCTTCCAACTCGCCGAGTTCATGCCCAACTTCATCCGACTCGACGAGTTGTTCATCCCACTCGTCGAGTTCCTCCTCATCTTCATGCTACTCGCCGAGTCCACTCGAAGGACTTGCCGAGTCCATTCATATCTACATACATGCAGAGGACTTTTGAGTCATGCATGGACTCCAAACTGTAGATCCACTCTTCTAAAGTCTATTCTTTACGTAAAGTGGCAAACTTTACGTGTGGCTAAGGAGATCTAGGCTCAAAACACTATAAACTAGGGTTTAAGACAAAGGGGCTTAACAATCAACCCAAAAACTGATGTTTTATGATTCTCTAGGCCAAGATACACTTAGATCTGAAGTAGCAACTTCAGATCTAAGCTTCTAACTTGAAATGGTTCTTAAACTTGCCCTAAAAGCCCCAAATCTCAAGATAAAGGTTGATGTAAATGCAAAAGAGTGAAGGTAGCGGCTCATTACCTTCAAATGCTCTGGAAAATCCCACAAACTCTGGGTCTACTGCAAATCCTTGAATCCCCAATGGGTGCCTTCTTCCTTCTTCTTTCAAATCACCCAAAATGGCAAGAAAGCTTGAATGAGAAACAATGGAGGCTTAGGGTTTCTGGTTCTGGACTATAGGGGCCGCAAATGAGCCCTATGGAAGAGAATAAGATGCTTAAATAGGGTACCAAGTCCCGAAATTAGGGTTTCCCAACCCAGACCAGACTCGCCGAGTCCACTTGCCGACTCGCCGAGTCGGTCACTTACTTTACACCCGGATCCCGCTCCGACTCGCCGAGTTCCTCCCTGGACACGACGAGTCAACCCTCTTTAACTTAGGGTTTCTCCTTTCCTTTCTTGACCTTTCTGTTTTCGGGTGTTACAACTCTCCCCCACTTAAACTAAACTTCGTCCTCGAAGTTCTCTATGATCAACTGACGTGCAATCCGCCTCAAAACCCTACCTGGTGACTTTAACCCTTTTGTCCATCACTCCAGCCACTCACAGTGCTGGTCACTACCGATGGGACATACTGAATTCTTCTCTTTTCCATAATCTCCTTAACGTTACTTCCTCCGACTGAAAATTCTGTTACCCCTCATCCACCTACCGGATGCATTGAGACCACCCTGGTCTAACTAATCTGCCGATATCTGAGTTACCAGACTACCACCAGTCCCTACACCCCACCGCAACCTACTCGTTGCTTCCAGCGACTTCTGAAGATACTTCGACTATCTCTAACTGTTCTATCCACTCTGCTACTCATACTGAATCGATGTTGCTGGAACTAGCCTGCTTATCTCTCATCTGACTACCCAACTTCCAATAACTTGAGTCTTCCATCTAGAAAGAAAGGCTATCTGCCTAATTATCCTTGCAGATCACTTATACTTGGCAGAAAACTCAACTGATCCTGCTGAGAGGGACTTGCCATTTCAAATCGGCCAACTATACCATCAACACTTGCATTCCAACACAAATACTAATACTGGACATCATACTGAAACTATCCGAAACATTAAACTGCCTGCAATACTGAACTGCTTGGAACATTGAACTACCTGAAACGCTGAATTGGCTGAAGAACTGAACTGGCTAAAACACTAAACTGGCTGAAACACTGAACTGACTGAAGCACTGAACTAGCTGAATCACTGAACTAGCTATATGGCTGCTTCCCACAATATCTCAAGACCTTCCTGGTCTCCAATCATTCGTCGGTTATCTGCAACACCGAGTTCCAACTCAACTGTGGAGTCAAAGGACTCCTCACTTAGTCGCTCCCACGACTTCTGAATGAAATCTTTCTCTGGAATTAGTTTCCACTAGTTATCCTATCATTGTGGCTCTAATAACCTTCCGATCCACCGATCAGGTCCAAACATCACATCCTGACATCATCAATTCCACGACTAACAACATGATGGCTCCCAGACTGACGGTAACCCTTAACATAACCGGACCCCAACGGTCCACTGCTACTCTAATCTCATAACTAAGGTGACGATCTACTGATAAATCACCGACTTAACCATAATTGAAACACTTGGGAAATTCGAAATCTAACCCGTGGATTCCCATATCCTCACTACTGCACCCGAACGGGTGGGTACTACTGCTTCCCCCCCGCCCAACAGCGCGCTCATGCTGCCTACCAACCTGGTAAAGGCCACGGCTACCCCCGCGGACTTACAACTCTCTAATACTATCTGGCTGCTAGTGAATGCTACGGCTACCCCCGCAGACTTACAACACTCTACTATTATCTAACTGCTAGTGAATGCTACGGCTACCCCTGCAGACTTACAACACTCTACTACTATCTAACTGCTAGTGAATGCTACGGCTACCCCCGTAGACTTACAATACTCTACTACTATCTAACTACTAGTGAATGCTACGGCTACCCCCGCAGACTTACAACACTCTACTACTATCTGAGGACATCCTGACTATCCCTAGTCCTGCTAGTGATTCCTCATCCTGATTTCTCAAAACCAGCCTCGGACATCGAATGCTACATCAACCTCGACATCTTATATCCTTGATACACTTAGCGGTCCGTCAATGAATTCTTCGGCTTGGTTCCAAAACCAACTGTCTACTAATCCGGATACATGAAACTATCGTTGGGAAGTTTCCAAAACCCCCAACTCCAGAACCCACACAACCCTGCATGCCGTCTCTGCCACTGACTACTAACACGAAAGCATCTCTCGCTAACCATTCTCAGGATCCTCATTCCGACTCACTAAGGTCCTACAGGCGGTCCTCCAACCCTGAATTCCCAACCAGTTACTAACCATTTCGATCACAAGAACTCATTGTTGGGAAGTTCCTCAAACTCCCAACTCTGAACTCCTCAATCCATCAATTGCTGCACTACTATCCTTTCCTCTCAGAGGTCGTGTACTCATTCTAAAACTGCATGCTCTTACCCTTGTATACTTGGAGGGTTCTCCCCCACTTGGATTTGGCTAACTCCTTACTGTTCACTGGTCGAAAGGATTCCCAACCTTCCTTCCATTAAAAGGGCGATATGCTGTCCGCCAATGTTTACCTCCGTCGGCGCTCCAACTAACTCCTACCAGATCTGCACCATTCTTACTATCTAATTGAGCACCCTTCGATCCTTAACTGCATTTGCTTTAGGGACTACATCCCGAGAACCTGCGTTTGGGGTGCACATCCCCAACCCACTTCCTTACTGACCGCTAGCTACTCCACTAAAAACTCTGGGTTATCACTACTGAAAATATAACTGATCATTACCCGACTAACGCCTTCCGCAAGTAGTAAGGCACTACTGCATCTTACACATACATGCTACAGTTACTGTATCTGAAGTAACCTGATCTAGAGGGGACGACCTCCAATTCACCATTCTAATTCCAAGGTATGCAGATGGCATAAAACTCAGTCACAAGCAGGTAATATAATACCCCAACACTTAATCTTATCAATAACAATGCAGCAACATAACAATAATATCACAAATAATAGTTGACAGGAAGGTAAAAGATACATACCTCCATCACTCAGTGCTGCTCGAATCATTGCTGAAATCAATCAGAAAACTCGACTCCGAGCCGTGGGCACCCTTGCCCGGCCCTGATGTCCGTTGGTGGCTCTCGAAGTCCTAGGGGCAGGAGCTGGCACCTGCCCTGCTGTATACAAACTCGGACAGTGGGCCTTCTTGTGGCCCCTCTGACTGCAATGGAAACATATCAGATCAAATCCCTGGGCGATGGTAACAACACAGTCTCTGCTAAAATGACCAATCTGGCCGCACTTGAAACATCTAGCATCGCCACCACTTCTATGCATGCACACACCCATGTGCGTCCTTCCGCACTTCCCGCATCGACTGCGGCTCTGATAGTCCCTCGTCCTCAAATCCGAACCCTTGGGCCTCTTACCCGAACCTGTGGCTACCTGAGTCTCATCCGTTTTCCACTTCCTTTCTGATTCCCTGCCCGCCCCTCGCTCCTGCGTTACCTTGACGACACCGCCCGTCGATTGAATAACAGCTGTCTGATCCTGGAGCTTCGCGATCAACCTATCAGTGATCCTCACGACCATGTCGGGCAGATCCTCGCGAATGGCTCACGAAACCTCCTCAACTATCCAATCATGCAGAGGTCCCTCTTGGAGACAGGATGCCCCACTCACTCCTATCCCCTGATAGCAAAAAGTAGAAATGGGATCTCCCTCCCCGATGGATCCTTGAACTTCATAAGAATCGGGATCTAGACGAGCCCCAATCTGTCCTGAAACCATCCCGACCTTTAAAGCCTTAAGATGATTGTCTATACGCTCCACGATGGCCTCTCTAACCGAGCCGAAAATCACAGGAGTCTGATCAATGATGTTGTGCATGATCTCTGCGGAAAAGAAATCCCTCATCTGATCACCAAGCTGCCCGGCTCCAGAGCCTGAGCCAGATCCCTCCCCGATACCTGAACTGCTAACTGGTAGCTCGCGCAATGTTACCATGCTGAAAATATAAAAATTCCTGATCAATTTACACACTACTGCTGAGGGATCTTTCACACACTCTACTAGTTCCCTGGTTTTTCCTTGGCCCCTCTTGAATCGAGTACGGATCCTCTGCTTTCAGTAGTACGGGCCCATACTACCTTCCACATCTATCCGTACTTTCCTCAAGAGTTACCTCAACTCCACCAAGTCCTCTTTTCTCTACTACTGATCTCTGCTACTCTCATCCTAGGCTTGCCCTAGGGAACTTCTGACTCCACCCAAACCATTCCTCAGCTGCTAAAGGCCTCCTTGTAATGCCAATTAGCCACCACCTGAATACCATCACATGCAATGAGGTTCGGATAATCCTTCGAGTAAAAGTCTCGTCCCTGCAACAGTTAGACTCAAACGAGAGTTGCGCAGTAGGGCCAAATCCAACACTCTGAGATTATTCAACCCTGATCACATGTGATGTGACGTATTCACCTAATGGCTAACTCCCATCACTCAGAGTCCCACAAAGCACAAAGCAGGCAGCATTCGGATAAAGGAAACATACTCAGGCAAAACTATTCTCATGACAAGAAACTGTACTAGCATACAATGCTAAGCTCATACTATCATGCATAACCTACACAGGCTATCCTACTACTATCTACTCAATACTAGCATGAAATTCTTATCAATCTGAAACACATAAAGCAGGCACATAAGGCATCTTCCTAGATCCTTAGTCTTATTCTAGCGCGCTGTTCTACTGAAACTGAAACTGATAATCATAACATAAACTTGTATGCGTATTTTGGGGTACTTACTTGAGCTCGGCTGATTGCATGCACCACACCCTTTTCTCTTTTCAAAATTCTTTTCGCTTTTTCTAAAACTCTTTTCTTTATACTATTTCTAAAATTGTTTTCCTTTCTCAAAATTCTTTTGTAACCATGGTTTTTCTCTTGAAAACTTTATACCTCTTCCTTAGTTTGAGTTCAGACACACTCGGGAGTGCGCCCGAATCCCTCAAACTAAGTCTCTGATACCAACTTGTAACGACCCAAAAATCACAACTAAAAATTCCTTTAAAAACATTACTAAAATCATATTTATAAAAACTGTATCATAAGTCATAACATAATTTCTCGAGTATTAATTCAAAACATAATATCATTATCAGAGTCAAACATTCCCAGGCTAACTGACTATGGTGTGTGCACTGCAATCTTCCCGAGCTCCACTTTTGAAAACTGAGTACCTGAAACCAAAACTGAAAACCGTAAGCACGAAGCTTAGTGAGCTCCCCCAATCTACCACATACCATACAATAACATATAAAGCACATACTGGGCCTTGCCCACTGCATCGGACCGTGGTCCGGACAAACTGAGGCCTTGCCCCCTGCATCGGACCGAAGCCCGGAAACTGACTGGGACCTTGTCCCCTGCATCGGACCGAAGTCCGGACTAACTGACTGGGACCTTGTCCCCTGCATCAGACCTAAGTCCGGAAACTGACTGGGACCTTGTCCCCTGCATCGGACCGAAGTCCGGACTAACTGACTGGGACCTTGTCCCCTGCATCGGACCGAAGTCCGGAAACTGACTGGGACCTTGTCCCCTGCATCGGACCTAAGTCCGGAAAACTGAATAAAACATAACATGAACGTATCAACTAGCATGAACAAACATATACTGCATACTGCATCGGGCCGTAGCCCGGAACACTTAACACATAAATCCTGTCTGAGCCACGAAGGCATCAAACATACTAACTACTGCATCGGACCGAAGTCCGGAAACTATTGCTAGCTACTCGGGCCGGCATTGTGGCCGTAGACCCGTTCCTACTGGAAGGAAACTCACCTGTACTGACGGAACTCGCTGATGATCCCACTAGCTGCTGCTCGACCACTCACTGAACTCCTGCTTCACTAGCTCCCCGAGCTATCAATATCAATGCAGCACTTAGCCTAACTGACCCCCAAAAGACAACCAAATCAACTCTGGCCAACGTCAAAGTCCTGGTCAAAGTCAACCTTCCAGGTCAACCCTACTCGCCGAGTCCACCTACTGACTCACCGAGTTCATATGCTCAGGGTCCTTCTATTCGCGACTCGACTCGCCGAGTCAGTCCATGACTCGCCGAGTCCAACGATTACCGAGTCCTGTCCTGTCCAACTCGTTGAGTCTCCACCCAACTCACTGATTCGAGTCTCAACTCGAAGGGTTTGGGGTTTCGCGACCTGACTCGCCGAGTCCACAAATAGACTCGCCGAGCCCTAGGCAACTCGTCGAGTTGTTCTTCCAACTCGCCGAGTTCATGCCCAACTTCATCCGACTCGACGAGTTGTTCATCCCACTCATCGAGTTCTTCCTCATCTTCATGCTACTCTTCGAGTCCACTCGAAGGACTCGCCGAGTCCATTCATATCTACATACATGTAGAGGACTTTTGAGTCATGCATGGACTCCAAACTGTATATCCACTCTTCTAAAGTCTATTCCTTACGTAAAGTGGCAAACTTTACGTGTGGCTAAGGAGATCTAGGCTCAAAACACTATAAACTAGGGTTTAAGACAAAGGGGCTTAACAATCAACCCAAAAACTGATGCTTTATGATTCTCTAGGCCAAGATACACTTAGATCTGAAGTAGCAACTTTAGATCTGAGCTTCTAACTCGAAATGGTTCTTAAACTTGCCCTAAAAGCCCCAAATCTCAAGATAAAGGTTGATGTAAATGCAAAAGAGTGAAGGTAGCGGCTCATTACCTTCAAATGCTCTGGAAAATTCCACAAACTCTGGGTCTACTGCAAATCCTTGAATCCCTAATGGGTGCCTTCTTCCTTCTTCCTTCAAATCACCCAAAATGGCAAGAAAGCTTGAATGAGAAACAATGGAGGCTTAGGGTTTCTGGTTCTGGACTATAGGGGCCACAAATGAGCCTAAGGAAGAGAATAAGATGCTTAAATAGGGTACCAAGTCCCGAAATTAGGGTTTCCCAACCCAGACTAGACTCGCCGAGTCCACTTGCCGACTCGCCGGGTCGGTCACTTACTTTACACCCGGATCCCGCTCCAACTCGCCGAGTTCCTCCCTAGACACGACGAGTCAACCCTCTTTAACTTTGGGTTTTTCCTTTCCTTTCTTGACATTTCTGTTTTCGGGTGTTACAGATAGACTTCAGACCCACAAACGTTCTTGCCTCCAACTTCTTGATCTTCAAGCTTCTTGCATCAAGGTCTTCGTTCCAAGCTTGTAATTTACACTAATATGGAGCACACACACGAATTAGGGTTTCTGGACTCATAAGGGGCTGCAAATGAACTAAGAGAGGCTAATGATCCCCTTAAATAAGGTGCCAAACCTCGGAAATTAGGGTTTCACCCTCCAGCTCTAACTTGTCGAGTCATTCTTCCAACTCGACGAGTTGGTCACTTAAACACGTGGCCCAAACCCGCTGCTACTCGACGAGTCAGGCTACCAACTCGTCGAGTAGATCTTGAATTCATGAGAATTTCTAACCATAAGTTGGTATTCGAGAATCGGGGCGTTACATAGACAACAAGTATAACTAACATACAAACCTTCCTCAAGCACCCACCTGGCATCGGACCTTGGTCCGAAATAACATACTAGCATCGAGTCCCTAGGGCTAACCATCGGGTCTTCCTACCCATAAACTACATGGGTCGGCATTGCGGCCTTAGACCCATTCACACAGTGAGGGGACTCACCTCGCACTGCTGAACCCTGCTGATACTCCTCTGGCTGCTGACTGGCAAATTCCCAAATTGCTGACCCTTCGACTTCCCGAACTACCAATACCAAACACCATTTAGTCTAATACGATAATCCTTCTTAGGGTAAAATGACCATTCTACCCCTAGTCCAACTTGGTCCATATCTAAGGCCCAAAACTATGTAAGCTTCCCAAGCCCACTAGTGATCCACTAATGGCCAAATTTGCTAAATCGGGCCCAATCCATCTAATGGGCCTCACCCTAAGCCCAAACATCTTCTTGGCCCACTTCATCTGACTTCTATTGGCCCACTAAGGCCCAAAGTCCAAGCCATGCCCAATCCGAGGCCCAATAACTCGAAGCCCAAACTGACAGAGTATGTGGGGCGTACACCCAGGTACGCTAAGCGTACTAGGTAAGTGGTGAGTACGTTGGGCGTACCTGCACGTACGCTCAGCGTAACCCCCCTGTTAAACCATTTTCTCATTAAGTGCTTAATACTCCACTTCAGAAGCAACAATTACAGATCCTGGTCCTTTTCCACGTCTTAAACTGTAAAGTCACTGACTTGGTGACTTCACTTGACCCAAACAAGCCCAAACATCCAAAATGATATTCCACTTCCATAAAGAGGGCTAAATCTCATGCATGAACCCATTAAGACGTTCAAGATGGAGGCTTTACTGTTTATGGGACCTTTTTAGCTCTGAGGGTGGCAACCCTAAGCTCAAACATTATGTTTCATCATAAAGGTCCATTCTTTGGACCTAAAAGGCCCAAAGCTCCATAAACCTAGATCTAAACTTCTATGAGGAAAGATGGAAGCTTTATACCTACTGGGGTTTGTAAATGAGCTGGAGAACTTGGATCCAAAAGCTCTTCCTTGATCAATGAGACTCCAAGATGATCACTCCTCTCCAAGAACACTAAAATGCACTCCAAAATGGCCTCACAAGCTCCAACAACACTCAAGAGGGTTTAGGGCTTCGTAGCAGCTCTTTAGGGTGAAATGTAGGCTGAATCTTTAGGGTATAATGTTTCTTATATAGTGGCACACCCTAGATTTAGGGTTTCTGGACTCTGGACGTACGCTAGGCGTACTTCCTGAACGCTAGGCGTATGCCTAAGGCACCCGCGACCATTTCCCTTAATACACGGGGAGTAACCCAGCTTACGTTGGGCGTACCCACGCGCCTTCCACTTTGCATGTATGGTCCTCCTCGCCAACTTTTCCATTAAGGGACCATTAATGTTAATAACTTCAAGTGCTATAACTCCTTCATTCTAAGTCCGTTTTTGCCTTTTCGGCGATCTTTATATCCATGAAAAGGTGGCAAGAAGCCCTAGGCTTCTAGTGACACATCCCGACCCAAAACCTCTCGAATAAAAACTCAGAACCCATAAAAGACCAAACGCCCCAAGCCTTGGACTCTGAAATCCATAAATAAATACTTTCAGAACAGGGTGTTACAAAGATGTTAGGAAACGTCAACAAACTTCCACCTCCAATAACAAAGTGAAAAATTATATGCCATCCAACTTTTAGCTCGCTTTAGTGTCGATGAATTTTGAAACCATGATATTTTGGCTTGGTGGAAATAAAAGGAACCATAATTTTCGATTCTAATCATTATGGCACATGATGTACTAATTCTTCAAGCTTCTATGGTAACTTCAAAATTCGCCTTTAATCGTAGCATAATAATAGGATGAAGCTCAAAACTCACCGTTGAATTGATGGAAATATGCGTCTGTTTAACAGAGTACTTGGTCGATATTGAAAAGATACAAAATTGCATTTCCTTTGAAGTACCATTTTTACCATCTGTTGAGGAGTACATTCATACAAGAGTTTGCGCAAGGGATGGTGACATCGATGAAGACATCACTCTAAAGCTTTTAGGTTGGGATAAAATCTGATTTCATGAAGACGGCTAATTTCAAGACTATAGTTACTAGTATTTTGATTTTTCAGAGTTATGTGATGTGCCTTTATAACATTGTTATTTTATATATATATATATATATATATATATATATATATATATATATATATATATATATATATATATATATTTGTTATCTGCTCAATATTCTTTGATTTAATAACACATTTGAATATTCAATATTTATTTTTAGAGTGATTCAGTATTCGTCATTTCAAATCTGGAATTTAGAGTACAAAATAAATGCCCCTTGTTAGGCCATAACGAGCTAACTCTTAAGAAACATATCATCATGATTCAGCGGCCACTGATTTAAGCATTTGGTGGTTGTGTTACAATAAAAGAAAATAAATGGTTTTCTAGTCATACTAAGCCTTTCAATATGATCATTTTATTAAATAACTATGTTCTTTTTCTTTACAAGATTGCTCTTTATAACGCACACAAAAGGAACCGACTTAAAGGGCTTTTAGAATGGACCAGTCTTGAGCCAAGCTATGACTTTATTAAAATGGGCCAGTCCGAACGAGCAATCTGTAATGGATCAAATTATTTTTAGGTGGTCTGATCACGAACCAGTATTCATATTTTTAGTCATTTGACTAGACTAGAAATTTAGGTTTTTTCATTTTTTTTTTTTTGGTCTTTTTATCTTATTGATGGTGTTAGTCCAACCTGCACAAAAGAGTCAGTCTCGGAATGAACCCAAAAAAAGACCGAGGCCGGATCGATCTAAAACGAGACTGGACCGAAAAAACACCGGTCCTAAAAAAAGCGGACCGAAAAAGACTGGTTCAAGACTGTCCAAGACTGGTCCGAAAAAAACCGGACTATTTTGAAACCGACACAAGACCGGTCTGAGACTGACCCGAGACCGGTCTGAGACCAATCTCAAAAAAAAAAAAAAAAACGGAAGCCCAAGTTTATAAATATATCATTTTTGTGATAATTACATAATTTTTTAATCACATTATCTAACTTCATTTTTCTTTTATTAAACTTCAGTGTATCATTTTTAATAAAGTTTAATATATCATTTTGGCGTTAATCATACATTTGTTAAGGGAAAAACTCGAAACCGAAACTAAAAAAACCAGCAAATACAGAAGCTGAGCCGGAAAAACCAACCGAAAAACCCGAAAACCGAACTGATAAAGGCATACAAAAAGACCGTGAGACCGGACCGAAAAAGACCGAGACTGATCCCAAAAAAGATCGAACCGAAAGAGATTGTTCTGAAAAAAAGACTGGATTGAAAAAAGATCGGTCCAAAACCGCACGAGACCAACCCGAAACCGCAAATGTGCTGGTCTAAGTTTGAGTACTCATGCACCGAGACTGCTCAAACCGAACCATGTTTTTGGACATAATTTTGACGTCTCTTACCCGATCCATGTGCCCTCTAGCTCTCTATTGTATTCAAAATTGGCTTCCCACCACTCTAAGGTTTGAGGAAGAGGACGATCCATGTGCCCTCTAGCTCTCTATTGTATTCAAAATTGGCTTCCCACCACTCTAAGGTTTGAGGAAGAGGACTCGTTTTTGGTGAGGATACTAAATATCCCCTCCTTTTAACATCATGCATCTATCTCCTCACAATCCCTTAATTGAAAACCCTAATGTTTGAACTTGAAACCTCCCATATAGGGTACCGATGCTTTACCCGAGCCGCCAATTAACATGATGGTTAATTTAATCTTATTTCTCTACAATCAAAACCGAAAGAGTTGACTATGGCCTCTTTTGAGGTTTGTTTTTATTACCTTAAAACTAGGGTTTGTTCTTATGATTCATTTCAATTTCAATAATGGTTTGACACAATTCTAAGATACACATCACTCGGCTTTTCCCGACATACATATAACTTTGATGAAAAGACGAATCCCATAAGGTTATCGGGAGTGGGGTGTGCTAATTGCTAAGGGATGCACTTTGGCGCTAAGGCTAGCTATACACCTCCTCGTGGCTTCTTGCCAAGAAAGGTCATTGAGATGCTAGCCAGAAGAGAGAAAGGGAAAGAGGGCAAGTGATTTTTTTTTTCCAAAATCAAACCAATTTAAATGTTATCACCACCACTCCCCAACTTTTTTTACAGAGTGACTTGCTTAATTGACTTCAAAAAATCTCAAAAACGTTTATGTGACATGATGTTAACTCACCATTACTCCCTCTAGCCTAAATATCTCACCAAATACCATGTCAATTAACAAGCTATTGAGCACATGTCAATGCAAGGAAGAACAAAAATAACCTGTATTTACTTTGTGGAGATTAGATTACACATCGTTTCAAAGAAACTACACACATCTGGATTCTGGACATGTATATCCTCAAACGTTACCCTATATTGAAAACTAGAACACCCAGCTCAAACATCTACATATGATTCATCATCTTCTTCATTCTCCCACCTTTTTCTGCAAACTAGAGTTGCCTGAGAATTTCTGCATCCACATCCTCTAATTCCTCAGTTTCGCCATTTTCTTTTGGAACTATGATCCCATACCCTCCAGATTTTCTTTTGTACAAGATATTAATCTCACCTAAAACCAAAGCATCCAAATCAATACAATCTCAAACAAAGAGTAATAAAAAAAGGCCACAAAATCTTACCAGTTTCTTCATTTCGGAAGCCATAAAAGTCATGATCAACATTCTCTAGTTGCTCAATTGCTTCTGATACAGTCAAAGGGGGCATTTCGAAATATTTTGTGCGAACAATCTGAGCAAAAAATTTCGAATTTAGCTTCACATATAGAGATATGAATGTAATTCAATTGCGATGTAAACTGATAACAACAAGTTCATGCAATCATAAACCCTAACCTCATCGGTTTCACTTGCATCTTCTACTTCTTCCTCTTCTTCTTCTTGAGTAACCGCAAGGGAATCCTGATCGATGAGTATCTGTGGGTCTCTTACCTTGAGCCTATCGAATCCCTTCATGTGTCTACCATGATCTGAATCTTTCTCCTTAATCTTCCTTAGCTTCCGTTGTATGACTGAAGAAACTGTATCGATGCTTGCGTATGTAGTTTCTGCTTCTTCTTCTGCCCGGATGACGCCATGCTTCTTGGTAAACAATGTAACCTGTGTAACACAAGCAAATTCATCAGAAAACGACTCGAATTCAACGATTTAAGTTGAATTTGTGGTCGTAAGATGCAGACCTCTGTTCGACGAACTTTTGGGCCTTTTCCAAATTCTCCACCCCGAACAGAAACCCTAACATCTACTTCGCGAACAAGATGGCTGTGCTTTTGAATGGCCTTTCCCACCTTATCCTCGACGTGAGTCTTCACAGATTCCGACAACTGTTTCATACACAAACCATCAAATTGTTTCAGATTTTAAGAAATCAGTATGAACAGATGATAAACCCAAACATTACCTCAAGATTTTTGCCTTGGAGGATCAACTTCACGGAGGAGAGAGGGCCGTCCCAAGACATTCGAATTAGAGAAGGGGTTTGTTTTGTGATGCTGTTTTTGGGCAGAGAATGAACGAAGATCTTGAAACATTGTGAAGATGAGTTGAAGAAACTGGATTTGTTTGATGAAAAAGAGAGTGATGATGAAGAAGACAAGGGGCATGATTGGGGTACATGGTTGTTTGTTATTTGTAAGGTTGGAGTTGGAGACGCATAAAATGCAGCCATTGTTGATGAATTCAGTCAGGACTAGGGTTTTTCAGAGGCTTTAATGGGGAAGATGAATGAAATTGTTCATCAAGAACAAATTGTTTTCTGAAATCTGAATCATTATCCGGATTCAGATAACATGCGTAGGCGAGTGGCAGAGTCTATCAACAAATTGGGCCATACCCTTCTTGTTTTCTATAGTAGCGGAGGGGGACCACTAAGGAGTGAGGACCCATACAAAATGCCAATTATCTTACCAATTTTTACAAAACTTACAAAATGCCATATGCATTTGATATATGTTTTCTCAAAAAAAAAAAAATTATGTAAAAGGGTAAATATAATTTTTATTTTGTATATATTTAGTCTTTTTTTTTTAATTTTGTAAAATAAGTTTTTAACTGTTTGTTTTGTACACATTTAGTTCTTATAACATGTTATTCGGTTATTCCAAAGTTATGGTTGACTATTCTAGGTTAAGTTTCCGGTTTGTACGCATTTAATCATTAATGTCTTTTGCTGCAAAATAAGTCATTATTGTTTTTGTACACATCCAGTCCTTATGATCGATTTTCTTTAGGTTTTGCTCACGTGACATCTTACGTAAGACAATCATGATACGTGGTTCGTCCCTCACTTATACCAGTAACCTAATACACAAATCGGTCAAATAATGTTATTGCCCTAATTTTCTCTAAGAAGAAGATGTCTTTGGCTTCAGTTTCATCTATCTTGATAGCAGACAATGGGATTCTTTATGATTGCTTTCTCCCGATTTATATCTGCACTTCTAAGATAAAACAACACACTGAAAAAACGTTTAGAGTTTTCCCTAATTCCTTGGTATGTCGATTTTAACTATTTTTTAGCAAATGAATTTTTTGTTCTTTTCAAATTGACGATGAGCTTGCAGTTGTTAAAGAGGAGGTTTCTTGTCTCAACCACCTTGAATCGAAGAATACTAAAACCTAGAACGATCAGGGTTTTGTCACGAGGACTAGGAATATGCGTCACGAACTTCTATTAATTTATTAATCACTAATAAATTATCAAACTAGATCCCCAATAAACTCTCATATCAATAATTGCTTAAATTGGTACTTGCATGCAACCTAAAATGACTTTGCTATTAATAATAGTATTACCAACCGTTGTGAATGTGGACACTATTTCCAACAATCGAAATCATTATGGATAATATATTTTCTTCACCTAATATAATGTAGTTGGTATTGCTATTGAATGAAGTTTGTGTTCGTATTAAATATAGTTGGTATTGTATTGTAATAGCTACTAATATCAAAAATACAATGCTATTAACAAAACCAAGATAAGTAACACATGATTCCACTGCCCATATGAGCCACGTATGAGAACATCTTATTAATAATTGTCTCACATAGGATGTCACATGAGCAAAACCTGAAAAAACTCATTATAAGGACTGAATATGTACAAAAACAACAAAAACTTATTTTGTAAAAGAAATATTAATGACTAAATGTGTACAAAGTGAGAACTTAACCTGGAGTAGTCGGTCATACATACTGAATGTGTACAAAAACAATAAGTGCAAGGGCTTATTTTACACAAAAAAATAAGTAACCATGTAGAAAATGAGAACTATATTACCATTTTAGGTTGTTTTCCCTTTTTTAAACTTGATTTATAATTGTAATATATCTTTTAACGATATAATAAATTCTTACCCTTTATACACTACAAAAATTAGTATGAATATTTTAAAAGTACATTACAATAAGAGTTTACAATAATATATTCTTACCTATTATCTTTATGAGACTTAGAGTTTTATTTAGATGTTTATATCTCACATTTATGTGGTTATTTTGTTATATGCATTGAGATTTGTTTTAAAATATTATATTTTCAAGCCTATCTGTATAATCATTATGAAGTTAACTTCCATATGACGATTCAAACTGATGGTAATCTTTATGCAAGGCAATCTTGAAAGAGTATGATTTATTTGATGGATTGCATGGAAACCATCGATTAAGGTTACATGTATGAATTCCAATATATAAATATACAATTTATAATGGGGTCCATATACTATACAAAATGTATGAAAATAAAACAAATAAATATAACATAGATGTTAAAACTACCTATGAATTATAGGAAAAAATGTGTAGGAAGACCATTTGTAAATATATCTAAATACTGATGAACATGAGGAACATGTAAAACACACACTACCAATCACAACAAGCTCATCCCTAACAACATCTAAGTAAATTTCTACATGCTTGGTTCTTTGGTGATGAACTGGATTAGAAGCTAAATACATCACACCAACATTGTCAAATAAGACGGCGACAATACTTAAGAGAATGAAATACAAGTTGAGAAGGAGATTACATAGCCAAGAAATTTCAATAAACTACATTAGATATCCCCAGTACTCGAATTTGACACTAGAATTAGAAATGACATGTGTTCACTTAGAGGATCGGGAAAAAACTATCATCGAGATAGACATAAAACCCAAATGTGGACCTGTACATAAAAGGGCATCTGACCCTGTCAACATCAGAGTAGGAAACCAAACGATCATGAACTGACTAAAGAATATGAATATCGTGTAGTAAGGTACTCTTAAGATACTTTACTATACACGTGGGCTAAAAGATATGGAATGCACGGGTCATGCATAAATAGACAAACCTGATGTACATCATACACAATATCAGGATTAGTGAAATTCAGATATTGAAGAGCACCATCAAGACTATGATAGAGGGTCAAATTAGAGATAACTTCACCAACTACGCAGAGCTTCGATTTGGTGTCAGTTGGAGTGCTACAAGGATTGCTCTATAACACCGAGTTTCCATGATGTTTCTAATTTCAGAATAGTGGGCCGTAATTTGATCGAGGATAGGTTTTGGGCTTCAAAGGAATAAATTTTAGACCTTATCGGATATTTATAATGTTGGTTAAGTGATTAAAGCCTTCAAATTGTGCCTTAAAGCAAAGGGTAAAATAAGAAAGGTGATAATTCAAGCTTTTTGCATGAATTAATGATTTTAGTTCAATATGTTTTTAGTAAAAAATAACTATATAGAATTGTGGTTCTCACTGACACCTTTGTGTGCATATAAAGATTGTCGGAAACGGAGTTGAAACGAAGAAGTTATGATTGTTTGAAGATGGTATGATTTTGGGTGGAAACTAGTTGTCGCGGAGTGAAGAATTGTCTTCCACAGAGTGGAAGCTGGGCAGGCCCAAGCCCATGATTATTAGGGTTTTCAACATATTTAAAGGTAAGGATTCATGTTTTAGGGCATTTTCTCCGCCTCCATCTCATCTAGAACCCCTTGGGATCAACCTTAGTCTCTCTCTTCATTATTTGAGCTTTTCCGTTCTCCTATCTCCTCTTTTGGATGCTTTTGGTGGTATTTTAATGAAACTTGAAGATCAAGAAAGTTTGTTTGGTTCCAAGGAATTTTGTTTCAAGTTTGGATTCATCAAAGTCACTCCATTTCTAGACTATTATGAATATAAAGTTCATATATTGCTCTTTATTTCTTTAAATCTATTTATTTGTGGTTTTTGGCACTTTTGGTCTATTTTATGGGTGATCTTGGAGTTAAGTAGACTCCAACATATTTTGATCAGTTTGGAATGTTTCTTGGACCTCATGGACTAGGAAAGTTATGTAAGGTTACACCTTATGATCTGATGACTCAAACACTTTACATGTTAACTGTCAGCATCAACGTCTACATCATCATCAACGCCAACATCTCAAGTCCATTAGCGTCATCATATAGATAATTTATATGTAACATTCTTCTATTAGGTAATGATACATATATGTATAGAATACGTAGCAAATCCTATATCTTTATGATGAGGATCGTTTCCTAATATATATTATATACAACCCTTTTAATCAAGGGATATACTTGTATGAATTAGTATATATTCAACATCAGGGTAAACCCTAATGTTGAACTCGTCTTGGTGACCATCTTTGTGACAACCTATTTTCTTGGTGAAAACAACTCCTTTTTTGGTGAAAGACAATTTGATGAATCCTCTGTGTTATTTACTTTTTTGTTCTTTAATTGCTTAGTAATTTTGTTCTTGTTTGTTATACTTGAAGTGTATCCGATCGAGGCAAACATTCAATTGGTATCAGAGCAGGTTTTTGATACACTCAATTAATCATGTCGACTTCCAATAATCCCAAATCCTTTGTTCTTAACAAGATTCCTCCATTCGATGAATATAACTTCGCCATGTGGAAAACTAAGGCCATGGTTGTTCTTGAAACCATGGATTATGAGATGCGCAAGATTGTTGAAAAAAGGTCCTCATGTTCCTATGTATCAACCTATGGTCAATGTTGCTCTCGATGGTCCTTTGAAGTGTGACATCCCCAATTTCACGGCCAGAAAAGACCGATTTGTTTATGCATTGTTTTAAAATTAGAGTAATCCTTTTTAAGGAAAACAGCTGTGGAAATTGTCCCAAAAACAAAATATTATAACCATTTATCAAAACATTTCTCAAAGAGAATGTATTTTCATTAAATAATAAAACCTCGGGATGTCATGTTCGATACAGACCAAAAGCATAAACAATATAAAATAAAGCTTACAACAGTTATTTATAACTACTGATCTATAATCCAAAATCTCTCGTCAAGTCCACCAATTATACCCTTGTGCCATTACCTGTAATGCAAAGAAAACTGAGTGGGTCAGGCTTGGGAGCTTGGTGAGCGTATAGGTTTTTCAACCCACAATAATACATTTATTATATTCCATTATCAAACAATCAACCCAATTACCCATCCCCATTATCTTCATTTAATCTTCCCAAAAGATATTATCCTAAGGGTCATCTCCTATATCATGTTTACCTCTCATCTCCTTACATCTTATTTCCTTATATGTTTGTTCCTAAGAACTTTTCCTAAAGATCATCGCATGTATCATATAGACAATACTAATTCGGGGATCACTCCCTCAATATGTGACTAGTAAGGGATAGGGTATCATCGCATGATTACACAGCCACAACATCGCCTGGACTCGTAAATCATAATAAGGGTTAGACTATCATCGCATGAATACGCAACCACAACATCGCATGGACTCGTAATTCATAATAAGGGATAGACTATCATCGCATGAATACGTAGCCACAACATCGCCTGGACTCATGATTCATCACCTAATTATCATCACCATTATATCCTCACCTTTCTCTTATCACATTCTTTCAACACACATCAACTATTTCATCTACCCATGTTCTACCCAACATATTTGTAGATATAAATTACATATATAGTTTAAATCTTTAACACCCATATAAAAACATCAATTCCAAGCCCATCTCATATAGATAATTAATATATAACACATAGCACGTATTTCATAGCTAATACTTTATATCTATGTGTTTAGAAGAGAATAACCACACACTCATACATATAAACAACAATATATATATATATATATATATATATATATATATATATATATATATATATATATACATAGCATGTATTTTATAAAATACTTCATATCTATGTGTAAGATGAAAGTGACTATACACTCACTTAATCAGAAGATGATCGGACAACACTACAGCTTGTAGAAGTAGTATTCTTTGGTAGATCTTCACAAAAACCGGACTCCTCGCGGGCAGAGCTTCGGCTCGGGAATTTCAGTTCTCGGGATCTTTGGGGCCCCGGGACTTGCTTCGGGTCTCGGGGTTGATACCGGGGCTTCGGGGGGTTAAAATAGGGCTTAGAGGGTGTATTGGGAGTGGGAGAGAAGGGATGGAGCAACCATAGTCAGCTGGCCCTTCAAATATATTTATAGGGCAAATTTGGCCCTTGCCACGTCTTGACATCCTTTTTCCACGTCGTGGGCTTGGTCGTCACTGCATACGTCATTGCAAGTTGCATCTGGGGGAGTCCCGGAGGTGTCAGGAGACTTGACACGTCGTGGCACTGCTTGCCACGTCGTGGTCTCTGACACAGCTTTGGGGTTCGCGCCCCGAACTTCAGAAATTCATAACTTTCGCATACGAACTCCATTTTCGACGTTCTTTATATCAACGCGAAGGTAAGATTATGATCTACAACTCTCGTTTAGACTCCGTTGGCTAATTTTGACTTTATTTTTAATATATTATAAATATATTACTTATATATTATTTTTAGTAGGCCGGGACAGGAAAACTCCGTTCGAAATTCATAACTCCTTCATTTGAACTCCGTTTTCGTCCGTCTTTCCGTCGTTGCACTACTATCGATGAGATCTTCAATTCTCATTTAGATTTTTTTGGATAAATATCTTTCTAACGTAAATTCACTATTTACGTCGCGCTGTGTCGTGCCGGTTCTGTCGCGAAACTTCGACAGGTCATAACTTCTTCGTTGTAACTCGGATTTCGGCGTTCTTTATATTTTCGGAAACCTTGAGACATATACTACAACTTGGTTAAGATTAATCTTTCTAAATAATATTCCATAAAAAGTCATTTTTGATGCTTATTGTCTCTAAATTGACTAGTCCTAATCTACAGGCGTTACATGAAGCAAAAATTAGAGATGAGTTATGATGACGATGACATGAAACTGCTTAGTCTTGATGTGAAAGTTAGGATGAAATAGGAAACTCTTTTCCGTATCATGTGTATCATCCTGTACAAAATTGTGAGTCAACTCAATAGACGATGGATACGCTGACAGTGGCTTATGAAGGCACCGTGGAAGTACATGCTACAACTATCAACAATCTCAATCGGAGATATGAGCATTTATTTGCTCAACAAGGTGAGTCACTTACCCAAACATTTAATAGTTTTAATTGTTTGGTTAATGATATGCATAGGCTGGGAATCGTCAAGCATTCATATCAGTTGGTTATGGAATCTATTGACTCTCTTGGGAAAAGCTGAGAACATCACGCTGATTTCCTTAAGAATAGTGAAAAGATCAATGCCATAGACCTAAATTCCTTGTTTGGAAATCTACAAAATTACAAAGAGACCAAATTTATTCGCAAGGACATGATGAAGGACTCAGGAAAGGAAAATTTTGTAGCCTTGGTTTCTCGAAAGGAAGCAATGAAGCACATCAGCGACTCAGATAACTCAGATCAGGGTGAAGTGAGTGATGAAGATATCATTGACGAACTAGTTGCCAACGATGCACTCATTATCAAGCGTTATGAAGAAATCATATCTATTTGGGGTCGAAGAGTTCAGTTTAAGAAATGGCAGTTCAACAAGAAGATTCACTTCAGAAAAGAAGAACTCATGTAATTGTTTTAACTGGGGAAGCCCTGGCAATTTTTCCAGGGACTACATAGAGAATAAAGAAGCTTAAAGCCCAAATAACTATGAAGTCTTGTGCAAGAAGCTATTTGCTTACATGAAGAAGGAAAACATCTCCAAAAGCTTTCATTGAAAAGCAATTAGATCATGAAGAATGAGTGGAAGAAGAAGAGACATCTGAAGATAAGGGGCTGAATGTTAAGGGTCTAATTGATTTTATCAATGATTCCCCTGATGGTAATATCGACATGTGTGACGCTGATACTTCTCATGTTATCTAAGGATCAAGTCTAAACCTAGAACATACTTGGTACCTAGATAGTGGATGCTCTAGATACATGACCGTTCTCAAGTCCCTCTTAACATGTTTTATGAAGAAAGATGACCCCAAGGTGGCTTTTGGCGATAACAATGAAGAAGCTACCATGGGCATTGGAACTTCTGAGTGTAGGGCGTTCAAGCTGAAGGAGGTGTTCTATGTCAAAGGCCTAAAAAGCAATCTCATCTCCATCAGTCAACTTTGTAACGATGGTTATACAGTTCTTTTCGATTGACATAATGGAAAGGTTTTTGATTCTGAAAACAAAATTGTGCTTACTGCACTTAGGGACAACAACATTTATATGATTTGATTTTGCATGCTTTGACAATGCTGCTTTATTTGTTTTTTGACTTTATGCTTCACTATCGTAAGACTTCTGAACATAGGCTGTTAGATTTTTTATTTACTATAACTTTTAGCTTCAATTTTTTTTTTTTAATTTTTATTTTACCAAAGGAGTATATATTGTACATTTTGCTACTAACATTGCCAATGTTTGTTCTTATCTTTCCCTCTGTATGTGACAGGATCTTCTGTCTTCATCTTGACATTGATCTTAATTGATTTGTTATTTTGGAAAAGATCAGCGTGTCATTCCTTGAATGCATCACCCTCCTAGTAGAGCTGGTTGAAGTTGGATCTTCATCTTTTCTTCAGTGCCAACCATTCTCTCCCTGATGTTGATGCTCATGCTAATTAACTTGTTGCATCATGTTGATGAGACTAGATAGACGAGAACGGTGCCACTAAGTGTTCTTTTGGGCACATATCTCTTCTGTCCTGAACAACCTATTTTTGTTTCAATGGGATGAAATGAAGTTAGGTGACATAGAATGTCTAATTTCCATTGACGTTGTCACTACAACACCATCCCCTCAGAGATCTAAAGGCATCTTCTGTTGGGTTTTGAGCATTCTAACACTCCTAAGTGTACATGCAACCCTAAATACCTTGGATCTATGTTTTCTCTATTATACATGCAAATAAGAACTTCCAAGGTATTATCCTAATCTAGCATATAAAACAATGAATATAACAAGATAGAATACATACCTCTTTCATGTAGAAAGTCTTCATGAAGCTTGAGTGCCTAGTGCCCCAAGTGTGACACCTCAAATGGAATCACAATCACCAAAACACTTGGAATAACTTGAGAGAATTCTATAACTCATGAAATCGGCTAGCCCTCTCTAGAATAATACTAGTGCCGATTTTGCCAAGAATAATATCTTTATATAGTGTTACAATTAGGGCAAACCCTAATTGTCATGACTTTCCATTTCCTTGGATCCATGGGTTCAAATACACCATGGAGCATCCATGGACCATCCTATGGGTTTTAGCCCAACTTGATTATCCATGGAGCATTAGCCCACTATACAAGTATGGATGATTTACACAATCAACCCATATATTTAATTAGTCTTCTTTTGATCACTTAATTAATCCTAGATTAATTCTTGATCAATACTAATTAAATAATCTTATTATTCTTATTATTAATATACTAGAACTTATAATATATTAATAACCATAAGTGTCTTATTTCTCTCATTATAGTCTATCCAAGTGCATGATGGTATGCAACCCAAATGGACCATGCCGGGTCGGGTCAAGTCTTACCAATTATAGTTATGGACTTAGACATTAATCCAACAGTCTCCCACTTGGATAAGTCTAAAACTATTATTGCGTATGACTTCAGGAACCAACCGGCAATCGTAGCTCTCAAAAGCTTCTGTCGAACTCTGACCTTGTAGATGAACTCTAACTTTTGTCAATGACTTGTCCATTAGATAAGGGATCATATATTCCTCCATTCTAGATATCATATGGACTGAGACATGGATTATAATCATTCTCTCTGTCCATTTGTTGTTTCCCGATTTCCGATTTATGACGACTGACTAATTGAACAAATCAAATCAGTCCTGGCCCAGCCGAGCACTTCCATTTGTCATCATCAATTCATCGAGGGGCCCACAGATATCGCTTTTATCCCGAAGGTAAAAGGAACGGATAAACTTCGACTCATATGGCTTGTTCTACTACTTGTTGAATCATACACAAAAACACGTTTTATAGCACCGAGTTACCAAATGCGGTTTCGTGCAATCAATGTACTATCAACTCATAGTAACAACTCATATCTCTAGGTTTGAAGAATATAAGATATTATCGTCTCATGATCACTCGTGATAAAATCCATGAAGTGATTCCAATGAGCGCGGGTTGAATCCAATACTCAGAACTTATGAGCACTCATGAGTGTTGTAGCCTTGTCCAACAGCTTAGACCTCTACAACCCATCATGACAGTCTTAATTCATATCTACTTCCAACATATGACCGACTGTGGATAGTTTGAATAACTTAGTCATTCCAGAAGAATAACCCAGTTTATTCGTGAAGTCAAAACATGCAAAGTGAAACACAATAATAATCGAATCCAATATGGTCTCAGAACTTATGAATATAAATAAAACACCTTTTATTTATCACCATATGATTACACATTATTCATTGTATACTGTTTCAGCTATCAACTTTATTCTTGAATTTAACACAATAGTTGTCCCATGCTCCAAGCATGTACACTATGTTTTCTAAACACTAGTCATGCCATACACCAAGTATGCATACTATGTTTGTCTATGATCTTTACTTTGTGAACTAGATCAATTGAACATTACTTCAATGATTCTCTTTTCACACTCCCAAATCCTTACTGCAAATGCAAGAATTCCAAATTCATGCCATTTACTGAAATCTGTTAGATTCTAAACTTATATGCATTGGTCCTCTTGTAATGATTATGCACAAAGTCAGAAAGACTTGACAACAATCATTACAGAGCATTCCAAAGGAGATCAGTTCCTTGGAAACATCCTTCTTGTATTAAGTTTCCTTAATCTTACACAGATTGAAAATTCTAACTTTGAAACATTTCCAGATTCCATTCTGACTTATCACTTCTGAACAAGAGTTGCCTCCTTACAGATTATGTCAATATGGTCCTTCCAGAATTATCACTATACTTCCAACTGTCCTTGAGCAACCAATCTTTGGTAAACCTTAGATTGTCCTCGACAATTGTTTAATCCTTTTAGTCATATCCAGTTCTAAACCTTTTCCTTTGTTAATGCCCTAGGCATTTGGAAAAATTTAGAAAGGATGAATATAGCACATGTAATCGATCCTATATCTGAAGCATATGGGAATCGATTAATGATGTCTCACATAAAGACTAAACTAGTCTTTCAATTTGCCAAGTTCTCATAATTCAGATTATGAAAAGGGATGCCGTAATCATAATCGAATTTTAGAATGCAAATAATGGATCCATATACAGATTTCCTTATGTTGAGCCATTCCAACATGAAATTCATATATATCCTTGACTAAATGATTGAAACCTCACGATCTAAGCTTATAGATTTGAGATGAAGTATAATTTCCTCTCCCTTAATTATAGCAAAACAACTTTTTCCCAATTGAAACCTTTTGTTTTCTATAATTAACATTGCTAACTTGCAATACTTATCATAATTATCATGCTCCCACTAACATGATGATTATTAGCATAACACTTATGCTCCCACTAGCTTTGACATGTACCCAGAAATCAGCTGGACTTCTAGAAATCAATACTTCATTGACTTTCTTACCAAAGTTCAGATTTCTGATACTAGATTGTTTTGATAAAACTTTATCAAAAATCATACACCTTCCCTTAGATAGCACACTTGTGTATCTAAACAATTATGAAGAGGGATGCCGTAATCATAATGTTTAGACCTTTTTGCCACTTCTCACAAGTCCATATTAGTGTGCCGGTTAACCACACGCGCTCCACTAACGACTTTGAGAATGCAAATATCACAATTGCTATCTAGATAAAATCTACTTAGTGAAAGTATTTCCTCACCATCATTTTCATGAATCGGAGAGAAACCTTATGACACTTAGATTTATATGGTGTATGAGTTCCTACCCATATGAATTTGTCAAAACCATAATCACAAGACAAGGATAATGACAAATCCAAACTCATATGGACTGAACTCAATCTTAATTTCTTGCCACATGGCAGCTCAAGGGCCTGCCATTGCTTACAAGTTGTTATGCAACCAATTGAGAACTCTAAGAACTCATATGCAAAGCCAACTTTAACTGGAATGGGCACAGAATATGTCAACACGATAGGTTGTAAACCTCAAGTCGTGTACTAGTGAAGAACTTCAGGTTTTATTCTTGATTAGTTCTTGAGACTTTCAAGACCTTTAAGACTCCCATTGTCCTCTTGACATATAAGACTTCCTTGTCAAACATCCAAGATATAGTGCAGATTCTAATCAAGACAAACACTTCACATAATTGACCTAAGTTGGTCTTTGTTTTATCCAAAACATCACAACTTACCAATTTCAAATGTACAAGAGTAGAAAACTTTTACTCTTACATTTGACAAGTGTTTTAAACCTTCTTTAAGACATGTCACTCAAGTTACAATCTTGGAGTATGACTCTAAGACTTGTATTGGAACGAAGTATGACTCATCTTCTTGATTTAACCATTTCAACAATTCAAGATCCCTCTTCTTAGTCAAAAGAATGCACTAAGACTTCCTTAGAGAACTAATTGTGCTATGGTTTCTTAATCATTAAGATGATCACAAAACTGATACTAAAGTACTCTCCCATCTTTTCAGATTTGAGAAACTTTTATCCTTCTGCCTAAGTTGATTCTTCTTATTCGCTCTGTCATACATTGGAACCTTTTCCAATGTCTCAGAGTTACACTTAAGCTTGTAAGTATAATCATATTTACTGAGCTTTAGTAAACTATGACGAATAGTTTTATCAATCTTTTTGTGGTGGACTTGACCAGTGCACAAGAATGTGTACTCGATCCCTTAGTCCATTACTTGACTCACACATCCATGTGAACGAGTAATTAGTCTTAATTTTTCCAATACTTGAAAGTTCTCATTCATCATGCTATACAACTTGCATGATTCCAAGTTTCGGTCCAATTGAAACTTGGGTGATGAGAATCTTTCCTTATTTGGTAAATCTAGACATTACCACAAATGAAAGAATCAATTTCATATTTCCACTCTTGCTATTAATGGAATCACATAAGCAACAATTTGTCCTCAAATGCCATTGTAAGGATATTTTAAAATAAATAAAATCAAAAAATTTCTTTTATTTAAAACTTTGCGGAAAAACTTATCCTTACAATCCATATGAAAACTTGTTGTTATCTATTCCTAAAGCAATATCTCATAACTCCTAAGAAGTAGCTCAAGAATCTGATTTTTCAAACTATGCGATAGAAATCCATCTATGCTATCAGATTCAGCATATTCTTTCTTTAAGTTTCTCCACCTTTTCTTTGATTCTTAAAACATCACCATGTGACCTAGTCACATCATGTATCAAGAATCTCAGAATAGAAACTTAACAGAGTTAGATAGTGGACATTACCTGAAGTAGAGTCAAACTTATTGACTTTAACATCCTTAGGTAAATTTGGCAGCTTCGCAACCAATGCCCCTTCCTTCGGCAATATAAACATATGGACCCTTTGATAATGGTACACGAGACTATCACAGACTTAGCTTTTTCTCTTTACCATTTGGTCAACCGAGTTGACTATGGCCGATCCCTTTCCATTGGGAAGAGAATGCTTTCCGAGATTTCCTGTGTTACTATTGTCAATGTCCATCAAGTTTTAAGGAAGTTGATCTTAACAAATAGATAAGATCATTAAGGGTCTTGTCATAGTCTGTTTCATAGGTGTCCCAAAGGAACTCACTATGTGACTTAGAAAGTGATTGAACCATCGACTTTCTCAAGACTTTGACACCCAACTCTCCCGGCTTGTCAATATGTGACTACATCTCCAAGATGTGACCCCACCTAGACCTTGCCTTGCCATTAGGGCTTGAGTGACCTTAAACTTTTCAAGAACTTGTGGGTTAGGGAGAATAATTGGAGGAGGTGAAAGAAGTATGATATCCATGGGACATCATCTTCATTAGGAAGCCTTGTTTCAAGAGATTTGGGAAGATCATAGGTGTCTAAACCAGACATCTTTTGGGAGGTATTCAAGATAGTTGATTTTAAGTCCTTAATATGACACCCAATATGAAATATTAAGGCTAGGACCCAACAAACTATTTTATAACTTAGAAGAGGTATTCCATAATCCAAGCTATAAAATATTTGAAGGTAGGTGAATGACGATTCACCAATTTCCACCAAGATAAACGAAATGCATTATTAGGTTTTAATTGGTTTTGAAACTCCTAGATCTTTGAGATTCATTGAACTATTCAAAGGCATGTTTCAATCTCGAGTGTGCCCTTCAGGTTTTGTGACTGGGATGCCGAGGATCACAAAACAAGGTGTGAAGTAACCATGCAAATCACTTGGTACCCTTAATAAATTACCCCTCAATCGATGTGCCGGTTAACCACACACGCTCCATCGATACTATGATAAATATTAAGTCACCCTTTACCTACCTTGTTCAGTCCAAGTTAGTGTGCCGGTTAACCACACACGCTCCACTAACGACTTAGACAAAGTGTAAAGTGTAATTTCATGGATTAGCACCTTATTCACATTTTTCTTAAGTAACTAAGATTGGGTATTATTAAGACTTTAGTTACTTAGTATTTTTCATTAATACTTTTAATGAAGGGAGAATTATAGTCCTGTCAAACCCGTTCGGCTAACGACCCTCCACCGGTCAAGCAGGCGGTGGGTGAGAGTGGACACCCATTAAGTTGCCATTTTATAGGCAACAACCTTATACCCACCTTATAGACCGGCTTCGTGAATGAGGCGTACTAGCGGTAAGACTGACTTTACTCTTATACATATATATATTATTAACTTATAATATTATAAAGTATAAGTGTTGAATTTTAACTTTTAAAATTCTAAGGGCTAACTTGGAATTAAAGTATTCATAAGAGAAAACTTTACAAATTCCAAAACTTGAGGGCAAGTTTTTGAAACTATTCAAAACTAATTAATTCCATAACTTATGTGTTTAAAGTAGTTTTAATCCAAAAACTCTTCAAGTTCCATAACTTGAGGACAAGTTATGGAAGACTTTAAACTAATAAAAGAACTAAATTTTTCTTTATTTTATAACTTATGGATTTAATTATGGTTACATATTTTTTCCTTTAATGAAGTGACTCTTGAACTTCCATAACTTGAGGACAAGTTATGGAGTCATAAAAATTATTCAATGACACAAGACTCTTCATTTTGTAACCATTGCCAACTATTATGAGTTTTATGAGTCTTTAATGTGACTCTTCATGTAACTCGAGGACAAGTTACACAAACACATTTTATACTCAACTCTTAGATTAAAATGGATTGAAAACACCTATTTCACTCAACATTTCTATTAATCTAAGCAACTCATAAGAACAAGATAATTTAAATCAAACTTTTTCATGTAATTAGTCTAAACCTTAAACTAATACAAAACATGAATCTATTGACAATTATCTTTGAAATTGGATTAGCATGAACATTACCACATCAAAAACAAGTTTATAAGTTCAAAAACATCTTTGGGTAATGTTCCTAGTCCAATTCCAGCCAAAAAAGTCGAATTTATGCTGTCTGGGGTTCCAACTCGTCGAGTGCACGAAACAACTCGGCGAGTTGGATGCATTTTGCCTTGGACTCGGCGAGTCCATTCATGGACTCGGTGAGTCTGCTGGGCAGACAGCATCAAAACTCGATTTTCCAGCTTCTTTTGCAAGTATAACAAGAAAACAAGCCTAGGCTCTGATACCACTGTTGGGTTTTGAGTATTCTAACACTCCTAAGTGTACATGCAACCCTAAATACCTTGGATCTATGTTTTCTCTATTATACATGCAAATAAGAACTTCCAAGGTATTATCCTAATCTAGCATATAAAACAATGAATATAACAAGATAGAATACATACCTCTTTCATGTAGAAAGTCTTCATGAAGCTTGAGTGCCTAGTGCCCCAAGTGTGACACCTCAAATGGAATCACAATCACCAAAACACTTGGAATAACTTGAGAGAATTCTATAACTCATGAAATCGGCTAGCCCTCTCTAGAATAATACTAGTGCCGATTTTGCCAAGAATAATATCTTTATATATTGTTACAATTAGGGCAAACCCTAATTGTCATGACTTTCCATTTCCTTGGATCCATGGGTTCAAATACACCATGGAGCATCCATGGACCATCCTATGGGTTTTAGCCCAACTTGATTATCCATGGAGCATTAGCCCACTATACAAGTATGGATGATTTACACAATCAACCCATATATTTAATTAGTCTTCTTTTGATCACTTAATTAATCCTAGATTAATTCTTGATCAATACTAATTAAATAATCTTATTATTCTTATTATTAATATACTAGAACTTATAATATATTAATAACCATAAGTGTCTTATTTCTCTCATTATAGTCTATCCAAGTGCATGATGGTATGCAACCCAAATGGACCATGCCGGGTCGGGTCAAGTCTTACCAATTATAGTTATGGACTTAGACATTAATCCAACATCTTCAACAAGCTAGTGGTCCCACCTTCTCTTTCTTCACGGATCACAACAAATGGAACCTTTAAGTTTTGTCTTGGTGACTCTTATAACTCGAAGGTTACAAAGATTGGATCCTTTTAACTCATTGGTTACAAAGATTGATTCATGTTCTTATTTCGTTCTTGGTGAACATGAAGCTTGGAATCAATTTGCAAAACCTCTACGATTAACTGCATTTTCTCTCTTTGTTTACAATGAATTGTGTTTTTGTTTGATATGGTTAATCTTGTTTGCTTTCTTTTATAGCCAGATTCAAGGGATAGATATCTCGGAAAATGGAAGTACATTTATGGACCATCAATTCAATAGATTTGATGGATCGAGTCTTTACCACGTTTTGAAAAAGCTGCACAAATATTGACTTTAGAATATTTCATTGTTTGACTACCTATTTTGTTGTATTCTTATATTATTTATTAAGTTGTCTTGTACCATATTAAATGAATTGATGGTGAACTGAAATTTCTAGATTGCAACTTGACTCTACGATACGGAAGTTAAAACACTTCCTGTTGATGAGTTAACACCATTTATGATTCACTCTGATTCCACCTCAGCGTGACTGAAACAATCCATTCTTTCCTAAATTTATTCTTAATAAAACTTTACGATTCACTGTGATATACTACACACTGATAAAAGTTTGAAATGTTGTGCCGATGGTTAGTCTATGTACCGTAGACTATCACACACACCAACCCCTTCTTGCCCTTACATTCTTCTTTAAAGCTTTATGATTCAGCGTAATGTACCATACGCTGATGAAAGATTGAAAAATCTATGTCGATCGTTAAGCTAATACACCACAACTTATCGCACACATCAATCCGTTCTCTCCATAAATTCTTCCTTAGGATTTTATGATTGAGCGTATGATACCAGATGCTAATGAGAATTCTAAAAATTTGTTCCAATGGGTATATCATTGCCCGTGATATATTACATGCACCTACTCACTCTTTCTGAACAATTATTCTATTAAGAACTTAATGATTCTTTATATTAGGCATACACTGATAAAACTTCGACACTCTTTGTCGAAGGGTACATTTCATACCGGAATGTATTACACACATTATACCACTCTTGCCCTTTTCTTCTAAAAAAATGATTAATGAGTCAGTGTATGAAACCACATGTTGATGAGATCTCGCAATACTATGTCACTAAATGGTAGTTAAATCCCACACTATAAAGAGACATTACAAACTTACTGGATTACGAACTACAATTTTGATACGCTAATTGCTTGTGCTAATGTTCATTTTTAACGCCCATAGATCTGGGCTAGTCAATTTAGAATAAATAATCTTAACCAAGTTGTAGAATATGTCTCAAGGGTTCCGTACATATAAAGAACGCCGAAATCCGAGTTATAACGAAGAAGTTATGGCCCGTCGAAGTTTTACGACAAAATCGGCACGACACCGGGAGACGTAAATAGTGAATTTTTATAAAGGACTTTTTAGCCTTAGTGATCTAAATAAAAGTTGTAGTATACGTTAAACCGAGAACATACAAAAAAAACGCCCAAATCTGACTTCGTATGATGAAGTTATGAATTTTCTAAGATTTGGCATAGCAGTGCACGGCCCGAAACTCGAATTTTAGTTCGAGCGGTTTTTGGCCTACTCAACCTAATTGAGAATTGAAGATCTCATTAATAGGAACTCAACGGTAAAAAGACAGACGAAAACAAAGTCCGTATGTAGAAGTTATGAATTTTACGCGGACATTTAACAGTATAATCTCCTCGTACTGTTAAATTTAAGATCGGTCGAGAATTAGATGACGGAGTCAAAATGAAAGTTGTAGATATTATTTTTACCTAAATGGAGCTCGTATGTGAAAGTTATGGATTTTAGAAGTCAGAAGTGTGTTGTGCGAAAATGGGTGATGTGGCACAATCTTGGCCATTGCTTTCTCCCCAAGTCTTGCCACTAGATGGTGACATGTGGCACCTAGTTCAGCCATTTTCACCCTATAAATAGAACCTCTCCCACCCTCATTTTCTTCACACATTTGCCATTCTTTCTTCTCTTTACTCTCTCTCTCTCTCTTGAACCTCTCTCTAGCCCCGAAACCCCCCGAAAAGCCTAGGGAACCTCCCTAGCACAAGGAAAAAGCCCCAGAATGCTTGACGGCTCCGAGAAGAAGAGATTTTCGGCTTGGGAACGCTGCTCCAAGCAAAGCCCGGTATTCTATAAAACCCGCTGTATGTGAGCTACGCCTACGCTATTTTTAATATATCATTTATTTAATTATAGTAACGTTATTAGGAACTTATAATAAGTATCTAGGCTATTATTATGGGTTATATAAGTATTTTTTAACGCTTATATAATAGTAATAATAGCTAAACTATTAATTAGTCTTGGCGAATAATAGACTAAACTCTAGTGGTAATAATACTAGGTTTCGTCGAATGAAATTATTTTTAAGAAGCAAAGCGCTGTCTAAGTTTGGATTCACCACCTTTTCAAGTGAGTGCATGGTCCATTTCATCTCACACATAGATATGAAGTATTTTATATAAATTACATGCTATGTGTGCATATTATATGAATACTTGCTGTCTATGATGGATGAATGATTTTATACATGTTTTAAATGATTTAAATATATATTTATTTTATATCTACAAATATGTTGGGATAAAACATGGGTAGATAAAATAGTTGGTCTGCAGCCATTGCCAAAATCACACTATACTTGGACCAATACTTTGAAAACTTCTCATACATTTTCGAAGCCATTTCCTTCATAAACTTATTTGAACTTACCATTTCTTCTTTTAAAGTTTTTTCAACCATAGAAACAGAAGGAAAATATAAGTTTGCTGTGGAGTATTTGTTTCTAGAAAAGATGCACGTAACTTCATAAAAAACCTCCAAGAATCTAAAATCTTTTTCTAATTTACCCCATTCATCATGAGTTGGGCAATCCAAATAATTAGAATCGCCAAGTGCTAAATGAAAGAAAGCACGTCGATAAAATAAAGCACTTTCAATCATAAGATAAGTGGCATTCCATCGGGTTGGAACATCTTGACGCAAACCTGTTTTTGGATTCAAATTGACATATTTCACACAATCAATAAATTTCTTTCTCCTTGCTTGAGAACCCTTCACATACTTGATAGACTCTCGTATTTTAACGATCCCTTCATCAATAGCTTTCAAACCATCTTGCACAACCAAATTTAGCACATGAGCACAACACCAATATGAAAATAATCTCCATTCCTACGAAGAGCACCTTCATTGCACAATTGACCTTTTAGTAGATTGACAAAAGTATCATTACTTGATGCATTGTCTAATGTGATAGTAAACAACTTTTTATCAATCCCCCAATCGGTCAATAAAGTAGAAATCGTTTCGGTTAAGCATATGCCACTATGTGGGGGTGGCATATATTGAAAGCTTAAAATTCTTTTTTGCAATTTCCACTCCTCATCAATGAAGTGACAAGTCGCACACAAAAAACCATCTGTATTAATTGAAGACCACAGATCAAAAGTTAAAGAAATTCTACCCGGGTTTAACTCCAGTAATTTCTTAAGTCTAATTTTTTCCCTGTTAAACAGGCTCACAACATCTGAATTAGTTGTGTTTCTAGTATAAGTGACAACATTTTCATTTAAGTATCGAAATACTTCTCTAATCCCCTCATACTCCACAAATTTAAAAGGTAAATCATGCTTGACAATAACTTCACTCACAAGCTCACAGAATTTTTCGGGTTTAAAAACTGTGGAATTCATAGACATTTAACCACCAGAATTTGAAATAAGTAGTTGTGCTATGTCACTTGTATCTCTCCTAGGAAACTTTCTTATGTGACCTCGCAAGCTTCCTGTTCCAGTTTTTGTTTCACAGATGTATCTTTTTGAGCATCTCTTACATTTTGCCCTTTCATTCCCATCATTACCAATTGGAAGTCTTTCAAAAAACCTCCATACCTTCGACCATCGTTCTCTTTCTGATTTGACATGAACTTCTTCACCTTCTATTTTAACATCTACATCAACCACATCAATGTCATCTTCTTCAAGGTCAACATCCTTAAAAAAAAGTATAATATTTAGGTATGTAATGAATTGAAAGAGTAGTAAACTTGATGAAATTCAATAAGTTAAAATGGTAGTAAAAATACCTGTGGAGCCACAACTACAGCAAGTTCTATTGTTGAATCAAGCTTTGCCTTCTTCATAACTACAGCAGGTTCTGCTGATAAATATGGTTCTATATTATCTGGACAGAAACAAATAACAGGTTCTATATTATCTGGACAAAAAGAAATAACAGAAAGAAATCTGAACAGAAAGAAATAACAGATTCAAAGCTTAAATAACAGTTAATGAAATAACAGGTTATGCTGCACAATGCACATATACATATAATTTCTATACGAAAAACATAATCATTACTGAAATAAAAGAAAGAAATAACAGATTCAAATCTTAAATAACAGACGCAAAGCATAAATAACAGTTAATGAAATAACAAGTTCTGCTGCACAATGCACATACACATATAATTTCTATACAAAAAACATAAGCATTACTTCCAGCACATAATGAAATAACAGGTTCTGTTGCATCCATGTTCTTGAGAAAAAAACACAACCACATAATTTGTAGATAGAAGGTAATATGTTAAGCTTGAGTTTGGAAAGAATGTTTAAGGTATTTTGGGGATAATCAGTGTAAAAGCAATAATGGCGGTAAAAGTCAAGCTTGGTTCTGTTCCTTCCTGTGTGTTATGATTTATTGCAAATCACACAGCAAGAAATTTTGACCGATAATTAGGGTTTGATCGATAACAAGGAATCACAGAACGGTTTGATCGATAATAATGGCAGTAAAAATCAAGCAGAAAATCAGAAAATATAGCTATATGATCGATAACCTAAACTAAAAAAGAACACAAAGTAAGGAATTTTGATTGATGAAAAACATTACCGTGATGATTGATGAAGAACAAAAGAAATCGCTCAGTCGCTATGATCGATACCGTGAACTTGTGATGAAGGAATCGGCCAATCGCTATGTTCTGACTTCTGATTTCTGAAGAGCTAAGTCGGTCGATGTGCTCTACAGTGTTTGTGCTCGAATTAGGGTTTGATCGATAACAAGGAACAACAATCTGCGCTGCAATTACTCAAATTTATAATCGTAGATGGAGATTGAAGAGTCGATGGAATATGAATCGGAACTCGGAAGAGTGAAGATTGAAGAACCGAGGGAACTTTTCTTGGAACTTTATAAAGTCATTAAACCAAAAGACGCTTCACTTAAATGAATTATATATATATATATATATATATATATATATATATATATATATATATATATATATATATATATATATTCAAATATATTATTTAATAAAGGCGTAAGTCGGTTGTATCTCGTGTCAAACTCGTTTTTATTGTCGTGTTATATGTGGGCTTTTAATCGTGTTTGAGTCGTGTTACTTTCGTGCTAATTTCGTGCCGCTTTTTTAACATGAACACGACACGACATCGTGATTTTTTTTTCTAAGACGAACACGAATTCGAATTTCAATTTCGTCACAATTTCGTTTCGTGTCGTTTTTTTTTTGTCGTGTCGTGGCATGTTTTGACAGGCCTATAAACACATAGCACGTATTTTATAGAGAAATAATTCATATCTATGTGTTAGAAGAAAGCAACTACACAATCACATGATAAGACGATGCTCGGACAACACTACAACTCTTAAAATAATAATCTTCGATGAAACTGGGATATCTTCCAAAAACTTGGCTTCTCGCGGTCAGAGTTTTGGCTTGACAACTCTATTTCTCGGGATCTTCGGGGCTTTGGGACTTGCTTCGGTGTCGGGATGATACCGGGGCTTCGGGGGTACTTCAAGATATCTAGAGAGGGTATCGGGAATGAGAGAGATGGGAATTAGCAACCATGGTCAGCTGCCCTTCGATTTCTATTTATAGGGCTGAAATCCTGAATTCACGTCATGAATCTCAAATATTCACGTAGTGAGTTCAATCATCATCAGGTGTGTCATTGCAACTTGGGTCTGACAGGCTTCAGGAGACGTCAATACTGAGTTCACGTTGTGAACCCAATGTTCACATCGTGAACTTTGACACAGTGTCGGGGTTCGTGCCCCAAACTTCATAAATTCATATCTTTCGCATACGAGCTCCCGTTTTCGACGTTCTTTATATCCTATTATCTGATTTCAGACATTTTATCTTCAGATGTGTCTCGTTTTCCACAACAACTTTGAACCTTTTAAAAGTAGAGAAAACATCTTATTTATTTTCCAGAAAGTAAACCCATACCTTCCTTGTAGCGTCATCTATAAAGGTAACGTAATACCGGGAACCTCCTATTGATGAAACTGATGTGGGACCGAAGACATTAGAATGTAACAACTCAAGCTTATTTGCTTTTGGTGGCTGACCTATATTCATGAAAGTAACTCTTTTCTGTTTACTGAGTACGCATGGTTCACAGAAGTCGACTGTCACATTCTTCAGTTATGGGATCCTGCCCTTTAAAGCAAGCATCTTCATTTCCCTTCTGACTCATATGGTCGAGTCTTTGGTGCCATAAATTAGAGGACTCCCCATCTCCAATAGTTGTATTTGCTTTTTTTGAGGTCAACTCCACCATATATAGAGTTCCATTATTCTTTCCTTGAGCAATGACCAAGTTCCATTTAATAACCTTCCATTTACCTTTTCCAAACCTTACATCATTCCCCTCTTCATCCAGCTATCTCACTAAGATCAACATTTTCTTTAGACAATGAATGTATTTCACATCCTTTAAAATCCAAGTAGTACCCATTGAAGTTTTTAAAGCTACATCTCCAATACCAGTGATCTTCAGAATTTTACCATTTGCTAGACGAACATTATTGCTGTAAGGTTTGAGATTTATCATGATTTCTTTATTGTGGCAAGCATGACACGATGCTCCTGAACCCATCACCCAAGACTCGACTGAATTTTCTACATAACAAATCAGTGCATCATCATAGTCTTCATCCATATTTATCTCCTTTTTGCCATTATCTGCATGACGTTTAGGACATTTATTTCTGAAATGTCCTATTTCATTACAGTTCTAGCTGACGATTTCTTTTCTGCTTCTTGACTGCCCTATCTTCCTTGTCTTTGATCTTTTTCTTCTGTATCCACATTTGTTTTGTTTTCTGCCCCTCTCTTCCGTATCGAGTAAATTGGTGGAACCTTCTCCTGCATTCCTTCTCTGAACATCTTCGCAAAGAATCAGATCTCTGATGCTTTTGAATGTGAGTTTCGTAGTTCCCGAAGAGATACTGACTGCAGTAATTGTTCCAACCCAACTTTCGGGCAACGAAGATAATAATAATAAAGCTTGGACTTCGTCTTCAAATTGAATTTCGACAGATCCTAACTTAGATATTATCGAGTTGAACTCGTTGACGTGGTCTGTCACAGATGCTCATTCCTTCATCTTCGTGTTTACCAATTTTCTGATCAAGAAAACCTTGTTTGTCGTGGATGGCTTTTCATACATGTTGGACAACGCCTTTCTCAATCCAAACGTGTTCTTCTCATTAACAATGTTGTACGCGACATTCTTCGCCAGTGACAATCTGACAACACCAAGGGCCTCTCGGTCCAATAAGTTCCATTCCGCTAAATCCATCTTCTCAGGTTTCTGTTTAGATAACAGTAAGTGTAATTTCTTTTGATACCATGATGGATTGTGTGGAAACCCTCAATTAGGGTTGTGTGTACAAATTCCAATATATAAAGATAAATATTCAATTTACAATGAGTTCCTTATACTATACATAATGTTTGAATATAGAACAAATAAATATAACATAGTTGTGTTTAGCATGAGCATAGGTTAAAGAATCATCTTCAAAGTACTAGAAGCAACAATCATTATTGTTTAGGTAATCGAGTTCATAAAACATGCAATCTAGCATATTCCATGCAAATATGAAAAAACACATAATGCTTTTAAATGAAAACGTGCAAATGCATGATAAAACATGAAAGAACTTTAGTCCCAAACTAGATTATAACCCGCGTTAAACGTGAGAGAACATATAAAAAAAGACATACAAATGTTTACAGATATTGCATAATAATTATTAAAAAAAGTTATGGTTATTGGTATTATTGAAATATGTAGAAGATACATTGAAATTTATAAATATGTATAATCGTTGAAGGACCTCTTTGTACACAACATTTTTTGTTTTATTAGTTGAACGACATTCTTCATCATAGATAATTACATCATAGATAATTACATTAGTGTAATTTAACGAAAGATTGATACGTAAAACGTTAGGGACAAGACATTTAACTTTTTTCTTTTTCTTGAAGAAGATGAATCGTCACTTGAGTCTATCATTTTGTTTTATTGTTAATGTTGCTTATAAAAGTTAAATATAAATATATATAGGCATATTGATAAGTTTTATTATTTTATATGAGGAAAGTAATAATTATAATGGGACAATATTATCTAAAAAATAAATGCTTGGAATATTTTTGGAGGGAAAAAATCAGGATCATTAAAAAAATTTATATAAGGAAAATACAAATTTAAATTTGATGAAATTATGTATGAAATTATTGAGAAATATTATTTTGGAGAGAATTATATTTTGTAAGGTATAATAATATGACAAAATTCGAAATATGTATATATTTGTTGTGTAAATTAAAAAAAAAATTATTATTACTATATAAAGATAAAACAAAGTAGGTTGGTATGTTATACAAAATAAAAAAAATTTAATCACTTTTTTTTAGTGTTAATGTTGCTTATAAAATCGATATATATATATATATATATATATATATATATATATATATATATATATATATATATATATATATATTGGTAAGTTTTATTATTTTATATGAGAAAAAATAATAATTATATGGGGACAACATTATCTAAAAATAAATGCTTGAAATATTTTTGGATGAAAAATCCGGTCATCGGGATCATTAAAAAAATTATATATGAAAAATAAAATTTTAAATTAGGTTTGAAATTGTTGATTAAATTAATTACGAATAAATTGATAGGTTACGATTGAATTTAATTTTGAAAAGTTTAAATTTGATAAAGGAAACGCGTAAGTTATCAAAATAATTTTTTTTTATAGATATAAGGAAAATACAAATTTAAATTTGATAAAGGAACGCTTAAGAAATAAATGCTTGAAATATTGGAGGGGAAAAATCGAGATCGTTAGAAAAGTTTATATAAGGGAATTACAAATTTAAATTGGGTGAAATTATAGATGAAATTAATGACGACTAAGTTGGTATGTTACAATCGGAATCCAATTTTGGAAAGTTTGAATTTGATAAAGGAAATGTGTAAGTCATTAAAATTTAAAATTTTAAACGCGAAGAAATATATAAAAAAAAATACATATAAAGTTATAAATAGTCAACACAATAAAAAAATAAGATAAAGCAAAATAAAAAAATATATCCAAATAAATAAGAATCATTTTGTTACATATTATTTTCTCATTCATTTTGTTACATGACAATTAACAATAATTGAAAAAAAAAACATTTTAGGGTTTCGGGATTCTAGCGATTGTCGTGAACGAAATAGCTTGATACCATGATTGATTGTGTGGAAACCCTCAATTAGGGTTGTGTGTACAGATTCCAATATATAAAATATTCACTTGACAATGAGGTCCTTATACTATACAGAATGTATGAATATAGAACAAATAAATATAACACAGTTGTGTCTAGCATGAGCATAGGTTAAAGAATCATCTTCAAAGTACTAGAAAGCAACAATCATTATTGTTTAGGTAATCGAGTTCATAAAAAATGCGATCTAGCATATTCCGTGCAAATATGAAAAAATAAAGAATGCTTTTAAATGAAAACGTGAAAACGCATGATAAAACATGAAAGAACTTTAGTCCCAAATGGTTTCAACTTTCGAGCAATTGGATTCCAAGGTCTGGTAAACAAAAGGTGAGCATGCTTTTATCTTGGAACTCAATTAAAGCTACATCCATTTAAAAAAAAAAAAAGACCAAAACAAATCCACTCACTAAAATCAATTGACCCACACCATGCAATCATGCACAACTCAATTCAACTATCTTCCTCCAGAAGCTCTCCAACTACCCTTAAAAGGCCAAACTCTCATTTCTTAACATAAAAGGCAACACAAAGTCAATTTCCATAGATTCTCCATGTTTCCCCTTTTAATTCCTTAGTTTTCACTCAACAAAACAAAAGAAATCATTAACAGACGAATGGAGAAACTATTGACTATTTTATCCCTAACCACTTTAAAGAGCTTTTCACTTTCCCTTCAATTATTCAAAAAGGCCTCACCGGATTCTTGTTGGTACTTCGCTTGATACACCAAATATCCTTGTTTTTATTATACCATCCACTCCAAAATTCCTAGAAACTGAACATGTAATTGATAGATGCATATTCCAACATGTAACGGTGTTTAAACTTATGGCAAAATTGTGTAGGATGTATGCAAAATGACTAATGTAACCTCCATAGGATATGAAAACTTTATCATGATATAACATGGGATATTATTTGTAATTGATAACATCATTTTATATAGTGAACTTTTTTTCTTTACAAAAAGGTTAATCATGTCTAATGGCCACTTCTTGAGCTACTTGATGTCTTTTAAAGAGTATCTTTTACTCAAGGCCATAGTGCTGGTATCTATCAATTACAAATAAAAAAAATAAAAAATAAAAACAAAACGACTCTACTAATACTAATCCAACGGTTAAGATGTATTGTTGAAATAGTCACAATTTTTAATAAGCCAATAATCATATAATTTTGTTGTCTAGTTTTCTATTTAGTTAAGGTTAAATGCAAGAAACAACCACAAACTTTCGTTGGTTTGTTTATTGTAGCATCTTATTTTTCAATTTCTTTCTTTACAACATTGTACTTTAAAAAATCTGTTCAATTAAAAGTTTACAACAATGTCATCCAAATACAAAACAATTTTCATTGTTATAATTGGTCAAAAATTTCAAAGTGTAACGACCTTCAATGAAAAAATTGGAAAGTACAATGCTATAATGGGGTAAAATTTTCAAAAGTACAATGTTTTATAAAGATAAGGAAATGTCAACATGTTTTCATTGATTTGTTTATCATATCATCGTATTTTCAATTCTTCATACAACATTGTACTTTGAACAATCTACCCGATTATAGTAATGTCATCCAAATACAAAACAACTTTCACTATTATAATAGATTAAATTTTTCAAAGTATAATGTCCTCAGTAGAAAAAAGGCTTAAATTACAATGCTATAATTGGGTAGATTTTTTCAAAGTACAAAGTCTTGATAAAGAAAAAAGAAGTCAAAGCACAAAGTAGTAGAAATAAATGAAAGTGTATGCAATTAGTGTGAAAAACTAAGCCCCCGTCAATGATTTATATCAATTATCAACCACCCATCATAATTGAGGAGCTCTACCTTTATTCATATATAAGATTCCACACAACCCTTAACTTAGCCTTGTAAATTTCCTCCCTTTCTCATACAACAAATGTCTCAAATCAATGAAAAATCACCACAACACTGTGCCAAAAAAAAACTTATAAACATCAACAAGAATCACAAGAAACTATTCTACACATTCACCACCTTCATTCTCTCAATCCTCTTACTCATACTTGTCATATGGTTCTTACTCCATCCTTCTAAGCCACAATTCTCCCTCAAAGAAGCTGATATTTACCAACTTACCCTCTCAAAGTCTCACCTCCTCAACTCATCTATCCAAATCACCCTTCTCTCAAACAATCCAAACCAGAAAGTTGGTATTTACTATGATGAAATCCAAGTTTATGCTTCTTACAAGGGTCAACAAATAACCCTTGATTCATCTGTCCCACCCTTTTACCAAGATTATAAAGACACCAATCTTTTATCAATGGTTTTGGTTGCAAACGGGTTACCCGTGGATCCATCATTTGGGTATGAAGTGGGTCGTGATCAAATGGAAGGAAGATTGGTTTTAAGTATCAAGGCAAATGGAGAACTCAGATGGAAAGTGGGAACTTGGGTTTCTGGAAGGTATAGGTTTAACGTAAATTGTGTTGTTGTTTTGCCTTTTGGTCAATCTATGCCTTCAGGTCCGTTGACTTCTAAAGGGAGTCAGTGTTCTACCACAGTTTGAAACTTGGACCAAAATATCGTATCGATTACAGCTTTACATTAGCATATATATACATGGATTTGATTTTTAGAATGATGATTTGACTTTGTTGAATATGTAAATTTATAGCAAAATGTTTATAGTTTGGTTTGTAATCTTATATTCTCTCTTTTTTTTTTTTTTTTTCTCTACCACATATAATGATAGTATTTGAAGCCAATTTTGAAGCCACTTCTTTACTTTCAGATAATGGGAGTCACTTTCAATCAACACCACATACCAATGACCACAAACTCTTATAGTGGAAAAGACCCTAATCTTTTTTGTTGTCTGGTCTCCACATAAAAACCATCATCAAACACAAACTCTCATAATGGGAAAGACCCTAATCCTCTATAGGTATGCTATATTTAGGGTACATACTTTGTCTTTAGGGAAAATGAAAGTGGCACATTCCCAAATGGTGAAGGACTGCAATAGGATCAGATCAATAGTCTCTTTTAAAGATTTTACAAAAGTGCCCTTAAGAAAGAGGTGATGCTTTCTAAAGTGTGGTTGAAAGCTTCACAAAAGCAAAATCACTTCCAATGACATGCAATGATTGCCACCATGGAGTAATTCCATTGAATAGCAATGTATTTACTACTATTTTGGTCAACATACTTCGATTTCATTCCACTCACTGAAATCATTCAAATTATCAAAAACCAATGATCAAAGGATACAATACATAGTTGGGAACACCAAAATTTACAAACTTTTAAGTTTTAACCATAAATCAAAAACTATTCTGTCATCACACATTGATATAAAAAACATAAAGAGTTCATACTCATTGTATATTTAGGTCCAAGAAAGATAAGATTTAACCCTTTTTGAAGCAAAAAGAAGCTTCTATCTATTACAAGTACACCTCAAGATCATATAGGCAAAAATGCTGCATGCAAAATTCAAGATGAAAGAGTATAAGAATCAACCCATTTCCAGTAATGCTTCTTACAAGAAATAGCTCTTTCAGCCTCTTGTTTTTCATCCAGATTATGATATTCTTCCTCCTCTTCAGTACAGAATTCGCAATCTGGTAAACCATCAACAAAAGCATCTACTGTATGTAAAACATAACAAGCTGGTAATCCGGGGTAGGAGACAGATAACCTTTCCTCCACTTTACTCGAATATGAATTGGGTATAATTTTCACAATGTCATCGTCGTTAACATCGCTACAAGAAACCCTAATGATGGAGCCAAGTTCTTCCTTCACAGCTCTAACAACAGCCGCTTCCACCGTTTCACCAGGCTTCATTTTTTCGGACAGTGGCCTGGACCTGTTACGAACGTCGCCGTTTGACAGCTGTTGATGGGATTCAATCAAAATTCGGTTTTGATGATCCCTAACGCGAACCACCACAACTTCGACTGTACGGACAGGCGGAGTAGAGTCAGCGAGAGAGGTTTCGCCCTCGGATAGCTCAAGCCAGAGATTATGAACGTTCTTTGTGCCGGGTCTGGTACCCCACGCGGCGAAAGAATCGGAGGGGAGACGAGGGCGGAGCCACTCGGAGAGGGATTGTGGGGAGGCAAAGTGGTGGTGGTTGTGGTTGATGGCGGGTGTCTTGGTGGTGGTCAAAGGCATGATTGGGAATTTGAAGAAACGACGGTGTGTGTTCAAATTGGTGGTGGGTTTGGGGGAAGAAGATGAGTAGAATACGAAGAGGGAGAAAGCAGAAAAGATGAAATCGGAGAGTGAATTTGGATTGGGTTTGCTTAGTGAGGACGGCGGTGGCGGAGACATGTGTTAATTAACGAAATGAAGTTGTAAAGATCACCGGAAGTTTGATTAATGCCATTTGTAGGATGAGGAGAAGAGCAAGATAAAGTAGGAAGTGGAACAAAGGGAGATTGAGTCGTAAGATGTGCGGATCGAGCTGCTTGAAATGTCCAACGATCAGAGGATTCTTGATTTTGTGATTGGTTGTCCAACATCCAAAGAAATGGACCTTTCCCCCTTTTCCACAATAACCTCATTTTTCTAAATACATTTATCTAATAATTTTCAAACAATATTACTTTGCTAAATATTTCAATAATTAATTACATAACTTTTACAACATTACGGTATAGACTATAGATATAAAAAATAATAGGGTTTAAGTCATTTTTAGTCACTTAACTTTTGGTTTTTTCTTTATTTGGTCACTTAACTATTTTTAAGTTTTAAAAGGTCATCAAATTTTTGATTTTGTGCTCATTTAGTCACTTAATTTTTGATTTGGTCACATTTAGTCACCCAACTTTTAGATTTGTGCTAATTTAGTCACCTAACTTATAAAATTGTGCTCATTTAGTCATTAAACTTTTAAAAAAATTTAAAAGTTTAGTGACTAAATGAGTACAATTTTAAAAGTTTAGTGACTAAATGTGACCAAAACAAAAGTTAAGTGACTAAATGAGCACAAAGCCAAAAGTTTGATGACCTTTTAGAACTTAAAAAGAGTTAAGTGACCAAATGAGTACAAAACAAAAGTTGTAACTCATTTTTTTATTTAATTTTAACTATCCTATATTATATGATTTTTTTTATATCCATATAAAGATCTCTCATAGAATTAAGTTTCAACTAAAGGGTGTTTGTTTGGTCTTTTAATAATCACATAAAGATGTTGCCTCTCCATCGTTTAGATTCAGAACGTTTGGTTGAAACTTTTTTTAATCTCTTAATCGGTTGGATATAACAAAAAATGGTCTTAATTAGGGGTGTCAATTTATGACACGACACGAAACGAAATCAAAATTTGAATTCGTTTTCGTATCGTGTTCGTGTCAAGTATAAAAAACACGATGTCGTGTCGTGTCGTGTTTGTGTTTACAAATCCACACGAAATTCACAGGATTGAGCATGTTTTCGTGTTTATCGTGTTACATATATGATTAAATATGAATTAAATAAAATAATAGTATGTAATATTATCTTTGTCGTGTCGTGTCGTGTTGTCGTTTTTTAATTGGTTCGTTTTCGTATTAGTGAAAAAAAAACATGACATCGTGCCGTGTCGTGTTCGTGTTACAAAAAAACATTGTCGTGTCGTGTCGTGTTAGACAAAAACACGACACGACGGCCCGATTTGACAGGCCTAGTCTTAATCGGTCAGATATATTGAAGAGTCTGGATGAAAAGTTTTTCATGTGATACCCTTGCCCTAAAAATAAAAAAAAATAAAAAAAAAAACGTCTGCCGTTTTTTTCTTCCCATCGAGCAGTCTTCCTTCGCTCTCCCTTTTTCGGTCGTCGATTCTCACTTTCCCATTGGACCACCGGTAGCACAGCTTCGCCTCCCCCTTCGATGGTAATTTTCTACTTTTTTATGGTCGATTTTTAAGCATCTTTTTGGTTGATTTTTTCATGCCCTAAAACCTGTTATCTTTGTGTTTGATTTGTGTTCTTGTTGAGTTGTGTTTTTGTTGCTCGATTTATGTGAAATCGATTTTTTCAAGCCCTAAAACATGTTATGTTTGTGTTTGATATGTGCTCTTGCTAAGTTGCGTTTTTGCTGCTTTATCTTAGATTGAAACTCCGAAAATATGTGTTAAGTTTGTTGTTGAAATCTGTTATGTTCTTGCTCGATTTTTTCTGTTCAGTTGTTGCTCTATTTGTGTGGTAGTTTTGTTGCTAAAACCTGTTCTTGTTGGATTTTGAATACTAGACATGGCACAAATGAGACAAAAGAGGCATATAATTATTTGGAAATAGATAGAAGGTGTGGAAAAACATTTTTGGAAGCTTGTATAGTTGTATTTATGAATTTATAAATTACAGACGTGCATGGTGTATACTCGTGGAAGAATGTAACTAAAAGATTGAAAACATAATACAATTTTGTAGTTGATGAAAAGCATATGAAAAACCGATACGACTACTTGAAAGCAAAGTTTGGTGTTTGGTTGAATTTAAAAAACAAAACAAGAAATGTTTATAACTCTATAACTAACATGTTTAACATGGAAAAAGACAAATAGAAACTGGAGACAAAAACTGGAGATCAAGGTACTGTGATTTTTGCTAAAAACGTAATATTTTATAATATTTCATAATATTCGTAATATTTCCCAGCGGTCTAAGAGAATGGTAGAAACTTTGAGAACTTCTCCATTAATGTGCCTTGATCTTTATGTTAAGTTGTTCGACGGGTCGACTTCGATTGGCGTGGATGGTTAGGGGCCATCGTCTACACTTTCTCACCCTTCTCATGACTTGACTGACATTAATTTAAGCGACTTTAACGGTATTAATGTAACTCATATGGAAGTATGACTTCACCTGAAAAGTCCAAATAAAGGAACCTCTAGTCTTTCCCAAAACAAAAGAGCGAATGAAAAAGGAAAAACAACAATTAATCCAAAGATTATTGAAGTCGGTGATGAAATTAGAAAAGTTTGAAGGATGTTAGTGGAGAAACATAAAGATAACAATATGACATCATGTATGGAAAAGTTGGTGAAAATGGAGTGTGAAATATTTGATCCAAGATACCAAACATCTATTTTGCTTTTTGGTGAACAAACTCGTTATAGGGGTAGGGGAAAAGGTGGATGCTATCAAAATGTTAATTGAATTTGTAAGTTTGATATGATATTCACGTTTGTATGGGCCGGTTGAGAGGGCATAGCACATGATTCACAAGTTCTAAAAGAAGTTGCATTTAACACAACTTCCGGATTTCCATTCCCTCCACCAGGTTTGTAATCTTTTAAACTTTAATTATTAAATACATTATCTATTTTTCATATAACAATTGCAACACTCACTTTCACAGAAAAATATTACCTTTGCGATGTCTCATACACTAATACTCGTGGATGTATGACTTCCTACGATAATACCAAGTATTGGTTAAACGATTTTCGACGACAACATCCATTAACTAAGGAGGAAAAGTTAAACCATGCTCACGCACAACTCAAAAATGTTATTGAGTTCGCTTATGGTGTTTTGAAGGCGATATTCTCAATCCTAAAGCAAATGGCTCCTTATCATTTTCCAATACAAAGAGACATAGTGCTTGCTTATTTTGTAGTCCATAAATTTATAAGGAAACATAATATTCGTGATCACTTACTTGAGCTTGGCTGATTGCACGCATCACACCAATTTCTTTGTAAAAATCTTTTTAGAAAAATTATTTCTTCAAAAATTTTACCAATTCCTCAGTTTGAGTTCAGACACACCTAAGAGTGTGCTAGAATCCCTTAAACCAAGGATCTGATACCAACTTGTATCGTCCCAAAATGCCAATAAAAATTTCATTTTAAACATTGATTCATACAACTAATTGTTCCAAAAACCAAATAAAGTAAAAATGTATTTTTCTAACATCAGAGTATCTCAAAGGTAACTAATGCGGAAAAATCCATCAGGGGATGCGGTGCAGTTAAGTCAGGCCCTTCCTTTTGAAACTAGTAGTACCTGAAAAATGTTAAACCACAAACCGTAAGAACAAAGCATAGTGAGTTCCCCCAAATACCACATACCATATAAATGGGCCCAGCCTAACATATAAAAAATGGTCCTAACCAACATATAAATAAATAGGCCCATCCCAACATATAAATAAATGGACCCAACTGAACATATAAATAAATGGGTCTAACCCAACATACACATGCAATAGTCAAAAAGACAACTAGCACCCTACATAACACTAGGGATGAGAATTTCGCCCGTAAACCCAAACTGAAATACATTCCAACTCGCCGAGTCATCGCAGTGACTCGTCGAGTTCCTTTGATTCTCGATCAAACTCAAGGTCACCCGTCGAGTTCCCTCCTTGCAACTCGACAGATACACGCTCATACATATCCCAGAGAAAACTCATCCGACTCGCCGAGTTGTTCTTCAACTTGTCGAGTCTTATGGCGATCTTCATCGGACTCGCCGAGTTGTTCATCCAACTCGTCGAGTTCACGGCCATCTTCATGTGACTCGCCGAGTCTGTTCAGTCCTTTTCCTCCATACAGACATATTTTGAGCCATGCAACGGCTCCAACTCATAGATCCAAGCTTCTAGGGCATGCTTATCACGTAAAGTTGCAAACTTTACGTGCATGTATGACTATAAAGGCTCTAAATGTCTATTTTAAGTTCTTAATGGAACTTCATGCTCATGAGGGACCTTAAACACAACCAAGACTGTGACTTTATGCTTCTAGAATCCAAGGAGGGTCCAGATCTGAAGTTACAACTTCAGATCTAGCCCATAACTCATCATACCAACTTGAAAATCCATAAAAAGCCCTAGAAACTCAACAAAAGGGGAAAAGGGAAGTAAGAATGGCACTTTGATACCTCCAAAGGATGCTACCTGAGGTAAATCCTGCTTCCCACTCCTTTCTTGCCTCAATTTCCTTTGCACTCTTAGATTTCTTCCTCTAAGATCCTCTTTTCCAAGCTTCAAACACCACACCAAGGCACACACACACACGAATTAGGGTTTTAAGGGGCTCTCAAAGACTGTAAAGAGGCCAAAGGAGGCTAAGGCCCCTTTAAATAGAGGTGCAAACCCCAGGATTTAGGGTTTCTACTACCAGCTCCTACTCGCCGAGTCCCAGCATGGACTCGTCGGGTAGATCACTTAACATGCGATTCCACCCCGCTGCTACTCGACGAGTAGGTCAACCAACTCGTCGAGTATAAGCTTAACCCAAAAAATCTTATTTAAGCAATACCTGAGAATCGGGGCGTTACATTTAGGGTCTTAATCACGAAGGCTTTTTTATTTGCTGGATAAAGTTGGGACCTTTGGACTCTAGGGACCTCACAAGGTCCAGATCTAAAGTCTATATCACTTGGTACACTCCAAGCCACAAGAAGATGGAATAAGCCCCAAAACTCCATAAAATGAGATCTAATCAAACTAGCGAGCATGGTATAGACTTTTTATGTAACACCCATAAAATTCAAGCAAATTTAAAACTTTTTAACCAATTCAAAACCCATTAGTCATTACAAAATGTTTTCAAATAGTTTAATATCAAAGTATCCCAAAAACAAAGTCATAAAAAGTGAGGAGCTGTACGATCACACCTTTGCCTTGCCACGATTCCCTGATGTACCTGAAGCAATAAACTGAAACTGTAAGCCCGAAAGCTTGGTAAGTTACCCCCAAAATACCAATACACATACAGTCCAGTAACACATGAACAAATAACATATCATAATAAACTGAACATAACAGCACGTAACGGGTCCACAACTTTACAGACTGGAATACCCCTGGGCCCACAGTGAGTCTGGAATGCCTACTCGGCCCTCAGCTCACATATGGATTGCCACCGAGCCCTCAATATGAGTCTGGAATGCCTACCGAGCCCTCAGCTCGTATCTGGAATGCTCCCGAGTCCTCAGTATGAGTCTGGAATGCCTACCGGGCCCTCAGCTCATATATGGAATACTATGGAGTTTGTTGGCTACTGCACGGAGCAGTACAACCTCAACCCATCCCACATAACATATCAACATATAACATAACTACTGAGCATGTATATAATCATATAACAACACAGGTAGTCCTACCGATCTACCTAACTGACATAACCACTAGCATGCATTACTAACTCATACTCAACATCTAACACTGCTAGGATAACATATCCAATGGGTCGGCCTTGGTGCCTTAGACCCCTTAGTATAGTGAGGATAACTCAACTGGTACTGCTGATGTCCCGCAGATATAGCTCCAGCTGCTGGTTGACAGATTCCCCAAACTGTCAACATCAAACAATACCTAATTAATAATTGTGTTCCAAGCCCAAGGTCCAACTCACACTACAAAAGTCCAAACGTCAAATAATGGGCCAAAGTCCAACATATGGCCCAACTTTCAAAATTAAGCCCAGACCTCTACATGGTCTTTCCTTAAGGCCCATCCAATTATTCCAACCTAATTCCCATGACCCAATATTACCTAATCATAAAGGCCCCATTTATGGCCCATCTATGGCCCAATTTTCCAAATTGGGCCCAAGTCCTCACATGGGCCTTATCCTAAAGCCCATCTAATTACTTTGGTCTATTAACTTGTTCTTGGATGGCCCACTAATAGTCCAATCGCCAAAGCCCAATAAGAAGGCCTAGTTCAAGGCCCGAGTGAGATTAGGGCTTTCACATGAAATGATGATTAGGGTTAAGTGTTTCTTACTTAACCCATTAAGGACTTAATCCATTAAGTCCGTTATTGCCTTAAGCTAGTTTGCCAATGATTATTAATTATTATTTTAGGTTTAATAATTAGTTCTCGAGTGTGTCCCAAACGATTCGCACAATTAGGGTTTTATGCCCTTAGGATTTTCCAAACCCTAATTAGGGTTTTCCAACCCAATACTAGCCCATTAGTCCATTAGTTGGGCTTTTAGGTCACATCGGGCCTTATTGGCCCATTAGGGTTCCATTGGGTTCACTAGGCTTCTTTGGACCAATTAGGGTTTCCTTGATTCCACATTGTCCAAACATCCCCCAAACGAGGTCATCAAAGCACATCGCCACCCGACACGGCGGCCGGTGGCGGCAACCACCACTCTACGGTGGTGGTTTGGGTTCTTCTTTTCATTATTTCATTTTTGTTACAAATTACAATATTATCCACTTAACACACGCATACACTAATAACACATACTAATTACACACACACAACCGCACCGTGGCGGCCAGTGGTGGTAGAGGGTGGCAGCCACCGCCTCACGGTGGTGGTGGTGGCCCCTTTTTGATTACCCATCCAACAACTACACACCTTACAGCAGAACCAAACACCCACCTGCTTTCTTTCTAGCAAACGGATCCAGCCACCCCCCGGCGGCGGTTGACGACGGCAGCAGCAACCCAAGCGACATAACAGTGGCAAAGCGTCAGTGTTGAGATTTCCCTCTAGTTCCCAACGATTCTCGATTGCTCACGACCACACAACAGCGAATCCGACCCTTCGTCGGCCCCTAGTGGTCGTCTCAGGTGCTCACAACGTCACAGGCATCGGACTATTGTGATGACGGCGCTGGAGATCATTGAAACAGAGATGGCGGCTTCGTTGGTCGACGGTCTCAGTGGTGGTGCGGCTGGAGGTTTGTAAGGCGGCTGATGAAAGCTTCCATGGCGGCGACAAACGCTGAGGAGTGATCCAATAAGCAACCGACGGTAGAAACGAACGCAACCACGTTTTCCTGACATTAGGTTGAGTACGAGGTGGTTGCTCTAGTAATTGGCTTCGATCGCCGACGTTGGCTGGCAAGGAGGCTGCCGGACATGGCAGCAATGGAAGTGGCGGCTGGAGGTTAAGGGTAGAGGGGAGTAGTGGCTGCAAGTGTCGCGATTAGGGTTAGGGTTACCAGGTGGGTAACGCTTAAATACCCCTTCCCTCTTAAGCATTTTTTCCATAATGACAAAATCAGTCCCTTCATCTTCTTTTCTTTCAAATTAAATCCACAATTTACCATTTACCCCTCAGTTCCAAAATCGTTTCATCTTAGGTCCGAAATTTACTATTTTAACCCAAGTCATTCAAGATCCTTTCAAATTAAGTCCAATATTACTCTTTAACCCCCAAAACTAACATTCTAATAATTCTTATTTAATTTTGAGCTCTAATAATATAAAATAGTCAAAATAATTACTTCCCGGGGTTCCTGATTTATTATTTAATTACTCTTCTTAAAACAGGATGTTACATTTTACCTTCAACAGAAGCTCTGGATGAAATCACACCAGATCCCACAGCCTCTTCTCATTCCTTGCTTGATACTCTTCTCTTCTTCTTCTTCTTCACAAAGTGCACCAAAATGCCCAAGGATTAACTATTTTTCTCTTTTAGCTCACTGCAAACGATTAGGGTTTCACATAGGGGAGTAGGGTAGCCGGTGAGGCGGAAATGAGGGCTTAAGGTCCTTTAAATAGGGCCCAATCCCGAAGATTTAGGGTTTCCTCACACAACGTCAACTCGGCGAGTCGGCTCTTTCACTCGTCGAGTTGGTGATTAAACCCATGTGGCCAATTCGACCCTACTCGATGAGTTGGGCACACAACTCGTCAAGTTAGCTCAGACAACTCATAAATAAATGCATAAATATTATAACTGGAAGTCGGGATGTTACATACAATCTACTTTATCCAAACACCCCCTTAGTTGTCCTTAGAGTTCCTTTTACCGCTCCGTTTCTCTTTTCTATTACTGTATTTGGAATCGAGAAATGAGTTTGCTCTCTAATGCCTTCCCGATGCTTCTATCATTAATATCCCTAAGGCTATCCGGAGTGGGCATCTTTGAAGACGCGTGATGCTAAGGTGGCGCGACGGAAGACGCGTGAACACCACCTCAAGTGCTGGTGTTCTGGGTGTGACGTGACTCGAAAGATGAAAGGAGACGAGTAAATTGCCAGCGGTCATTTTGACCATTTTGTATCCGTATCCCTTTCCCTTTAATCTATGGAAGTAAAAAGAATGGGAATGGACCTGGGAAAGGGTGAATAAGAAGAAATGGGTGGTAGCTTCTTTAATTTAAGTTACAAATTTGGTCCCTAAACTTGTCTCTTTTAATCTTATTATACCCTTTCATATTTATTTGAATTAAATTAAACCCTTTACTATATATGTTTATTTAATTTTAAAAATTAATAATATGTTTATTTGAATTTTTAATTAGTAGAATGATTATTTAAGTTTATAATTATGTTTATTTTATTTAGTCTAATGCTAAAAAAAATAATATATATATATATATATATATATATATATATATATATATATATATATATATATATATATATATATATATATATATATATATATAGGGTAAAGTGAACATACCTAACAACCTTATATAAGCTTAGGTACCTAACCACACCATACTACGTAATTTTGTATGTATCATATTTGCATTGTAATCACCCAAAGTTCTTAAAATTCAACCTCATAACTTGATTGCTTCTAAAATCTTTGGACTTTCACCATTATCTTCCTTAAAATGACGTCTTTCTATCGGAGACCCCTTGGTGGGCTTCATATACTACTGTTACGAATCAAATGGTGTAGGAGGAATATAATGGTGAATGTTTGAAAATCATGGAAGTAAATCAAGTTATGGGTTGAAGTTTAAGAACCTTAAACGATTGCAATGAAAATATAATGCAAAACAATGTAGTATAATGTGGTTAGATACCTAAGCTTATATAAGATTTTTAGGTATATTCACTTTACCCATATATATATATATATATATATATATATATATATATATATATATATATATATATATATATATATATATATATATATAGGGTTAGGTTCATTTGAGACCACTTATATTTTGTGAGACCGTGAGACACATTTGTTTATTTTTTGTTTATTTTTTTTTATTTTTTTTATTTTTTTTTAGTTAATTCATGTTCCGAAAATAATATTTAAAAAAAGAATTTTTTGATTTTTCCATTTATTTTGCATTTTAAAATTATTTTTAGAATATGTACAGTGTAATATTCTATTTAGAATATTTCACGTATTTTTAAAAAAAAATAGAATTTTTTTTTAATTTTTTTTAATTTTTTTAAATTTTTTTTAGTTAATTCAAGTTCCGAAAATAATATTTAAAAAAAGAATTTTTAGATTTTTCCATTTATTTTGCATTTTAAAATTATTTTTTAGAATATGTCAGTGAAATATTCTATTTAGAATATTTCACGTATTTTTCAAAAAAAAAAACGGAATTTTTTTTATTTTTTTTTATATTTTTTTTAGTTAATTCAAGTTCCGAAAATAACATTTAAAAAAAGAATTTTTGGATTTTTCCATTTATTTTGCATTTTAAAATTATTTTTAGATTTGGTCTTACGGTCTCATAAAATTAGAATGGTCTCAAATGAACCTGAACATATATATATATATATATATATATATATATATATATATATATATATATATATATATATATATATATATATATATATATATATATATATATATATATATATATATATATATAATGTGGAGAATAACCATTCCAATATTTGGTGATGAATTGGTGGTCACTCCCGCCTAATCGGCCATAAGTTGCTAAGCTTCTGATTTCAGACGACACCCAGTTCAATTACACTCACCACATCCATCTCTCAATCCTTCTGTAATTTCTATTTCACTTTTCAAGGTCTGCAAATCCCAGGGTTTGTGAGGCTGTCAAACGTTTAGTGACCAGCTCCACCGCCTTCTGTAAAGACTAGAAACGCTTCTTCTCTGCCATTTGTCGCCTTCACTATCAATCACAGAAACCTTTCCATTGGAGAAAAATCTACCCGACGTTTAAAAAATCCCATCGCTACTTTGATTTCAGGTGATGAGGAATTGCAAGCAGTTCTTAAATAGGTTAGTGCTCTGTTTTTCTTTAAGTTTATGCGAGTTTCTGCTGTTCCTATTCAACTTATGTCCACTGTTTTCCTTTCCGCAACCTATGCTTCCCGTCCTTGCCATAGGGTGATGGAGAGTAAGACGACGACAGGTGTAAGGACACCTGCAGACCTGCGTACTGTAGCTGACCAGCTTCAAAGCCACCCTGGATCTTTAAATTACTTTATTTTGAATCTAATTTCCCCAAATTTAAGACTGATTTTTGAAGTACATGATTTTGAGCTGCTAGTCAGTCAACTTTTTGGTTCACTTTCTTTGACAGTAACTTTAGGGTTTCGTGCAAATCGAAATATTTTCTTTTTACTTGACTTTTATTAGGAAATATAGCATCCTACAAAAACAGAAGAAATTGACACTACAATATGCAAAAAATGAGTTATTTTATGCAACAAATGCCCTATCATGGCTGTTTAATTTGTTGTTGGTAATTTTTTTGGTTAATGTATGCTTACTTGAAGGTTATATTAGACATTTGAATGATAATCCAACATTTCGATCAAACTCCATATAGAGCTAAACCATGATATAGAAGGAAGGAGTATCTCAATCCCTTCCAAAATAATGACATAGGTGACTTTATGGTTTACATGGTGGTTGAATCACAACCACAATCATGAATCGGGTCAGACTTCTACACATGTCATGATCGTCTCAGTCTTGACCATAGTTACCTAATTCGCGGATCGATCCGGTACGGGAACGAGGTACGGGTACGGGATTCACTAGATTGGACGTATCCGATTCGGAGGGGATAGGCTCATTTCGGTACGAACCGGTACGGTGTACCATGAAGTCCGGTACAGTGTACCCAAATGTAAACCATTTTTAGAAACATATTATTGTAAATGTATGATAAACAAGGAACATATTATATCAAGATTACCAAAATACCAAAAACATAGTCTTAATTCATTAAGTACCAAAAGATGTAACAGATTACATGCAAAATTACCAAACATTAAACATCACAAAATTACCAAACATAAAACATCTAATCTAACCGCTGCCTTTTTCCTTTTCCGTTCTCCACGCTTTCTTCATCAAGATTCTCCCAAGTCATTTCCTCCAATCGGGCACTTGAACCTTCTATATAATCGCTTTCCGGATTTATGTCCCATTTTTTCAGGGGTCCGGATTTATAAGATTCTGAGAAATGGGATAGAAGCCGAATGTTTGAGTGAATAAAAACTAGTTTGTCCGCTCTCTTGCAATTTAAACGATTTCGCTTCACGTTATGAATATAGGAGTATGTACTCCAATTTCTCTCCGTCGAGGAGCTACTAATCGGTTGAGAGAAAACTCTTTTTGCCACATCCGCCAATTCCGGAGTCTCCGATCCATAAATTGCCCACCAATCAATTCCGTCCATGGTTACGGCATCGATTTGAGTTGAGGTCATAGAGTAAATTCCTTTCTTCATATGAAATTTCACGAATTGTTCTTGTAAAATTTTTGCTTCTTTTTCACTCTCCGCGATTCTATCAAACGCCTCCATAACACCAAGTACAATTTCTTTGTCTTGGTTGGGAGCTTTTCGTGCCATGCCATCGGGTGCCAATTTTTCTAGGTAGTGCTTATCATAGAATTTTGGATTTAAGGCAAATCCCAAACAATGAAGGGGGATTGTCATCTTCTCCCACCTATCCAAAACAATTTTTTCAACTTGAGGGTAATAACTTGCATATTTATTTTCCCTCATGACATCCTTGATTTCACCTAGCATGCTGTCCATCCTTTCATAAATCTCTCCCATTTTGGGACCTTCACCATCACAAAATTTTAGTAACAAAAATATTGGTTTTGTGATGGCCAATATATTTTCAACATCGTCCCAAAACTGATCATCTTTGACTGTATCGACGATTTTTGACCCAACTATTCGAGTGGCTTCGTCCCCATTCTTGACCCATTCCCGCCAAGAATTAAGAACAATGGTTGTAGAAAGAGCCTCCCTACACTCTATTAATCTATGCAAAACTATGTAGTGTGAGGCAAAACGAGTCTTTGCAACCTTCAATAACTCTAGAGTTGAGTTTTCCCTAAAAAATGATAAAGCATGTGTGTGGTTAATAAAATACTTGACAATACCTTTGCCTCTCTTATAGGTCTCCTCTAGCCAATAAAATTCCTTCGCCAAGTCCTTAAAAATGAGATTTAAGGTGTGCACGCAACATGGGGACCAAAAAATATGTTTGTGTATCCTTTCGATCTCCCGCCCGGCAGCCTTGCAATTAGCCGCGTTATCGGTTACAACTTGTAATACATTACTTGGTCCAATATTATCGATGGCTCCAACTAGAAACTTTGAAATTTCTACCCCCGATTTTTCAACCCCCGAAAAGTCTTCCGCGTACATGAATGTTGCACCACGGGAATTAACCGTAAGGACATTGATGAGTGGATTATGTTTCACATTAGACCACCCATCTGAGACTATTGAGACTCTTTGTGTGATCCACGTGTCCTTAATCGGTGTAAGCTCCTTCTCAACGTCCCTAACACATTCATCAAGTAATACAGTTCTCGCTTTTTCACACGATGGGGGTTTGTATCCATCCGGTGCATTCTTGATGGCGCTAATCATTTCAAGGAATTGCGGGTTACGTAAAATATTGAAAGGGATTCCATTGGCACATAATCCTCGAACTATCTTCAAGTCCACCACGTTCCTCTCTAATATTCCAAATGATTCTTCAATGCGTTTCCTTGAAGATGCATTTTTAGAGAGAACGGAATTCTTCAAACACTTTGCAACTCCACTGTTTTCTGCTTCTGTAACCTTCTTCCTAAGACTTTCTCTTTTCCGTTGATCTTTAACCATGATAGGACATCTTCTAATATCGGCGGTTTTCCCTACAGCAGGTCCAAAAAAATGGACATGGATTCGGGTGTACGAGCTGGTAAACTTGCCTTTACAATGGTTACAAACCCACTGTTTAGAACCTCTAGCATTTTTACTGTTTCCTGCACCACAGAATGTAACTTCTTCTAAAAGTGGTCTGCTTGCATCCTTTCCTTCAGGGATTGTTGATCTTTGTTGTGTTTGCTGTACTTCATCATCAACATTAATATTGTAATCTGCTTGTGTTTCACTGATGTGGGTGTTGCCTTGTGTTTCACTGTCTGCTGGAGTATTGGCATTTCTTCCAAACGCCATTTTTTCTCAATCGGTGAAACAGTAGAGAAATTGGAGAAGAAGACAAATTGGAGATGAAGAGAAATTGGAACAGATTTTGGATGAGATAATAGAAATCGAGTATCATAATATATTTATATCCATAAATTTGATATCTTGGTACAGAGGATTTGGTTGGAGATCGAGGAGACTTACGACTTTTTCCAAGCGTTTCGTTAATTCCCGCCAAATTAAAGGTTGGCATTGACTTGGCGTCCCAATCGACATCCCAATTGAAGCGATTCACAAAATTCATCGTACCATACGCGAATTGAAGATCGATCGGCCCTTTGCCAAGCATCGATTTGGTACACTGCAATCCCGATTCTGCTCCCGTTCCCAGACCGATTTGGTACGCCTTCGTACCCCGATTCGGTACACAGCGAACCGGTACGAGGTACGCAGCCTTAGGGGCGAATTAGGTAACTATGATCTTGACTATACCATACCATACCATAGTTGGTGCTACTATTTAATTTAACATTTTCTTTTTGGATCCATTCCTTGCAAAAAATCCACTTGCAAAGCAACTTTGAAGAAAGCCGATCACAATGTCGGAGTAGTTGGAAAGGTAAAGCCTATTTCTATTAATTTATTTATTGTCATTTTTATGTTGACCGAAGTATTAGTTTGTTGAACCTTTTAGTCATCTCAAGTGATCTGAAACGCTAATTACCAGATTATTTGTCATTTTTATGCTAGAACTTAAGTTTTTCAATCACAACACAAATTAAATGCACCAGAAATATGAAAGAGATGTAAAGAGAAGATTAGATAGGAACGTATTATTCAAATGTTGTATAGATAAGGTTTATTTGTTTAAGCTTATCTTTGTGTGTGTGTGTGTGTATATATATATATATATATATATATATATATATATATATATATATATATATATATCAGATAATAGCCTACGAGTTTTGTATGGCAAATACATATTTTAACTTGGTATCAGAGCTTATTCTAGGGCTCTCGTTTCTATCTCTCTTTCTTTCATCATTGGCCACTGGTTTCCCCTTCCGTTCTCGCCATGTCTACTTCTGCTTCAAACATCAATTCCTCTAAGATCGCCACAACTATCACATGTAAGCTTAACCGATCGAACTTTCTGCTTTGGAAAGCACAGGTGGTGCCCATTCTTAAGGGTGTTCAGCTGTTCGGCTATCTCGATGGTTCAATTGAATCTCCCACTGACAAAGTAACCACATGGGCTGGCGCTGAAGCACGGGAAATAGTCAATCCTGAGTATAACTCATGGATGGTGCAAGACCAAGCGATTATTGGTGGTCTTCTGTCTTTTATGACAGAAGAAGTGTTGGCTCAACTTACCCGATGCACAGATACTTCAAGTCAACTGTGGACTGCTCTCCATACTATGTTCTCAACACAACATAGAGGTAACTCTATACAAATACGCACTCAACTATCAACAACCAGGAAAAGAGATTTAAGTGCAGCTGAATATTATCAAAAAATGACAACACTTGCTGACACGATGGCGAACATTGGCCATCCCATGACTGATGAGGATGTTATTGGCTACATACTAGCCGGCCTAGGACCAGGTCACGGTGATCTTTTCACTGCCATCACAGTCCTCAGTGATCAGCATAAGGTAACTCTACCTGAGTTTTACTCATATCTAATAGCTCATGAAACGCAGGCCATTGCCACTAACAGCATGACTGAGTTCACCTCTTCAGCAAATAGCGTGACTCACCAAGGTTCAAATCAACCGCGACGAACCTCAAATAATCCCAACAATAACCAGCGGTCCAACTACCGTGGAGCAGGATCAAACAGAGGTCGAGGACGTGGCTAAGGCAGGAGTAACGGTAGCCCAAGATGTCAAGTCTGTTTCATACCTGGTCACAGTGCACTCAACTGTCGAAACAGGTTTAATCACGCTTATCAAGCTGATGATTATCGTGGGGGTAATAGTGTCACTACAAGTCCTTACAATGGAGATCCAAATTGGTACATTGACACTGGTGCTACGACATAGTTATCGATAACGAATAGCGGTAAATAGCGACGGGCCACCTATAAGCTACGTAGCGAATAACGGTAAATAGCGACCGCTATTTCATATTTAGCGATAGGTATAAAAGTATTAAAAAATATTTATTATATACCTATTAGACGTATTTAGCAACGTTTATACGTATTTAGGAGGTGGACGCAAGGATTCAGAGCAGAGCAAGTCCAAAGCATAGAGGCGGGAGACGAACGAGACTGGATGTTAGTTAGCGCCAACCCTAATACGTTTATTCCAGTTCTTTTTTTTTTAAAAAAAAAAAACCCTATCGCTAAAAGCCTCGCTTTCTGTCGCTATTTAGTCCATAGCGGTCGATGACCACTTCGCCACGTTATTCGCTATAGTGACCGCTATGGTCGCTATTGACAACTATGGGCTATGGATCATCTCACCAGTGATTTAGATCGACTTTCTGTCCAAGAACATTAAAATGGCAAGGATCAAGTACAGGTTGCAAATGGCATAGGTGTGAACATTTCTCATATTGGTCATTCTAAAGTATCCGGTTTAGGAAAACCTCTTATTCTCAAAAATGTCTTATGTGTCCCAAATATAAACAAACATCTTCTTTCTGCATACAAGCTTGCTTATGATAACAATGTTTTTATTGAATTTCACAACAATGGTTTCTTTGTTAAGGACAAACTCACGAAGAAAATCCTTCTAGTCGGTAAAATCAAGGCTGGTCTCTATCTAGTGCCATTCGAGCAATCTTCAACACCTCATCGTGCTTCATCTAGTGTTCGTGTTTCATCTTCTCAGTGGAACCGGCGGCTTGGTCATCCGTCTTCAGTAGTAGTCAAGTCTATTTTGAGGTCTAATAATTTAGGGTGTTCTTTTGATAGTAATTTCTCTGTTTGTGATGCTTGTCAAAAAGGGAAGAGTCATCAACTCTCGTACAATAATTCTATTCGTGTTACTTCTTTTCCACTTGAGTTGGTTCACACGGATGTTTAGGGACCTGCTCAACTGTCTAGTGGTGGTTTTAAGTATTATGTGAGTTTTGTCGATGATTACAGTCATTATACCTGGATATATTGTAACATCCGGATTCTTAGGGTTATTATGGTGTAGATTAATCTTGTGATTAAAGGAGAGACTCGACGAGTTGAGGATCCAACGCGCCGAGTCGAGTCGGGCTTCTCACGCGGATTTAATGAGTGGAATCAACGAGTCATAGGAGGGACTCACCGAGTAGGTGCTGGACAGAGAAACCCTAATTTCTCGGGTTTGGAACCTATTTAAAGGTCCTTATGGTCTTCATTTGCGGCCATTACACCCTGAGAAACCCTAGAGAGCAGAGAGAAAGCATGTGGTGCAAGAGGAGGGCTAATCCATCATCTTTTAGCGTGTCTTAGCAAAGGGAAGGATGGATTTCGAGCTAGGATGTCCTGTGGGACTCAAATCTTCCATCATTTCATTCAGAGCTGATGTGAGAGGTAAGGATTCATGTCCATCTTCGTTTGGGTGATAGATTTCATGAAGCTAGGGTTTCTTCTCTTCTTTTGGTAAGAGATCTAGAGTATGTGATGCCCTCTTGTGTCTATATCTTTAGATTTGGACCTTAAGAGGTCCAGAGAGTCCCTATACCCTAGCTTTATGCAGTCCTTTATGAATTTGGAGCTAAGGTTATCATTTTAAAGGTTATTTATCCATTTATGGCTATATGTGGGTTGTATGAACGTAAAGTTTGAACCTTTAAGTGTTTATTGAGCTTGGGAAGGTTGGATCTATGGATTAGAGGAACAGATCTGACCTCAGAAGGTTGTTTGAGTATGATCATGAAAGCAACTCGCTGAGTTCATAATTGGACTCGACGAGTCGAGTCAGGTTGCCCAGCGATTCGAATTCAATGGAAACCCTTCTGATGAGTTATTAAACAAACTTGAAGATCGATTAGATCTTTGTAACAGGTAGTGCGAAGAGCATAAAACAATAAACAAGACAAGATTGAATCACAATGTGTCGAATGATTAATTCAAACAATCCTCAGCAGAGCTCGACTAAGAACTTCCGTTGTAGAGGATTTAGGGTTACAAGAACGATAATAAAACTTCTTTGATCAATCTATTCTATTTTTTCTATCGTTAACCTAAGATGCATGCAAGCACCTATATTTATAATAAACCCTACTATACTCACGGATGGTTAGGCCCATACCGGAAATACAAAAACGGACTAACAAACGAGCCCAATAGACGCAACATACAAAACATGACCCAACAATCTCCCCCTTTGCGTCAAATTGGAACGAGACTACTTCTTCTTCTTGCTTGGGCCAGCAGCGAGAACTTTATTTGTGGTGTCAAACAAACGAGTGATTAGCGAAAGAATCGTTTGTCTGAACCGAATGTACCAGTGTATCATGTCATCGAAGTACTTGACATCATCCGCTGAGTTTTGCTTGCATCTGTGGATGATCCCCAAAACATGCTCTAAGCAAGCAGTAGTGTACAGATGTTTGTCAGCCAAGGCAAAAAAACATTTCTGCCCTTCGTTCCTGGTGAACATGACCGAATTCCTTCTCGAGTCAATTTTTCCCATCTGCATTTGGTTCAGATCACTGGTAGAGCCAACAGGAGATATTGTTGGTTTCTTCTTAAATACGCTTGCTATCTCCTGATCCATCAGCGCAACTTCCATGATGTAGCACACGAGCATCCTCTTGAAATGGTCGATGATCGGACCGTATTCAACTTCATTGGTTAGAAGGATGTTGTGCAATATTATCCAATCATGGGGATTGAGGTTCGGAAGATCTGCAAGAGAAATGGCATGTTCAGTTTTGGCAGATCCCCGAAGTACCTTGAACCGAATGTTGATGAAGTTCCCTTCACTGTACGGCTTCAAGACCCGAACGTTTACAATTTTCTGAGCGCTCCAAGTCTGATATTGAGGATGAGCGGCCTTCAGATAAAAATTGATCAAGTCCCGATCAACCTGTGGATAAGGATGAGGGAACTTTGAAACGTTGGCGAAGGCGTGAAAGATGAACGCCTTTCGGGTCAGAGGCATGTCGAATTGAGAGTCGACAGTGTTGGAACAATCAAGTGATATTACAGGTTCCAGCCACAAGATACTTGGAGTGTCGATGGCTTCTTTTATCATCCTCTCGAGAGTCCAAGCAGGAAAAAGAGTTTTCCTACTCTCAAGAAGGTCGTGGGCTTCCTTCTGTTTTCTTTCTGCTTCTTCAGCTTCTCTAGCCACACGAGCACTGATATCAGCATCATCAATTCGACGTTTTCGCTTTAAAAGATCAGCGATAGTCTCTTCATCTTCATCTTCTTCCTCAGCAATGTTCTTGCCTTTATCTTTCACACCGGAACCGGAGGCTTGGCCTACTGGAGGAGGTTCGGTTGTGTGAGTTGCCTTTGAGGATGGAGGTGGTTGAGACATGGAGTCCTTCTCTCCCCCTTGTTTCGGAATGGACACGAAATCAAGTAACCCTTCAAGTTTGCTTAGCAGGTCAAGGGCTGGAGCGGGTTTCTCTACAAGGTCACACCTCACAGTGTAGTTAAGGATGGGATCATGTGCTTCGAGGATGTTGGAGATGGCAGAGTGGACATCCGAAACACACGACTTTATCACCTCCCTTTCAGACCGAAGAGAGTCAATCTCTTGCTGAGAGTGAGAGAGTTGAACACTCTTGACCTTTAGAGCAGTGGTCTTCTTGGCCAGAACATCCATTAAAGAGTTCTCAGTAGCCAAATCTTCTTGTAGCTTCGATAGACGCTCGTCAATGGTTGCACAAAATGCTGAGTTGTCGTTGGAAAGCATTTGACGAAATGAAGCGAAGGACTTCAACTCAGTTGAGACAGACGTTGTCAACTGTTGAACAATTGGTTCCAACGTAGTCTTAGCAACATTTGCACTCTCCTGTAAAGACTGTAACAGGACGGAGGCATCAGAAAATAGTTTATCGACTTTTTCGGTCGCATCCTGACAAGCTTTTGTTGAGTCGTCGATGGCGGAGGTTGCATAAGCAATGGAATCTTGCTGAGCCTTTGAGAAAGCATCAACAATCTTCTGAACTACATCTTCAGAAAGGGATGACTGAGTAGTGGAAGAGGAGGCGATGAGCAAGTCAATCTTATCATGAAGCTCCTTGAGATGTCGCTTGGTTACGGGAGCATCGTCATCGTCATCACTCTGAACTTGAAACAGATTGTAGTAGACCGAGTCAAACATCATATCCTCTCTTCCAAGGAGTAGTTCTTCTCCTTCTGAAGCATGATCAGGAGAGGGTGGGGGTGGTGAAGCTGGTGGAGCTGAAGTGTGAGTAGGTTCGGGGTGGGTTGTTTTGGGCTTTGGTGTAGGTTCGGGTGCTTTTGTGGTTTCGGGTGCTGGAGTAGGTTCGGGTGCATCAGTATGAACCCCCGTATCAGATACGTTGGCTCTAACATCTGTAGTGGATGTTGTGGTTGCTTCGGTGAATATTGGTGTTGGTATGGGGATCGAAGTGGATGGTATTGAAGTAGTGGAAGTTATTGGGGGAATAGAAAAAGGAATGGTTCTAGGTGGAGAATTAATGGGAGAAGTAGAGACATGAACTTCTGGTGTAGGAGATCTGGGTGGAGTGTTGCCACGTGGAGATTCGTCAGAATCCAAACTCTCACCCTCAGACTCGCTTGAGGAGGAAGCGATGATCAGCTTTCGCTTGGGCTGAGTTTTTCGGCGCTTTTGCTGCGGAGACTGAGCAGCCTTGGTTGGTTTCCTCTTCTTTGGAGAAGGGCCTTTAGCCCTTTTCGCCACCTGTTTCCCTTTATCAGCCTTCTTGCCTCTTGGAGCAGGCTTGTCGGCGTCATGAATGGACTTCAACATCTCCGAAGTGAGATCCCTCGGACCAGAACGCTTGAATTCTTTGTATGTTCTGATAATCCGACTATCAGCAGGAACGTCGCCATACATAGTTTACGGAATTGAACCGTTGAATGGAAACTTGGAAGCATCCGAGACAATGATCTTCGTGGTATGGAATGTACCAATCGAAGACATTGGAGCACTAGCGACAATGGGGACGTGGTACTTGTCCATCACTCATTTCGTGATCAAGGTCCAAAACCTAGCGTAAGAAACCTCTGAATGCCTGGAAGTAGAGGAGAGACTCTGGATGAGCTGTTGCCATAGAACAGACCCATAATCTACATTGATGCCATTGTAGATTCCATACATTATTGATAAAAATAACCGACTGGCACCATCAGATCCAGCACTTCTTTCAGAAAGCCCTTTGAATAGAACAGTGAACATCCCGTTCCACTGTGGAGGTAGGGACGACTTCTTGAACTTTGCGACTGAAGTAAGCACCTCCGTATAACCCATATTGTAAAACATGTTGAACAAGTGCCCCAGTGGAATCGTCTCAGGGTTAACCCTCGTAGAATCAGCTTCAAACCCTAACAGGGAGCAAAACCTTTGCTTTGAAATTGAGGCTTTGTGCTGAAAAACATCAAAGAAGATTCTGTCAACAGCCTTGTCATAATGAGCAGTCGCAAAGATTTGCGACAAGAACTCCATCAGAACAGATTCAGCCCTTGTAAGTGCAGGAGCGATCGGAGAAAACTTCAAGCACTCGATAATGGGGAACATGAAGGCATCGTAAGCTTGAGGAGTTAAATCAATGATGAGGCTTTGTTGTGGGCGAATGGATAGTATGTGGGATGTTGCGTGAACAGAAGAAGAATCTGCCATTGCTTGAATAGAGTGGAGAAGATGATGAACATGCAAGTATTAAGGAATTTTTGCTCTCTGGAAATTTTGATTGCGGTAAATAGGTAAATGAAGTATTATGTTGCCTTTTATACTGGGGATTTAGGAGAGAGAAAGATCTTCCCAAATCTTCAATTGAAAATCGAAGAGTTTTCCGGAGTTGACTGATGCGTGACAGTTGGGGTAGCCGATGATCACGCATGAGAGAGAGTGTCAGACCCCTAAAAACACGCCTCCCATCAAGCGCCGTTTGGATATGAACCGTTTCCGATTCACACGCGCCCCTTCTGCGCCATTTGGAGATGAGACGGTTCCAATTCGCACGCTTTCCCTTTTGCGCCGTTTGAAATCAAATCGATTAGACTCCCGCCTGAGTCAGCAAGGCTTCATCTTATCCCTTTAAATTGTAACAACATCTTTTGAAAAATCCCCCACGTGGATTAAAATCAACCACAACCTTTAATCAACCATTAATCCAATGAAAATGCCTGTAATTATTAGAACATGAATTTTGGAAAATCAAAGATTTTCGTGCTAAGAGTGTAAAAGAAAAGAAATAAAGCAATACTTTTTAGGAAAAAATGTGATGTCAATAAAGACACGAAACAAATGATCCCGGGCACGAATCTCTTCCTCCAAAGTCAAGAGAGACCTTAAAGTGTTTGTTTGGTTTCCCGTTGAATAACGATCAAACACTTATTAAGAAGTGTTGAAAGGCTCCTTTTAACTAGGCTTATAAGGGTGGCTTTCGCTTCGATTCAACATTCCTAATCTTGATATAAGATAGAAAGTGAACGAAGTACTTGTGAGACCGGTGTAGTCTGTTGAACAAGTAGGTTGAGAATAATTTAAACTGGCTAGGAATATAAAATCTCAAAAAAAATTAAAACTGGATCCCAAGGGAAGAAATGTTATTGGTTGTAACAATTTCATAGGAATCACACAAAAGAAAAATTTGAGATAGCATTAAGATACGTCCGTCAATTCAATGGTGAAAACTAGAGCAAATTAATTGGTCACCGTCAATTCGTATTGGGTATTGAATTTTGGGTTTCACTTAGCTCGTAGTGGCACGAAACTAAGATCATGAACACAGTTATTGTGTAACCATAAACCTCAGTGGTAATTTCTGAGAGTCTCAAGGGTTACGTTTGTGAAACGAGTGTGATGGAGAAATGAAATGTAGATGGTGTAAGAAATCAAAGTACCTCTGCTGCGAAAAATAGGACCAAGTAGAAAACTCTTATCTTATGTGAGAAGAGAGTTAGGTAGCTCATGATTAGAATAAATATGATAGCCTAATTGGGAAGACAAGGTTTGTGTATACCAAGTCATTAAGGCTATTATTCAGAATCAGGTGAGGCTTTGGACACATACAACAGTATGCTTCTAGGGACACTTAGCTAATGTCAACAATTTCCCCATAAACGAACACACAAATAAAATTAAAGCCAAAAAGAAAATAAAGAATAAAATATTTTTGGAGTTTTTGATAATAATAATAAAAAAAAAGAAATTTATTTTTTTGGAACCGAACCCGAGCGTTCGGTCTATTTCGGTTGTGAAAAACTTTGGAACTAAACCCGAGCGTTCGGTCTATTTCGGGTGAGAAAAATTTTGAAACCGAACCCGAACGTTCGGTCTATTTCGGTTACCAAAGAAAATAGATTTTCAAAAAGAGAATAGTTTTGACAATAAGAGAAATGCATTTGGAACAATGATACAAAAGATTTACAACCAAGAAAACTATCTTTGATTGAGGAGCGAAAACCAGATGATTCAACCGAACCCGAGCGTTCGGTTCATTTCGGTACATTAGTGCAAGAGCCGAACCCGAACGTTCGGTCGATTTCGCTTTTTACGTTTGAGTATGAGTGGTAATTTTTGGTACGGACTCCGATTCCATCATGCCTAGCCCTTGTAGAATTTTGTTAAACGATGCTTCAGGAAGAGCTTTGGTGAAGATGTCAGCCAGTTGATCAGTGGTTCGAACAAAATGAATTTCGACGTTCCCATCTTCCACATGATCTTTAGTGAAGTGATACCTCAGTGCTATGTGCTTGGTCTTGGAGTGTTGCACTGGGTTATGACAGATCCTAATTGCACTTTCAGAGTCACAATATAGTGGGATCTTTTTCATATTGAGTCCATAGTCCCGGAATTGACTTTGGATCCAAATCACTTGAGAAGTACACGAGGCAGCTGCAATGTATTCCGCTTCAGCTGTAGACAAAGACACACAAGTTTGTTTCTTTGATTGCCAGCTAACCAACTTCCCGTCAAGGAATTGGCAGCCTCCCGTGGTGCTTTTCCTGTCTAGTCCACAACCTCCAAGGTCTGCATCTGGGTAGGCTTGAACGAAGAAGCCTGAGTTGGATGGATACCATAGGCCTAAAGAGGTAGTTCGCTTGAGATAACGGAGTATGTTCTTCACTGCAAGCATATGAGGTTCACGTGGATTCGCTTGAAATCTAGCACAATAGCATACAGAGAACATTATATCAGGCCTGCTAGCAGTAAGATACATCAGAGAGCCGATTATCTGGCGATATAGCGTAATATCAACTGCTGGCTTATCCAAGGATGGAGTGAGCTTGGTGCCGAACGCCATTGGAACTTTAACCTTCGAATCTCCCATCATGCCAAATTTTGCAAGGAGAGTCTTTGTGTAAGCCTCCTGATTAATAAAGATGCCTTCGGGTCCCTATCTAATATTTAAACCAAGGAAAAAGTTAATTGGACCCATTGAGCTCATTTCAAATTTAGTCTCCATCAGCTTTTTGAATTCAGCCGTTAAGCTAGGATTCGTTGAGCCAAAGATGATATCATTGACGTAAATTTGAACAATCATAAGGTGGTTACCTTCCTTCTTACGAAAGAAGGTTGGGTCAACCGAACCTTGTTTGAATTTGGACATCTTTAAAAACTTGGTAAGCGTTTCATACCAGGCTCTCGGAGCTTGTTGCAGTCCATATACGGCTTTGTCCAAAATGTAACAATGATTAGGGTACCTTTCATTTATGAATCCAGGAGGTTGCTCCACGTACACGGTTTATTCAAGTTCTCCATTTAGAAATGCACACTTGACATCCATTTGGTAGACTTCAAAGTTTTTATGTACAGCATAGACAAGAAATATTCTAACAGATTCCAGCCTAGCTACAGGAGCAAAAGTTTCTTCATAGTCAATTCCTTCCTCCTGACAGTATCCTTTCACCACCAAACGCGCTTTGTTTCGTATCACGTTGCCTTCCTTGTCCATTTTATTTCTGAAGACCCATTTGAGACCAACAACTGAGGCATCTTGAGGAGTTGGAATGAGGCGCCAAACTTTATTCCTTTCGAATTCATTCAATTCGTCTTGCATAGCTTGAACCCAATCGGAGTGCTCAAGAGCAGTGTTAACTGTCTTTGGTTCAACTTTTGAGACGAAGGAGTTAAACATACAGAATTCTACTTTTGAAAATAAGGAAGTTTGTTTTGCCTTAAGTTGTGATCGGGTCAGAACCTTTTCAGAGACATTACCGACAACCTGGGAGACATGATGATTTCTGGTCCATTTGACAAGAGGAGGGTAATTTGGATCATAGGATGGATCCAATTCAGCGTTTACCAACTCTTCTAGTTCAGGTTGACTGTCATCGTCATAAAGCATATCAACATTCTCCCCCTCAACAGATAAGCTTTCAGATATGTCTTGAGTTTCTTGAGCTACAGGGGTTTTGGGCGGTATCGAGATTTCGGGTGTTGACGCACCTTCGGGTGATGTAGCACTTTCGGGTGTTGTAACACTTTCGGGTATTGTAGCACCTTCGGGTACTGCTGATCGTTCGGGAGTAGCTTGAGAACTGTCCTCCCCCTCAACATGTGAACTGTTCTGTAATGAAGAAGATGGCTCCTCCCCCTCGATTGAAGCATTGTGCTGTAGAGGTTCATTGGAACAAGATCCTCCTTCATTCATTTGTTTGGCAGCATCTTCGATGAGTTGCTTCAAATGATCTACTTTATTGTCTGCTGCACTGACTTCCGAGAGAGTAGCCTTTTCTGGTTCATCAAATAACTCGACAAACTTCTCAAATAGATTTGCGATCGAGGCTGTGACTTGGCCTGTTTGAGGAAAGATTTCTCCAACTGCGTCTTCGTTGGCCTTTAGCTTTTTGACATAGCTATCATCAAAAGTCACGTAATAAGTCTCTTCTATTTTTCTTGATCGCTTGTTTAATACCTTGTACGCTTTAGAAGTGAGAGAATATCCCAGAAATATCCCTTCATCGGCTTTGACATCGAACTTGTTACGGTGTTCTTTAGAATTGAAGATGAAGCACCGTGAGCCGAACACGTGGAAAAATTTGACATTTGGCTTCCTGTTGTTGATGATCTCATAAGGAGTGAGAGTGAATCGCTTATTGAGATATGACCTGTTCTGCGTAAAACAAGCTGCAACAATAGCATCAGCCCAAAAATATAAAGGTAAATAAGCAAATCTTAGCATGGTTCGGGCCGTCTCACACAAAGATCGGTTTCGTCTTTCGACAATCCCGTTTTGTTGAGGAGTGTAGGGAGCTGAGAAGTTATGACTGGTTCCTTTGTCGGCCAAGAATTCTTCGAATTCTTTGTTTTTGAACTCCAGTCCATTGTCGCTCCGGATGTTGCGAACGACTTTCTTCAGCTGTACTTCAACCTGCTTGATGAACACCTTTAGCTTGAGAGTCGCTTCAGATTTATGCTTTAGAAAGAACACCCATGTAAAACGCGAGAAGTCATCAACAATGACAAGAATGTACTTGCTACCGCCGATGCTTTCGATAGATGATGGACCATACAGATCAATGTGAATTAACTCTAGTGGTTCAACAACTTTGGTGTTTATAATAGATGGATGACTTTGACGACTCTGCTTCCCCATTTCACATGCAGCACACAAATGTTCTCTATCGAACTTGAGCAATGGAAGACCTCGAACATGACCTCCAGTGACAAGTTTGTTGATGTCCTTAAAGTTGAGATGAGAGAGCCTTCGGTGCCACAACCAGCTTTCGTCAGATTGTGCTTTGGATAACAGGCAGATAGCTGGATTCCCTTTGATGGGTTTGAGGTTCAGGGGAAACATTTCGCCTTTGCGCTCCGATTTGAGAATGACTCTTTTCGTTTTCTTCTCAATTATTTCCGAACCCTCATCATCGAATGAAACCTTGAGACCGGTACCTCCAACAAGCTGAGATACACTGATGAGGCTGTGCTGTAGTCCTTCAACGTATGCAACCTTCCTAATCGTAAAATCACCATTTGTAATCATTCGATAGCCTTTTATGGTGCCGAAGGAGTTGTTCCCAAACTTGACATTTCCACCGTTTGAAAGAGACCGAAATTCCCTCAGCTCTTCCTTCCTTCCTGTCATGTGACGTGAGCAGCCACTGTCAATGTACCATTCTTCGTCAAACTGCTTGTCACTAATAACCTGCAAAAATTAAGCAAATTTAGGAACCCAAAGTTTCTTGGGTCCACGTGAGCCTTTCACAGGAACAGGAATAGTAAGAGAATTGTCAACAAGATATGTTCTTTTTATTAACGTTGTTTCATCTTTCTTTTTAATGGTGAAAACCTTAATTTTATTGGGATTTGTTTCTTTCGGTTTGGATTCTGGTTTAGGTATTTGGACTCTGGGATTTGTTTGATTTGTTTCAACTGATGAAAACTTTGATTTTCCTTTCATATCTGTTGATGATTTAGGTTTTTGAGTGCGAACAGAGTTGAATTTAGAAAGAGGTTGAGAGGAATTAGAAGAATTAGAAGAAGAGGAACGAGAGAAGTTAGACTGAGATGATTTCTTGGCTTGAGATTCTAAGTGACCCTTTTGTTTTTTATCATTAGTGGGACCGAACCTAGATCTTTGGTCTCTTTTGCTCTCGGAACCGAACCTCTACTTTCGGTAGATAGTGTTTTCTGAACCGAACCTTTGCTTTCGGTTGTCAAATTTTTCAGAACCGAACGTATCCTTTTGGTTGTTTTGACCTACATAACCGAACCTCTCTCTTCGGTTGTTATGACTCTCTTGTGACCTAACAGTGTTTTTCTCTGACTTTAAATTTCTGTCATGATAAGAGAAATGAGCATTTTGAGATTTCCATAACTGTTTTCTTTCAGAGAGATTCTTCTTGTATCTCTGATTCCTTTGCTGTTTTTGATTTCTCACCTGCTTCGGCTAACAATGGACATTCGCTTTTTGTTTTTGCTTTCTTTCAGCTGATTCACTTTGAACTGATGATGTGTCACTTGACGGAGTGACTTCTTTTGCTGATACTCCTTTTTCTTCAGGAACATTTTTTGTACCACTCGTACTTGGCACGTCGAAGCTATCAAGCTTGTTCAAAGGTTCTGGCACATATCTGCCTTTGGTTTTCCATGAAGTCCTTTCTGACAGACCAACTGTTTCGTTAGCATTGTCAATAGGAGCAGACCAAAAGAACTCATCACAACCATCAACATTATCTTCGTTTACAATAGCTATGAGTTCGGCTGTCTGATGTTCTGTTACGCCTGTGACTTTATACACCTGATTTGGAGTTGTTCTCACTTTTTGGTATACAACAACCTTTTCTTCAAGGATCGGGGACTTTTGTTGGGACAGACGAGCAAACTCCACAGAATTTTCTGAAATAAGATTTTTGTGGTTTTTGGGTTCGCTCTTGACAAACTCTGAACAGTCAACTGTGTCTTCAACAGAAATTTCACTCATATCATCGTCCTCATTGAGCTCAGATGCATTTTCAACATCAATTTTATTTTCTGAGCTCAGGTTGGCATTCAATGAGTCAAACTTTTGTATGGTTTCGGTTCTTAGTTTTAGTTTATCATTTTCATCCAAAAGATTTTTCAGCATGTCTTTATGGTCCTTGTTCTTTATGAAAGATTCGATTTTGTCTAGACCATACATATATGTCGGATTAACATCCTTAGACGAAACAACACTTTCACAGTTATATGCTTCAGCGTCAATTTCATCCTCCTTAAACTCAAGGAAGGGCAAAATCATGCGATGAATTTTCTGCCCTATTTCACAGTTTAAATGAAGTTGAGTGATATTAGTGTAAAGACGCTTAGCAATTAAACAAAAGACATTTCTCTGTTTTAAAAGTTTTAAATTGTCTCTTTGTAAATAAATGTTTTCATCCTTGGATTTGATTAACTCCGACTCCTTTAGCTCGATCCACATCCTCCGTTCCTCACTCTTTGAAGATACCCTGCTTATTTGGTCAGTTAGGTTAGAATTGGTGACCCGTGTTTGAGTTAAACTGCTGTCTAGATGAGAGATTCTTGAATTAACATTTTTTAATTCCTTTTCATATGAACTTTGTGGGACTTTGAATGAAACAAAAACTGATTGTACCTTCTTGATTAATTCATCAAGCTCGTTAAACTGCACGCTGAGAGGTTTTGCTGTGAAGCACAAGTCCTCTCGCTCCTTTGTGTCTTCATTCCCACCATCTGTGTTGTATCCCCTCATCTGAGACACGTCTGACACCATTAAACACTTTCCACCGCTCCCTTCACCTTTTGCAACATAGGCCTTTCCATGAGATGGCTTCCTGACTTCATCGTCCTCAGAATCGGTTGACCAGACCTCCACGCCACTGAACTCATCATCCGCTACCGAACCCTGCACAATTAAAGCATTCATAGAAGGGTTAGCAGTGGATTTCTTTCTTTTGATCTCTTCCAGCTTTTTCAACAACACAGTTTCTTCGTCTTTCTCCTCATCCTTTTCTGTCATTTTCTTGAGAACACAATCTTTGGCATAGTGGTTCTTTCCTCCACAATAATAGCAGCTCACACCCGAATCTCCTTTAGCTTTCGGTTCCTTCTTTGGTTCTTCTGCCTTCGGTTCTTCCCTAAACTTTTCAGAACTGTAACTTCCCTGCCCGTTTCGGTTCTTATTTGCAGGGAACCTTTTGTTGATGAACCTCTTTGGGTTTGACACCATCATTGCATAGTCTTCAGAGGTAAGGTCATAATCCTCTAGGTTGAGGTCTTCATCTTCCATCACAGCTTTGCTTTTGGACAGAAGGGCCAATGATCCCAAGCTTGAAACCACATTTTTCTCCTGTAACACAATCTTTTCTTGGGATTTCAAAATCCCTACCAGTTTCGCCAAAGAGTAAGATTTGAATTGCTCATGCGCTTTAACAGTGGACACAACCGCTCTCCACTCAGATCTGAGACCGTTTAAAAATGTAACCTTTTGTTCAATCAACTTCCTTTCAATATCATGTTTAATCATCTTACTAAGAAGATGATTGAAGCGATCGAACGTCTGAGTTACAGTTTCTTCAGGACTCTGCTTGAATTCACCAAATTCGGACAAAAGCAAGGTTTGAATGGAATGCTCGAGATCTTCATCCGTAGAATATAACTCTCGCAGCCTATCCCATATTTCTTTGGCAGTGCTGCATGAACTCACCAGCCTGAAAGTGTCAGATTGAAGAGCGAATCTGATTAGTCTCAATGCTTTAATATTGCATTGAAATTTATCTTTTTCGTCTTGAGCAATATCTTTAACATCTTTCAAAAGATCATTATACTCCTTCTAAGTTTTAATAATTCTTGAAGTTGCTGAATGAGCGAATGGTCCAGATACGATTGCTTCCCAGATGAGATATCCATTGTCCTCAGATCCGATGACATAATCTTCAAAGTGATGTGTCTAGACCTCGTAATCCTGGGTGTAAAGGATGGGAATTTTTGTCGTTGATCCAATGCTGTTTGAGATGTTAATGGGATTAGATTGCGACTCGTCCATGCTTGATCCAATGCTGTTTGAGTTACGTCAATTATAGGATGACGGCTCAATAAATATCAGTAAATGCGGAATAACCCTAATCGCAACCTTTTTCACAAAAAAGAAGTGTATGAATTACACAGCCTCCTTCTCTGATACCAATTGATGAGTTATTAAACAAACTTGAAGATCGATTAGATCTTTGTAACAAGTAGTGCGAAGAACATAAAACAATAAACAAGACAAGATTGAATCACAATGTGTCGAATGATTAATTCAAACAATCCTCAGCAGAGCTCGACTAAGAACTTCTGCTGTAGAGGATTTAGGGTTACAAGAACGATAATAAAACTTCTTTGATCAATCTATTCTATTTTTTCTATCGTTAACCTAAGATGCATGCAAGCACCTTTATTTATAATAAGCCCTACTATACTCACGGATGGTTAGGCCCATACCGGAGATACAAAAACGGACTAACAAACGAGCCCAATAGACGCAACATACAAAACATGACCCAACACCTTCGAGTGGAAGGTTCACTCGACGATTCGAGTGAGGCATTGGAAGAGTCAGAAGACACGCATGGACTCGCCGAGTCATCCCTATGTACTCGCCGAGTCTGGTCAGAGTTGACCGTTGACTTGAGTTGACTTTTGTTGACTTTGGGGTTTGGTCAACATAGGTAATAGAGGCCATGGAGGGGTAAAATGGTCTTTTAACCACTATTTGATTAGAAAGGGAAAAAGTAATCGCCGGTTTAATTAGATTTGAGACTTCGAGTGTTAATTAGAGATATTGGCCTTATGTGTTAGGCGGTGGTGAGTTCGAGATTCAAGTGTGAGGATATCTGCTTTCTGCTTGCCAGGTGAGTCTTCTCATTATACTTTACCTAGAGTGGTAATAGAGTTATGCGACAGAGTTATTGTATGCTATCTATGCGATGTGTGGCACTGCATTATTTCTATGTGATTTATGCTGTGTGTATATCAGAGTTAGGACTGGAAGGTCCACAGAGCTAGGACCAGAGGGTCCACAGAGTTAGGTTTAGAGTTATGTGCCAGTGTATTTGTATGCTATTTATTTTATGAGATGTATTGTGATATGTGATATGATATGCATGATTCAGAGTTATTAGAATTAGGACCTTTGGGTCCATAGAGTTAGGGCCAGAGGGTCCACAGAGAGTTGGGACTGGAGGGTCCCACTGAGACACACTGACCAGAGGGTTAACAGAGTTATAGCCTTGAGTGGCTAATATGTGTTAGAGTGGTATTTTGGGGAACTCACTAAGCTTCGTGCTTACAATGTTTTGTGTTATATGTTTCAGGTTTTCTCAGGATCACGGGACGACACCGGCTCGATTGTACACACCTGAAGAAGCATTTGTTTTGAGGATCTTGGTCTATTAATTGATTGAACAAAAGATTCATGTATTGTAATTTAAACAAAAAGGGAAATTTTTTATGAAAAGTGATAAAGGGATAAATGATGTTAAACGAAAAATTTGTTTTAAAAATTTCGGTGTTACAAGTTGGTATCAGAGCCTTGCTTTGAGGGACTCGGATGCACCTTCGGGTAAATCTGGACTCAAACTGAGGAAGTAAGAAAAGTTTTCAAAGAAATGATTTTATAAAAGTGAATAAGAGTTCAAAGAGAAAGCGAGAAAGAGCAGTGTGTACAATCAGCCAGAGCCCGAACGGTGATTTCCCAAAATACCCTTACTTTTGTGTTATGAGATATTTATGATACATTTTATGAGATATTATGCATGCTAGAGACAGGCTAGGTATTTCATATCTTAGGACTAGAGTGGCCTGATTTGTGATGCCTTAGCCTAGGAGTTGTTGTTATATGTGATGTGCTTTTGAGTATGAGTGAGAGTATTCAGTTGGAATCCTTTTAGGGGATTTGAGTAGAGGAGTAATCTAGGAGAGACGCCTAGATGAGTATTGTGGTGCTTATCGAAAGAATAGTTAGAACCCGTGAGGGGTAGAGTTGCAGAGTTCGGTGGTACTTTTGAGAATGAGCAGAGCAAGCGGAGTTATCACCCAGAGTGAGTTCTATGTATTCTTCGATGCTCGAATGTTGCTTGCTTCGTGCTTTGTGGAACTCTCGATGATGGGAGTTAGCTACCAAGTGAATATGACGATATTCAGGAGGTAGATGGTTGGCATCATTAGGAGCTCTTCAGCAGTTGATGGCGGAGAAGTGGGAGGACCAAGGAAGAGCCTGGGGAGTGACCTTAGTCAGATGAGTACACTGGCGGAGTAGAGCATTTTGCTGAGGAGCGAGCACGTGTGTCGGAATTAGTGAACGAGAAGGTTGAGCAGCTACTTAGGAGCTCTGTAATGGTCCGTGTGGAAAGTATGGGTAGATGTGGCAGGTAGTATTGGCCCGTACTACCGAAAGCAGAGGACCCATATTCAATACAGGGAGTATTCTGAAGGTTCTAAGTAGCAGATTGAGGAGTGATGTTATGGTTCGAGTACCATACATCGGAGCAGATTGAGGAGTGATGTTATGGTTCGAGTACCATACATCGGAGCAGATTGAGGATGTAACAACGTAATTTTCAAAACAAAATTTTTAATTTTCATCAACCAAGCTCACATAAAAATGTTCTAAAAAACATCCAACAGTAGTTATTGAAACATAACATATCCCAAGATCATAAAAATCAAATCCTCTCTCTAGTGTGTACGGGTCACGCCGGCGCCTTTCCTCGGTACTCGCTAGTACCTAAAACACATAACACAACAACTGTAAGCATAAATGCTTAGTGGGTTCCCCAAAATACCGCATACAACACATACGCCACTCGAAGCTATATTAAGACCCTCCGGTCAATGTGTCTCAGCGGGACCCTCCAGTCCCGTAGCTCTTTGGACCCTCTGGTCCGGTCATAGCTCGTTGGACCCTCCGGCCCGGTCTGTATCGTTGGACCCTCCGGTCCAGTCTATAACATCATACAACATACATATAACATATAGCACATAATCTCATACGTAACACATAAGACCCTTTGGTCAACATATAATACCACTCTAGGTAACGTATAGTGAGAAGACTCACCTCGTGTAACTCGGTAACATGAAATCCTCGAACTCAGCGAAATAAGACCTAGCCTCCGCCTAATCATATGAAATAATCTCATGTCATCAATATAATTCCCAGGGATAGACCTTTTCCTCAAATCACTCTCAAGGGAGGTAAAAGACCATTTTACCCCTTACTAGACTCAATTGCACTAAAGTTGACCAAACCCTAAAAGTCAACAGCAAGCAGTACGCGGGACGTACCAGCTCCTGTACGCGGGGCGTACTCTTGCATTCCAGAAACGGGGTACGCAGCCCCTTACGCGGTGCATACTGGGATTACGCCCAGTGTAATGCCCAGTTTGCACATCCAACTCATTTAGGTCTTAAACGGTTAAGACTCTCATCCAAAATTCAGATCTGACCCTTCTAATATGACTTAATCCATAAAGTTGAAGCCTTTAAGCCTTTGCATGGCTGTAAAGGTCACTTTGAGCTCAAAACACCTTTCCTCTTTCCATAATGAGACTATAACTCATGCATGCCACAAGATCCACATCCAAGACTTGATTTTTATGACTCCTCAGCATATAATACACTAGAAAAGGTCAGATCTAAGCTTATGGAGACTCTTTGCACAAAAAGTCTCCAACTTTGAACCAAAAACCCTAAAATGGTCCAAAAAGCAAAACTCATGAAGAACAAGGAAAGCTTTGAGCTTTTTACCTCAGGAAGGATCTCCAACCACAGAAGAACTCGGATCTACACTTGCTCTTCAACTTCTAGCTCCAACAATGGCTCCTTCTTCTCCTTCTTCACCTTGAAAGGACAACCTCAAGCTCAAAAACTCACACACAAGCTTAAGCACGAATCTCAGCTCTTCAAGGACTCTCTCAAGGGTGTATGGTGGCTAGGGCAAAGGACTACATGTTCCTTTTATAGTGCAAGGCCACCGATTAGGGTTTTGCATCTGGGTCGGTTACGCCCGGCGTAACCTTGGGTACGCCCAGCGTACCCGGATGACCCGCATACAAATTAAGCGCGCGAGTACGCGCGGCGTAACACCAGTACGCCCAGCGTACTCACCCAATACACGTTCCACTTTAAGGGACTAACTAGCCAATTCTCCAAAATAGAAGGGTTATAATGCTAACCTGGATTTTGGGCTGTTACAATTCTTCCCCACTAGAACCAGACTTCGCCCTCGAAGTCTTATGCTGTGAACAACTCCGGATGCTGCCCCCCGCATCTCCGACTCCGGCTCCCAGGTCAGCTCGGACCCTTTCCGATGTTGCAACTGGACTTGAACCAGAGGCACTTCCTTGTTCCTCAAAAGCCTAATCCTCCGATCCAAGATTGCGATCGGCTTCTCGGCATAATTCAGACTTGCGTCCACCAGGATATCCTCTAACGGTACCACTGCCGACTCATCAGCAATACACTTCCTCAGCTGCGACATGTGGAAGGTATCATGAATCTGGTCCAATTCTGTAGGTAGCTCCAAGCGGTACGCTACCTTGCCCAGCCTTGCGATCACCCTAAACGGCCCAATATACCGGGGTCCCAGCTTGCCCCTCTTCCTGAATCGGATCACTCCTTTCCAAGGAGATACCTTCAGGAGCACGAAATTTCCAACTTGGAACTCGAGCTGAGATCGTCGCCTATCCGCATAACTCTTTTGGCGACTCTGAGCGGACAACAACCTCTGTTTGACCTGCTGGATCTGCTCTGTCATCTGAAGTATAATCTCCGTACTACCCATCACGCGTTGCCCTACTTCTCCCCAGCATATGGGGGTTCGACGCCTCCTCCCATACAATAGCTCAAAAGGTGGCATACCAATGCTTAAATGATGGCTGTTGTTGTAGGGGAAAGGGTTTCGGAGGATCATCAGCGTGTTCTGAAGCGTTAGCACTTTCTTTGTATTCCAATTGAGTGTTTGGATACACTGAAGTTGCGCATTGGGTAAAATGAAGAATTATTTATGGGGTTCAAAGGAAATGTATTGTTGTATCTGTATGGTGCTGGGGGTAGGAGGCAATGGTTGAGGCAGGACATTGTGATGTTCTGCAATGGTGTTTCGTGGTACCCGGGTATATTGTCCCGATTTTAGAGTTATTTAGAATCTTGAGTTTGAGACGACTAGTGGTGTATCATGTATCTACGGTTCCAGTGGGAGCCCTTCGGGTATTGACATCAAGAGGGATTATATAAGAAAGTGGATCTCCGTAGAGGTAGGTATTTTGTTATAGCGGTTGCCGCCTGAGTCTGTGATGCATATTTGGGACAAGTGTGTGTAGCTATCTATGATAGTCTACGGAGCATGAGTTAGTGGACGTAGTGTGGCGTTGTAATGAGAATGAGAGTATGGGGTGTTGTGATGCTACGAGGAGCCGTAGTACTCACAAGTTAGAGAGAGGGAGTCGTGATACTACGGGGAGCCGTAGTATTCACTAGTTAGAGGGTGTTGTGATGCTACGGGGAGCCGTAGTACTCACAAGTCAGTGAGAGGGAGTCGTGGTACTACGGGGAGCCGTAGTACTCACTAGTCAGTTGGTGTTGTGGTGCTACGGGGAGCCGTATTACTCACTAGTCAGAGGCTGTCGTGATGTTGCAGGGAGCCATAGTACTCACTAGACGGCAAGAGAGTGTGATGATGGAGTGTTCTCCGATCAGTGTATGATGCAGAAGATTTTTAGGCTTGAGTAGCCCTAGTATTAAGTTTTGGAGCCTGGTGGTTGAACCAGGGGCGAGATTGGGGTCTCCGTATCTGTCAGGGCTAAGTCAATTTTCGGTCGGGTTGTAGTTTTCGTTTGAGAATTTTGTGACTTGTGTGTTACAGGGCCGAGATAGTTGATGCAAAGAGGAAGTCAGTGAGAGCTCTTCTGTGGAGAGCCAGGCAGAGTTGTACGTGAGGGAGGTGGTATCGCGGCACGGAGTACCGATCTCGATTGTCTCAGATCGAGATGTACGTTTCACTTCCAAATTCTGGAAGAAATTCCATGAGGAGTTGGGCACGAGGTTGCATTTTAATACCGCCTACCTCCCACAGATTGACGGGCAGAGCGAGCGGACGATTCAGACGCTCTAGGACATGCTTCGAGCATGTGTATTAGATTTCGGAGGGAGTTGGGACACGTACTTACCCTTGGCTGAGATTTCCTATAACAACAGCCATCATTCGAGCATTGGTATGCCACCCTTTGAGTTGTTGTATGGGAGGAGGTGTCGGACTCCCATTTGCTGGGACCCCGATATATTGGCCCATTCCGAGTGATTGCGAGGGTAGGCAGGGTAGCCTACTGGTTGGAGCTACCTACAGAGTTGGGCTAGATTCATGACACCTTTCACGTACTGCGGCTGAGGAAGTGTATAGCTGACAAGTTGGCAGTGGTACCATTAGAGGATATTCAGGTGGATGCGAGCCTGAACTATGTTGAGAGACCGGTCGCGATTATGGATCGGAAGATCAAGGTTCGGAGGAACAAGGAAGTGCCCCTGGTGCAGGTCCAGTGGCAACATCGAAAGGGGTCCGAGTTGACTTGGGAGCTGGAGCGAGAGATGCGTGAGCAGTATTCAGAGTTGTGTACGGAGGAATGATTTCGAGGGCGAAATCTAATTCAAGTGGGGGAGAATTGTAACATCCAGATTCTTAGGGTTATTATGGTGTAGATTAATCTTGTGATTAAAGGAGAGACTCGACGAGTTGTGGATCCAACTTGCCGAGTCGAGTTGGGCTTCTCACGCGGATTTAACGAGTGGACTCGACGAGTCACAGGAGGGACTCGCCGAGTAGGTGCTGGGCAGAGAAACCCTAATTTCTCGGGTTTGGGACCTATTTAGAGGTCCTTATGGCCTTCATTTGTGGCCATTACACCCTGAGAAACCCTAGAGAGCAGAGAGAAAGCATGTGGTGCAAGAGGAGGGCTAATCCATCATCTTTTGGTGTGTCTTAGCAAAGGGAAGGATGGATTTCGAGCTAGGATGTCCTGTGGGACTCAAATCTTCCATCATTTCATTCAGAGCTGATGTGAGAGGTAAGGATTCATGTCCATCTTCGTTTGGGTAATAGATTTCATGAACCTAGGGTTTCTTCTCTTCTTTTGGTAAGAGATCTAGAGTATGTGATGCCCTCTTGTGTCTATATCTTCAGACCTGGACCTTGAGAGGTCCAGAGAGTCCCTATTCCCCAGCTTTATGCAGTCCTTTATGAATTTGCAGCTAAGGTTATCATTTTAAGGGTTATTTATCCATTTATGGCTATATGTGGGTTGTATGAACATAAAGTTTGAACCTTTAAGTGTTTATTGAGATTGGGAAGGTCGGATCTATGGATTAGAGGAACAGATCTGACCTCAAAAGGTCGTTTGAGTATGATCATGAAAGCAACTCACCGAGTTCATAATTGGACTCGACGAGTCGAGTCAGGTTGCCCAACGATTTGAATTCAATGGAAACCCTTCGAGTGGAAGGTTCACTCGACGAGTCGAGTGAGGCCTTGGAAGAGTCAGAAGACACGCATGGACTCGCCGAGTCATCCCTGTGTACTCGACGAGTCTGGTCAGAGTTGACCGTTGACTTGAGTTGACTTTTGTTGACTTTGGGGTTTGGTCAACATAGGTAATAGAGGCCATGGAGGGGTAAAATGGTCTTTTAACCACTATTTGATTAGAAAGGGAAAAAGTAATCGCTGGTTTAATTAGATTTGAGACTTCGAGTGTTAATTAGAGATATTGGCCTTATGTGTTAGGCGGTGGTGAGTTCGAGATTCAAGTGTGAGGATATCTGCTTTCTGCTTGCCAGGTGAGTCTTCTCATTATACTTTACCTAGAGTGGTAATAGAGTTATGCGACAGAGTTATTGTATGCTATCTATGCGATGTGTGGCACTGCATTATTTCTATGTGATTTATGCTGTGTGTATATCAGAGTTAGGACTGGAAGGTCCACAGAGCTAGGACCAGAGGGTCCACAGAGTTAGGTTTAGAGTTATGTGCCAGTGTATTTGTATGCTATTTATTTTATGAGATGTATTGTGATATGTGATATGATATGCATGATTCAGAGTTATTAGAATTAGGACCTTTGGGTCCATAGAGTTAGGGCCAGAGGGTCCACAGAGAGTTGGGACTGGAGGGTCCCACTGAGACACACTGACCAGAGGCTCAACAGAGTAATAGTGGTATTTTGGGGAACTCACTAAGCTTCGTGCTTACAGTGTTTTGTGTTATATGTTTCAGGTTTTCTCAGGATCACGGGACGGCACCGGCTCGATTGTACACACCGGAAGAAGCGTTTGTTTTGAGGATCCTGGTCTATTAATTGATTGAACAAAAGAGTCGTGTATTGTAATTTAAACAAAAAGGGAGATTTTTATGAAAAGTGTTAAAGGGATAAACGATATTAAACGAAAATTTTGTTTTAAAAATTTTGGTGTTACATATATCTCATTAAAAGAAAATATGATGTTGAGCAAATTTTCTATAATTTTCAAAACCATGTTGAAAAACTTTTAAATGCTAAAATTCGTGCTATATAATCCGATTGGGGAGGTGAATATCACAAACTCCATCAATATTTTTAAAGAATAGGTATATCGCATCGTGTGTCTTGCCCGCATACGCCTCAACAAAATTGTATACCCGAGAGAAAACATCGACATATTGTCGAAACTGGTTTGGCTCTCTTAGCCCACTCTTCTCTTCCCTTGCGTTTTGGGGTCGAAGCATTCTTGACTGCCTGTTATTTGATAAATCGCTTACCTAATCGTGTCACAAACAATCTTGCACCCATTACCCGATTGCTCAAAATCACTCCCGACTACTCATTTCTTCGGAACTTTAGGTGTGCATGCTGGCCAAGTTTACGTAAATATAACACGCGAAAACTTGAATTTAGATCACAACTTTGCGTGTTTCTAGGTTAAAGCTCAATGCACAAAGGCTACAAGTGTTTGGATAGAAGCACAGGTCGCATCTACATTTCTCGTGATGTTTTTGATGAATCATTTTTTCCATTTGCTGATTCATCTAATAAATCTGCTTATCTTGCAAACTCATGTGTTGTGTCGTTTCCTCAATCTGAACCGGCTGTTTAAATGATCATATGACTAACCATGATTTATCTATGCTGTCCACTAATAACGACAATGCATCTACAACTCCATTACCGTCGATCCAAGGCTTTCAAACCAATGAAAACGTTGTTCCAACTCAGCCAAATATGACACAAGATACCTCGACGCCACCAGAAACACCAACCACCTCACCAGCAACATCACTTGAACCGGTCTCTCCTGAACCGGTTTCTCCTGCGCAGTCATCACCAACAGCTCCAGTTATTGTTTCGTTCCCAACAGCTGCTCCTTCAGGTGCTATTACCCGTGGTCAAGTGGGTAAATTGTTTCCTAAACAATATAATGATGGCACTATCCTATATAATCCTAACAGGAGAGCGTTTTTCACTACTCCCACTTCTCATAAATGAGCTCTGTCTGATCCAGCTTGGTACGAAGCAATGAAAACAGAATACGATGCTCTGCATGCAAACAAAACATGGGTTCTTGTTCCCAGACCCTCTGGTGTAAATATAGTTGGATGTAAATGGATTTTCAAAGTTAAACAAAATCCCGACGGTTCCATTGACAAGCACAAAGCACGTTTGGTTGCTCGTGGCTTTACTCAGCGGTATGGTATTTACTATCAAGAAACGTTTATTCCTGTTGTAAAACCAGCAACGGTAAGACTAATTCTTTCTTTAGCTGTTTCTCGCAAGTGGCATCTGCGACAAGTCGACATCAACAATGCGTTTCTTCATGGTCTTCTACATGAAGACGTATACATGAGTCAACCCCCTGGTTTTGAAGATTCCAATCGACCTCACTATGTGTGTAAGCTTCAAAAGGCTATCTACGGTCTTAAACAATCGCCTCGTGCCTAGTTCTCCCGTCTCAATGAAAAACTACATTATCTTGGTTTTCAATCCTCCAAGGCTGATACTTCCCTATTTCTCTTCAATCATGGTGGAGTTGTTATTTACCTGTTGGTCTATGTCGACGATATAATCATTTCCGGTTCATCGAAACAGGTGGTAGATAAGCTTGTCTGCGCATTGTCTTCCTCTTTTCCACTTAAAGATCTCGGTCGTTTGAATTATTTTCTAGGGATTGAAGTGGTTCACAATTCAGGGGACATCACATTACTTCAACACAAGTATGCTACTGATTTACTATATTGTGCCCACATGGAGAATTGTAAAACAATTTCAACCCTATGTCTGTCACAGAAAAATTGCTAGTAACCATGGAAGACCACTTATTGAAGAAGATGCAGTCAAATATAGAAGTATGGTTGGGGGTTTACAGTATCTCACGCTAACTCGACCTGACATTTCATTTGCAATAAACAAGGTATGCCAATACCTTTCCAAACTTACTGATCTACACTGGGAAGCTGTCAAAAGAATTCTGAGATATGTTAAAGGGACTGTATCTACCGGGTTAAGAATTAGACAATAAAACTCCACGTTATTAAGTGTGTTCACGGATGCAGACTGGGCAGGATGTTTAGATAATCGCAGGTCTACCGGAGGGTATGCTATATTTTTAGGTCCAAACTTGATATCGTGGAGCTCTCGTAAACAGCCAGCTGTATCTCGGTCTAGCACAGAGGCCGAGTACAAAGTTGTGGCAAACGGAACAGCTGAAGCGATTTGGATAGAATCATTACTTAAAGAATTGGAAGTTCATCAGCCAAAGCACCAATGTTATGGTGTGATAATTTAGGCGCAACATATTTGACAGTCAATCCAGTATTTCATATAAGAACCAAGCACATAGAGGTTGATTTTCATTTTTTCCGAGAGAAGGTAGCTATGGGTGCACTGGATGTCAGGTTCATTTCTTCTGGAGATCAAGTAGCTGATGGGTTTACTAAGCCAGCCACTAGAAACCTGTTGGAAAAATTAAAATACAATATAAACCTTGAAATGGTTGCGATTGAGGGGGAATGTAAAGAGAAGAAGATTAGATAGGAACGTATTATTCAAATGTTATATAGATAAGGTTTATTTGTTTAAGCTTATATGTGTATATCTCATACTTATATATATATATATATATGTATATATATATATATATATATATATATATATATATATATATATATATATATACATACAAGGTTCTAAAAGACATGAGGCGTGACGTGGCGGCAAGGCCAAGCCTCAAACTTAATGAGTTATGGTGAGCCATGGCGTTTTTCAAGGCGTGATGTAAGGCGACGATTTTGTATTAATTTATAGTTATATTACCGCATAAATATAAATTTATATGAAATATACCTAGTTTTTAGACGTGTTATATCAACAACTAATAACAGAAAGTTAATAAAAAACACAATACTTGTATATCCGACTAGAAAAGGTACAAAAAAGAGCAAAAAAACATGTCTCAAACGAAAAACACGCGCCATAACACGCCATAATGTGCCATGGCACGTCATATCACGACTTGCCACGCGCCTCGCCTAATAGCAACGTTATGAAGCTTTTCATAACGGCGACGCCGCGCCTCACGCCATGGCGCGCCTTTTAGAACACTGTATATATATATATATATATATATATATATATATATATATATATATATATATATATATATATGTATATATATGGGATTTTCTAATATGTGCCCTAAGGGCACACACAAGAAGTATTAATTATGAAAAATATTACCATAATTAAATTCGAAATACATTTATTATGGAAATTATTAATGCACTTCATATTTAATTATGGTAACATTTATTATAATTAATGTATTTTATAATTAATTATGGTAATATATATCATCAATTAATGCTTCTTATATGTGCCCTTAGGACACATATTAGAAAATCCCTATATGTATATATATATATATATATATATATATATATATATATATATATATATATATATATATATATATATATATATATATATATATATATATATATCAGATAATAACCTACGGGTTTTGTGTGGCAAATACATATTTTAACTAGAGAGCCAAATGATTTCTGCTTGAATTCAAAGAAAACGAGAACAAAACATGGATAGAGCTGGTAATTCGAGAAGCCAGGGTCTCCAAGGATTACAAATCCATACACACCAAAAAGATACCTTACACTCCACTACTACTGACATAAATAACAAACTTGCATAATTTAAATTACTAAACTACCCTCCAGTACTAATGACCATGTTGGTGATCTAAATTCCTACTTTTGCCCTTTCTTTTGTAAGTGAATGTTATGGGTGGTTTAGCAATACCCCACCCCCCACAGACTTCTAAGATCTTACTTGTTGTAATTAATCAAACAGAATATCAAGATGGAATACAAAAAATTATGGATTCAACAAACTAACTTCATATTACTGCTAATCAAAAGATTGCATAAAAAGATAGAAATTCTGGCGGTTCGAGATGCCAGGGATCTCCCAAAGAAAATAAACTACAACTTAACTGCCTGATCCCCTCACAACTGCTCCTGACTATATAAAGAACATAACTGAAAAAATAAATTAAGTTTACTTTCCTTTCTTGTCATTTCTTGAATAAGTGAGTAATGGTTTATTTCCTTTCTTGCCCTTCCTTGAGTAAGTAAACATGATTGGTGGTTTAGCAATACTCCCTCCCCAAACAGCCACCTTGTCCTCAAGGTGAAATGACGGAAATAAATGATTTATTGTAGTCAGGTCCTCCCAAGTTGCTTCAGTGGGTGGTAATTTCTGCCATTTAATTAACACTTCCTGTTGATTGCCATCTGGTTGTTCCCTGATTCGCACTTCTAACAACTCTTCTGGTTCCACCAGCAAGTCTTAGTTTCCTCAATCGTAACAAGTAACTTTTGAAGTTGAGAGTGATCCTCTACAACAAGCTTCAGCTATGACACTTGAAAAACAGGGTGTATTTGAGTTCGCACGGGAAGATCCAATTGATAGGCAATTGCTCCAATCCTTTGACTAACAGTAAATAGGCCATAAAAATGTGGAGCTAACTTCTCGCAAGCACGGTTCATCACTGATTTTTGTCGGTAAGGTTGTAATTTGAGATACACCTTATCTCCTACCTTGTACTCCACCTCTTTTATTTGTTTGTCCTCTACAGTTTTCATGCGCTGTTGAGCACGCAATAAGTTAAATTTGAGATCATTTAGGATTGCATCTCGCTCCAATAATCGGTCTTCAAGGGAAGCTACAACGGTTTGTCCCATTTCATATTTGATAACTTTAGGCGGATCCCTGCCATACAAGGCTTTAAATGGTGTACATTGGATACATACATGGTAAGATGTATTGTACCAATACTCTGCCCAAGATAACCAACGGGCCCATTGCTTGGGGCTGCCATTAATGAAACAACGTAAGTAAGTCTCCAATGTCTTATTCACAACTTCTGATTGTCTATCAGTTTGCGGGTGGTAGGAGGTACTTCGTTTAAGTGTAGTACCCTGCAAACGAAACAATTCTCGCCAAAACTTACTAAGAAAAATGCAGTCTCTATCTGACACAATAGATGTAGGAAAACCATGGAGTTTCACAATGTCTTTGACAAATAATCGGGCTACTGTTTCAGCACTAAAGGGGTGTTTCAGGCTAAAAAAAGGGGCGTATTTAGACAAATGATCTACCACAACGAGTATTACATAAGCCCCATGGGATTTTGGGTAATGCCTCAGTAAAATCCATTGCAACCGCATCCCAAACTTGATTAGGTAAATCAAGAGGTTGTAACAAGCTGGAGGGACGTGTAGTAGAATGTTTTTGTTGCTGACATAGCGCACATTCTTGTACATATCGCTGCACATCCTTGCGCATTCCCATCCAATACCACTCGCGGGCTAAACGGTGATAAGTTTTCAAATCACCTGAATGGCCTCCCATAACAAAATCATTATATTCTTGCAGCAACTTTGTAACATAAGTCGAGGTTTTAGGAATAACCAAACGATTTTGATAGAACAACTTGCCATGCTACACTCGAAACCCTGTTATTGTTTTGCCCGGTGTTTGAACTTGGGAGATAGTTTGTTGGATGAACTGATCCTACTCTATTTCTTTAAATAAATCTTCTAAAGAAAATAGATTAGTAGAGGAAAGGGAATGAAGCTCGATTTTTGCTTCATCTTTCCACGACAATGCATCTGCAGTGACATTAGTTGTCCCTTTTCTATATTGTATGTCAAAATCATACCCCATAAGTTTGCAAACCTACTTTTGGTATTGATTTCCTATCACCCGCTATTCAAGTAGAAACTTGAGACTCTTCTGATCCATTTTTATTATAAAATGTCTGCCAATAAGATAATGTCTCCATTTTTGGACTGTCCATACAATTGCAATCAACTCTCTCTCATATATGGGTTTCAATCGGTTCTTGAGTCCTAAAACTTGATTGTGATAAGCAATGGGATGGGAATCCTGCATGAGAACAGCACCAATTCCGTATCCTGAAGCGTCAGCCTCAATAATGAAATCTCTTGTGAAATCTGGCATCGCCAAAACTGGAGCTTTTGTCATGATCCGTTTTAACTGCTGAAATGTCAATTCAGCTGTTGTTGACCAGTTGAAATTTCCTTTCTTTAATAATTCTGTCATTGGTGTTGCCACAGAAGCATATCTCCCTCCATATAAATTTCCGATAATAACCAATAAGCCTAAGAAACCCCCTTAATTCTCTCACATTCTGTGGTGAAGTCCAGTTAATAATCACTTGTATTTTATCCGGGTCAACGACTACCCCTGAGCTGGAGATGACATGCCCCAAGTAGGTAACTGCCTCCTGACCAAAATTACATTTCTCGCGATTGACATACAATTGATTTTCCTTGAGTATGCTAAAAACACATTGGACATGCTCCAAATGTTGATCTTTTGACTGGCTATAAATCAAAATGTCATCAAAAAAGACCAACACAAATTTACGTAAAAATGGTCGAAAAACATTGTTCATCAATGATTGGAACGTGGCTGGAGCGTTAGTTAAGCCAAAAGGCATTACCAAAAACTCGTAATGACCTTCATGAGTACGGAATGCTGTTTTTGGGACATCCTCCATATTGACTCTATCTGATGATACCTCGACTTAAGGTCAAGTTTTGTGAAAATCTTGGCTCCGTGCAACTCATCTAATAATTCATCGATAATGGGAATCAGATATTTATCTACCACTGTAGCCTTATTCAAGGCTCTATAGTCCACACAAAAATGCCATGCCCCATTCTCTTTCTTAACTAGTAAGACCGGACTCGAGAATAGACTAATTGATGGTTGTATGATACCAGCTTGAAGCATTTCTCCTGTCAGTTTACTAATTTCTTCTTTTTAACTTTGAGGATAACGATAGGGTCTGACACTCACAGGATTAGTACCTGTTTGCAGCCGAATGGCATGTTCTCGACCTCTTGATGGTGGTAACCCCTTGGGCATTTCAAAAAGATCCTGATGCCTGTGCAATAATTCAGTCATGAATTTTGGAATTTGTATCCTTTCATTGTTATCTAGTTTTTCCACTTGGTTCAATTGGATAAGATATCCTTCTTTAATGTTGCGTAAAGTCTTCATCATGTTTTTTAAAGCCACCTAGGAACATTCTAATGAATGATCTCCTTAAAGAGTTGTTGTTCTACCATCCACCTTGAATTGCATGATTTGAGTCATAATAGGTCCTAACTTTTCTAGCCATTGGACCCCTAGGATGACATTTGAGTTTCCAAGTGTTAGGGGTAAAAAAATATTCAATGATAGTCAACTCTTGAAGCTGTATAGTTACTCCTTAGCATACTCCTTGCCCTTGAACCGCAACCCTCCATCCCTAAATCCACTCCGAATCCTCCGGTGTTTGTTATAGGAATCTGCAATCGTTCAATAGTCTTGAGAGTAATGAACTTGTGAGTTGCTCCTAGGTCTATCATGATCACCACTTCCTTGTTTTGTATTATCCCTTTTAGCTTCATAGTTTTAGGTTTAGTGATACCTAAGACAAAATTTAAACATACTTTTGTGGTGCTATTTATTTCTGCCTCTTCTTCGTGGTTTTCCTCATCCTCATCATCATCTAGGGCTAAAATGATATTGAGTTCCTTCTTTTTACATTGATGAGCTAACCGCCATTTTTCATCACATTTGAAGCAGAGCCCTTTATCCTTATTTTCTTGTAACTCTTTCTCCGATAGTCGTTTCATCTCTCTCCCAAATTTAGGGTATGAAGCTACAATAACAGGTTTTGCTGCTGTAATTGCACCGCCAGGAGTTGATGAAGACACAAAAGTTTGATTTTGAGGATTAGACCATAATTGAGTGTTTTTGGTATATGAAGACGTAGATGATTTGGTGTACAAAGGATTGAATTTATCTTCGATGTTAATTGCCAATTCCATAGCCTGATCCAAACTTCTGGGGCCCAATATTCTAACTTCAGCCCGTAATTCATGTTTCAGCTCATTAATAAACTGACCCATTGCTACATCTTTTGTTACTCCAATTAACAGTGTTGAGTATTCGATGAACTTCTGTTGATATTCTAGAACATATACTGTTTGAGTGACGGATAACCACTGCTCGTACAACGTTCCTGCTTTCACTTGTAACATCCCAAAAACACAGTCTGAAAATTTCGTTTAATTTAATAATAAAAACCATAGTCGATAAACCTCATATAAAAATCATAAGCAATGTATCTTAAAATATGATAAAAACTGTCAAGTATATCAGAGTATAAACATCCCAAGTTGAACAAATGGTGTGTGCACTGCAATCTTCCCGAACTCCTCTTTTGAAAACTGAGTACCTGAAACCAAAACTGAAAACTGTAAACCCGAAGCTTAGTGAGTCTCCCCAAACTACCACATACCATACAATAACATATATAGCACATACTGGGCCTTGCCCACTGCATCAGACCGAAGTCTAGAAACTGCATCGGACCGAAGTCTAGAAACTGCATCGGACCGAAGTCTGGAACTAACTAGGGCCTTGCCCTCTGCATCGGACTGAAGTTCGGAACTGCATCGGACCGAAGTCCGAAAACTAACCAGGGCCTTGCCCTCTGCATCGGACCGAAGTCCGGAAACTGCATCAGACCGAAGTCCGAAACTAACTGCATCGGACCGAAATCCGGAACTGACTGCATCGGATCGAAGTTCGGAACTGACTGAACATAACATAGCATAAACATATCAACTAGCATGAACACATATACTGCATACTGCATCGAACCAGGGTCCGGAACGCATAACACAAAACATGCTTGAATCACAAAGACATCAAGCAATCAAACTACTGCATCAGACCGAGGTCCGGGACTACTGCTAACTAAACGGCCGACATTGTGGCCGTAGAACCCTTCCTACTGGAAGGAAACTCACCTCACACTGCTGAAGTCTCGTAGACTCAATCCCACACTGCTGAAGTCCCACAGACTTGACCCCAACTGCTAGATGACAGATTGCCGATCTATCAACATCAAAACAACACCCAATTAATAATTGAGTTCCACTACATAGCTATAATTACATACTTTAGATAATTACTACATTACCCCAAGCTTGGCTTACCCAAGCCCAAGGTCCAATCCATAAGCCCAAAGTCAACTAGGGATTAAAGCCCAACATATGACCCAATTTTCCAAATTGGGCCCAAACCTCTACATGGGCTTCCCTTAAGGTCCAATTGTCTAGTCCAGTCCAGTCCAACATATGACCCAATTTTCCAAATTGGGCCTAATATTCCATTTGGGCCTTACCCTAAAGCCCAATTAATTACCCTAGTCCACTTGATTATTCTTGTATGGCCGCCCATTAACAACCCAATCATTAAGGCCCAATAATATACCCAAGTGAAATTAGGGTTTCTCATAAAATGACGATTAGGGTTAAGTGTTTCTCACTTAACCCATTAAGGGCTTAACCCACTAAGGACTTAATTCATTAAGTCCATTATTGCTTAGATTAATTTCTGCCAATGATTATCATTTAATGTTTCACTTATTAAATAATTCTCGTGTGTGTCCTAATAAATTCTCAAATATTAGGATTTTCTCAATTAGCCCATTAAGGACTTGATCCATATTATCCTTTACTATACTAGATTAATGGCATGGAATAATTTGGGCTTAATTCACAATCCAATTCCAATGGCCCCCAAGTGGGCCCAATAAGTCTAAGGCCCAATACTCATAATTAGGGTTTTCCATCCAAAATGGCCCAATATGCCCAAAACCAATATCTAAGCCCATTAGGGTTTGCTAGCGGGGCACCACCCACTACCACCTCGGGTAGTGGTGGTCAATGGCGGCTCATGGCAGCGGCCACCACCTTACGGTGGTGGTTATTATTATTTTTTATTATTAACCAAAGCTAATTACAATTACAATGTTTAATCCAAACATAAACACACACACACACATACTAACTAACACACCATGGTGGCCGGCAACGGTAGATTACTTCTTTTTGTGAAGTCCGACCAAGCACCAGTACACACAACACTTCTTTGTCCGGAAAAATGACACAAGCACCCACCTAGTGGCACATGGAGACAACAGCGTCCCGAGATGGCGGCAACAACAACGGCTGAGGGGGCAGAAGGAAGCGGTAGCCACCATTTCCAATGGTGGTGTTGGTTCCTGCCCACAGATTGCATCAATAACTTCACACATAAAATATATATATACATACAACCACCTCTTACGATGACAGGTGGCGGAATTGGATGGTAGAACACGGTGGCAGCCACCACTTTGAGGTGTTGGCGGTGGGTTTCAAGCCAAAACTGTACAAACAGCCCCACGAGCACATCAACCAACATGTATATTCAAACACACATCCAAACAACCACCTCCTAGGTGGAAGGCGTCACCGGAAAAGAATAAAACGACGGCCCAAGGGCCACTGACGGCAGAAATGGCGATTCCAACATCAATTTTACGAGAAGGTGATGAACAGTGAATTGCGGTCGACTTACCTTGCAGATCCGACGATTCACAACCCTCCCACGACAATGGCGCAGCTCCCCCCCTCCGTCATCAGCGACCTTCTGGCAATTCTCGACGTCTTTGGTGGTTCCTCGGTTGTGCATCGCATCTCCGGCAGCAGCAAATAGGTGGTACTCGTCGGCGCTTCAACGATGAGGCAGCAGACGGTCGACGACATGGTGACGAAGGAGGCGGCTGAGGAAGCTCTTGTTGGTGGCGGCTGCTGAAGTGAATGGAAGTAGGGTTTGGGTTGCATTTGCTCATGAGAGGGAAAGGGGGGTCGGCTATATCCCGTAACTCCAAACAAACTTCAATTCATTGATGCAATAATAGTCCCTCCCCACAATAATTGTTTTCAATCATAGCCCATAATTTACCTTTTCAACCCAACCCTTTGAAATTCTTTTCAAATCAAGCCTAAAACTTACACTTTATCCCCTAGCCCCTAAAATCTTCTTAACTTTAATCCAATATTTACCAAACAATTCCTGACTTCGAAAATCCCTTTCATAATAAGTCCTAATAATTACCAAACATACCCTTGCTTCTAAGATTCTTCTCAAATCAACTCTGTAATTTACTAAACAACCCCCAACTATCAAAATTCTTCACAAATTAGTCTGGGACTCACATTTAATAATTTATTTAAATAAACGGGGTGTTACATCACTGATCGAAATTGTCGGATAACCACCGTCTTCAAGTCTTCCCAGTCACGGATTGGTCTTCTACGATGTTCCCACTGGTACCAAAGCAATGTGTCGCCCTCTAATGCTACTACTGCTGCTTCAATTTTCTCTTCTTCTCGTAATCCATAAAACTGGAAATACCTTTCCGCTCTAAGGATCCAACCATCGGGGTCGGTGCCGTCAAACAAGGGCATATCAAGTTTCCTAAAACACCAATTGGATCCGCCTTGACCATTTTTCGGAGGGGGAGATGGCCGATTACCACTATGATAACCGGATTCATCTCTTATTGGTGATTTCCCTCTATTCTCAAATGACCTCCTCAATTTTCCGTATTCCTCTGTCATTTTCGTTGTCAATGTTGTGAACTGACTGGAAAGTTGTTGTTGCAATTCTTCAATGTTGTTCTTCATGCCTTCCAAATTCACTTCTACTTCTTCGATTCTCTGGGTATTGCTGGGTCCAGGAGCCATTTTCTCTGATACCACTTTGCTAAGATCTTACTTGTTGTAATTAATCAAACAGAATATCAAGATGGAATACAGAAAATTATGGATTCAACAAACTCACTTCATATTACTGATAATCAAAAGATTGCATAAAAAGATAGAAATTCTGGCAGTTCGAGATGCTAGGGGTCTCCTCCCAAAGAAAATAAACTACAACTTACCTGCCAGATCTGCTCACAACTGCTCCTGACTATATAAAGAACATAACTGAAAAAATAAATTACTTAATTGCCCCTGCTTCTCACGAATTGGTTATTCACATTTACTTTCCTTTCTTGCCCTTTCTTGAATAAGTGAGTAATGGTTTATTTCCTTTCTTGCCCTTCCTTGAGTAAGTAAACATGATTGATGGTTTAGCACATACCCACCTTGTCCTCAAGGTGGAAAGAAGGAAAAAGGTGTTGGATAGTGACCATATCCTCCTAAGTGGCCTCAATTGATTGTCCCTTCCACTTAATCATCACTTCATGGACCGGACCTGTGACCAAATTCTTGATTCTCACTCCCAACAATTCATCCGGTTCCTCAGTCATCTCCATGTAACTTTGCAATTGTTCAGGTAAGGGCAACGGACGAAACTGGCTACATCTGGCTAGTTTCTGCTGTGACTTATGGATGACCGAATGCAATTTCAAAGTCTCTGGCAACTGTAGACGATAGGCTACTGCTCCTATCTTTTCAAGGATAGGAAATAGACATCTTCTCCTACCTCAAAACTGATGTCTTTCCTCCTTCTATCTTCCATCTTCTTCGTGCATTGCTGGGCACGGAGGAGGTTAAATTTCAGCTCATCTAACACTGCGTCCCGTTCAATCAGTTGCTCATCAAGGCTTTCAATCTAAGTTTGGCCGGGGTTATGTCTAACGATCTTTGGTGGATCCCTTCCGTACAACACCTTAAATGGGATGTATTATACCAAAATTCTGCCGAGGGCGGCCAACGTGCCCAATCTTTTGGTTTTCCCTGTATAAAGCATCGTAAATATGTTTCCACACTTTTGTTAACCACCTCCGACCACCCGTCCGTTTGGGGGTGGTAGGCTGTACTTCTTTTTAACTTGGTCCAATGCAACTTGAATATTTCTCACCAAAATAGGCTCATAAAGATCCTATCCCTATCTGATACTATTGATCTCGGAAATCCTTGCAACCAAACCACTTCTTTTATGAATAAATTTGTCACTTTTTGCGTCGTGAATGGGTGTTTAAGGGCCAAGAAATGGGCAAACTTTGACAACTGATCGACCACAACTAATATTGTATCAACACCTTGTGACTTTGGAAGTCCTTCAATGAAGTCCATGGTGACCTCGTCCCATGGCTGGTTTGGAAGGGACAATGGTTGTAAGAGTCCGGAGGGGTGTGTGGTGGACTGTTTTTGTTGCTGGCACACTGGGCAATCACGAACATATTGACTAACTTCATCCCGCATTCCCAACCAGAACCACTCTCGGGCTATGCGCATATAAGTTTTTAATTCCCCCGAGTGTCCCCCACTCATTGACTCATGATGTTAATGCAACAACTGTGGAATGAACAATGACTTTTGTGGAATTACTAGTCTGCCCTTATAATATAAATGCCCTTGTACAACTTGAAAACCTGTCGATGGTTTGTCTTGGTCATGAATTTGCTTTATAATTTTCTGAATAAAGGCGTCCCCGTCAATCTCCCTGTACAAATCATCTAACGGAAAAATCACAGAAGAGGTAATTGCCATGAGATCTGGTTCTCCTGTTGCCTTCTGAGATAGGACATCAACCACTTGATTTGAGGATCCTTTTTTGTACTGGATCTCAAAATCGAAGCCCAACAACTTACACACCCAATTCTGGTATTCATGCCCAATTTCCCGTTGTTCCAGTAGAAATTTCAGACTTTTCTGGTTCGTTCGTATGATGAAGTGTCTACCCAGTAGATAGTGTCACCATTTTTGCACCGCCATTACTATGGCCATTAACTCTTTTTCATAGATCGGCTTCAACCGATTTTTGGGTCCTAAACTTGGCTAAAAAACGCAATTGGGTGTGCATCTTGTAGAAGAACTGCTCCCAACCCATATCCAGACACATCTTTCTCCACCACAAAAAGTTTGTTAAAATTAGGCATAGCTAATATAAGGGTCGTGGTAATTCGTTCCTTAAGGCAATTGAAAGCCAATTCAACATCATTTGACCACACAAATTGACCTTTCTTTAAAAGGTCTGTCATTGGTGCTGCCACGGTAGCAAAACCAGTGATAAATCTTCGGTAGTACCCGATAAGCCCTAAAAATCCACGCAAGTGAAGAAAAATCCCTCAATGTCAGACAGCCACATCAATGCTATGATCGAGTCCTGGACTCCATCAAATGTCAGGGGCTTCGTATTATCGAAGTCCCGATAATGGAAGACTCTCCCAGCACCAACCCAAGCAGCGACAACGGATACGGTGGCTGCAGCACCAACAGCACCAGTCGAATATATGATCCTACCCTAAGCCCTTCATCAAACAAGAATAGGAAATAAGGCCAAAACAAACATTCTCAGGCCTATAGAATCTTAGTTATGTATAACTATGATGCATAAACTAAGCAACTACAGTAATGATGCCAATTTCATATAAGGAAGAATCCTACTCTATCTGGCATGATATAATTAGGCAATTCTATCATGCAATTCTTGAAGATCCCTAGCCTATCACTAGCATGTTGTTCTAACATATCACAAGATCAAATAATAGTGTGGTAATTTGGTGTCTACTTACTGGTTCTGCCTGATTGTACACATTGCATCCTCTTTGATTATTTTGAAAACACTTTTCCTTAGTTTGAGACTAGATTCACACGAGTGTTCCTCTAATTTACTCAAATTAAGGCTCTGATACCAACTTGTAACACTCATAAAAATCATGATAAATTTAAACTTTTTAAAACCAACTAAATTCACGAATTGTTTACAAACATAGTTTTCAAAAGCATTTCGACATCAGAGCTCCCAAAATCATAAGTCCAAAACATGAGGATGTGTATGGTCACGCCTTCGCCTTCCCGCTCTCATCTGAAGTACCTGAAACATAACCCAAAACTGTAAGCCAACGTTTAGTGAGTTCCTCCAAAGTACCAACACATAACCAAATAACATATATACAATAACAGCATGTCGGGTCCAATTAACCATCAGGTTGGAATACCCCATGCCCCTCAACCATTGGGTTGGAATGCCAATACACTATGGGTCCAGTCAACCATCGGGTTGGAATGCCAATACACAACAGGTCCTGTCATCCTCGAGATGAAATACCCTTGGGCCCACTTAACCGTCGTGTTGGAATGCCCCCGGTCTGTTGGCTTACACGCAAAGCAGTAAAGCCTCAACCATCAACCAAATATTTGCACGTATACATAATAGATAAAAGTATAGTCAGCCAACAGACAACAGACAGATCAACTGATCACTAAGCATATCAACACCCTATATACTAGGATTCCGATCTAACAGATCACTACAACACAATAGCGTGCATAACAGGATATCAAATCCAAAGGGCCGATATTGGTGCCTTCGACCCGCAAGTACCATGAGGAAAACTCACCTTGCAAACTAAACAGAAGTTGATATGGTCCCAACTCTGAATCTCAGCTCTCTAACCGATACATTCCCACTAAATGACCAATTTCCATCAAAACACCAAAAATACCCTCAAGGTTAAACTTTGTCAAAGTCAACTAGTCAAACTAACTAGGTCAACTAAGTCAACCCACCCAATTCAACTCGACCGACTCAACTCAGGGTGCGTATGCGGGTCGTACTCCTGAGGTACACTGGGTGTACATGAGGCCTCGCACGTTAACCACCATCGGAGTGGGTGAACTCTTACGCGAGGCGTACCCTCGCAAACTTAAAAACCTCATTCAGAGCTTAATGGCTTAATCTCTTACATCCCAACTTCAAATTCGTGGATAAAATACACCCTAGAGTCATAAAGTTTCCAACTTTATGACTTTACATGCCCAATAAGGGCTTAACTCAAGGTCTTAATCCATTAAGACCTTCTACAAGATGCATGGAGCAACACTAACCATTAGGACTTCATTTTTATGGCTTAGGACCCCCTCTAGGGTCTGAAAGGACAACTCAAATCTTCTAGAACATGCCATGCTCAAGATAAGACATTTGGGACCAAAAAGTATCACTTAAACACCCAGTTCTAGATTGTCACACCCTCAAACCAGACGGCGGAAACGTCTGAGGGCTCGTGTGACTATAAATTGAAATATTATCACAATGAATATACATGAAACATAACACAATCATCACCAAACATTACTTAATACAACTGGTATTGTTCACATCAAGTACATGGTTTTACATTCCATATTCCAAAACATAAATTGTACGAAGATTGACATTTCATAAAAAAATCCCATAAATACTCTTGATGATTCTTCAACTTAACGATTACCTGAGAATACAAGTTATTTTGAAAATGGTCAACGTATATAATGTTGGTGAGTTCATAAGCATGTTTGATTGAATGATTTCGTATTGTTCGTGTAACCAGAAAATCCGATATTTTCTGTAAATTCTCTGAAAATGATGTAATGATCAAGTATAAATGTATGTGTGATTTCCATTGTAAAAACATGTATAAGTGAGCGATCCAAAAATTTCCTTGTATTATATTTGTTGTAAGTAGAAGGTAATGAATAGTAGTATTTCCCCAGAAAATCCGATATTTTCTGATTTATAAAACTGTTATGGTCCTTGCATTATCGTATGATTTGTTTTGTATCAATATGATTTATGAGTTTTGATTTCCGCAATGTTGTGATGGTAATGGATCTCTATGTGAGTCGTTATAACCATGCATGATAGTGACTAATTCGCCTGTCTTGGCATTTTTCCAAACGCCGGTTCTGATCAAGGTTTTGTCACCCTAGACTGGCCTAGTCTAACTGTAGCGAACAACTCAGGTGTGGGGGAGTCACCCCTGTATAGATCTATACACAAACTCTCGCTCTCCCTCCAGGAGACTCTGATTATAACTACATGCTACGGCCATACACTCAATGGTGTCAACCGACAAGTCTCAATAGATCCCAATTATTACCACATGAATATGTATAATGTTATATGTATTTAGATTTTACAACACCATATGACACGTGAATGTGAAAGGATAAAGCCCAACAAACATGAAAAAGCACAACTGTGGCCCATTAGACATGTAAGTTATTTCCAGGCTTGTTAGGTATGCAAAATGACACTTAAGGCCCATTAAGCATATAATGAATAGTCCAGGCCCAATTGTCATGTAAATGGACCACTAAGGCCCAATAAACATGTAAAGGATAATTTAGGCACGTTAGGCACGTAATTTGATCACTAAGGCCCAATAGACATGTAATGAATGTATTGGGTCCAATAGTCGTACTGTAACACCCAGAATCAGAAAGACCAAGAAAAGAAAGGAAAGGCTCTAAGTCAAGAGTCAACTCGTCGAGTCTAGGGAGGAACTTGACGAGTCGGAGCGGGATCCGGGGGATAGAGTAAGTGTCCGACTCGGTGAGTCGGCTAGTGGACTCAACGATTCTGTTCTGGATGAGAAAAACCCTAATCCCGGGGTTGTGTCATATTTAAAGAACATTACATCCCTTCCCCAGCCTCTTTGCTACCCTTTTGAGATCCAGAAACCCTAAATCGTGAGTGAGAGTCCTTGGAAGCAATTTGGAGCTTAGATAAGTGGTTTTTGTTAGGAGATCTTGAAGATCAAGAAGCTTGGATCAAGGGGGTTTACAGAGATTTAAATTATTCTTTAGTAGGAGGTCATCTTGGAGGTAATAAACTGTTACCTTCACCCTTTTTGCATCTAGATCTATTCTTGAATGAGATTTAGGGCTATTTTGGTAAGATTAAGGTCTATTTCGGGTTTAGGGCTTAGATCTGAGGTTGCTACTTCAGATCTAGGGTTGTGATGGTCTAGAATGTCTTAAAGCAGCAGTCAATGAGTCAGTGGTGAAGCCCCTTTTAAACCCTAGCCCTAGAGTGTTTTGGGCATATATCTCCTTGGTTTCACGTAAAGTTTGCAACTTTATGTGGGGGTTAGACTGTAGAAGAGTGGATCTATGGATTGGAGCCCCTACATGGCTTGAAAAGCCACTATATGGATTGAGAACTAGAGAGACTCGGCGAGTCACATGGGTGTACTCGACGGGTTGTATAAATATGTGCATGGACTCGGTGAGTCTGTTGAAGATTGCCTAGGACTCGGCGAGTCTGTTCTTGGCCTCGACGGGTCAGGTCGTAGAACTCCCCAACCTCTTCTGGTTAGACGCAGATCAGTGAGTTGAGTGGTGACTTAGTGAGTTTGACAGGATGGGACTCAGAGATCGTTGAACTCGACGAGTCCTGGGGTGACTCGGCGAGTTGGGTCGTATTTTGAGAGCTTCTAAGTTTAAGGACTCGGCGAGTCTACGGGTTGACTCAGTGAGTTGAGTCAACTGGAAGGTTGAATTTGACCAGGACTTTGACTTTAACCAGAGTTGACTTAGTTTGACTTCTAGAGTTCAGTTTGGAACTAAGTGTTATATTGATATTAGTAGTTCGGGGAGCTAGTGGAGCAGCGATTCAGAGAGTTGTCGGACAACAGCCAGAGGATTATCAGCAAAGTTCAGCAGTGTGAGGTGAGTCTCCTCACTATTTTTATGGGTCTACGGCCACAATGCTGGCCCATTTAGTTATCATGTATGATAGGAAGATCCGGGGGTTAGCCCTAGGCATTATGTATGAAAGACTAGGAGGCGGCTCCTGGCACACAGTATGTTATGTATGATAGGAAGACCTGGGGGTTAGCCCTAGGCATAATGCATGAAAGACCAGGAGGCGGCTCCTGGCGCACAGTATGTTATTATGTATGATAGGAAGACCCGGGGGTTATCCCTAGGCAATATGTATGAAGGACCAGGAGGTGGCTCCTGGCGCACTGTATGTCATTGTGTATGAAAGAATAGGAGGTGGCTCCTGGCACACTATATGCAAAGTAGCCTAGTAGAGTATTATATATAGTTGTCTTTGTGATACTTGCATGAAAGAGTAGGGGGTGGCCCTTGGCATTTGTGTGTAAGACCCAGGGAGTGGCCCCAGGCTTGACCAGGAAGACCACGTGCGGCCAGTGGCATAACCACAAGACTATGTTTGGCACATAGCACCTTAGCAAGACTATGTTTGGCACATAGCACCTTACTTGATTATGGATATGTTGGTTATGTATGGCTCTTGGCTATGTATGGCATGTATGGATCAGTTGGTTTGTATGGTATGTAGTATCTAGGGAACTCACTAAGCTTCGTGCTTACGGTTTTCAATTTTGGTTTCAAGTACTTTGTTTTCAAGGAAAGGAGTTGACTCGATCGCAGCGCATCACACTATGTTTTCCGCACATGAAATCTTTGGGATTACACTCTGATATGGTTTTATGATAATATGTTTTGATTACCGATACTTTGGTTTGTCACAAGATATATAATGAATGTTTTTATGCTGATGGTTTTATGTAATAACATATTTAAAAATGAAATTTTTGGCCTTGAATTTTGGGATGTTACACGTACTGTTGTTTTATTTCATTTGTTCATTACAGTATAGTTCTTTAGTTGAAACATTTATACATAATGTTATAAAAAGTCCAGTGTTTTGTTATAATGATACTTTTAGTTCACTACGTCAAAATTCTATAATTTGAACTCATTTTTAATAAGATTACACTTTGGGTCCCTTAAGAACTAATTTGAACATTTAAAGGCTTATTTTTACATAAAATGTCATTTTTGGTCTATTTTAATAAAAAATAACATTTTAGCCCATTAATTTATAAAAGATTATATTTTCGGCCCAAATGTTTAGTAATTGACGGATTTGGCCCAAAATAAATATATTGACATTTTCAGCCGATCTTTGCAGAAAATTACATTTTCAGCCCTTTTTGAATAAAATGACATTTTCGGCCCAATTTTTATAAAATTAACATTTTTGGCCCAACTTTCAAAATAAGTCATTTTCAGCCCTTATTTTTGTTTATATTCATTTTTGGCTCAAGTTTTGATTAAATAATATTTTAATCCCTAAAAATTGATATTTTTGCAAATTTGGGCCCAAAAGGCCGTAAGGCCCAAATTGAGGCCCATAATGCTAAATTTTACACTTTTGGCCCTTTGAAAATTATGATTACTATAAAAACTCATTATTATACAAATGTGACCTTTTTGATCCTTATAAAACCGAAAGTGTCACAATTGTCTCAAACTTTTGTTTATTTGTCAAAAATGATCCTTATACAAGATTTTGTTTTGTTTTTCACATCTTAAGCATGTATAACACTTTTATTCTTTGTAGTATGATGACTAGAGTATTTTAGTTTATGAATCTCACCCATTTTATTTAAAGTTTTCGAGATTTATGAAGTTTTATCACATAGTAACAACATAAACCAATAAAATCACACATAACATGCATAAATACATAGATCTACACATAAACACTTGTATTCTCCCCCAAAAACATGTAAAAACCGAAAACAATGGGGTATGAACTCACCTTGCTTGTTGCTTTCGGTTTTGGTAAAGAAAAGAGAGACGTTTCGGCTCTAACAAGCTTTCCTTGAGAAGATCTTGAGCTTATGAGGTTTCTAAGAGTATGTTCACAAAAAAATGTTTAGGAGGAGTGTTCTAACATAAGAATGAAGTTATATAACTTGGATATGTATGGACTTATCGATGAATGATGATTTTTGGTGAAACTCCTCTTGATCACACTCTAAATCTTCAAAAATTTGGAGGATGAAGGAGGTTTTCTAGAGGGAGTTTCCTTGAAAGATTTTTGAAAGAAAATGAGGTGGTGAGAGTGAGGTTCGGTCGAGAAGAAGAAGGGAGAAGAGAGAGAGAGTGTGAAGTGATGTTGCATGGAGATCCTCCATGCAATAGTGATGTGTCTCATGCTCATTAGTCCTCTTATTTATTTATTTATTTTACATTGGGCCAAGAATGGGCCCAATGGAATGAAGGAAAAATGGTTTTGGTCTCAATTTATTGGTTTCGTTCGAATTTCATAGGCCCAATAATATTTTTCGGCACATTGGGCCCTTAGGATGGCTCACGGCCCAATGAAAGTCCATTAGGTGGTTCACGGCCCATTAGAACTAAAGAAATGGGGTTTATGGCTCATTAGGGCTATTAGAGTTATTATGGCCCAATATGTTAAGTTTTATGAATATGGGCCTGTTTAGAACCCAATTAGGGTTTCTAGGCCCAAAATAGTCGAACTGAATACTTATTGGTCCATTAGGTCCAATAGGAGTATCCTAGTTCATCATGAACTTGAACCGGGATTTTTAAAGTTTTCAACTCATTATTTGATTATTTTATACACTTTGTATAGAGTTTTGAACTTCAATTGTGAATCTTGACTAAGTTTGTTGTCATTAAAATGAACATAATACATATCATCAAGTTAGAGTTACAAGTATCATCAAAGATAGTGTTTACATGAGCATAGAATTTCTTAGCAAATTGCTAGTTGTGACATAGATCTGCGTGATTGAAAGACAAAGATGCAGGCTTTATACCATAGAAAGGTTACAAATGAAGAATAATTCTCAGAGCCAAAGTGCTTCACTCCTTCAAGATGAGCTTGACTTCCTTCCTTCCTTCTTCTATGCACATAAACACACACTTTAAGGCTTGCAATGGCTTCACAAGGAGGTTCTAGGGTTACAACAAGAATGAGAGGGTGGAGGTTGATAAAGTGAATGTAAATGAGGCCATAAGGATGCTTAAATACCAACCATACCCTAAAATTAGGGTTTCCACATTTAACAAGTACACCCAACGTACACTGATATACGCCCAGCGTATTAGGGCGAGCCTTAGTTCGCCCAGCGTATTAGGGCGAGCCCTAGTACGCTCAACGTACACCACGTATGCATGGCGTACTCCGGAGGTCCCAAATTACAACAATGTCCCTTAAGGCCCTTTTACATACAATACTTAAACTTGGGGACCAAATGCAATATAAATGAATTAAAGGGATTTAATTTAGAAATACCTCACATCGGGATGTTGCATTGAGCCTTTTATACTTACAAAGGTCCAGACACAATGAGAGATGTTGATGGTGTTGCTTCCTTGCAAAAACCAATAATAGAGCACCTTCTTCTTCACCTTTTTCTCTTCTTCTCCAAGCTCAGAAAGCTCCAAAAAGCTCAAGAATCAGACAAGGGATGAAGGCTAGGGTTTTCTAAGGTGAAATAAGGCGTGGAGGTTGATAATGAACCCAAAAATGGGTTTAGAGAGGTTTAAATATGAAAGGAACCCTAAAAGAATGATATGTTTAGGCCAAAACAAGTGCCACACCATGGCAACTCTTAGCCACGCCACAACAGTTTAATAAAATGTGTGTGTCATTTATTCAATGTCATGCTGTCGGCATCCTTGCTCTACACCGTAGCACATAATTTTTCCCCAAAACTCAATCTTTAGCCCTAGTGAATAAAAGCTAAACAATACTGGAACACGGGTGTTACATGAAATTCTAATTTTTTTTACACCAATATGAATCTATGTTTAAAGAGTACCAAAAAATATGAATTTTAATATATTTATTAGTTTTTTTTCGTTAAAAAATAGACCTTAACTTTTCAAAAAACAAAGAAAATAAAGTGTTTTTCTTAAAGTTTATTGTTTGTATATCAATATTGATTTCTATGAAAAGATAACGGAAAATAATGAATAATGATATATTCGATTTTTTTTCGATAAAAATCATGGCTTAAAAAGGTAAACTAAAATTCCGACGTTGATCGCTTTAAAAGTCTATAACCATTTTTTTTACCCTTGATCGCTTTAAAAATTACGACGTTGATTGTTTTTTTTTTCTTTATTAAATATTAATTTTTTTATATTATTTAATAAAATATAGTATGTGTTTAAAAAGAACTAATTAAACGATGTTTATAGAACATATATTAGATAGATAAGATATATTGGTCGTATTTATAAAAAGAAAAAAGGCTATTGAAAAAAGATAGCCGTTGTAAAAATCACTTGTTAAAATTAACAAAATGATAAATTTATAATAATTTTGAATTATACAATATTTACCAAGATGCTCTTATAATTGTTACCTAAAGTTTCTGGTTTTATAATTTTTTATTTAACTGTAATCTGAATATTTTTTGAATTATCTTATAGATTAAATAATATATATTCTCAATGGATAGAAATAGTTTTGAGTTTGCCCGTTTAACATTCTATAAAGTCAAGGTCGTCTCTGATGAGACCCCGTCCTTCCTTGATTCCATCCACTCAAAATGCACCGTCTTGGTTAAGCTGAAAACGACCCGACCGGATTATGTGAGGCTTTCCGTTGATGAAACGTGGTGAATGTGGTGATATACAATTTCAATTCTAAAATGCCTTAATTTTTTTTAATGTTTAAAAATAAAAATATGAATTAACTGAGTTTGGCACCCCTAGCTAGTAAGCTAACCCAATTTTTAAATTTTTTTAAGTTGTCATGGCAAGTCAAAAAATAAGTTATAACCTGACTTCTTAAAAAGCTATTTCTACTAACTCTTTAGGATTTTTTAGTTTTATATATATACACCTCTTAATTAATTATAAAATCACATTCATTTAAATGTTTTTATGTCAGTTATATTTTTCAACTAGCTTTTTCAGCTCTCTTAATCAAATTTCATTTTTTATTAGCTAGCTTTTTAGTTATCAACTAGTTTTTTTGTTTAACAAATAATTTTTCAGCTATCAGCCAACTTTTCAACTAACAACTAACATTTCAGCTAATACATCAAACATAACCTAAAAGATAAATTTTTTGTATTTACATATGCTTTTCTAATGTTTTGTATACAGTTATGTTTGTTAACTTAGAATTTATTTTGTAAAACGATCAACCAATAAGATTAAAATATTAACGTGCCAACAAATTGTTAAAATAACATATACTGATCATCAAAATTTATACTATTAATTTTAATAGTTAATAGTATTAAAGACTATGCTAAAATGATAAAAATACGATATCATAAAATAATCCTAGATTTTACTAAGGTTTTTGAGCTTATTATAAATATCATTAGATACTTATTATCTCATGTAATACTTTTAGCAAAACCAAATTCACAAAATTCTTTAAATCTGTCAAATAGTTCATATGGTTTGTTGTGTTTTTTGTGTACTATGTTAAAAGAGTTTATTGTTGTGAAAATATCGTTTTGGCATCCTTCATTATAACATCGTTAAATTTAGTTTGTCCTGCAAAAATACATGCTTCCTCCATTTTGCATCTTCCATCAATTATTATCCATAATTATCGTTCTTATTACTTAAGTCATACCCGACCCTGATACCCATCCATCACCACAAGTTGTAACTAATAGTGGTCATAAAACTTTATGTTTCTTTCATGTTCTTCACGGTTTAAGTGTAGGTATGGACAATCCAAATCTCATTCACTTAAATTATGGCTCTGATAACAATTTGTAACACATACATTTTAAAAAAAAATGCTATGGTTTTAAAACAAATTCTAGTATTAAATCATATTGATCAAAATATGGTCCTAAAAAAATCCCTTTACAAAAACATTTTGTAAACTATAAATTGGACGTTACAACTGATACAAATAAAATCATAATAAATCAGAGAAAATATATACGTTGTAGAAACTAGATTCACTTTCTATCCTTTCAAGCTTACTGCTATTCATACAATCGCAATATTCTAGCCGTTCATATATGGACCAGAAAATAGATAACATTTAAACAAAAAACATGCATAAGACAATCATGAGTAACATGAGTTTTGGAACAAAAAAATTTAAACTTTTAATAAAACTTTCATATATGTTCATATACTATTAATTTGTAATACATGATCAATTTTAGTTCCTTCACTTCCAATCATCTCGCATGGACTCGTACACATTCCATGACCGCATGTACATCTTCATGTATGGACTCAGTCACCTTGCGTGACCGTAGGTACATCGTCCAGTATGGACTCGATTACCTTGTGTGACCGCATGTACAACATCTGTTATGAACTCGATCGTAATGTGTGTCCGCTTTACAAATAATTCATAATATCAATCGATGAGCAATTTTATATAAAAACATATACCTTTTCAAAACATAAATCATAAGTTCATAAAAAACTTTTTACTTTTAATTCATTTCAAAATACCTCTCATTCCTTCACTAATATACTCTATTAAAAAGAGATCATAACCATAAATATCGATAATGTAAGCACCATTTAACACACACACACACACACATATATATATATATATATATATATATATATATATATATATATATATATATATATATATATATATATATATATATATATATATATATATATATATATATATGATTAATTTCAAATGAGACCATGAGATTTTGTGAGACCCCTCATGAAATCATAGCCAAATATTTTGAAGATCAAAAAACATATATTCTAAAATGCAAAATAAATGAAAAATACGAAAAAAAAAATTAAGATATTATTTTGTATTTTTTAATTATAAAAAATAAAAATAGTATTGCATTTTAAATTATATAGATTTTTTAAAATATTCTAATATTCTACTACATATTACAATACAAATATTCAAATAGAACTCTTATAATATTCTAATAATCTATTAGAATTATTTGAATATTTTAATAATCTACTAGAATTGTTAAAATATGCTATATATTCTACTAGAATATTACACGTAAAATCCTTTTAGAACGTTTCATATATATATATATATATATATATATATATATATATATATATATATATATATATATATATATATATATAAAATGGTATTTTTTTAAACTTTTTTTTGATATAAAATATGACGAAATTAATATTAAAAAATTCAAAAATTTTCATTTATTTACATTTTATAATTTTTTATTTTTTTTCATCCTTAAAATAAGTGGCTACGATTATCAGTTGTCATGAGGCTTAGTGCCTTGGGGAAGAAAGGATTTGGCCCTCTTTTGATGTGGGTGTTATGTTTTTAGCGATCTAAGAGTTCAATTGTGTTTCAGATCCCAAGGGTATAATCGTAATTTGGGTAGTTCGGGTCTTCATAAATTTTGGGTTATTGTTCGGGAGGTTTTAAGGCGTGGGTGAGTTGTTAGAAGTGTAGGGCTTCTCATCACATTTATGTGGATATAAAGTTCATCGGAAACGGACTTAGAACGAAGAAGTCAGATCCAAGAGATGTTTAGGGTTTTAGAGGTTCAATGAGTACACGGGGCGTAGTCATTATGAACACGGGGCGTACTCATTATGAACGCAGGGCGTAGTGGGTTGAATGGTCACGGATGGTCTTAGAGTACGTTGGGCATACTAAGGGGTACGCAGGGCATATTCCCTTTAGAGCAAAACCTTAATTTTGGGGTTCCTGCCCTATATAAGCATCATTATGGCCTTCCTTTGGGTCTTTTAAGTTAGCCTCCACCCCTTTCATCTACCTTGAAACCCTAGAGTGCCTTAACTGAGTCTTGGAGCTTGGAAGAGTGTTTTTGGTGGCTTATGCAAGAGAAGGAGAAGGTTAAGAATCACTATTTTGAAAGGAGCTTAGATATCTAGAAGTTACATCACCATTTTGTGATCTTGATGGTATAATGTCTCTATCTTGCTCACTCTTTGGTTAGATCTTCTTTTGAGTTTGGTCTTAGTTATTTTAGCCTCTTTTGGTGGTTCTTGTGAGCTATAGTTATTTCAAAGGCTTGATCTTGTGGATCTAGACGTTTTAGGTGTCCCAAAGGCATAAAAATGTGATCTTTATGGTTTATTTGGACTCATGCATGTGTTAAGACCTTTTATTAAGCTCTTTTGAGCTCTAGAGACCCATTAAGCCATGTATGCATGTAAAGTTACCAACTTTACGTAATAAGTCATCTTTGGGAATCAGATCTGAGAGTTTGGAGCAAGGACTTAAGCGATAAAGTGCTTAATGGAGGATATTGGGGTTCAGGGGAGTATGTTGGGTGTACCCATCTAGTACGTTGCGTGTACTGGCCCCAAAGGGTGTACGTTGTGCGTACCAGCTGAGTACGCAAGGCATACTTAGCCTGTTTGAGCTTTTTTGTTTTGTTGACTTTTTGGGCATTTAACATTTGACCTGAAGTGGACTAGGGTGGACCATTCGATCTTTTGGGCCTTTTTGAGATAGGTACATGATAGATTATGGCCTAATTAGGATATTTGGGCCTTATTGTGTAACGACCCAATTTTCAAGGCCAAAAATTTTGTTTTTTTTTTAATTAACACATTTAGCAAACGTTTTACCAAAACATTGTCAATAAACGTTCATTACAAAATCATAATGTTGTATTTCAAACCATAACATCAAAAGTATAGAAAATCAGAGTACAGTCCCAAAAATTTCTTGCAGAAACATATGTGTGTGTGATGCGCTGCTACACCGCCGACTCTTTCCCCTTCGACGAAGAGGTACCTGAAACCAAAACCAAAACTGTAAGCACAAAGCTTAGTGAGTTCCCCCATCATACCACATGCCACACAATATCGTCGGCATCTTTCAACCGGTAACCTTCATCGGTATCTTTCAACCGGTAACCATCATCGGTATCTTTCAACAGGTAAGTGGGGACTATTTCACCCCCTGCTACTAACATACAATCAACAGATATAAGCATACAGTCAGGCATATCCGGGTACTGACCTACCCTTGGGTCCTAAGGACCATTGTCAGGGAAACTAATCCCTACCATACACATAGCATACTACCAACACATAACCAGACCAAGATAATTATCACAAAGACCATTATCTTCTAAATACCCCTTTTTTGGTGGGCCGGCATTGTGGCCTTAGACCCACCCCTACTGGAAGGTAACTCACCTCAATGTCGTGTAGTGTCTGAACTATCCCCGGCGGACAAGTCGACTCCCTACGACTCCTCGATCCCTACATGACAACCTTCAAGTCAACACATATCACTTATAACCCTAAACAGGGTCGATCCAAATTCAGTCAAAGTCAACATTGGTCAAAGTCAACATTCAGTTGACCTGACTCGCCGATTTGGCCTACCAACTCGTCGAGTCCATGCTCCTCTAATCTCACACAAACCCCGTCTCCACTCGTCGAGTCTAGCAAAACTCGACGAGTTCTCCTTCAATCATAACATCGGGACCATCTTCATCTGACTCGCCGAGTTCCTTCTTGAACTCGTCGAGTTCATCTATAACTTAAAAACTTGTCCAGTTTATGACTCGCCGAGTTGTATGAACAACTCATCAAGTCCATCTTCAAAGATTGGGAGATTGCTATGGACTCGCCGAGTTGCTCATACCACTCGCCGAGTCCCATGACTTCCAAGTCCCTTTTCATGTCTAAACCCACAAGGGACTTCCCTCCTAACATTTACCCATTCACAGGAAGGGTTTGGTGCACAATGGTCACCGACTCGTCGAGTGCCAAGAACAACTCGCCGAGTCCACCCTTGACGAATTCCATACAGTCGATTTAAATGAGGTCTAACACACCAAAACCATAGATCTGGCCTCCTAATGTCCATTTTATACGTAAAGTTCCAAACTTGATGCACATGCATGGGGTTTTTAGCTCAAAAACCCATATAAATGGTCCTACAATGTGCATGGGGCTCTCATGGCCCTAAAGTTGGCACCTTTATGCCATGAGACCCCTCTTAAGGCCCAGATCTGAAGCTAGAGTCCATATAACACTCCCTAAATCTGAAAATGGCTTGAAAAGCCCTAAATGCACCCAAGATCTACAATCTAAAGATGAACCACCAAAAGAAAGACCAAAACAGGGGAATATTACCTTGATTAAGCTGAAGATGAAATGATATTTCTGGATCTTCAAGCCCCAAGTCGAATACTCAAGCTCTCCTTCTTCCCTCCAAGCTTCACAAGTCCATAAAACACCAAATTGACCTTAACACACACAAACGGCTAGGGTTTTGATATGCAGCTCTAAGAGAGTGTTTAGGGATGAGGGAGGCCGAGTTAAGGTGTTTATATTGGGTCCAGACAGCACGGACTCGTCGAGTCCGGTCACTGACTCGCCGAGTCAGTCACTTAACTCACGGGTCCAATTCGCTTCTACTCGACGAGTTAGGCCACCAGCTCGCTGAGTCTCGGGTCAAAATGCCAAGATGCTTTATTTAAAAATACGTACTAGGAACCAGGTGTTACAAATCTCCCCTACTTATTTTAGACTTCGTCCTCGAAGTCTGCTGCTTGTTCCTGGAAAAGCTCTGGGTAAAGCTCCATCATCTCATCCATCGGCTCCCAAATCCACTCCGAGCCCTTTTGGTGCTGGCGCTGAACCTTTACCAACTCCACTAACTTGTTCCTCAGATCCTTTGAATTCCTGTCAAGGATCGCCACTGGCCGCTCGATGTAGTTCAGGCTGTCATCAACCTGAATGTCCTCTAAAGGCACTGCCGCCGAATTGTCCACCAAACATTTCCGCAATTGGGAATCGTGAAAGGTGCTATGAATCTGACTGAGTTCGACTGACAGATCCAGCCTATATCCCACCTTGCCCACCCGGACTACAACCCTGAAAGGTCCAATATACCTAGGGCCCAACTTGCCTCACTTCCTGAATCGAATGACACCCTTCCAAGGTGACACCTTTAGGAGGACCATATCCCCGACCTGGAATTTCACTTCGAATCGGCGCTTGTCGGCATAACTTTTCTGCCGACTCTGAGCAGTCTGAAGCCTGCTCTGGACCTGCTGGATCCTCTCCGTAGTCTGGAGTACTAGTTCGGTACTCCCCATAACCCTCTAACCAACCTCACCCCAACATATCGGGGTCCTGCACTTCCTCCCGTACAACATCTCGAAGGGAGGACGGTCAATACTCTCTTGATAACTGTTGTTGTACGAGAACTCAGCCAAAGGAAGGTAAGTATCCCAACTACCTCCGAAGTCTAAGACACACGCCCGCAACATATCCTCCAAAGTCCGGATGGTCTGCTCACTCTGTCCGTCTGTCTGCGGGTGAAAGGCGGTGCTAAAATGTAGACGAGTACCCAACTCGTCATGAAACTTCCTCCAAAACCTGGAAGTGAACCGCACATCCCTGTCTGGAATCACAGAAACTGGCACACCGTGCCGCGCCACCACCTACCGGATATAGATGTCGGCCAACTTCTCGGCCAAGATGCTCTCCTGAATCGGGATGAAATGGGCGCTCTTGGTCAATTGATCGACGATGACCCAGATCGAATCCACTCCCCGCGTAGTCATGAGAAGCTTAGTGATAAAATCCATCGTGATGTCTTCCCATTTCCACATCGGAATATCCAACGGCTGCATCTTGCCGTGAGGTCTCTGATGCTTGGCCTTGACCTTCCTGCAGGTCAAGCACCGCTCTACGTACCATGCCACATCCCGCTTCATGTAGGGCCACCAATAGTCCAGACGAAGATCCCTATACATCTTTGTCACCCCGGGGTGAATGGAGAATCGAGATTTGTGCGCCTCTTCCATCAATACCTGGCGCACAACCCCATGATACGGGACCCACACCCGACGGTGCAGAGTCAACAACCCCCGATTGTCATAGTCAAAGGAGGAAACCTGATCCACAATCCTCTCGCTCTTTCGATGTTCCTCCTTCATGGCCTCTTGTTGAGCCTACCGAATCTGCTCCAACAGTGGAGTCACCACCGTCATCCTCAGGTAGATATCCTTGATCAGCGCTGCCTTGCGGCTAATTGCGTCGGCCACCACATTGGCCTTACCTGGGTGATAAAGGATCTCGCAATCGTAATCCTTTACCACATCCATCCACTGACGCCGCCTCATGTTTAGATTCGGCTGATCCATGAGGTATCTCAGACTCTTATGGTCCGTGTAGATAATACAGCGAGCCCCATAGAGGTAATGACGCCAAATCTTGAGGGCGAAAACAACATCCCTAACTCCAAATCGTGCGTCGGGTAATTCGCCTCATGAGGCTTCAGCTGCCTCGACACGTAGGCGATGACATGACATCTCTGCATTAGAACTGCTCCCAAACCTAAGATGGACGCATCGCAATACACAACAAAATCCTCCATGCCCTCTGGCAGGGCTAAGATTGGCGCCTCGTACAATCTCTGTCTCAGTGTCTCGAATGCGGCCTGTTGCTCAGGCCCCCAACGAAAGACCATGGCTTTCCTTGTTGGCCTGGTCAGGGGTACGACTATCTTGGAGAAATCCTGGATGAACCTCCGATAGTAGCTGGCTAATCCTAGGAAACTCCGAATCTCGGATGGAGACTTCGGAACCCCCCCATCTCATCACGGCCTCCACTTTGGCCGAGTCCACTGAGATCCCGTTCTGGTTGACGAGATGCCCAAGGAACTGCACCTCGCGTAACTAGAACTCACACTTGGAGAACTTAGCATACAAGTTCTCCTTCCTCAAAGTCTACAGAACCTCTCGCAGGTGCTCCTCGTGCTCCTCCTGCGTCTTGGAGTAAACCAAGATGTCATCAATAAAAACTATCACAGAACGGTCTAACATCGGTCTACACACGCGGTTCATGAGGTCCATGAATGCGGCAGGAGCATTGGTGAGCCCGAAGGGCATCACCACAAACTCGTAGTGTCCATAGCGTGTCCGAAACGCAGTCTTCTGCACATCCTCCTCTCTGACCCTCATCTGATGGTATCCGGACCGCATATCAATATTGGAGAACCAAGATGCTCCCTGTAGCTGGTCAAAGAGGTCATCAATCCTCAGGAGTGGGTAACGGTTCTTCACCGTTACCTTGTTCAGCTCCCGATAATCTATACACATCCGATATGACCCATCATTCTTCTTCACAAATAGAATCGGGGCTCCCCAGGGAGAACTACTCGGTCTAATGAATCCCTTGTCTAACAGCTCCTGCATCTGTGTAGACAACTCCTGCATCTCAGTAGGAGCCAACCGATATGGTGCCTTTGCTATCGGAGCCGCACCAGGGACTAGGTCGATCCTGAATTCCACCTGCCTCTCCGGAGGTATCCCAGGCAACTCCTCGGGGAATACGTCCGTAAACTCACGCACCACGGGCATATCGCCCACCATCGCCTTACCCGCCTCCTGGGTGTCCATAACATAGGCAACATATCCTGCGCAACCCTGCTGAAGGTAACGCCTAGCTCTCGCTGTTGAACATACCGCTGGTCCTCGCTGCGGCTTCTCGCCCTGAACTACCAACTCTCCCCCACTTGGGGTTCTGATTCGTACCAGCTGATGTGCACAATCTATCACTGCCTCATTGGGGCTTAACCAATCCATGCCTATGATCACTTTGTTCCCCCTCAGTGGGATGGGAACCAGGTCTACCAGGCAACGCTCCTCGAACAACCTTAAAACATAGTCCCGATAGACCTCCGACGCTAGCACCGATTGGTCGTCCGCAATCTCGACCTCTAGAGGGCAATCTAACGTGCCCGAAGACTCCAAAAACTTCTTGCTAAGTGCAAGAGAGACAAATGATCAGGTGGCACCCGAATCAAACAACACTTGAACTGGGATTCCATTCACATGGAACGATCCTAAACAAGGCACATGATATATCAAAATCACAACGACATAATATAAAATCATAAGGATAAGAAATCATACCCGTCACCACATTTCATGCAGCGCGTGCCTCCTCGGCTGTCAGCTGAAATGCTCGCCTCCAAACCACTGGAGCCTCCATCTTGACCTTTCGGCCATCCACAACCTGACCTATTGCTGGAGTCGGCGCCACTGCGGTGCCGCTGCTACTGCCAATCTAGGGCAATTGTTCTGATTGCAATGAAAGCAAATCAGGTCAGATATCTGAATCGCAGGGGTAGGGGCAGTACAATCCCTGCCAAAATGCCCAACCTTGCCACACTTATAGCAGCCTGAACCCGGCCTAGTGCGACAAGCCCCCTCATGTGACCGACCGCATTTTCCACAGCTGTGCCGCCCTGACTAGCCCTTCGGCCTACCATCGGATCCCTTGGGCTTCTTCCCCGAAGCCCCCATCATCTGCCCCTCCTCTGCCTTCCTCTTCCGGATGTGCTCCAAATCAATCTCCCTCTCCCTAGCCCTGACAATCCTGGAATCCAGGGTAGGGCAAGCTGAAAAACTAATATGCTCCCGGATGTCAGCTCATAGCATGTCATGGTAGCGGGTCCTCTTCATGTCCTCATCACCCGCATACTGGGGAACCAACAAAGCCCTCTACCAGAACTTGGCGGTGATCTCCGCCATAGTCTCTGTAGTCTGTCTCATATCCAAGAACTCCTTGGCCAGCTGTTGAAGCTCTACAGCTGGCGCAAACTCTGCTCTAAACCGGGTCACAAAATCCAACCATGTCATAGCCTCAACAACTGAGGCTCCCAAAGAGTCACCAACCGACTCCCACCAGTCCCTAGCCCGGTCCCTCAAACACCCTGCTGCAAATCGTACCTTCGACCCTTTAGGGCAGAAGCTGGTTAGCTGTGCAGACTCAATGTCCGCAATCCATCGTCTGGCAGCAATGGGGTCCTTCGCCCCGTGGAAATCTGGCGCACCACTCCCTCTGAAGTCCTTAAAGGACAGTGTGCGCGGCCTGGACTGGCTAGCTGCCATGTCACTCCAGAATTCCCTGATGCAATCCTCCATCAGCTCAATGATCCCCTCCTTAATCGACCCGAAGATAACCGGCGTCGCATCATGGATACCCCTCGTGATCTCGGACATAATGAACTCGCGTAACCCATCATCCACATGCTCGGATCCCGCCCCCGAGCCCGATCTTGACCCAGATCCTGAACCTCCTGCTCCATGTCGCGTGACCACCATTCTCAAAATAAACATACGAATGTCAGGGCCACATATACTTTCCAAGTTTCCTGGTTCCATCTAGGCCCTCCTTGGTTCGAGTACGAATCCTCTACTTCCAATAGTACGGGCCCATACTACCTTCCACATCTATCCGTACTTTCCTCAAGAATTGCTTCGACTTCACCAGGTCCCTTTTACCGATACCCTTTTCACTGACCTCATCCTAGGCTTCCCTAGGTCATTCTATGACCTACTCTCAGCCATCGACTGCACTAGGAGTCCCCACCCCCTCCCCCTAACTAGCTTGCGGATGCTGTTACATATCCACTCCTTAGTTAGTTGGAGCTGGTCAGAACCCCCATAGCACAAAGAAAGCGGCATTCGTGCTTTGAGTAACCAAACCATGCATAACCTACACAAGCCATCCTACTATTGACTAAACAGTCCTAACATACAGCTCATATAACAGGCACATAAGGCATCCTTCCTAGATCCTTAGCCCTATCTAGCATGCAATTCTCATAATCATATATCAGGCACACAAGGCATCCTCCTAGATCCTTAGTCCTATTCTAGCATGCAATTCTCTGAATCAAAACCACATAACATAACATAACAGGTATGGGTATCTTGGGGAAAACTTACTTGAGCCCGCCCGGTCGCATGCATTACACACTTCGTCTTTCTTAAAAAATTTCTCAGTTTAAACTTTAGAAAAACCATTTTTTCCTTGAAAGACCTTTTAGTCCCTCGGTTTGAGTCCAGACACCCCCGAGGGTGTCTCCGAATCCCTCAAACCAGGGCTCTGATACCAACTTGAAAAGACCCAATTTTCAAGGCCAAAAGTTTCGTTTTTTTGAATTAAACCGTTTAGCAAACGTTTTACCAAAACATTGTTAATAAACATTCATTAATAAATCGTAATGTTGTATTTCAAACCATAACATCAAAAGTATAGAAAATCAGAGTACAATCCCAAAAACTTCTTGCGGAAACATGTGTGTGTGTGATGCGTTGCTACGCCGTCGGCTCTTTCCCCTTCGACGAAGAGGTACCTAAAACCAAAACCAAAACTGTAAGCACAAAGCTTAGTGAGTTCCCCCATCATACCACATGCCACACAATATCATCAGTATCTTTCAACCGGTAACCTTCATCGGTATCTTTCAACCGGTAACCATCATCGGTATCTTTCAATGGGTAAGTGGGGACTATTTCACCCCTGCTACTAACATACAATCAACAAATATAAGCATACAGTCAGGTATATCCGGGTACCGACGTACCTTTGGGTCCTAAGGACCACTGTCAGGGAAACTAATCCCTACCATACACATAGCATACTACCAACACATAACCAGACCAAGATAATTATCACAAAGACCATTATCTTCTAAATACCCCTTTTTTGGTGGGCCGGCATTGTGGCCTTAGACCCACCCCTACTGGAAGGTAACTCACCTCAATGTCGTGCAGTGTCTGAACTATCCCCGGCACACAAGTCGACTCCCTACAACTCCTCGATCCCTACACGACAACCTGCAAGTCAACACATATCGCTTACAACCCTAAACAAGGTGATCCAAATTCAGTCAAAGTGAACATTGGTTAAAGTCAACATTCAGTCAAAGTGAACATTGCATGCTAGTTGTCTTTTTGATGCTCGCATGGAAGACCAGGAGGTGGCTCCTGGCACTTGTCTGTAAGACCCAGGTTTGGACCCTAGCCTAGCAAGGCAGACCATGATACGGCCCGTGGCATAATGGCAAGACTATGGTTGGCACATAACACTTTCTATTGATATTTGGATATGCATAATATGTATGGCTCGTATGATATGTATGGTATGTGGAATTTAGGGAACTCAGTAAGCTTTGTGCTTACAATTTTTGGATTATGGTTTCAGGTACTTCCGGTTCGAAAGGGAAGGGTCCGGCTTGATCGCAACGCATACACCCATGTTTTTCCACAATTTGTGATTTTGGGATTTTACTCTGATAATTGTTTTACTCTAGAATACTTTTAAATGTTTGAATATAGGTAAATGAGTGTTTGAATATATATTAAAAATGAAATTTGTACCCGATGATTTTCGGAACGTTACTAGTTGGTATCTGAGCCTTAGTTTGAGGGATTTGGGCCGAATCTCAGGTGTGCCTGCACTCAAACTCAGGTTTTGGTGAAAATTTTCAAATGTTTTATTAATAAGGGTTTTTAATCAAAGAAAGGGATGTGATGCGTGCAATCAACCGAGCTCAAGTAAGTGGTTCCCAGAATACAAATACATGTTTATTATGATATATGATATGATTATGTGAATTAAATGCTAGATTAGGGCTAAGGATCTGCTCAGGATTTCATGATAGGAGAGATTCCTTTGTATGCTAGATTGTATGATCTTTAGAATTGCATTCTAGTATGGATTTCTGATAAGTGGATATAATGGTCTGATTAGTGTGTGTTGGTTAGATTTCCCATTGCCTGAATGCTGATTGCTTTGTGTTTTGTGGGATTCTCAGTGATTTGGATAAGCTACTGAGTGAATATGTTAAGGCACATGTTGCACAAGTTAAATAATCTAAGAGTGATGGACTTGGCCCTATTGCGCAGCTCTCGTTTGAGTCCAACTGTTATATGATTGAGTCTTTTAATCGAAGGATTATTTGATCTTTGTTGCATGTGACTATATTCATGAGATAGCTAGGTGACATTAATGGGAATCCTTCAATAGCTGAGGGAAGGGTGAGGTCGGGAACCTAGGATGTGCATCAGTGGGTTTAATGGCACAGTTTAATGTGTTTTTGGTGCATCAGTTTGAGAGGGTGACTTAGAGGATTTAGAATGATTCCTGAGGAAAGTATGGATAGGTGTGGAAGCTAGTATTGGGCCCATACTACTGAAAGCACATGATCTATACTTGAACCGGGGAGAGTCTTGGAGAATCTAAGAAGCTTATGGGAGGAGGATTTTTGGATATGTTTTGATCTTTGACATGTCGTATTTTAGTTTGGTGATGAGAAATCGGGGAGGAGGTTCAAGTTCTGATTCCAGCTCAGGTGCAGGTACTGATTTGATTAACGAGCATATGCGGGAGTTCATATCATCGGAGATTACCCACGGTATTTTGGAGCAGACTCCTATGATCCTTGGTTCAGTCAAGGATGGAATTTTGCAGCTATTGGGTAGTCGTCTTGAGGAATTTCGGGTCGAGATTGTAGTAGGGCAGTTGGGGGCTCATTTAGAGCCCACAGTTTGTGGATCCCTAAGATCCTTCAGGAAGGAGGATCATATTGTTAACTTTTGTCATTTAGGATAGGAGGTAAGTTATGAACCATGTCTTCAGGAGAGTCAACCACATGATCGGATTGTCGCGGAGGTTTTGTGAGTTCCACATGAGGAGTTACCCGACATCATTGGGCGTGTCACGGATAGAGTGGTCGCCAGGTTCGAGGGTCGGGCCTCAGTTTTTTAGGTGGTTGATGGGGGTGGTCGGGGTAACCCGGGAGCAGGAGATTGGTTTAGATAGGCAGCTGGAGAAAAGGAAGCGAAGTCCAGGTCTGGCTCAATGATCTGAGCAGTTGGATGATGTCATAGTTGGTGTCAGAGACCCGAGGGGTCGTGGTGGTTGCACGAAGGATGAAGGGGAGCATGAAGAGGTGTGCAGTGGGTCTAGGTGTGGCAGGTGCAGATAGAAGGCTCAAAAACGTCAAGAATGCACAGTGGAAGTAGATTTATGCCAACGTTGTCATCAGCCTGGTCATATCAGAGCGAATTACCCCCGCTTAGTGGTTTAGACAGCTCAAGTTTCATCGCGGGTACTTTGGCAGGAAGAGGGATTCAAGGTTTCTATAGACGATATTTCGGGTATGTTATCTTTTACCTTCTTTGGTTGTTATTTATGTATATTGCTTGGTATTTTGTATCGGTCTGGGTAAGCGTTATCCTTGGTTTAGTGCTTTATTATTTTTGGAGTTGCATCATCAAGAATCATTATATGCCATTTGCATGCCATGAATCATTAGTGGGTTAGTGAGGGGTTGTATCTCGTGTAGCGGATTCCAAAGTGTTCGATTGTCCTTCTGGTTTTTGGTCGAGATTGGTTCAAGGGTATTGTGTGGAAGGTCTATGGCCAGGATTCAGCGGGTGAGTTCTCTAGTATCATCAGGGTTCAGTGGTTTTAGCAATCATGTTTGGTTGGATTTTGGGGGTGTCAAGGGAGGTGGTCTATTGCTGAGGTTTTGGTATGGGTGACAGTTCAGAGGGCTTCAAGATTTAGGTTTTGTATCATTAAAGTGTCTGAGGTTATCACATTTGCTGGGATTTTGGGGAATGTTCATCTGGTCTTCAAGTCAGTGCGGTCTTTGGGTTTGACCAGTAATGGAACACTAGCATTGGTAACAGCAGATTGTCAGCAGTTCGATCATTAGAGGGAAAGATGGATTGGGAATCCTTCAAACCTTGGGTGTTGTAAGATCTTTGTCGAATCAAAGTGATGGAGAACCGTTCAGATATCCAAGAGTAGATGTAGGTGTGAAACTAGGATGAGTTTCACATCCCTGTTGGGAAAAAAAGGAGGCCCAAGTTGCCGTCTGGATTGAGGATTGTGCGAGTTGGGAGTTTGAGAAACTTCATAACAGTTGGTTAGCGCCTTCTTGGTGATGGTTAGCAGGTTTTTGATGGACCCAGGTTCGGGATTCCAGTCATGTATTGAGTTCAGTTTGGGTGCTTGGTCGAATGTATGTTCGACTCTAGGTGTGTTCGGATTGATTGGTGAGTGGTAAGACCATGGGCGGTGGTTATGGCAAAGTAGAAGTGTTGTAAGACTGCGGGGTGGCCCATGGCATCTACTAGTAGGGTGGCCCATAGCAATCACTAATTGGAAGTTAGTATGAGAGTGTTGTAAGACTGCGGGGTGACTCGTAGCATTCACCGGCACCTGTGCAACGGAGAGGGTGTGGCAATTCCATGATTGGTCATGGATTTCTTCAGATGGTTAGGACTAGTGTGGGCCAGCTCATAAGACTATGAGAAGGCCATAGCATGCCGGAATCAGGAAATGGTAGGTCGTTGGAGACCAGGTATGATATGAGACTACAGTTGGTTATGTAGGGTTCAACTTAGCTTCGGGTTTGTTCGTGAGATGGTTGGTTGATTATTGCTAGATGAGGCTTTCTTTTGGAAGTTGCATGGGGCGATTGTGTGGGTGTCTTTGGGCTCAACAACCGGGCAGGAATCCGGTATTTTAGATAGTTGGCAGATAAGCTGGGACCAGGAAGGTCTCAGCTGCTTTTGGAAAGTAGCTAGGAGGCCGCACGATGTTTTGGGCAGTATTAGGGATTTAGAATTTGGGTGTGTGGACTGTGGAGTAGCTTGTTGTTTGTGAAATTCTAAGTCATTTGCAGTTGGATTAAATAATCTCCGAGTAATGGATTTAACCCTGTTGCTCAGCTCTCGTTTGAGTCTAACCGTTGCAGGGATGAATCTTCTACTCGAAGGATTAAGCCTTCTATCAAGTATAAGTGTTTTGCAGCTATTTATGGTCAGTGACTTTGTTCCCAATGGTAGCATCAAGATAATCTGGGTTGGAAGTGTTTTGTTTAGTCTGGTATTCAATGTGGAATTGGCATGGTAATTGTTTAGTGTGGACGGTTTGTTTGGGGGTCAGACCGACTTGAGACTTCAGGCTTCGGAAAGGTATAAGTGGTTTTATGCATGGGCTTATGGATTCGTTTTCATCGGGTCGAAGGGTTCGGCCAGGGTTGGGTTCAATTGCTTTGGGAATGTTGTTGTATGCTCAGGGTATTCGGTTGCGTTCCTTGGGTTGCTTGGTATGATCTGAGTGTTAATAAGGAGCGATTTCAAGGACGAAATCTAATTTAAGTAGGGGAGTTGTAACACTCTGTTTTAGATTGCTTTATTATTCAGGACTGTGGCGTAATTATCAGTTGCCATGAGGCTTAGGGCCTTGCGGAAGAAAGGAATTGGCCCTTTTGGATGTGGGTGTTATGGTTTTAGTGATCCAAGAGTTCGATTGTGTTTCAGAGCCCAAGGGTATAATCATAATTTGGGCAGTTTGGGTCTTCATGAGTTTTGGGTTATAGTTTTAGAGGTTTTAAGGCGGGGGTGAGTTGTTAGAAGTGTAGGGCTTCTCGTCACCTTTCAGTGGATATAAAGTTCGTCAGAAACGGACATAGAACAAAGAAGTTAGAGCCAAGTGAAGTTTAGGGTTTTAGACTTTCAATGAGTATGTGGGGAGTACTCATTGTGAACGTCGGGTGTAGTGGGTTAAATGGTCGCAGATGGTCTTAGAGTATGCTGGGCGTACTAAGGGGTACGCGGGGCGTACTCCCTTCAGAGCAAAACTCTAATTTTGAGGTTCCTACCCTTTATAAGCATCATTATAGCCTTCCATTGGGGTTCCTACCCTATATAAACAAAACCCTATCATTATAGCTTCTATCCCCTTTCATCTATCTTGAAACCCTAGGGTTCTTTAAGTGAGTCTTGGAGCTTAGAAGAGTGTTTGTGGTGGCTTGTGCTAAAGAAAGAAAAGGTTAAAGACTCGCTATTTTGAAAGGAGCTTAGACATCCAGAAGTTACATCACTGTTTCATGATCTTGAAGTTATAAAGCCTCTATCTTGCTCACTCTTCAGTTAGATCTTCTTTTGGGTTTGTTCAAAGTCATTTTAGCCTCTTTTGGTGGTTCTTGTGAGCTATAGTTGTTTCAGAGGTTTGATCTTGTGGATCTGGATGTTTTAGGTGTCCCAAAGGCATAAAAATGTGATCTTAATGGTTTATTTGGACTCATGCATGTGTTAAGACCTTTCATTAAGCTCTTTTCTAGAATCCCATTAAGCCATGTATGCAAGTAAAGTTGCCAACTTTATGTAATAAGTCATCGATGGGAATCAGATATGAGATTTTGGAGCAAGGACATAAGCGATTAAGTGCCTAACGGGGAAGATTGGGGTTCAAGGGAGTATGTTGGGCGTACCCATCTGGTACGCTTCTCGTACTGGCCCCAAAGGGTGTATGCTAGGCATACCTCGACCTGTTTGACCTTTCTTGTTTTGTACACTTTTTGGGCATTTAACCTTTTACCAGAAGTGGACTAGGGTGGACCATTGGATCTTTTGGGCCGTTTTGGATATTGGGCCTTCTGGGGATAGGCCCATGATGGATTAGGGCCTAATTAGGATATTTGGGCCTTATTGGGCCTTATGGTGTCATTTTGGATTTGGGCTAGCGTTTGGGCTTGAATTGCTTGTGGTTTATTGGACTAGCTGTGAATATATGTTTTGGATTAGGAATAAGTTATTGGACTTTAGAGTAAGGCCAACATAAGGGTTGGGCCCAATTTGGAAAATTAGGCCATAAGTAGGCTTTGGATGACTTTTGGTTTGTGGGCATTTATGATAGGGAGTTTAGGCCTTAGTCTTGGACTAAACTAAGCAAAGGGTAAAATGGTATTTTACCATATTTATGGATTATTGGATTTGATTTGGATCCCAATTGTTAATTGGGTGTTATTTGTTTGATAGCGCGTAGATTCTAGCGGATCTGCAGTTAGAGATATTTTCGTGGGATCAGCTGTTGAGATGAGCCTCCTCACTATTATGTGGGTCGAAGGTACCAATGCCAGCCCATTTAGTTTATGTATTATAGGAAGACTAGGGATGGCCCTTGGCATTTTGTATGAAAGACCAGGAGGCGGATCCTGACAATCCGTATGCGGGACCAGAGTCTGAACTCTGGCAGTTCATTAGTTAAGTAGTTGTAGATTGTATGCTAGTTGTTTGTGTGATGCTCACTTGGAAGACCAGGAGATGGATCCTAGCACTTGTCTGTAAGACCCAAGGTTTTGGCCCCCAGCCTGGCAAGGAAGACTATGATACGGCTCATGGCATAATGGCAAGACTATGGTTGGCACATAAAACTTTCTATTGATTGTTGGATATGCATGATATGTATGGTATGTGGTATTTGGGAAACTCAGTAAGCTTTGTGCTTACAGTTTGTGGTTTATGGTTTCAGGTACTTCCGGTTCGAAAGGTCCCGACTTGATCGCAGCGCATACACCTGTGTTTTTCTGTAGTTCCTGATTTTGGGATTTTACTCTGATAATTGTTTTACTCTGGAATACTTTTAAATGTTTGAATAAAAATAAATGACTGTTTGAATATATATTAAGAAAAAAATCTGTACCATAATATATATATATATATATATATATATATCATATTTTTATTATTTGAAAATCATGAAAACATAAGCTATATTATCTTAAAAACATTTCACTTTAAACATTTCCGTAATTATTTGAACATTTAAATTTTCAAGACGTTCTCCCCTTTCATAACATGAGATGTTTTCATCTTTTTAAATATGGATGTTCTCCCCATTTAAAAGATGAGATGTATTCCCCTTTCATATTATAGGGTGCTCTCCCTTTATAATTTTTGGGTCTGTTAAGGGCCAAATCACACATATGATGCTTTAAAATTAAGTCATTACCAATCATTAGCAAAACTATATGTAACATCCTAAAATTTATAAGGTAAAGATTTCATTTTTAATTCATCCAGAAACACCAATTATCTTTTTTTGTTCTAGACAAAACTGCAAAGTTGGTCCCTATGGTTTACAAAAAACTTTGGATAGGATCCAAAAAGTTTTTCAGTTGCATAGAAGGTCCAAAATCAAGAATTTTCTTTGGTTTGGTCCTTGGTAAACTTGAAATGAAAATTTTACCCTTTTCATATCTTTTTTGTAATTTTACATTAAATTATTTTAAATACTTTATTTAAATAAAAAGAGAAAAAAAACGCCTATCCACTCTACCTCCACCAATGCCCTTCCCCTTATCTCTCTCTCTCTCTCTCTCTCTCTCTCCACGCCATTTTTATACTTCCAGTCCTCTCAAGCACAGATATTGTAATCAGACGGCATGGAAATGATAGGGATGAAACCTCAGTATGAATCACATCTCATCAAGATCCCTATTGTTGGTGGTTGTCTTATCAGAAAAGAACTCAGCCCAATGGTCACTTCACAATCACATCTGGGTTGTTTATCTTCATCATGATTAGTCTCTTGGAGATAATGGTGGCTGTTGTTTACCTGGAAATCTACGAAGAAGAAGAAGGACGGAGGTGGAAATTTCATTGAAATTTGATAGGTCTTGGGTCTTCATTCGTGTATAAAAGAGATACAGTTTTCATGTTTGATACAGTTTTCAGCGTTAAAATCCTCTTCACTAGCTCATATTCTTCTTTATCAGAGTTTTTGTTAATGGATCAATTTTGAAGATTTTCACAATAAATTTCATTTTTTATTTGGTATTGGCGATGTTACAAATATAAATGCCCAAATTTTTATCTGAAGTTCTTTGTGTTGATGAATGGTATTTGTTTATCGATTCTTGTGAGCTTCGAGAATAACTGCATCCAATCCTTTTGATTGCATTTTTGTCAACATGGAGGGTTGTCCAAAAATCACAATAGAAAGGTCACTATGGTGTTATCAGATCATAGATGTAACCTCAAAAGCAAATCGACAAGGGTAGTATAAGACTGGAGCTGTATGATACGGGGCAAAGGGACGGTGGCATGGGAATCAGATCAGGGTAAAGTTCCTCACTTTACCCATTGTTCTTGGGTTTATCAGATACAACAGCGATGCATTTACAACGAAGAAGAAGGATAAGTATTTTTTACGGTGGAAAACAGTAAATCTTGCCAAGGGTAAACCAGTAATTATAACATAAAATATAATGCAAAACAGTAATTAAAACTAATATAAATGATGCATAAGGTATCTAACAAATCTCGCCAAGGGTAAACCTTACTTTCCCTCAAGTAATAAAAAGATTAATCATTATAAACAAAATGGAAAGATGTAGACGACCTAAAAGGAACTTAGAATAAAACTTGAAAGAAACATAAGTAAACTAAAAACATAAACTTTAATAACTAAAAACAGATTTATATCATCATATTAAAACCTTGCTCACCAACATCACACAGAATAATCCAATTTGAATTTACCAATTATGTCTCACCTCAATGCATATATTTGTGTCTAAAATTTAAATTACTTCCCAAATATTAAATACTCACATTCCTCATAAACGTTTCCCACTTATTTTGATCAACATTCATTTATGCATCCATTCGAATACATCCGCATAACATTTTCTTGACCTCAAGGTATTTTTATTAAATCCCCAAGCATACATATGATAAAATAACCTAGAAAGAAAAATTAAAACTTGACTCACTAAACCTTTGGCTTTTGACAAATTTGCCTGATTTCTTCAATTTCTCATCATATTCATACTTTGCAAACTCTTATTCTCTAAAAAAAACTTTTAATAATTTTTTTTCCATTTTTTTCATAACTCACATTTTTTCTCTCAACTAAAAAACTAAAATAAAAATATATGCTTAAGCTTGGATATTTATGTTGGATTAGTCATTAGGTGTCTAAGCCCATAACTATAATTGGTATGTACTTGACCCGATAGTAACATGATCCTTTTGGGTTGCCTTCACCGGAGTAATTTGATAGGATGAATATTTGAGAAAGTGGTTATTTTTTATTTATTAATATATTATATGAATAATATATTAATTGAGAAATCATATTATTTAATTGGTATTGATCAAGAATTAATTTGGAATTAATTTAGTGATCAAAAAGAGACTGATTAAATTTATAGGGACTGATTAGGTAAATCAGTAATACTTATAGTTTGGGAAAATGATCCATGGTTATTAGGGATGGACAAAACCTATATGAGAGTCCATGAAGGCTTAGTCGAAAGGGCCTATCAAATGTGAAGAGTCGTGGTGAATTAGGGTTTACATGTAAGAAACCCTAGGAATTCCACACTATAAAAGTAACCCCTAACATCACTAAAATCGGATATAAGGGTTCCAAGGTGAAACCCTAGATGATTTGTGCTTCCTAACCTCTCTCTCACAAGCCTCCTCTTGCTTTTGGTGTTTGTGACTCATTTGAGGTATCACACTTGAGGTACTAAGCTCTTGAAAGGCCAAGAACTACAAGCTACAACTAAGAGGTATTCATCAAACTAGTTTTTATGTTGTATATCTCCAAATGCATGCTAGCTAGGGTATATGCTTTGGATAAAATGATATTGCATGTATAATTTGAGAAAACTTAGATCCAAAGCATTAGGGTTGTATGTGCACCATAGGGATATTATAGTGCTCAAAACCCATCAGTGGTATCAGAGCCTAGGATGTTTTCTGTTATATTGATGCAATTGTATTATTTGCAAAGCTGGAAAATTTTCATTTTTTTGCCTCTGACTGCTGGACTCGACGAGTCCCATGAGGGAACTCGACGAGTTGGATCATCTGTTTGCAGTTTTTCGAGCTTTTTGGCCACTTTTGGATTATGATCATTACCAAAAACTGTTTTGATTGGTGAAATTCGATTTTTCTGATAAGGTAATGATTATCCTCATCCAACTGAATGATGATTGTCAAAATTTAAGATAATTACTTTATTTTGTGAAAAACTAATTATTTGTAGAATTTGATTTGAATCATCTTGCTATATGAAATTAGATTAGGTTAATTTTGTGATATAGTTAATTATATGATTAATTTAATTGTTTTCAAATTGATCCAAGAGAGTTTTGAAAAGTTTCAAAATTTGCCCTCAAGTTTTGGAATTTAAAAGGTTTTAATTTTGAAATATTTAAATTCTAAACCCTATAGTTTTAAAAGTGTAAAATCAACCGTTGTACTATCATAATATTAAAAGCTTAATACTCGAGAGTGCCAAGCAAATTTGCATGGTTATCCACACGTTATTTGCGATCCTCGGTATCCCAGTCACAAACTTGAAGGGCATAATCAAAATTTAAAAGTGTCATTGAAAAGTTCAATGAATCTCAAAGAACTAGGAATTTCATAAAACACAATTCTTTAAAATTTTAGTTCTAGGTGGTGAAATTGGTAAATCGTCATTTACCTACCTTCAAATATTTTGCAATTGGATTACGACGTCCCTCTTCCGAATTGTGAAATATTGTGTTTGGTCCTAGCCTTAATATTTTATTTGGGTGTCATATTAAGGAATTCCTATCTAATGAAACTTGTCTTTATTTTTAGATGTCTACTTCAATCAATGCTTCAAACTCAAATGCTTCTGGCTCTTTCTCCCTCATTAACCTATGTGGGAGGGTCATTTTCGATAGGTCAAATTTCAATGAATGGATTCGAAACATTCGCATGGCCATTCTCTATGAGGAAAAGGAATATGTCCTCAAAAAAGAGCTAAAGGAGATTGAAGAAGAAAGTGCTACTCCTGAGCAACTGGCTGAGTATAGGGCTCATGAGAAGGAGGCGACAAAGGTGTCATGCATCATGCTAGCCACTATGACTTTTGAGCTTCAGAAGTCCTATGAGGACTTCTGGCCATTCGAGATGTGTCACACCCCCGAACTATAAAAACAAACAGCAGAAATGTCCGGGGGTGGATGACATCATGCGTAGTATCATAACAATTGCATTATAGTAATCAAAGTAAACACAACCATTACATTACATATGAATATTTACATTTGTTTGAATAACATAGTTTGTATACATTAGTATATGACGAAAAATAAAAGACGAGACTCCAAAATGCTCCATCTTCTCCAAAAGCTGGAAAGGGTACCTATCTATTGTTGTCTTGAGAATACAAGCCGTTTTGAAAACGTATCAGCATAAAGCTGGTGAGTTCATAAGCATGTTTTTGTAATGAGAACTAGTCACTGAATTTGTATAAATGTTAAATTTTCTTTATACATAAAGTATCATTTGTATCGAAACCCTGGCTACCACCAATATATTCTGTTTGTCTGGGAAAATCCCTCATTTTCCCTGGCATGTGTGTGTTTATTGCTTTAATGGTTCCGCATTCATAAGGCATAAGTATCACACTTATGTTAGTAAAGCAATTGTTTATGAGAGGTATATTATTATGTAAAAGAGTCGTACGATTGGTGAGTTTTATGACCATACTTGAACTGGATACGATGTGAAACGGACATCTGTATCTTTTATGACGTTTGTCACCCGTAGACCTGCCGATCCGATTGTAATTAGCAGTCAGGTGTGGGATAGTCAGTCCCGTATAGATCTATACACAAAAGCCACGCTTTCCCTCTAGGAAATTCTGGTTCATAAGTGTAGTCCTCCACTTAGTTAATGTTATAAGCACCCAAGGATGTGTCTCCCAATTAAGTTAACGACTTTGCATGTAATGATATGTAAGCGTACTGTCCTTTCGTATATAAATCCGATGTATGTTTTGTAGAGTAAAAATAATTATACTAAAATAATTATTTACTGTTGTACTCTCGTAGTAATGTATGTTATAAACTAAATCTGTCATAGTTCATGTATTCAACCGTGTAAGTAGTTTGCATTTATAAGACTGGTAATGAAATCCCCAAACTATACCCTTTATAACTTGACTGAAATGATATATCATGAAATGTTCGGAAAGCTATGCAATTAAATTTAGAAAACGTCCCTTATGCTCCGCATACTACAAAAGGGATTAAATATCTAAAAGCTTTATGAAAATCATTGATTTGTACAAATTGCGTAAGTTTGACTTGTTGAAAACTTTGTGTTTGGCTTGTATCCCCCGTGAAAACGTTTAAAAATCATAAAAACATAGGGGTATGAACTCACTGTTGATGTGTGAAAGATGTCGACTGGAAACGAAGATCCTAGAGTTGTTGTACGTGGCACTTAGCGGAATCCTAATATCAAATAAATACATATATGTATCTAAGTTAGCGATTTCAATAGATAAAGTGTTAGAAAAACACTAGTTTTCGGTTAAGGAATGTTACAAGGACTTGTTCGAATCAAGGAAAGTGGGTTTTCGGACAACTGCACCACTAAAGAGGTATTTATGGTCATGAGGAGAGTTTACGGTCAACAGGCAGTTTACGGCTGTGAACTAGGGTTTACGGTCGTAAACTGAGTTTACGACCTTTGAAGATTGACCGAAAACGGGTTTACGATCTATGAATATTGACCGTAAACTCAAGAACAGTGACGCTGGTTTCGATGAAAACGTGTTTTAGATGCTCCTATACTACCTCCACAAGTGTTTCCTGATGGTTTTTCAAGAGAGATGGGGGTGTTTCGGAGTTTACGGCCAGGGGGTTCTAGAGAGAGAGAATGAGAGAGAGTTTCTGGTCAAAAGTGTTCAAATGAGGGTGGGGTCTCATATTTAGAGAGGATTTTGTGGTCGGTGGGTGGCGTCCACTCGACGCTGGCCGCAAATGAGTTTACGACTGTAATCAGGTTTACGGCCGTGAACTCCAGTCAAGCTGTGAACATGCTGTTTTTAGAGAAAATTTGAATTTCGCACGGTTTTGGTTCCCGGCTCACATATATAAATTTAATTACATACAACCCGATGATATTCTAAAACAAAAAGTTTGACGGAAAAATTAATAAAATCCAAATTTTATTAACGGAAATCGTGTATCAGAAACGGAGAATGTTTCGGGTTGTCACAAGATGCACTAAGGAGTTATCATATGAAAAAGGAGTAAGTCTCTCTAAGCAAGCTTTAAGGCCTACTGAGAACTGCTGAAAGTAGTTAAAAGGGACGTTTGTTGTGCCCACTCCTACTGCTGCCCCAGTCCTGGAAATGGACATGGGAAGGGAAAGAAGAGGAAAGCTTCCTCAAAGAACCACAATGGAAAGTCTCATGATGGATCCTCTTCTAGTGGGTCTAAAGGTGGTCTTGCTGTTCCCTCATCCAATCCTAAGGAAGTAGAGTGCTTCCATTGTCATGAAAAAGGGCACTAGAAATGAAGCTTCCCCCAAACACTTGCAAGACATTAAGGACGGGAAGATGAAGCCCACCTTCGCAGCTATATACACTATTCAATCTAATAACTCATCACATGCTAGTTCTTGGGTCCTTGATACAAGATGTGGTTCTCACATTTGTTCTGAATTGCAGGGTCTAAGAAGAAGTAGGGATGTGGAGCACGGGAAGATGAACTTGGTCATAGGGAATAGGAAAGCGTTGCCTATCACCAAGATTGGAGTTTATTCTTTATTGATTAGTAATGGGTTAGGGCTAGATTTGAACAATTGTTGCTACTCGCCAGATATGGCGAGAAACATTATTTCTTTTCATGGTTTATACGAACAAGGTTTTAGATTTTCATTTAACAATGAAATTGGTTCTATTAATGCCTTTTGTAATGGTAAATTTTATTTTGAAGCATTTCCTTGTAATGGTGTATATGAAATTGTGATGGTAGTAGACAACTTGGGAAATAATGTATTGCATATTGATTCATCTAATGGTTTGGACAAGTCATGCTTGTGGCATTGTCGTCTTGGACATGTCAACAAGAAGCGCATAACCCAACTCTAAAAGGATGGAGTGTTGGAGCCATTTGACTTAAAGCCGGATGACACGTGCTAATCTTGTTTGCTTGGAAGGATGACCAAGTCACCTTTCACTGGTACTTGTGAAAGAGGTGAGGGTTTGTTGGATCTCATACACATCAATGTGTGTGTACCCTTCCGATCCGCCACAAGGGATGCTAATCGCTTCTATGTAACCTTTACCGATGATTATAGTAGATATGGGTATATCTACTTAATCAAGCACAAGTCGGAAACCTTTGTAAAGTTCAAAGAGTTTAAGCAAGAAGTGGAGAATCAATTGGGCAGGAAGATAAAGATGCTCCGATCCGATCAAGGTGGTGAGTATCTTAGTATTGAGTTCCATGACTATCTTAAAGAATGTGAAATTGTTTCACAATTGATGCCACCTAGGACACCGCAATTTAATGGTGTAGCTGAGAGGCGCAATCGAACCTTGTTGGAAATGGTTCGTTCCATGATTAGTCGAGCTTCGTTACCTATCTCATTTTGGGGTGTTGGGTTGAAGATTCACTAGAGGATTGCGTCATTGGGCTCGACTTTTAGTCCAATTATTTTGTACTCCGGTTTGGGCCTGTCCAACCGAGTAGCTTTTTAGATTTATTATATAAGTATATGCTTGCATGCATATTAGAAAAACGCTTTAGAGAAATACGATAGCTTTACAGTATTCTTTATCGTTCTTGTAAACCTACTAATCCTCTACAGTTGATGTTCTTAATCGAGCTCTTCTGAGGGTTTTGTTTTAATCATTTGACTCGTTTGATTCATTCTTGACTTGTTCTTTATTTTCGTGTTCTTGCTGTTTAGTATTTATTTACCTGTTTAAGATCTAATCGATCTTCAAGATTTAGTTTTAATCTCATCAATTGGTATCAGAGCAGGAGGCTGTGTAATCGATACACATCTTTTCTGTGAAAAGGTTTCAATTAGGGTTTTTCCGCAATTACTGATATTTATTAAGCCGTCATCTCATTATTGACGTATCTTGATATTTATTGTTTTGCTCTAATCTGATTTATTACAAGTCTGATCTTTCAACAGGTTTTTCGATCATAATGGACGAGTCGCAATCAAACCCCATCAATATATCCAACAGCATCGGTTCAACCACGAAGATTCCAATCCTATATACCCATGATTATGAAGTCTGGGCGCATCACTTCGAAGACTACTTTATAGGATCTGAGGATAATGGATACCTCATATGGGAAGCAATCATTAATGGACCTTTTTCTCATTCTGCGACGTCAAGGATTATTAAAACTCAGAAGGATTATAATGATCTGCTGAAGGATGTCAAAGATATTGCGCAAGATGAAAAAGATAAATTCCAGTGCAATATCAAGGCGTTAAGATTGATCAGATTCGCCCTTCAGTCCGACACTTTCAGGTTGGTTAGCTCATGCACGACGGCAAAGGAAGTTTGGGATAAACTTCGCGAATTGTACTCTACAGACGAGGATGTTGAACATTCTATCCAAACCTTGCTCTTATCTGAGTTTGGAGAATTCAGGCAAGGAGCCGAAGAAACTGTAACCCAGACATTCGATCGCTTCAATCATCTTCTCAGCAGGATGATCAAACATGACATCGAAAGGAAGCTTATTGAGCAGAAGGTTACGTTCTTAAATGGTCCAAGGTCAGAATGGAGAGCAGTGGTGTCAACAGTTAAGGCCCATGAGCAGTTTAAATCATACTCTTTGGCGAAACTGGTGGGTACTCTAAAGTCCCAGGAGAAGATTGTGCTGCAGGAAAAGAACGTTGTTTCAAGCCTTGGTTCGCTGGCCCTCCTGTCAAAAAGTAAAGCTGTGATGGAGGATGAAGACCTCAACTTGGAGGAGTATGACCTCACGTCTGAGGATTATGCTATGATGGTGTCTAACCCCAAGAGGTTCATTAAGAAGAGATTCCCCAGCAACAAAAACCGAAACTGGCAGGGGAGTTATAGTTCAGAAAAGGTTAACAATGAACCGAAGGTTGAAGAGCCCAAGAAGGAATCGAAGGCAGATGGTGATTCTGGAGTAAGCTGTTACTACTGTGGTGGGAAAAACCACTATGCTAAGGATTGTGTCCTCAAAAAGATGGCTGAAAAGGATGAGGAAAAGGATGAGGAAGCCTTGTTGCAGAAAAGGCTTGATGAGATGTGAAAGAAGAAATCTACCGCTAACCCTTCCATGAATGCTCTAATTGTGCAGGGTTCGGTTGCTGATGACGAGTTCAGTAGCGTGGAAGTTTGGTCAACCGACTCAGAAGACGATGAAGTGAGGAAGCCTACTCATGGAAAGGCTTGTGTGGCAAAGGAGGAGAGCAGTGGAGGAAGGTGCTTCATGGTGTCCGATGTATCTCAGATGAGGGGATACAACACTGATGGTGGAAGCAATGAACCGAAAGAGCAGCAGGATATGTGCTTTACAGCCAAACCGCTCAGCGTGCAGTTCAATGAGCTCGATGAACTGATCAAGAAGGTACAATCGGTTTTTGTTTCATTTAAAGTACCACAATCCTCATATAAGAAAGAACTAAAAAATGTTAATACAAGAATTTCTCATCTAGATAGTAGCTTAACTCAAACTCGAGTCACCAATTCTAACCTAACTGATCAATTAAGCAGGGTGTCTTCGAAGAGTGAGGAGCGGCGGATGTGGATCGAGTTGAAGGAGTCTGAATTAGTTAAAATTAAAGACGAAAACATTTATTTACAAAGAGACAATTTAAAGTTGTTAAAACAGCGGAATGTTTTTTGTTTAATTGCAAAACGTCTTTATTCTAATATTACTCAGCTTCACTTGGACTGTGAAATAGGCCAAAAGATCCATCGCATGATTTTGCCCTTCCTTGAGTTTAAGGAGGATGAAATCGATGCTGAAGCTTATAACTGTGAGAGTGTGATATCATCTGATGACGTCAATCCGACCTATATGTATGGACTAGACAAAATTGAATCTTTCATTAAATCCAAGGACCACAAGGACATGCTCAAAAACCTTTTGGATGAAAATGATAGACTTAAACTGAGAACCGAAACCATACAAAAATTTGACTCTTTAAACGCCAACTTGAGCTCAGAAAACAAAATAGATGTTGAAAATGCATCTGAGCTTAATGAGGACGACAAGATGAGTGAAATTTCTGTAGAGGACACGGTTGACTGCTCAGAATTTGTAAAAAGCGAACCTGAAAACCACAAGAATCTAATTTCTGAAAATTCAGTGGAGTTCGCTCGATTGTCCCAACAAAAGTCCCCTATCTTAGCAGAGAAAGCGGTTGTATATCAAAAGGTCAAGACCACTCCAAATCAAGTCTACAAGGTCACTGGAGTAACCGAACATCAGACCGCTGAACTCACAGCTATTGTGAACGAAGACAATGCTGATGGCTACGATGAGTACTTCTGGTCAGCTCCAATAGATAATGCAAACGAAACGGTAGACTTATCAGAAAGAACCTCATGGATGAGTAAAGGAAGATACATACCAGAACCCTTGAATAAGCCAGATAATTTCGATGAGCCAAGTACGAGTGGTACGAAAGACATTCCTCAAGAGAATGGAAGTTCGGCAAAAGAAGACATTCCCTCTAGTTCCTCAGTTCAAAGTGAAACTCCTACAGTTCAAAGTGAACCAGCCAAGGAGAAACCTAAAATGAAAGCCAATATTCATCATCAACCGAAGCAGATGAGGAATAAGAAACGTGAAAGGAATCAGAGATATAGGAAGAATCTCTCTGAAAGGAAACAATTCTGGCAATCCCAGAATGCATATTTCTCACATCAAGACAAGAATCTGAAGTTTGAGAACAATCCTGTCAAAAAGCATGAGAGTCATAACAACCGAAAGCCAAGGTTCGGTTCGGAAGAGAATACCAACCGAAAGCACAGGTTTGGTTCACAGAACGACTCCAACCGAAAGCATAAGTTCGTTTCTGAAGTCAAAAGAGATCAAAACTCTAAGGTCAGTCCCACCAATGATCAAAAGCAAAAGGGTCATCTAGAGTCTCCAGCTAAGAAGTTATCTCAATCTAAGCCCACTCCTTCTCATTCATCTAATTCTTCTAATTCTTCCAATTCATCTCCATCTTGCTCTAAAACTCATTCTGTTCGTTCTCAAAAATCTCATTCGTCAGCTGAACAAAAAGGCAAAAAGAAGGTTAATGCATCCACACCAGAGTCTAAACCGAACACTCCTAATCCTAATAAAATAAAAGTCTTTACCATTAAAAAGAAAGATGAAACAACACTCATAAAACGAACATATCTTGTTGACATCTCTCTTACTATTCCTGTTCCTGTGAAAGGCTCACGTGGACCCAAGAAACTTTGGGTTCCTAAATCTGCTTAATTTTTGCAGGTTATAAGTGACGAGCAGTTCGACGAAGAATGGTACATCGACAGTGGCTGCTCGCGTCACATGACAGGGAGGAAAGAGGAGCTCAGGGAATACAGGTCTCTTTCAAATGGTGGCAACGTCAAGTTTGGAAACAACTCTTTCGGCACCATAAAGGGATACGGAATGATAACAAATGGTGAATTTACTATAAGGAAGGTGGCATATGTGGAAGGACTACAACACAACCTCATCAGTGTATCTCAACTTGTTGGAGGTACAGGTCTCAAAGTCTCATTCGACGATGAAGGTTCTGAAATTATTGAGAAGAAGACAAAGAAGGTAATTCTCAAGTCGGAGCGTAAGGGTGAAATGTTTCCTCTAAACCTTAAACCCATCAAAGGAAACCCAACTATATGCTTGTTATCAAAAGCACAATCTGACGAAAGCTGGTTGTGGCACCGAAGACTCTCTCATCTCAACTTTAAAGATATCAACAAACTTGTCACTGGAGGTCATGTTCGGGGCCTTCCATTGCTCAAGTTCGACAGAGATCATTTGTGTGCTGCATGCGAAATGGGGAAGCAGAGTCGTCAAAGTCATCCATCTGTAATTAACACGAAAGTTGTTGAATCACTCGAATTACTTCATATTGATTTGTGTGGTCCATCATCTATCGAAAGCATCGGTGGTAGCAAGTATATTCTTGTTATTGTTGATGACTTTTCATGATTTACATGGGTGTTCTTTCTAAAGCTCAAATCTGAAGCGACTCATAAGCTGAAAGTGTTCATCAAGCAGATTGAAGTACAACTCAAGAAGGTCGTTCGCAACATCAGGAGCGACAATGGTCTGGAATTCAAGAACAGGGAATTTGAAGAATTTCTGGCAGAAAAGGGAATAAGTCACAACTTCTCAGCTCCCTACACACCTCAACAGAACGGAATTGTCGAAAGACGAAACCGGTCTTTGTGTGAAGCTGCCCGAACTATGCTAAGTTTCGCTTTCTTACCTCTTTATTTTTGGGCTGATGCTATTTCTGCTGCTTGTTTTACACAGAACAGGTCCTATCTCAACAAACGATTCACGCTCACACCATACGAGATTCTCAACAACAGAAAGCCCAATGTGAAATTTTTCCATGTGTTTGGCTCACGGTGTTTCATCTTTAACTCTAAAGAACACCGCAACAAGTTCGATGTCAAAGCCGACGAGGGAATCTTTCTGGGCTACTCTCTCACATCCAAAGCATACAGAGTCCTAAACAAGCGTTCGAGAAAAATCGAAGAGACCTACTACGTGACTTTTGATGATAGCTATGTCAAAAAGCTACAGGCCAAAGAAGACACGGCTGGGGAAATCTTTTCTCAAACTGGCCAAGTCACAGTCTCGATCGCTAATCTATACGAGAAATTTCTGGAGCTCTTTGACGAACCAAAGAAAGCTACTCTCTCATAAGCAGGTGCAGCAGACAACAAGGTAGACCACATGAAGCAAATGTCGAAGAAGCTGCCAAGAGAATGAATGAAGGAGGATCGAATTCTGATGAACCTCCATCCAACGATGCTTCAGTCGAGGGGGAGCCACGCTCTACAACTGCTACCGAAAGCGCTTCTCCAACCGAAAGTCCAATTGCAACCGAAGGTGCATCAACGCCTGAAAGTCCAGCACCACAAGAAACCTCTGAACCTCAAGTTTCTCATAGCTCATCAATCGAGTGGGAGCATGATGATATGTCACTTGACTACGAAATTCAATCCGAGCCAGAAGAAATGATCAATGCTGAACTAGACCCAACCTTTGATCCAAACTATCCTCCTCTTACCAAATGGACCAGAGATCATCCTATCTCTTAAGTGGTTGGTGATGTTTCCGAAAAGGTTCTGACCCGATCACAACTAAAGGCAAAACAGACATCCTTATTTTCAAAGGTTGAGTTTTGTATGTTTAACTCATTCGTATCAAAAGTTGAACCGAGGACAGTTAACACTGCTCTCGATCACTCCGATTGGGTTCAAGCAATGCAAGACGAACTGAACGAATTTGAAAGGAACAAAGTCTGGCGCCTCATTCCAATTCCTCCAGATGCCTCGGTTGTTGGTCTCAAATGGGTCTTTAGGAATAAAATGGACAAGGAAGGGAATGTTATAAGGAACAAAGCTCGTCTGGTAGTAAAGGGATATTGTCAGGAGGAAGGGATTGATTATGAAGAAACTTTCGCTCCCGCAGCTAGGCTGGAATCTGTTAGAATATTTCTTGCTTATGCTGCCCACAAAAACTTTGAAGTTTTCCAAATGGACGTCAAGTGTGCATTTCTTAATGGAGAACTCGAAGAAACCGTGTATGTGGAGCAACCTCCTGGATTCGTGAACGAAAAATATCCAAATCATTGCCACATTCTGGATAAAGCTGTGTATGGCCTCAAACAAGCTACGTGAGCCTGGTATGAAACGCTAACTAAAGTCTTAAAGATGTCTAAATTCAAACAAGGTTCGGTTGACCCAACCTTCTTTCGCAAAAAGGAAGGTAACCACCTAATGATAGTTCAAATTTATGTCGATGACATCATCTTTGGCTCTACGAATCCCAGCCTAACAGCTGAATTCAGAAAGCTGATGGAGACTAAATTTGAAATGAGCTCAATGGGTCCTATTAACTTTTTCCTTGGTTTAAATATTAGACAGGGACCCGAAGGCATCTTTATCAATCAGGAAGCTTACACGAAGACTCTCCTAGCAAAGTTTGGTATGATGGGAGACTCCAAAGTCAAAGTCCTAATGGGATTCGGCACCAAGCTAACTCCATCTCTAGACAAACCGGCTGTTGATATCACGCTCTATCGTGAAATGATAGGCTCACTAATGTATCTTACTGCTAGCAGGCCTGACATCATGTTTTCTGTATGTTATTGTGCTCGATTTCAGGCAAACCCACGCGAACCTCACATGCTTGCAGTGAAGAACATTTTACGCTATCTCAAGCGAACCACCTCTTTAGGTCTATGGTATCCTTCCAATTCAGGCTTCTTCGTTCTAGCCTATTCAGATGCTGACCTTGGAGGATGTGGACTCGACAGAAAAAGCACCACTGGTGGCTGTCAATTCCTTGACGGGAAGTTGGTTAGCTGGCAATCCAAGAAACAAACGTGCGTGTCGTTGTCTACTGCCGAAGCGGAATACATAGCCGCTGCATCCTGCACCTCTCAAGTGATTTGGATCCAAAGTCAACTTCGAGACTATGGACTCAATATGAAGAAGATCCCACTATATTGTGACTCTGAAAGTGCAATTAGGATCTGTCATAACCCAGTGCAACACTCTAAAACCAAACACATAGCACTGAGGTATCACTTCATCAAAGATCACGTGGAAGATGGAAACGTCGAAGTACACTTTGTTCGAACCACTGATCAACTGGCTGACGTCTTTACCAAAGCTCTTCCTGAAGCATCATTCAACAGAATATTGCAAGGGCTAGGTATGATGGAATCAGAGTCAGTACCTCACACTACCTCTCAACCTCAAACGTAAAAAGCGAAATTGACCGAACGTTCAGGTTCGGTTAAATTATCTGACTCGCTCATCACCACAAAGGTAGTTTTCTTGGTTGTATATTTCTTGTACAAAGTTGTTTATCTTATTGTTAAAAGTATTTTCTGATTGCATGTCTCAATTCCTTGTTTTTCTCAAAATTTTCCAAAACCGAAACCTACCGAAGGTTCGGGTTCGGTTTCTCAAAATTTTCCAAAACCGAAACCTACCGAAGGTTCGGGTTCGGTTTCTCAAGATTTTCCAAAACCGAAACCTACCGAAGGTTCGGGTTCGGTTTTTCAAAATTTTCTTGAACCGAAACCAACCGAACGCTCGGGTTCGGTTTTTCAAAATTTTCTTGAACCGAAACCAACCGAACGCTCGGGTTCGGTTTTTCAAATTTTTCCCAACCGAAACCAACCAAACGTTCGGGTTCGGTTTTTCAAAGTTTTCCAAAGTTTTTTTTTACTCTTTTCAAGTCTTATTTTCTTTGCTTATTTTTTCTCTTTTAATTTTTTTTTTATTTTTTTATTATATTTTTATCTATTTCAAAAACTCCAAAAATATTTTTTTTAATTGTGTTTGTGTTCGTTCGTTTATGGGGAGATAATTGATGGATTACTTAAGTGTCCCTAGAAGCATGCTGCTGTATGTGTCCCAAGCCTCATACGATTTTGAATAATAGCCTTCATGACCTGGTATAAACAAACCTTGTCTTCCCAATAAGGCTACCACATTTATTCTAATCGTGAGCTACCTCACTCTCTTCTCACATGAGTTAAGAGTTTTCTGCTTGGTCCTTATTTTCGCAAAAGAGGTACTTTATTTTCTTACACCATCTTCATTACATTTCTCCATTACATTCGTTTCATCAACGTAACCCTTGAGACTCTCAGAAATTACCACTAAGGTTTATGGTTACACAACATCTGAGTTTATGATCTTAGTTTCGTGCCACTACGAGCTGAGTGAAACCCCAAATTCAACACCTAATCTGGATTGACGGTGAACAATTAATTTGCTCAAGTTTTCACCTAAGAATTGACGAATGTACCTTCATGAAATCTCAAATTTTACTTTGTGTGATTCCTATGAAATTGTTAAACACCATAACATTTCTTCCCTTGGGATCCAGTTTTTAATTTTTCTTTTGCGATTTTATATTTTCCAAGCCAATTTAACTTTAATTCCTACCTACTTGTTCAATAGACTACACTGGTCTCACAAGTACTTTGTTCACTTTCTTTCTTATTTCAAGATTAGAATTGTTGAATCAAAGCGAAAGCCACTCTAAAGTAGCCTAATTAAAAGAAACCTTTCAACATTTATTAATAAGTGTTTGATCGTTATTCAACGGGAATCCAAACTAACACTTTAAGGTCTCTCTTGACCTTGAAGGAAGAGATTCGTGCCCGAGATCATTTGTTTCATGTCATTAATGACATCACAGTCATTCCTAAAAAGAGTTGCTTTATTTCTTTTCTTTTTACACTCTTCGCACGAAAATCTTTGATTTTCCAAAATTCTGTTACTAGTTATTACAGGCTGTATTATTGGTTTGGTGGTTAATTATTAAGATATGGTCAACAATCATCCACGTGGGCAATTTATTCAAAAGATGCCATTTACAAGATAAGACGAAAGGTTGCTGACTCAGGCGGGAAATAAAAGGATTGAATTTCAACCGGTGGTTAAAAAGGGGCGCGTGTGAATTTGAAACGCCCATTCTTTTACTGACATCATGGACACGTGTGCGAATTTCAGGCGACACCCATCTGGCACTTAATGGCGCGTGAGGATTTGAAACGGTTTGTTCTGAAACGGCGCTTGTTGGGCGGCGTGATCCTAGGAATCTGACACTCTCTCTCCTACGTGATCATCGCATGCCTTCACTGTCACGCATCTGTCATTCCGGAAACCTTTTCGTATTTCCATAGAAGATTTGAAACAATTTTTCTCTCTCCTTTCACCCACTATAAAAGGCAGTCTTCACTACCATTTACCTCTTTACTGCTTCAGAATTTACAAGAGAGCAAAAACACGAAAAAGCTTTACTGTTCATCTTCTTCTTCCTACCTTCAACAATGGCAGAATCATTCTCCGTCCATGCTACCTCACACATTCTTCCCATTCGTCCTCAACAGTGCTTGGTGATTGATCTAACACCTCAGGCGTATGATTCTTACATGTTTCCGATCATCGAGTGCCTGAAGTACTCGCAAATCGCTCCTGCACTATCTCGGGTTGAGTCTGTGCCCATGGTGATCCTATCGCAGGTGTATGCGACTGCTCACTACGATAAAGAAGTCGACAGGGTGTTCTTCGAGGTGTCTGATCACAACACCTCGATTTCAAGGCAACGATTTGGTGCACTGCTAGGGTTTGCTGCTGACCCTTCAAGAATCAATCCGGAGACGATTCTGGCGGGCCATCTTTACAACATGTTTTACAACATGGGGTACACGGAGGTGCTCACCTCCGTTGCGAAGTTCTAGAAATCCTGCTTGCCGCCACAATGGAACGGCATGTTCATAGTCCTCTTCAAGGGCTTATCTGAACGGAGCTCAGGTTCCGATGGTGCTAGTCGACTGTTCCTGTCGATTATGTATGCAGTTTCCAACGGAGTCAACTTAGACTTTGGGTTGGTCCTCTGACAACAGCTCATCCAGAGCCTTTCTTCTTCATCACGACATTCTGAGGTGTCGTTTGCCCGGTTCTGGATTCTTATCACTAAATGGGCGATGGATAAGTTTGACGTTCCCATTGCTGCAGGTGCATCGATGTCTTCGATCGGTACGTTTCATACCAAGAAGATCATCGTCTCTGATGCATCCAAGTTCTCTTTCATTGGCTCTATTCCAGAGACAATGTACGGCGATGTTCCTTCTGACAGCAGGATCATCAGGACGATTAAGGAGTTCAAACAATCAGGACCGATGGAACTTACACCGGAAATGCTAAAGTCCATCCATGATGTTGACAAACTGGTGAACAGGGGTAAAAAGGCGGAAAAAGGGAAGCAAGTGACCCAAGATCCTAAAGGTCCTTCTCCCAAGAAGAGGAAACAAACAAAACCTGCTCAGTCTCCGCAACCGAAGCGAAGGAAGACCCAACCGAAGCGAAAGCTTGTAATCCCTTCCTCTTCGAGTGACTCAGAAGGCGAGAGTTCGGGTTCGGACGGCTCTCAACAAGGCGAAACCCCTCCAAGAGGCAACACCCCACCCCGATCTCCTACCCCAGACATGGAAATCCATAATTCCCCCATCCCTTCACCCACTCAAACAATCCCTACTTCCATTCCCACCATAAACCCCACTACCACTCTTCCTACAACCTCTTTCCCTATACCACCACCCATTTTCACTGATACAACTACAACAACAACTGCAAAGGTTACAACCAACGTATCTAATACGGGGGTTCATACCAGTGCAACCGAAACGCCACCCGTAACCGAACCACCTCAAACCAAAACCCAGCATACAACCGAAACTACCCCAACCAACACTCAACCAAAACCTACAAAAACCACTACACCCCCAGCTTCACCACCCCCACCATCTCCAGATCATGCCTCTGATGGAGATAACCCGTTCCTTGGCGGTGAAAACATGACCTTCGATTCGGTCTACTTTAGTCCGTTTCAGGTTCAAAGTGACGAAGAGGATGATGCTCCAGTGACAAAGAAGCATTTTAAGGAGCTAAACGAGAAGGTTGACTTACTTCTTGCGTCATCCACCAATTCTCAATCCTCTCTCTCTGAAGCCGCTCTTCAGAAGCTTGTTGATGCCTTCTCCAGGGCTCAGCATGATTCGGTAGCTTCAGCCACAGCCGCCATAGACGCCTCTACAAAAGCCTGTGAGGTTGCGACCGCAAAAGTCGATAAACTATTCTCAGACGCTTCTACCCTGTTGAAGTCCTTACAGGAGAGCGCTGATGCCACCAAGACAACTTTAGAACCGATTGTTCAGCAATTGGCAAAGTTCGTCTCAACGGAGTTGACCTCGTTCGCTACCCTTCGCCAAACCATATGCGACGACAACTCGGCCCTTCGTGCCTCCATTGATGAACGCCTCGCTAAGCTACAAGAGGATCTTGCAGTTGAAAACTCTTTAATGGACGTTCTGGCAAGCAAAACCACCGCCCTAAATGTCAAGAGCACTCAACGTTCAAACTCACAGCAACAGCTTGAAGCTCTTCGATCCGAACGGGAGGTTATCAAGACATGTGTTTCGGATGTACACGCTGCTCTATCCAACATCCTCGAAGCACACGATCCGAATCTCAACCATTCGGTGAGGCGAACCCTTGCTGAAAAACTTCCTCCTGCCTTGGACCTTCTCAGCAAAATCGAAGGCTTACCTAGTTTCGTGTCCGATCCGAAACAAGGGGGAGAAGTGAAGTCCGGATTGAAACCACCTCCTTCCTCCAAAGCTACTCACACAACCGAACCACCTCCGACTGGTCAAGGTTCGGGTTCGGGTGTGAAGGATAAAGGGAAGAACATAGCTGAGGAAGAAGATGAAGATGAAGATAAAGAAACCATTGCGGACATGTTGAAACGAAAGAACAGTCGCAATGTTGATGATGATGTCAATCGTGTGGCGCGAGAGGCTGAAGAAGCCGAACGCAAGCAGAAAGAAGCCCACGATCTCCTTGAGAGCAGGAAGACTCTCATCCCTGCCTGGACTCGGGAGCGAATGATTAAGGAGGCCATAGATACTCCCAGCATCCTATGGCTCGAGCCGGTGATTTCATTCGACTGCTATAATTATGTCGATTCGTAGTTCAACATGCCGTTGACTCGAAAGGCGTTTATCTTCCACGCCTTCTCCAATATTTTTGAAGTCCCTCATCCGAACCCTGAGGTTGATAGGGAGCTGATCGATTTCTATCTGAAGGTTGCTTGTCCTCAGTATCAAACATGGAGCGCCCAGAAGATAGTAAATGTTCGGGTATTGAAGCCTTACACCGAAGGAAGATTCATCAATGTTCAGTTCAAGGTGATTCGAGGGTCTGCAAGAACTGAACATTTTATATCCCTGGCAGATCTACCGAACTTAAATCCTCATGATTGGATCGTTTTGCATAACATCCTCTTGACAAATGAAGCTGAATATGGTCCGATTATAGACCATCTCAGAAGGATGTTAGTATGTTACATCATGGAGGTAGCCCTAATGGATCAGGAGGTAGCCACTGTCTTCAAGAAGAAACCGAAGATAGCTTCTGTGGGATCGGCCAGTGATCTCAATCAAATGAAGATGGGCAAGATCGACCCAAGACGCAATTCGGTCATGTTCACTAGAGCAGAAGGACAGAAATGTCTCTTTGCTTTAGCTGACAAACATCTTTACACCACTTCTTGTCTAGAGCACGTGTTGTCTATCATCCGAAGGTGTAAAGAGAATGCAGCGGACGATGTCAAGTACTTCAACAACATGATCCAATGGTACATCAGGTTTAGACAGACGATACTGGCTCTTATCTCGCGTCTGTTTAATACTGTGAAGAAGAAAATGCCTGCCTCCGCTGCTGGCCCAAGTAACAAGTGAAGATCTCGCTCCAATTGACACAAAGGGGGAGATTGTTGGGTTGAATATTCGCTAGAGGATTGCGTCATTGGGCTCGGCTTGTAGTCCAATTATTTTGTACTCCGGTTTGGGCTTGTCCAACCGAGTAGCTTTTTAGATTTATTATATAAGTATATGCTTGCATGCATATTAGAAAAACGCTTTAGAGAAATACGATAGCTTTACAGTATTCTTTATCGTTCTTGTAAACCTACTAATCCTCTACAGTTGATGTTCTTAATCGAGCTCTTCTGAGGGTTTTGTTTTAATCATTCGACTCGTTTGATTCATTCTTGACTTGTTCTTTATTTTCGTGTTCTTGCTGTTTAGTATTTATTTACCTGTTTAAGATCTAATCGATCTTCAAGATTTAGTTTTAATCTCATCATGGGGGTATGCCTTAGAGACTGCTGCCCATATCCTTAATCTAGTCTCAACTAAGAAGGTTTCCAAAACACATGAGAACCTCGTAGTGAGTGTGACATCGCCATTTTCACGGCCAGAAAAGACCGATTTTGTTTATGCTTTGTTTTATAAAATCAGAGTAATCTTCTAAAGATAACGGTTGCGGAATTTGTTCCCAAAACAAGACATGATAATAACTTATCAAAACATTTCTCAAAGGGAATGTATTTTTCATTTAATAATAAAGCCTCGGGATGTCATGTTCCGATACAAACATATAAGCATAAACAGAACTTACATTTAATTACACAATTGATTTATATCTCCTTTAAATCTCTCTGTGAAATATGTCTTCGTATTAATACCTGTGATACAAAGAAAACTGAGTGGGTCAGGCTTGGGAGCCTAGTGAGCATATAGGGTTTTCATCCCACAATGTTATATCATATATTTATAAATATAGAACATTCAAACTTGCACAATTTCACCATATAAAGGCAACTCTTAACCTACCCCATCAATCCTCACAATGACACGATCTAAACTCTCATATCTAAAATTTTCCTCTTTACCTGATCCCTACTCATGGATCTAAAACTATCCTCTTCACCGATCCATACTCACGGATCTAAAACTACTTGATCCATACTCACAGATCTAAAACTAACCTCCTGATCTGATCCATACTCCCGGATCAATAATTGTACCCAATCCATACTCCCGGAATAAGTACAATTAACTATACCCTAACCCTGATCTGATCCATACTCCCGGATCAATAACTGTGCCCAACCCATACTCCCGGACTAGGGACAATTAACTTAGTCTTAATCCATACTCCCGGACTAATAACAAGTTTTATCTCTTTACCTGATCCATACTCCCGGATCTAAAATTAACCCCATGTTCTAATTCATACTCGCTGAATAACTAGATCAACAACAACAACATCGAGGCCTCTCATCTGTTTCTCACACATCAACTATCTACCCATGTTCCACCCAACATATTAGTAGATAAAAATATATTTTGATACATAGTTTAAAACCTGTATAACATTCTCATTCAATACCTATTCCACATAACAGATGAGGCACACTCACATAACACGTATTTCATAGAGAATAAATCAGATCTATGAGATAGAAGAAAGTGAATATACATTCACACACATGACAACAAAAATTATACACATAACACGTATTTCGTATAAAATACTTCATAATTATGCGTTAGAAGAAAGTAACCACACACTCACACATATAAACAACAATATACTTAATACACTTGAACCATACTTGTATTATTATCGTGTTTATGGAAGGTAGTATACACTCACTTGATCAGAAGATGATCGGACAGCACTACGACTTGTAGAAGTAGTATTCTTCGGTAGATCTGGAAGATCTCCACAAAAAATCGAACTTCTCGCGGGCAGAGCTTCGGCTCGGGAATTTCACTTCTCGGGATCTTCGGGGCCTCGGGACTTGCTTCGGGGCTCGGGAATGATATCGGGGCTTCGGGATAATTCTTGCACGAAAAACGATGCAAAAACGCGAGAGAAAGAAGAGAAATGAGCAATTGAATCGGCTGCACTCGACTCCCTTTTATAGGCTCTGGATTTGCGATTTACGCGGGGCGTACTCTTAACTTACGCGGGGCATAACCTGGATAAGCCCGGTGACTCCCCCCTTGGATAATATTGAAAATTTATATATAAATTTAATTTTGAAATTATTTAATAAACTTCAAAAATTCATATCTTCCTCATACGAACTCCGTTTTCGACGTTCTTTATATCCACGCGTAAGTGAGACTACGATCTACAACTTTCGTTTAGACTCCGTTGGGTAATTTTGACTTTATTTTTATTATTTATATTTAGTAGGCCGGGACAGGAAAACTCCGTTATAAAATCATAACTTCTTCATCCGACGTCCGTTTTCGCCTCTCTTTTTATCGTTTTACTACAATTAATGAGATCTTCAATTCTCATTTAGATTGTTTTGGCTAAAAACCGCTCGGTCTCAAATCGAGTATTCGGGCTGCATACCGCTAAGTCGAAACTTCGAAAAATCATAACTTCCTCATACGAAGTCAGATTTGGGCGTTCTTTTTATGCACGCTCATGGTTTAACGTATTATATGACTTTCATTTAGATTGCTAAGGCTAAATATTGCTCTAACGTAAATTCACTTTTTACGTCGCGCTGTGTCGTGCAGGTTCTGTCGCGAAACTTCGACAGGTCATAACTTCTTCGTTATAACTCGGATTTCGGCGTTCTTTATATGCACGAAAACCTTGTAACATATACTATAACTTAGTTAAGATTATTCATTCTAAATAATCTTTCATAAAAAATTCATTTTTGACGCCTATCGTCTCTAAATTGACTAGCCCTGATCTACGGGCGTTACAATTATCTTCCCCTTAGGATGATTACGTCCCGGAATCATCAACGAAAATAGAACTTGTATAATGATTCCACACGTTATTTATTCATCCTAGGTAATAACCGTAACTTCTATGTTTCCTCGAAAGAATATTTAACTCTATGGCTTTCTGGACCGCAGAAGATGCCAAATCTTGCATCTGCCTATCGTACTATGTTGTACTTTCAATCGTAACCCTCGAGTTACCAAATAAGTCCTCATGTGGACTCCTTCTTCTTCTCAGGATAAATACTTTCCTTTATCTATTGTAACAAATCAATGGGTCGTGCTCTATCGACCTTTCATCACACGATGCGACGCTTAGACTCGGTCTTTAATAAAGTTAAATTCCAGAATGGAATACACCTTCCTTCATATTCTAATGTGATATAATCACATTTCAGCATGTAGCATTTCTACCTACAAACTTCTTTTAACAACGAGTGCGACACTATCAATCGCATTAACTTCAACCTTCTGAATTAGTTCAGATGTTACATCTAACTTGGTTCCATGAACCACGTAACAAACTCCTCGTAGTCGGACTCAATTTGGATATGACAACTAGGGTCGGAATAACAACCATCTTACTAGTCACTACCGAAACAAGGGTAATGACACACTTGAACAAAACGGAATCAATTACTAGCTTCTTGGTAACCTTGTGACTTTCCCTGATCCAAGTGCGAGTCCTGTGCTTCCGGTAGTATATGCATCTACTACCTTTCACACCTACTCATACTCGTCCCAAGTATTGTCCCGCAGTCGACCAAGTCACCATACAAGAAAATCACATAATCATTCAACACATCAGATAGCAAAACTAGGGTTTATATTATTTCTTGAAACGATTACACAAAGGTTCAAGTTCACCCTATACTACGCCTCTAGTAGGCTACACCACAAGTTACTTTTCATATCGTTACTTTATAACTTGATCTTTGGATATAAAATCCTCATTCCTGATTCCTTGCATTGCCATCTGCTTCATCAAGGATCATGTGGAATGCTTTTGGCTTTGGTGGTGCATTTGGCCTTATAGCCTCTTCTCTTCTTGGGCAGTTTTGCTTGAAGTGCCCTTCTTCGCCACACTTAAAGCAGACTTCTCTTTTGGTTGGGCATTTGCTGGCGTAATGACCAGTCTTCCTGCATTTAAAGCAGGTCATTTCTTTAGAGCATTCCCCAATGTGCTTCCTTTTGCACTTGTCACACCATTGTGCTCCTTCTTTGAGCTTCTTCGAATCAGACTTCGAAAATTTTCTCTTCTCATCGGACCTTGAAGATCCTTCCATCTTTCTTTTCTCGCCCACCTCGTTTCTCTCCAGACCCCTTTCCTTTAACTGGGTCTCCACATTTTTAGCTGCTCGGACTGCTGTCTTCAAAGTAGTTGCCATCTTGACCGTTGGGCCAAAGTCGGCAGGCAGTCCATTTGCGAACCTCTCAATTTTTTAGAGTTCAGACGGCACTAAGTATGGAAATAACTTCATCTTTTCGGTAAATGTAGTAGCATAATCATCAATGCTCAATTTACCTTTCTTCATGTTCTGGAATTCATTGTTCAGATCAATCAGATCTATCTCTGAGCAGTACTGCATCTTTAACTGCTCCAGGAATGATTCCCAAGATATCTTCAGGGCTTCCCCTTGAGGCATCATATCTGCCAGTAACTTCCACCAGCTCAAGACTTCGGTCTTCAGTTGTCTAACTGCAAAGACAGTCTTCTGTTTGTTGCTACAGTCGCAACTCTCAAACACCATCCCCATTTTGGAGATCCAGTCCATAATCTCAACAGGCTTTGGGCTTCCAGAAAGACTTGTCGGTTTGGCACCCAAGAAATTTTTATACATACGCCCATCCTTGTTTCTTTCCCTCTCTGGGTCATTCCTTTCTACTACTGGGGGTTCTGCTCGTCCAACCGTCCCACTATAGTTACTTCCCTCTGAATGCCCTCCATTCACTTCAGGCTCTTCCACTTGAAGTGACACTTCCTCATGATTCTGTTGGAGTAATCGCCTTGTCTCCTCCATTTGGCGATCCAACATCATCTGTATCATCGCTTGCACCCCAGCCATTATCATCGGCTCTGGTGCTGCTGCTACAACAGGTGCTTGCTCAACCACAGGTGGTTGATTCCTATTTTCATCAGCATTTCCAACCCCACTTCTTGTTCTCACCATTTTTGATCTACACACCCAATAAGGTGAAATTAGATCCTTATTCACAATAGATATTCAAATCATCTTTATCACTCCGAAACGTTTACATGCTAGTTCTAATATCGTAGACGTACGCTTAGAATCCTATACGCATAAGGTTTCCAGATCCGGTCGGCAACAGACCATAGATCCGAACAAATAATAGCACCAATATAGCTATCACACAAAACATTTAGCACATAAAAGCATTTTAGGCATCATTCCTAAAATAAACTAGTGCTTGTGTCAATTTAGGTGTACTACCTAACATATTTTAGACACACTCCTCACAATCAGTACTTAGCATTCTAAGTTTAAGTCTAGAAATTTCCTACAAATTCCTAGTTCGCTTAAACTAATGCTCTGATACCAACTGTGACATCCCCATTTTCACGGCCAGAAAAGACCGATTTTGTTTATGCTTTGTTTTATAAAATCATAGTAATCTTTTAAAGATAACGGTTGCGGAATTTGTTCCCAAAACAAGACATGATAATAACTTATCAAAACATTTCTCAAAGGGAATGTATTTTTCATTTAATAATAAAGCCTCGGGATGTCATGTTCCGATACAGACATATAAGCATAAACAAAACTTAAATTTAATTACACAATTGATTTATATCTCCTTTAAATCTCTCTGTGAAATATGTCTTCGTATTAATACCTGTGATACAAAGAAAACTGAGTGGGTCAGGCTTGGGAGCCTGGTGAGCATATAGGGTTTTCATCCCACAATATTATATCATATATTTATAAATACAGAACATTCAAACTTGCACAATTTCACCATATAAAGGCAACTCTTAACCCACCCCATCGATCCTCACAATGAAACGATCTAAACTCTCATATCTAAAATTTTCCTCTTTACCTGATCCCTACTCATGGATCTAAAACTATCCTCTTCACCGATCCATACTCACGGATCTAAAACTACTTGATCCATACTCACAGATCTAAAACTAACCTCCTGATCTGATCCATACTCCCGGATCAATAATTGTACCCAATCCATACTCCCGGAATAAGTACAATTAACTATACCCTAACCCTGATCTGATCCATACTCTCGGATCAATAATTGTGCCCAATCCATACTCCCGGACTAGGGACAATTAACTTAGTCTTAATCCATACTCCCGGACTAATAACAAGTTTTATCTCTTTACCTGATCCACACTCCCGGATCTAAAATTAACCTCTTGTTCTAATTCATACTCGCTGAATAACTAGATCAACAACAACAACATCGGGGCCTCTCATCTGTTTCTCACACATCAACTATCTACCCATTTTCCACCAAACATATTAGTAGATAAAAATATATTTTGATACATAGTTTAAAACCTGTATAACATTGTCATTCAATACCTATTCCACATAATAGATGAGGCACACTCACATAACACGTATTTCATAGAGAATAAATCAGATAGAAGAAAGTGAATATACATTCACACACATAACAACAAAAATTATACACATAACACGTATTTCGTATAAAATACTTCATAATTATGCCTTAGAAGAAAGTAACCACACACTCACACATATAAACAACAATATACTTAATACACTCGAACCATACTTGTATTATTATCGTGTTTATGAAAGGTAGTATACACTCACTTGATCAGAAGATGATGGACAACACTACGACTTGTAGAAGTAGTATTCTTCGGTAGATCTGGAAGATCTCCACAAAAATCGAACTTCTCGCGGGCAGAGCTTCGGCTCGGGAATTTCACTTCTCGGGATCTTCGGGGCCTCGGGACTTGCTTCGGGGCTCGGGAATAATACCGGGGCTTCGGGATAATTCTTGCACGAAAAACGATGCAAAAACGCGGGAGAAAGAAGAGAAATGAGCAATTGAATCGGCTGCACTTGACTTCCTTTTATAGGGTCTGGATCTGCGATTTACGCGGGGCGTACTTTTAACTTACGCGGGGCGTAACCTGGATAAGCCCGGTGACTCCCCCCCTTGGATAATATCGAAAATTTATATATAAATTTAATTTTGAAAATATTTAATAAATTTCAAAAATTCATATCTTCCTCATACGAACTCCGTTTTCGACGTTCTTTATATCCACGCGTAGGTGAGACTACGATCTACAACTTTCGTTTAGACTCCGTTGGGTAATTTTGACTTTATTTTTATTATTTATATTTAGTAGGCCGGGACAGGAAAACTCCGTTATAAAATCATAACTTCTTCATCCGACGTCCGTTTTCGCCTATCCTTTTATCGTTTTACTACAATTAATGAGATCTTCAATTCTCATTTAGATTGTTTTGGCTAAAAACCGCTCGGTCTCAAATCGAGTATTCGGGCTGCATACCGCTAAGTCGAAACTTCGAAAAATCATAACTTCCTCATACGAAGTCAGATTTGGGCGTTCTTTTTATGCACGCTCATGGTTTAATGTATTCTATGACTTTCATTTAGATTTCTAAGGCTAAATATTGCTCTAACGTAAATTCACTTTTTACGTCGCGCTGTGTCGTGCCGGTTCTGTCGCGAAACTTCGACAGGTCATAACTTCTTCGTTATAACTCGGATTTTGGCGTTCTTTATATGCACGAAAACCTTGTAACATATACTATAACTTAGTTAAGATTATTCATTCTAAATAATCTTTCATAAAAAATTCATTTTTGACGCCTATCGTCTCTAAATTGACTAGCCCTGATCTACGGGCGTTACAGTGAGCGTTGTATTTTCATCAGCTAGCCACATAAATCCTTTGGATATTTATTCTATAGACATCATGAGAATGTGGTCTTCGTACCGCGAATGGGTGTCTTTCATGAAAGAGAGCTCATATTCCAAAAGGATAGTGGGAGGCAAATTGACCTTGAAGAGCTTCAAGAGTTAAGTGATGAAGGAACCTCTAACGCTAGCACTCAAGCTGAGGATGTGACTCATGTTGAACCAATTGACGAGTCCGTACCTCTGAGACGTTCCAGTATAGTTGGTGTTCCACCTATGTTGTATGGTTTTCATATAACAAGGGAAGGTGATACGTTTATCAGTGATAGCCCATCGATAAATTTGGATGAACCTAACAACTACAAGGAAGCCATAGCAGGCCAAGATTCTGCAAAGTGGAAAGAGGCAACGGACAGTGAGATTCGGTCCATGTATGACAATCAGGTTTGGAACTTGGTTGACAATGTACCAGGTCGTAAGACGGTCGGATGCAAATGGATCTTCAAGAAAAAGACCAACATGGATGGGAAAGTACACACGTATAAGGCGCGATTGGTTGTGAAGGGCTTTACTCAAACTCGTGGAGTTGACTATGATGAGACCTTCTCATCAGTAGCGAAGATCAAATCTATAAGGGTTATGCTAGCAATAGCTGCGTTTCATGATTATGAAATATGACAAATGGATGTCAAAACTGCTTTCCTTAATGGGAAGTTAGCTGAGGATGTTTACATGAGTCAGCCAGAGGGTTTTGTAGATGCCAAGTACCCTAATATAGTGTGTAAGCTTGAGAAATCCATTTATGGATTAAATAAACCATCTCGCAGATGGAATCTTTGTTTCAATGAGAAAGTCAAAGAGTTTGGATTTTCGAGAAACGATGATGAGTCCTGCATATATGTCAAAGCTAGTGGGAGTGTAGTTATCTTTTTGGTATTGTATGTGGATGACATACTACTCATAGGAAACGACGTTGCAACCTTGCAGGAGGTTATGTCTTGGCTTGGGAAGTGTTTCGCTATGAAGGACCTCGGGGAAGCTACTTACATTCTAGGGATAAGGATATTGAGAAAAGGGAGTAAAAGACTAATAGGACTTAGTAAAAGTCCCTATTTGGACAAGGTGTTGAAACGTTTCAACATGGAGAATTCCAAGGAAGGAGAATTGCCTATACAGAGCAATACCAAACTGAGTGAGACTCAGAGTCCGTGTTACAATGTCGAAATAGCATAAATGAGTCGAATAACATATGCTTCTGCCGTTGGCTCGATCATTTATGTTGTGACATGTACTCGCCCTGATGTGGATGTTGCTTTGATTTGAGCATGGTTAGTCGATATCAAGGGAATCCTGGTAGAGCACATTGGATTGCAGTAAAGAACATTCTTAAGTACCTACGGAGGACTAAGGAATGGTTCCTTACCCTTGGTGGGAGTGATGAATTGAGAGTGACAGGGTATAGTGACGCCAAATTTCAGGCCGACATAGATAATTTCCACCCTCAGTCGAGGTGGGTATTTACGCTAAATGGAGGAGTTGTAACATGGAAAAGTTCCAAACAGGAGACTGTAGTTGATTCAACGTGTGAATTAGAGTACATAGCAACAAGCAAAGCGGCAAAGGAGGCAATATGGCTAAATAACTTCATCGGATACCTTGGAGTTGTACCCACTGTAAAGAAACCAATGGAGATTTTCTGTGACAACGAGGGTGAGGTCGCCTTAACCAAGGAACCTAGGGATCATGGCAGATCCAGACACATTGATAGAAAATATCACTTCATAAGATATCGATTAGGAGAGGGACTCCTCGTAGTGAAGAGGGTATCGTCAGAGGATAACCCAACAGATCCCCACACGAAGGGACTGAGTTGGGTTAAGCATTTGCAGAACGCTAAGAGCATTGGCCTAAGGGACGATATTAGTTTTAGTGATTAGATAGACAGTTAGAAACTTGTAATAAATAAATTTAATTAACATTTAATGATTAAATAATAAGGGTTTTATTTATAAGTAAAGCTTACTGTCTTCTGTCAATTGTTTATTTTATGTTTCACTTTTGCAAGTTTTGACTTCAAGAATAATAAGATTATTCAAATTATCCACAGTCGATCATACTTTGGAAGTAGGTACTAAGGTTAGACTGTCATGAATTGGCTTGTAGATTGTCCAAAGTGTTTAGACATAGCAAAAGTTTGCTACAACATTCATGAGTGCTCCTGAAATAATATTTGAGTATTGGATTAAACCCATGCTCACATGAATCACTTCATGGAATTTATCACTAGTCACTGTAAGACGATAATATCGTATAGTCTTCAAACCAAGATATATGAGTTGTTGATTACGAGTTGGTTGTGCATTGATAGCATGAAAGCGCATCAGTAACTTGATGTTATAAAACGTGTTGTTGTGTATAATTAAACAAGTAATTAGTACAAGCATATAAGTCGAAGTTTATCTGTTCCTTTTGTCTTAAGAGGATTAAAAATGATATCTTGGGCCCCTCTATGATTTTGTTTTGACTTATGTGTCGGGCGTGGTCAGGACTCAATTGATGTGTTTGATTAAGTTCTATGTCAAACTAACCAGAAATCGGGAAACAAACTACTGTACAATGAGTATGACTTTATTACATGTCTTTGTCCACACGATATCTTGAAGAACAAAGGATTATACGATCCCTTATCTAAAGAACGCATCATTGACTAGGTCAGAGTTTGACAACGGCTTTTGAGAGCTACGATTGCTAATCGGATTTTGAAGTTACATTGGCATTTATAGTTATTAGACTTATCCAAGTGGGAGACTGTTGGATTAGGTGTCTAAGTCCATAACTATAATTGGTATGTACTTGACCCGATAGTATCATGGTCCTTTTGGGTTGCCTTCACCAGAGCAATTTGATAGGATGGATATTTGAGAAAGAGGTTATTTGTGATTTATTATTATATTATATGAATAATATATTAATTGAGAAATCATATTATTTAATTCGTATTGATCAATAATTAATTTGGAATTAATTTAGTGATCAAAAAGAGACTGATTAAATTTACGGGGACTGATTAAGTAAATCAGTAATACTTATACTTTGGCTAATGATCCATGTTGATTAGGGATGGACTAAACCTATATGAGAGTCCATGAAGGTTTATTCCAAAGGGCCTATAAAATGTGAAGAGTCATGGTGAATTAGGGTTTACATGTAAGAAACCCTACGAATTCCACACAATAAAATTAACCCCTAGCATCACTAAAATCGGATATAAGGGTTATAAGGTGAAACCCTAGCCGAATGTGCTACCTAACCTCTCTCTCAAAAGCCTCCTCTTGCTTTTGGTGTTTGTGACTCATTTGAGGTATCACACTTGAGGTACTAAGCTGTTGAAAGGCCAAGAACTACAAGCTACAACTAAGAGGTATTCATCTAACTAGTTTTTATGTTGTATATCTCCAATTGCATGCTAGCTAGGGTATATACTTTGGATAAAATGAAATTGCATGTATAACTTGAGAAAACTTAAATACAAAGCATTAGGGTTGTATGTGCACCATAAGGATGTTATAGTTCTCAAAACCCATCAATTAACCTAATCTTTTATTCATTAAAGGTATTAGCATAAGGTGCAATGACTACCTAAAATTTCCTAGATATATTTCAGTACACGATGCAAAACATATTATGTCCCTCAAACTACACAAGTTTGTGTTTTTTTCTCATGATTTCAGTAGAACTTGGAAGCCACAAATATATTATAACATATTGGTTTAATTAAATCTTAGAATTCTCATCAAATTATCCCACATTAAACTAACAAACTTTAACTCTAACGATTTTTTCTACATTTTTAATGTAGAAAATAAATTTAAAAACTAAAAACTAAAAAGAAAATCTTCTTGGGATTTTTTATATTGCAGGAAAAATAGAAACATAAACAAAAAATCTTTTTGTACACTTTCGATTTTTTATGCAATATAGCAAATAAAATGCAGGAAATAAAAACGAAAAATTTAACTGAAAAACTGCAAATTTTATAACTTCTCAACAAAAAAAATGCAAATTTTAACTAACCCCCTCTCCATGCTTAAAATGAAGCATTGTCCTCAATGCTTAGAGAGGAATGCACAACTTAATAAAACATATAAAATCAAAAGGTTGCAACTAGGAAAGAATGTACCTGATATATTACAGAAATTTCTAATTGTGAGAAAGATGTTGGCGAAAAATCTGAATTTCAGCAACTTAAAAGATTCTCTGATTTCCCCAACCTTGTTTGGAACTACGACCGACTCTAATTGAAAATGAAAAAGTAAACTACCCATCGGGTTGCCTCCCAGAAAGCCACCCTTTTTCAAAAGTCGTTGGTTCGACTTTGTCTAACCAGATTGTTAACTTCTAGGAAACGTGGCTCCTATTCAACTCAACTTATTTCTTTCTCACTCTGAATCCCTTTAGATTTGGCAGAATTGTGGGATCCAATACTCGCACACGAGGCTGGAAAATCCTCAGATTTTTATTAGAAGACTATCTTCAATTTTGTTGATCCTTTTTCTTTTTCTGATCTTTTTTCAAGATATCTTCTCCCCTTCCTCCCCAAGCTTGTTTCTTTTCAGCTTTTTTTATTCTTTCTTAGCATAAATCATCTCTTTCTCCTCCCCAAGTTTTCCTCTTTCTATCAGCTCTTTGTAAGATGCTTCATTACCTAATTTATTTTCTAAAAATACTTCTCGCACTAGATGATTACAAAACTAATAATAATCCTTAAAAAAAGGATTGCTGGTATCCACAAAATTAACAAAATTTTTTTTGAAGGAATATCAAAATCATTCATATCAAAGTTAACCACATCCCCATCAACCTTCATAGACAATGTTCCACTAAAAACATCAATTTCTGTTTTTGTAGTTTTCATAAATGACCTTCCTAAAATAATTGAGTTTTTGTCAAAAACATGCACATTGGCCATGTCCAAAATATATAAATTAACGGGAAAAATCAGTTCATTCACTTGGACAAGAACATCATCCAATACACATTTTGAGTGTACTGTCAAGTGATCAGCCAACTAAATGACGGTCCTGGTCTTTTTTAAAGGTCCCAATTTTAATTTTTCAAAAGCAGATAATGGGAGGACCTTGACTGAGGCATCTAAATCATACTTGACTTTTGGAAAAGTTAGGCTACCTAATTTGCAAGGAATTGAGAAAATTCCCAGATCCTTGCACTTTAGAGGGATTTTTTTTTTTTGGTAAAATTGTAGATTATTTTCACCAGCTTTAATTGTTTCTTTAGTTTTTAACTTCTTAGTTGGAACACATAAATCCTTTAAAAGCTTTTCATAATGAGGAACTTGTTTAATAATATCTAGTAAATAGATATTTACCTTCACCTTAAGGAAGGTGTCCATAATATCATCGTCCTCTCGCTCACGCTTCATGCTCTTCAGTCTTGATGAGAATGGTGGCACTGGCTTGTACTCCTTCAGAATTGGCTTTGTTGGTGTTGGAGATTCTTTCTCTTCATCTTTTTTAGCTCCTTTTTCTTTCATAACCTTTTCCCCAAGCTTATCTTCAGCCATATTTTCTTCTTTTTCTTTTTTTTGGTTTGCTTTGACAATTATTAATTTTACCACTTAAGGTAATTGCTCTCACGTTATGTGTTGGGTTATTTTCAGTTTTCCCTGATAATTTACCTTAATATTCCAGTTGACTCACAAAAGAGGCAAGTTGCAACATTTGCTGCTCCAGATTTTTTATACTTGCTTTGGTTTCATTCTAGAACGCATACGTGTTGGTCGCTAAGCTTTTAAGAATATCTTCTAAAGCCATGACGGAGCTTCCAAATTGTTGTTGTGAATTCAGTTGCTGCTGAAGATTCTACTGGTGCAGATTCTGAAAACTGGGTTGCTGAAGCTGATTCTATTGAAAACTTAGCTGCTAAAAACTAGGCGCGTGCTAAAATTATTGACTTTGCTGGAAATTAGCGTTCCAACCCTAATTATTCAGCTAATTAAAATTTTCTGCCGCTAAACCTCGACACCTTTTACTACAACAACATCCTCTTGTAGTAATGGACACACGTAAGTGGGATGTTCAGTTTTTAAGTAGATACCACACTTTTTTTCGCAGACACAATTCCTTACTCTTTTGTCAGCAACAAAACTGCTTTGATTAATTCAAAAATATGAGCTTCTAAATGAGGAGAATTAATCTCTTTAACTCATCGCGGTTGATCAGCGCACCACTCATTTTTGTGCTCAGAATGCTTCGACTTGATGGCAAGTTTCTCGATCAGCTCTCGAAATTTGGTTGGTGTCATGCCAACTAAGGATCCGCCACTCGAAGCATTTATCAACCTTCGCTCCATGGGTGTCAGGCCTTCACAAAAACACTGGTAAAGATGGTAATTAATGATTCCATGTTGTGGGCACCGAAAAAGCAGCTTTTTGAAGCGCTCCCAATATGTATGTAAAGCCTCATGTTTTCCTTGTTTGTTACAAAGGATCTCTATGTGAAGGTTTGATGGTCGTGCATCTGGAAAATATTTCTTTTAAAAACAACTTTGCAGCATGTTCCATGTGGTTATGGAGTTAGATGGAAGATCATAGAGCCATTCTTTATCTGAATCTTGAATTGAAAAGGGGAATACCTTCAACTTTATCTGGTCCACTGTGATGGCATGTGGCTTCATTTCAGAACAAATCACATGGAATTCTTTGAGGAATTTATGTGGGTCTTCATTTTTGAGACCTTGGAAAGTAGGAAGGAGGTGTATTAACCCAAATTTAAGCTTGAAATTTTGGGCTTTAGAGAAGGTAATGCAAATAGGTTGTTGAGCAACCTATTTCATGGCCCACTATCTGAGATTTTTCTCTTCACCTTCTCCGTCACGCATGGATGATTTTTCAGAATCAGATTTAGAGGAATCTATGCTTTCATATTTTTTAGAAGGTGGTGTTCAATATGTTTTAAATGGGTTTTGAGAAGGTGAAGATGGAGGTGCTTTTGGAAATGATGAAAAGGTGATTTATGATTTGTTCACAAGGGTCTGCCTTATAGTGTGGTGATTTCTGGAAGTAAGGAGGATGATGGAATTGAGGAACCCACTTGTTGCTTCTAAAGTTTTATTTTCTTCTTTGGCTTCCTTGCGGTCTTCTCAGTCTGTGGTTCGAAGACTAAATTACGTGTATGTAAAGATCTGGGCATACAACTATTAGTAGTATCTTGTCCATGACAACGACACCAATTTGTTAAAACGCTAACGTGGATGTCTTAAATAAATAAGAATTTCGTTATATGGTATGGGTAGCACAAGGAAGCAGGGTCAAATCCTCGGGGACACAACCTAAAACTCAATGCCTCTTTGCGTTAGGCACATACCAGTCAAATGCATAAAATAATAAGGGGGGGGGGGGAGGAGCATTGTTGTAAAATAAATAAATAAAACAATAGTGAAAATAACTAAAGTAAATTTAATAATAAAAAGTGAATTAAGTTCTACTACGACCTTCTTAATTATGCAGTCAACACAAACATGGATATTTAAGATGTGGTCTATCTAAGCTAGTACTAAAAACTACTAACAAAATCTAGTAAGTTCTCTTTTACATACTTAATTAAGAAAAACAAGCTCTTCAATTAATCCTAATTTTTTATTAACCTAATTAAACAAGCTCTTAAGCAAGTCCGAAAAGCAGCCTTAGGATCTGTGTAAAATTCTCAACAATATTCAATACTTCTCAAAAGCTCGAAAGCATAAAATATGAAATTTTAGTTTATATTATAGTCAAATCCCAACACGGAACCAATAGTTGCATCATTGTTGATAGGATTAGGGTCGTCAAAATCAATAGCTGCATCTTGAAATCCATCTACATATGATTCAAGTGAGGGCTGACCATTCTCTTCCTCAACCTGAGAAGGTTGAAATGGTTCAGAATAAAATGGAGAAAGAGAGGGTAGAGGACCAGAAACAAGTTGCGAGGTAGGATTGGACGAGGACAGTTGACTTGATTCCGAATCAAATGCTGTTTTGGAAGGTCCAACCAAAGTTTCAAAATCAACTTTATGAATTATCCGAACATTCCAACATTCTGAGGTTGGAGCATCGGACTCCATAATGTGAGTTGTCATATGTAGGGGAGCACAATTCCGAACGAACTTGTCATCAAAGGTGACATCAAAACTTTCTTCAATAACTCGAGTTCGACAGTTGAGGACTCGATACGCCTTTGACTTTGAAGAGTACCCAAGAAAGATTGCTTCATCAACTTTGGGTTGGAACTTTGTAAGCTGATCACAATTGTTTTTGATGAAGCATCGACATTCGAAAACATGGAGAAACGAGATTGTTGGCTTCCGACCATTCATTGCTTCGTATACGGCCATATTGAGGCGTCGACTGATGATACTCCTGTTTTGAGTGAAGCATACAGTTGATACGGCTTCAGCCCAGAGATAGAATGGTAGATTTGCGAAGTTTAGCATTGATCAAGTAGCTTCAACTAGAGTTCTATTGTGTCTTTCAACTACACCATTCTGTTGTGGAGTGTAAGGATCTGAGAAGTTTTGGTCAATTCCTTTCTCAGTGAGGAAATTCTCAGTGGTTGAGTTAGTGAATTCCGAGCCATTGTCACTTAGGATTCTCCAAACTGGGAGTTTGATGAGAACTTGTATTCATTTGATAAAATTGATGAGCTCATAAGCTGTTTCGGATTTCAGCCTTAGGAAGAAGACCCAATTGAACCTTTTAATGTCATCAACAACCACAAGAATATATTTCTTATGATGAAGACTTTCTACAGTGGATGGTCCACAAAGATCAATATGTAGAAGTTCTAATGGTTCTGAGATTGATTTTTCGATAATAACAGGATGTCCCTTCTTCAATTGCTTTCCACACTCACAAGCAGCACATAAATGATCATTTTCATATTTGAGAAGAGGGAAACCTCTCCCCATTTCATCAGATACGAGATCATTCATGTAACGAAAGTTTAGATGAGCGAGCCTTCGATGCCATAACGAAATGACGACAGGAACAATTTTGGAGAGAAGGCAGAGTTGTGGCTTGCCAATAATCATGTTGATGTCGAGAGGGTACATGTTCTTGTTGTGATTTGACTTGATTAAACACTCATTTCGACTTCAATCATTACATAGCTGTGCTTTTTGCAAAATTCAACACGTCGATTTAAGTTAGTGAGCTAAGCAACACTTATCAAATTATGTTTCAGATCGGCTACAAAAGCCACATTTGAGATAGAGAAGTTTCCATTTTGTGAGAATTCCATAACCACGAATTTGAGAATTGGAGTTGTTTCCATACATCACGTAACCAGGATTAGGATAAAGCTTGAGATCTCGCAGAAAATCTTTCTCCCCCGTCATGTGCATGGAGCAAGCACTATCAATATACCATATTGTTTCTTGCTCTGAAGCTCAAAGTGCTTACAAAATTAATGAGTGGTGGAGTTTTTAGGCTCCGAGTTAGATTTAGGGACATATGCACGAGCTTTGATATTTGATTGTGACTTAGGAACAACTTTGTGTTTCTTGGAAATGTCTTTTGAGTTCTTAGGAAATTGACAAAATGCGAATGTCTTTTCGTCTATCCAGTAGTCATATTCAATGACTTGAGGGTTTGGAATGACTTTCTTGGGACCTGATTTTTCCGAAGTGGTGGGAACAATAGTGACCTTCGGAACTGTTGGTGTATCATTGTGAGATTTGACTTTCCATACAAGATGTTTCTTAGAATATTTTGAAAAGCTTGTTTTCTCAACAATTTTTGTTTTGCTTAATGACACATTTGTTTTAGAAAAAGTGGGTCTGAAAATTGTGCCATCAGATTTAGCAATGAAAGTGGACGAAATAGTCCGAGGAGAAAGTTTCGGACAGATGTGGTACTAACACAAGATTTAGGTTGATTGGTACTGATCATTTTCTTTGGTTCTACCGAACTGAGAGAGTTAGAAGGTCTCTTGAGGATCTTAGTAGGTGTGAAGGATTTTTGACTATGGGTTGAAGAATGAAAATTCTGAGATACACTCTTTTTGGAGTTCTCAAGGAATCTTGAATTTTGTCTAGCCTGAACTTCCTTTTTGTGAGTATTTTGAGCTTTTACCTTAGGATCTACTATATCCTTCCTATTCAACATTGGCTTTCTTTTAGATTGAGATGAGGCTTTTGAAGTCTGTCCTACTGAGGGATTGTTGAACACATGCTTAATGGGAACCAGATTTGTTTTTGAACCTGCCTGTGGTTCGGAAACGCATGAGATTGTCTCATCGGCTTCACTATCTAGGGATGCCCAAACACACTCTAATAGTTCAGACGAAGTTGATTCAGGAAAGACTTCCTCAATAACATAGTTGTTAGGAGGGCTTGAGTTTGGATTTTGAACAACAGACTTTTGAGTGTTAGAGGTTCGATTCACATCCAGGTTTATCAGAGGCAAAAATTGTGTCGAATCGAGACTCTTAACAATTATGGGTTGAAACTCAGGAATTAGGGAAGCAAAGTGGTCTTTGTTCTCAGGAAGGGGTGACAAAGGAGAAACATGGGTGTCCGAATGTTTGATGTTAGGAACCTATCCCATAAATGTCAGGTTTTGCTATTTCTTCAAGGGACGAGCAATTGGTTTCGGAAACTCGCTTCCGAGACCAGGAGCTTTTGACCACAGATGACGAAAGTTATGAGTCATTTGTAGATTTGATTCAAGTATGTCAATAGAATTATGCAGAGCATCTATTTTAGCATTGAGACGTTTGTTATCAGAAATCAAGACATTTCTTTTGGAATAAGTGATATCACATTTGTCTTTTAAAATGATACATTCATCTTTTGACATTACAAGCTCATGCTCTAAAGACTCGATTTTCAGCTTTTTATCCTCAAAACGTAACCTAATACGATTTAGTTCACAATCCTTCTTCTCACTGGCTTCTATGGCTGACTCATAGGCTTTATAGATGGTGCTCATATCTGTTTGGATCTGGGTTTTGTAGGGTTCACAAAGAGACAAATCAAAGTTATTATAAGTAATCATAGATTTTACCTGTTGAACGATGCTTCGACCAGGTGGATCGTTGGTTGCCATGTAGGAGTAGTGTGGTTCTGTGACATCATCTTCATCTTCAGACCCAGAGGACCAATACCTATCATCACATTCAACGGTTTGTCTTTCCATCAAGCACATGTTCCTTCTAGTCACCATGTCATCATCATCTCCTAATGACCAATATCCTTCCACATCTCTTGATACAGTTGTTACAAAGGATTTTTCACTTTCTGCCATTTCTTGAGCTCTTCAGGCGTAGTGTGTAGTGGGCCTGACAATTGGGTTGGGTTCGGGTTGGCGATTTAGAAAACATAAACTCAACCCAACCCATATAATATATGGGTTGGCGGTTTGGCAGGTCACGGGTTGGTGGGTTGGAAACTTCAACCCAACCCAACCCAACCCATATAACACGTTTAATAAATAAGCAACACATTTTTCAAAATGAGGTTTTTTCAACTTAAAGTGATTAAAGTAATTAACATAAAAAAGAGGTTTTCAACATAAGTTCATAAATTCATTAACATTCAAATGAAATTGAAAAATGAAAACATTCATACAAAGTGTAAGCATTCTTCGTTTGTGACTATCTAAAATTGACATGTGTTTTTTTTTTTTGATTGGGCCACATCTCTTGATACAGCTGTTACAATGGATACACACATACCAGATTATAACAAAACCTACTTCTTTTTTTTTCGTTTAAATTTTTTTAGCCCTAGTTTTTTATCTAAAAAAAACCGAGTATACCATTGTTCACGATTTTTCGTCCTCTTTCCAAAGAGATCTATGATGATATATATAAAACGAACTTTTTTTATCGAAAAAAACTCACTTCATTTTCTTTGTTGAAAAGTTAAGGTCTATTTTTTTTATAGAAAAAAAAAATAATAAATATATCAAAATTCACGTTTTTTTTTTGTACTTTTTAAACATAGATTCATATTCATTTAAAAAACGATATTTCAATTCAGATTCACATTGTGAACCTGTTCAGATTCATATTCTGAACCTGTTTAGATTCACATTGTGAACGTTCTCAGATTCATAGCATGCATAATAGTAAGTCAGATTCACAATGTGAATATGAACTAATCGAGCTTTCTCACATTGTGAATGTTCAAAATTGAAATATTTACAATTTAGATTCATAATGTGAATCTACACTGATCGAGGTTTTTTTGTAAACCTTTTCAGATTCATAGTGTGCATAATAACAAGTCAGATTCACAATGTGAATCTGAACTGATCGAGCTTTTTCGCATTGTGAATGTTAAAAATTGAAATATTTATAGTTTAGATTCACAGTGTAAATCTACAATGATCGAAGTTTTTTTAGTCGGTATTGATGTTTATTAATAGAGTACGAAAAATTAATATTTTTTGGTATAGTTAGTTTATTTTTTTGATAAAAATAAACTTAAATATTGGAAACTAACAAAATGAAGTGAGTTTTTTTGGAAAATACAGTTTGTTTTTTATATATCAACATGGATCTCTATGGAAAGATGATGAAAAATCGAGAACAACCGTATATTCGGTTTTTTTTATATAAAAAATGTGGCCCAAAAAAAATTTTAAACCAAAAAAAGAGGTGAGGTTTTTGGTAAGGAGGTGGATTTTTTGGTATAATCCGGTGTGTGTGCGTCCAATGTACAAGTGTACATCTATTTCCTTGGTCGTTGATCATTATGATTTCCGACGTTCACGATTGGTTCATTGGTTTCTTGTTAATTATGGTTCTCTATTAAACCTCACCCTATATATATATATATATATATATATATATATATATACACACACACACACACACACATACATATATATATATATATATATATATACACACACACACACATACATACATACATATATATATATATATATATATATATATATATATATATATATATATATATATATATATATATATAATATATATACGGGTTGGCGGGTTGACCTACTAACCCAAACATGTAACCCAACCCAACCCATGAAATAAACAGGTTGGCGGGTCAAAAATCTCAACCCTAACCCGTCTATTTTCGGGTTGGGTCAGTGTCGGGTTACGGGTTGGGTCGAAAGTTGCCACCCCTAGTGTGTAGAGTCCTTGATCTTTGGCTTTTGTGGAGCTTCAGCCAAGCAATCTTTTGCAAAGTGGTTTGGATCTAGGTTTCACTAATTGGACATAAAATAATTCCAAGACTTTCATGGCTAGATCTAAGAACAAAAACATATGAAAAGAGATCTAGAATAATACCTTGAGTTACTTGCTTGAAACCTTCTTCTTCTTGGAGCTAAAAGTCACAAATCTCACTCCTCTAATGGCTTACAAACACCAACTAGCAAGAAGGTGACTTGAGAGAGATGAGGAAGAGAGAAATCGGCTCTAAGGTTTCTCCAATCACAATGATGGCCGATTTCCTCAACCCTATGGGTCTATTTATACTGTGAGCTCCTAGGGTTTCACCCTTAAACCCTAATTGGATAACTTAGCCTCAAAGCAATCCAAATCCCATCCTAGATAAGGCCTTGGACGATTTCTAGGTGATCCATATCCCTAAAATCGTCCAACCCTATATCCATAAGGATTATCAGCTCAAAATACAACTTTCATACATTTGACAGTTTATACCCCTTTATTCAATTAATCTCTTTAAGTCACCAAATTAATTCCTAATTAATTTATGACTTATATTAATCAAATAATATTATTATTCTTCTAATATATTATTCTTATAATATATTAATTATAATATCTCTTCTCTCTAAATCACCCTGTCAAGTTGCTATGGTGAAGGCAACCCAAAAGGACCTTGCACAATCGGGTCAAGTACTTACCAAAATGTAGTTCCAGCCTTAAACACTAATCCAACAGTCTCCCACTTGGATAAGTCTAGTAACTATAAACGTAAACACAATTCGATTAGCAATCGTAGCTCTCAAAGACGCTGTCAACTCTGATCTTATCAGTAACCTGTCCTTTAGATAAGGGATCGTACAACCCTCTGTTTTGATATCGTGCAGACGATTTCATGAGACATAGTCATTCTCTTCGTCCATAAACTTTTTCTTGATCTCAGATTTATTTGACATAGAACTTTATTAAACACATCAATTCAGTCCTGACCGGTCCCGACACATAAGTCAAATCAAATCATCAAGCGGCTGTGATATCGCTTTTACCTTCTTAGGATAAAAGTAACAGATAAACTTCAACTTATATGCATTTACTTATCAACTAACCAACTATACACAACAATGCGTTTTATGATATCAATTTACTGATGCGGTTTCGCATTATCAATGTACAACCAATTAGTAAATAATAAACCATATATCTAGGTTTTAAGACCATATGATATTATCGTCTTGCGATCACTCCAAAGTGATTTCAGCAAGCGTGGATTTATTCCAATGCTCAAAAGTTGTTCATAAGCACTCATGAACGTTGCAACAACCCTATGCTATGTCTAATACCATTTAGAAAATCTACACACCAATTCATGACAATCTTCATTCATACCTACTCCCAACATATGAATGATTGTGGACTGTTTGAATAATTCGATTATTCTTAATAAACTTAATTATTCTGGAAGTCAAAACATGCAAAGTGAAACAATAGCTAAACAATTAACATAAGACAGTAACAATACTTATAAATAACACTTCTTTATTTAATCATTAAATGTCAATTACATTTATCTATTACATGTTTCTAATACTATCTAATCTAAACTAATATCATCCCTCAGCCTAATACTCCTAGCATGCTGCAAGTGCTTGACCCTACTCAGTCCTTTCGTAAGCAGATCTGCTGGGTTATCTTCTGATGATATCCTCTTAACCACGAGGTGTCCTTCTTCTACTCGATGCCTAATAAAGTGATATTTTCTGTCGATATGCCGAGATCTACCATGATCCCTCGGTTCCTTGGTCAAGGCAACCGCTCCTTCATTATCACAGAAAATCTCCATGGGCTCCTTAATGGCTGGCACAACTCCAAGATTGCCAATGAAGTTCTTCAACCATATTGTCTCCTTTGACGCTTCGCTCGCTGCAATGTACTCTGATTCGCACGTTGAATCAGCTACAGTTTCCTGTTTGGAACTTTTCCAAGTTACTGCTCCTCCATTAAGGGTAAAGAGCCATCCCGACTGCGAACGGTAGTTGTCCCTGTCGATCTGGAAACTGGCGTCACTATACCCTTGCACCTTTAAGTCATCACTCCCTCTGAGGACTAGAAACCATTCCTTGGTCCTCCGAAGGTACTTAAGGATGTTCTTGACCGCAATCCAATGCGCTCTACCAGGATTCCCTTGATATCTACTGACCATGCTCAAAGCGAAGGCCACATCAGGTCGAGTACAAGTCATAGCATACATGATCGAGCCAACTGCGGAAGCGTAAGGTACTCGGCTCATCTCAGCTATCTCAGCTTCGGTACTCGGACTTTGAGTCTTACTCAATTTGGTATTACTCTGTATCAGTAGTTCTCCCTTCTTCGAGTTTTCCATACTAAAACGTTTTAGTACCTTATCTAAGTAAGTATTCTGACTAAGTCCTATTAGTATCTTACTTCTTTCTCTCACTATCCTTATTCCCAAAATATAGGAAGCCTCTCCGAGGTCCTTCATAGCGAAGCACTTCCTGAGCCAAGACTTTACCTCCTGCAGAGTCGGGATGTCGTTTCCTATGAGCAGTATGTCATCGACATACAAAACGAGAAAGCTAATTATGCTCCCACTGGCTTTGTACATATACACATGATTCATCTTTGCTTCGTACAAATCCAAACTCCTTGACTTTCTCATCAAAGCAAAGATTCCATCTGCGAGACGCTTGCTTAAGTCCATAGATGGACTTCTCAAGCTTGCACACTCTATTCGGATGCTTCGGATCGACAAAACCCTCTAACTGAGCCATGTAAACATCCTCAGCCAACTTCCCATTAAGGAAAGCAGTCTTGACATTCATTTCCATATCTCATAGTCATGAAATGCGGCAATAGCTAGCATCACTCTAATAGACTTTATCTTCGCAACTGGTGAGAATGTCTCATCATAGTCAACTCCGAGAGTTCGAGTAAAGCCCTTCGCAACTAATCGCGCCTTGTACGTGTGCACATTCCCATCCATGTTGGTCTTCTTCTTGAAGATCCATTTGCACCCAACCGTCTTACGTCCGGGCACATTGTCAACCAAATTCCAAACTTGGTTGTCATACATGGACTGAATCTCGCTGTCCATTGCCTCTTTCCATTTTTCAGACTCTGGGCCTGCCATGGCTTCCTTATAGCTATTAGGTTCATCTAGATTTATTAGTGTACCGTCACTAATATACGTGTAACCTTCAGTAGTAATATGAAAACCATAAAATTGGGGTTGAACTCTAACTCTTTCGGAATGTCTAAGAGGTAATGATTCGTCAATGGGTTCAACCGGAGTTTCCTCCTCGGGTTGAGCGCCAACAGTGGAGGTTCCTTCATCATTCGACTCTTGAATCTCTTCAAGATCGATTTTCCTCCCACTGTCTCCTTGGCTTATGAGTTCTCTCTCTCTCGGAAAACCCCTCTCCTTGCAACGAAGACCACATTGTCACTCGGTCTATAGAAGAGATATCCAAAGGATTTTTGTAGGTAGCCGATGAAGATACATCGCTCACTACGGGGTTCGAGCTTGTCATGAGTTTCTCGTCTTACGAAAACTTCACAACCCCAAACCTTGATATGTGCCAATGAGGGAGCTTTCCCTGTCCACATCTCGTGAGGTGTTTTGGCAACCTTCTTAGTAGGAACTCAATTAAGGATATGGGTGGCAGTCTCTAAGGCATACCCCCAAAATGAGATAGGTAGTGAAGCACGACTCATCATAGAACGAACCATGTCCAACAAGGTTCGATTGCGCCTTTCTGCCACACCATTTAACTGCGGTGTCCTAGGTGGCGTCAATTGCGAAACTATTCCACATTCCTTGAGATAGTCGTGGAATTCAAGACTTAGGTACTCTCCTCCTCGATCGGATCGAAGCATCTTGATTTTCCTGCCCAATTGATTCTCCACTTCATTCTTGAACTCTTTGAACTTTTCAAATGTTTCATACTTGTGCTTGATTAAATAAATATACACATATCTACTATAATAATCAGTGAAAGTCACGTAGAAGCGGTTTCCATCCTTTGTGGTGGATCTAAAGGGCCCCCATACATCGGTATGTATGAGATCCAATAAACCCTCACCCTTCTCACAAGTGCCAGTGAAGGGTGACTTGGTCATCTTTCCAAGTAAACAAGATTCGCACGTGTCATCTTCCCTAAGGTCGAATGACTCCAACACTCCATCCTTTTGGAGTTGGGCTATGCGCTTCTTGTTGACATGTCCAAGATGACAATGCCACAAAGATGCCTTATCCATACTATTGGAAGAATCTATACACAACACATCATTTCCTAGGTTATCTACAACCATAACAGTCTCATAAACTCCATTACAAGGCATTGCTTCAAAGTATAAAACACCATTTAGATAAGCATAAATAGAACCATTCATATTATTAAACGAATATCTAAATCCTTGTCTAAACAAACCATGAAATGAAATGATGTTTCTTTCCATATCAGGCGAGTAGCAACAATTATTTAAATCTAGACCTAATCCATTACTAAGCACTAAAGAATACACTCCAATCTTGGTGACAGGCGACGATCTTCTGTTTCCCATGATTAGATTTATTCTTCCTTGCTCCACATCTCTATTTCTTCTTAGTCCCTGCAAATCAGAACAAATGTGGTAACCACATCCTGTATCAAGAACCCAAGAAATAGTGTGAGATGAATTACTAGATTTAATTGTGTATATACCTACAAAAGATGGCTTGATCTTTCCCTCTTTGATGGCTTGCAGGTATTCCGGGCAGCTTCTCTTCCAATGCCCTATCTTGTGGCAATGATGGCACTCTGCCTCCTTCAGGTTAGGGTTGGGCTTAGCAGGATCAACTTTGGTCCCACTAGAGGAGGAACCATCTTGGGACTTTCCCTTGCGGTGGCTCTTTGGCGGAGCCTTCCTCTTCTTGCCCCTTCCCTGCCCTATAGCCAAAATAGGGACAACGGTTGGTGCGGGAGATGGTGCAGCAGACTTGTTCTTTAGGTTGCTCTCAGCAGTCCTAAGGAGTCCTTGGAGCTTGCTTATGGTGACCTCTTCCTTCGTCATGTGGTAGGTCATCCTAAATTGGTTGTAGCATGAAGGCAAGGAATGAAGAAAGATGTCGATGGCCAAATCCTCCCCAAAGTTAACATTTAACTTGCGAAGACGATCAACATATCGTTGCATCTTTTGCGAGTGCACAGTCAACGATTCTCCATTTCCCATCTTAGCGGTGATCATATTAGTGATGATCTCGTAGCGCTCTTGCCTTGCGCTTTGGTGGTACCTCTCCATCAAGTCTTGATGCATTTCATACGGATACATGTCCTCATAGGTCTTTTGGAATTCTTGGTTCATAGTGGCTATCATGATGCAATGTACTTTCGTTGCATCATGTTCGTGTGTCTCAAAGACAGCCATCTCTTCGGGAGTAGCGATTTCCGGGTTGACCTTCTCGAGCTTTTCGGCGAGGACATACTCTTTGTCCTCATAGTTGCAATGGTGCGAATGTATCTTATCCATTCGCTAAAGTTGGTACCATCGAAGGTCACCTTTTGGCAAAGACTCATTAAGGTGAATGAGTTGGCAGCAACATTGTTTGCGTTCGACATCTAAAAATAGAAAGCACAAAGTTTGATTAGAATTTGGATCCCTAATTAAACACCCAAAATGAAAAATTAGGGCTAGGACCCAACAACATTATTCACATATTAGAAAAGGGATGCCGTAATCCAATCATGCAAATAATTTGGAGGTAAGTGAATGACGATTCACTAATTCTTCACCACGAAAACATAACTTTAAGTTTTATTGAGAATTCCTAGATTTTAGAGATTCATTTAACCTTTCAATGGCATGTTTAAATCTCCATATACCCCTCTAGTTTGTGACTGGGATACCAAGGATCACAAAGCGGGTGTGAATTACCATGCAAATCTACATGGTGCCTTCATTGTTACAATCATCTATTCGATGTGCCGGTAAACCACACACGCTCCATCGAACTATGATAAACAATGAATCACCCTTTGCCACCTTTGCTTAGAACCAATTAGTGTACCGGTAAACCACACACGCTCCACTAACTTCTTAGCAAGGGTGCAAAGTGCAATTTCATGGGATTGCATCAATTCACTTTTCCTAAAATAACTAAGATTGGGAATTTATAAAATAGTTTAGTTACTTTATAGATTCATTATACTTATTAATGAGGAGAGAGAGTTGCCTTATCATACCCGTTCGACTAACGACCCTCCACCGATCAAACAAGCGGTGGGTGTGAGTGTACACCCATTAAACGCCATTTTATAGACATCAACCTTATACCCACCTTATAGATTGGCTTCGTGAATGAGGCCTACTAACGGTAAGACTAGCATTTTAATCTTACTTATATATTCATTAAGCTTTTAATAATATAATAGTATAGGGTTGAATTTTAAACTTGTAAAACTCTAGGGGTTGAAATTTAAATTCTTCTAAATTAAACTATTAATCACAAAATTCAAATTTCAAAACTTCTGGATAGAATTGAACTTTTCAAACAATAGGGATCAAATAACAAATAATTCAAATTAAACAATTAATTTCATAATTATCTATATTTGACCTAATCCAATTTTAGTCATTAGATAATTACCAAATAATCTTAAATAGTCCAATATTTATCATATAAATAATCAATATTTAAAAGATTTGAAATTATCTTTATTTATGTCAAGGATAATCATTAAATTAAGTTATAATTCGGATTTTTACATAATAAAACGATTTTGGTATCAATCCAAGACAAAACAGGAACAAAATCCTGAATTATCCTCTGTCTGACGCTTGTACTCGCCGAGTCCAGCTTTGGAACTCGCCGAGTAGGGCCAACTCGCCGAGTCCAAAAACTGACTCACCGAGTTGAGTCGACAGAGGTCAAGAAAAACAATTTTCAGCAAGTAAAACAGTTAAGCATCATATTCAATTGAAACCAATCATGGCTCTGATACCACTGATGGGTTTTGGACATAAGAACTTTACCTATGTGCGCATACAACCCTATAGCTTGGATCTAGGTTTCACTAATTGAACATGCAATAATTCCAAGACTTTCATGGCTAGATCTAAGAACAAAAACATATGAAAAGAGATCTAGAATAATACCTTGAGTTACTTGCTTGAAACCTTCTTCTTCTAGGAGCTAAGAGTCACAAATCTCACTCCTCTAATGGCTTACAAACACCAACTAGCAAGAAGGTGACTTGAGAGAGATGAGGAAGAGAGAAATCGGCTCTAGGGTTTCTCCAATCACAATGGTGGCCGATTTCCTCAACCCTATGGGTCTATTTATACTGTGAGCACTTAGGGTTTCACCCTTAAACCCTAATCGGATAACTTAGCCTCAAAGCAATCCAAATCCCATCCTAGATAAGGCCTTGGACGATTTCTAGGTGATCCATATCCCTAAAATCGTCCAACCCTATATCCATAAGGATTATCAGCTCAAAATACAACTTTCATACATTTGACAGTTTATACCCCTTTATTCAATTAATCTCTTTAAGTCACCAAATTAATTCCTAATTAATTTATGACTTATATTAATCAAATAATATTATTATTCTTCTAATATATTATTCTTATAATATATTAATTATAATATCTCTTCTCTTTAAATCACCCTGTCAAGTTGCTATGGTGAAGGCAACCCAAAAGGACCTTGCACAACCGGGTCAAGTACTTACCAAATATAGTTACAGCCTTAGACACTAATCCAACATCTTGAACTTTCAAACCCTGGGATTTTGTTTCACTCTGATTGCCTTAAGGAATGTGGATTTGCAGATTGGCACTATTCTATCGCCAATTTTTGTTTCCAGAAAATTGTCTTCGAGTTTGATTCTGGTGGAGGCTCTGTGAAGATGATGAAGTGGGTGAGGTGGTTCAGGGACTTTGGTGAGAGGGATTGGTGGTTGTCGAGGCCAACACAAATAATAACCCTAAATATTACACACTAAAATAGTGTATAGTGGTAAAGGGATCGAATCCACGGAGATTGGTTCAATTTATAACTCTATGAAAAATCTCTTTGTAAAAATACTTGTAAAATGACAATAAAAATAAAATGGGGGGTTTTGGTGTTTTGAAATACTTGAAACAAACTAGAATTAACTATGATTTAAATATACAAATGCAACAAAAATAAGAGTTTGATGTAAAATCAATAAGGGAGAGATGGTTGACTTAAAGTTTCCTCACTTTGACTTTTGATGAACATATCATTAGAATCCAATGGTGCAATACTTTTATTTAAATCCTTAATTTGGCTATAGTAATCCAAGGAGTTTGAGATTACCTAGACTTTTCTTAATTGTTGAAATAGCTAGAGAAGCTCATAACAATTTCCTTAGTCAAAGTCACTAATTCCAAATAGCATGTAATTAGTGAAAGTCAACTAGCATTAAGAACCAAAAAGTCACCAAATCCAAGAGGGGTCAAATGCTTTCACCACCATGTTGGAGGAAATGTTTTTATGATTGTGTGAAGCAAAAACAACACAAAAATCATTTGTTGCTTGCTAATTTGAGGATCCTTTACTTAATCAAGAAATTAGCCAACTAATCACCACAAACACATTTAAACTCATGAACTAAAACATACAAGTAGTGATAAGATGTTAAAACACAAAACATTCCCATAAAGATTTAAGAACATGTTCATGGATTCTTCAACATTCAAAAAAAGTTCAAAGGATTAACCAAAAGTCAACCAAAATTAGTTTAGCCAAGCATGGCTAAACCCAAAGAAACAAAGTTAGAGAAAATTGTACCAAACATTAAGCAAGAATCAAGAGGTAAAAATATGATGTTCTTCAAGTGTTCTTGGCCTTCAAAAGTCTTCAAAACTACAGAGAGAATCTCCAAAAATCGGATGTCCAAGAGTCTCCAAAAGATGGGCACCAACCTTCCTCAAATAGCTCAAAAGAAGAATTTCCGAAACTGCCCCTGCAGGAGGTTGCGCGACCCGCGTGCTGCTGCGCGGGTGGGTTGCGCGGGTGGTGCCTGACATGGGCTTCTTTGAGATTTTGGGCCTCCAAAGCATGTCCCACTAGCCCAGATCGAATCCAATCACCTCCTAGCCCATTTTCTTCAAGTTTTTATTCATTTTAAGCCCAATTTGGCCTCTCCAAATCCTCCAAACTCGCCCGGTTAATAATCTACGCACGCTCGAATAAACTCCCACGTTTTGCAAATTTAAAGTTTATTTCTCTCAAAACCTTCAAATAACCATCAAGCTCGCTCCATGCACCATCTCCACAATCACCAAGCCTAACATCCTTTTTGCCTATCAACTCTCATCGCTTCCCATACTCCCGAACACTCCCGCTCCGCTAGACCCGAAAACCTGTAATTATGCTCACAAGATTCGAAAGTACCCGAAATAGTCATAAAATAACAAAAATGGAAAATATGCATGGAAATTATCTAAATTATGAATGAAATATGCTAAAATAAACTATAAAAAGAAGTAAACAAAACTAACTATCAGGGATGGAGATGGAATGGTTAGCCATAAACTCGATTATGACTCTGATGGATTCATCGTAATGCATAGGGTTTAGTGAGAATGCTTGAGTTGTGTCCCTGAGAAAAGGCTCAGATGATGGTGATGATGATGATTTCTTGAAGGGTTTCTTCTTGACAATTGATTTCCTGGGAGTTGAGGTTGTTGGCGCAATGTTCTGAGAAGCCATTGTTGCAATCGAGTTGAAAGCTTGAAGAACAAGAAGAACACAAAGAGAATTTGGGAGTTTTTGAGGGATTTAAGCGCGTAAAGACGTAAAAGGTATGTTTGGGGAGTATTTATAGGTAAGGAAAATGGGTCGGGTTAGGGGAAGTAATGATGAGGATCCGAAGCCAAAACGGGTTGCATTTAATGAGTAACCATTTTTGGGGGGCTGAATAGATGTGGGAGGTAAAAGTAGGGTTGATTTGTAGCCATAAATAGAAAACCCAAACGACGATTTGATGGTTGATCTTAGGAGACGTGTGATCGTGGCACGAATTTCAAGGAAGATAAGGATCCTCATATGTTACCGTTACCAAGAAAAACGTGTCACCTTATTTACTCTTGGGTTTCCGAATGATCGTTTCCGGATAGTTAAAACCCGGAGAGTAAAAGGTTAAGTTCTGGATAAGAATGTCCGTAGTGAGATCAGTCCGGAGTGAAGCTTGAATTTCCGAAGTCAAGAGAAGGCTTGAAATTCCAGAGCAAAATTCCGAAATGATGATTTTTAAGTTCCGGAGTGAAATATTTAAAGAATCTCCAGAAAAGAATTTGTATGACATTCCGGAACAAGATTTGAGAAAACTTTCGAAGTGAATTTTGAAAATTCCGAAGTATAGAGTGTAATACCTTTCTAGAGTGGAATTCCGAGATGCCCTTATGAAGTATATTCCGGGATGCAAAAAAAGTGATCAGAATGACTATGTGGACTTTGAACAATAAATGATAAGATGAGCAGTACAACTTAAGATTCAAGTGATGGTTAGTGTAACAATCGTGTTTCTAGCCTAGGCATTTATATTGAGGTGATAGTCTAGGTTAACCTTTGTAACTCATTTTGAAGAAATGAAAAGGAATTATGTGGATATTATGTGAATTATGTGTTTTATGCTTAATTATTAGGGCTTAATTAATTAAGAATAAAAATAAGCGTTAAAAATTAAAGTGTGAGATAAGCCTGATATCTTTACATAAAGTTGTAGTGGTCGAAACAAGGATTTCGGGGACATAAAGAATACCGAAATCCGAGTTATAACGAAGAAGTTATGACCTGTCGAAGTTTCACGACAAAACCGACACAGTGCCGAATGTCGTAAAAAGTGAGTTTTTGATAAACTACTTTTTAGCCTTAGTGATCTAAACAAAAGTCGTAGTATTCGTTAAACCGAGAAGTTCGATAAAAAGAACGCCCAAATCTGACTTCGTATGAGGAAGTTATGATTTTTCGAAGTTTCAACTTAGCAGTAGACAGCTAAAAACTCGAATTTTAGATCGAACGATTTTTAGCCAACACAACCTAAACGTGAATTGAAGGTCTCGCTATTAGTAGCACAACGGTAAAAAGTCTGACGATAACGGACGTTGGATAAAGAAGTTATGAATTTTTAACGGATTTCCTGTCCCGGTCTGTTAAAAATAATAATATAAAAATTAAATTCAAAATTAGCCGACGACGTCTAAACGGAAGTTGTAGAACGTAATTTTAGCTATGCGTGCAAATAAAGAACGTAAAAAATGGAGCTCGTATGCGAAAGTTATGGATTTTAGAAGTTTTGGCGTGAAAATCGAGAAAATTCGCATAGTCACGAGTTGCCACGTCACCCTCGCCTCGCATGCGCCACGTGTCCTGCTGAGTCACCCGAGCTGCTGAGTCACCCGAGCTGTTGAGTCATCCGAGCACATGGCCTTATCCGAAGTGGTCCAGTGAAGGTCCGATGCGTGTTCTTTTCCTCGTGTCCGAGCTTCGCAGGAGGAGCCACGTCCGAAGCCTCAGACTAGACCGCGGTCCAATCAGGAGGCGACAGCGAGCCCCTCGCAGGTGCGACCCATGTGCGAGCCATGCACAGGCCACGTGCGAACCCTCCCCTGCGAGCCTTCGGATCTTCGCCACCTGGAGACTTCTCAGCCATCCGATCAGAAGCTTCCCCCTATAAATAGAAGGGTGCGAACCATCCCGGCTAGAATTTAAAAATTGGCAATTTTGGCCCCTTTTTCACTATTTTGGCTATTTTAACATCCCCCGAAGCCCCGGTACTTATTCCAAAGCCCGGAATACTCCACGAAGTGCCTGAGAAGCCCGGAAAATTTATCTTTTCGGTTTCAAAGCCCGACCTTTGCAGAGCCCGGTTTCTCAATAAAACTCTCGGTTTTATTAGAAACGATCGTTTTAGGAAACGAATTGTTGTCCGATTATCATCAAATCAAGTGAGTGTATGGTCACCTTCATCATACACCTAGATATGAAGTATTTTATATGAAATACGTGCTACGTGTAATTATATTAATTGTTTAACTGAGGTGACTGTTGAATTAATGTTTTATACAAGTTTTAAACTGTATATGTATATTTATCTACAAATATGTTGGGTAAAACATGGGTAGATAGTGATGTGTGATAAAATAAAAGTGATGAGAGGCCTCGATGTGTTTTAAGATCCATTCATCTAGCGGAGTTTGGATGACGACCATGAACTTTCTAGACAGTCTAGTGGGAAACATTAGCAGGTCCGCAACCTGTAGGTATTAATGAACTAAGAGTGTTCATTCGCTGTACTCCATCCCCCTCATGGTTTCCTTTAGGACATGTATGGCTGAGGAAGCCCCTTAGCAGTAGTGTCCATCCTGATGATATTCTTTAGGCTAGGTCCCTTGTGAAAAGTGTTTAGGGACGTAAAGTGAGGATAACGGGAACGGGTAATCAGGGTTATTGTTGATTGGTAAACTTAATAAAGTTTATTATTACTATGGGTTGAAAACCCTATATGCTCACCAGACTCCCACGCCTGACCCACTCAGTTTTTATGTTACAGGTAGTGGACCCCGATCATAGTCGGAGGACGACGAGAGATTTTTGGATTATAGGCCAGTAGTTGTAAATAACTGTTGAAAGGCTTATAATGTCTTGTTTATGCTTTTGATCTGTATCGGAACATGACATCCCGAGGTTTTGATATATATGGAAAATATATACCTTCTTAATGAAGGGTTTTGATAAACTTTTATCATATGTTGTTTGCGGACCAATTCCGCAATATCTTTTAAAAAGATTTCTCTGATTTTATTTTAAAAAACATAAATTAAATCGGTCTTTTCTGGCCGAGAAATTAGGGGATGTCACAGTTGGTATCAGAGCATTAGTTTAAGCGAACTAAGATATTGTAGAATTTCTAAACTAAAACTTATAATGCTAAGTGATGAGTGTGAGATGAGTGTCTACCATATTTTAGACACGAGCACTAGTTTATTTTAGGAAAAATGGCTAAGATGCCCTTATGTGCTAAATGCTATGTGTTTGCCAGGTGTGCCATTATTTGTTCGGATCTATGGTCTATTGCCGACCGGATCTGGAAACCTTATGTGTGTAGGATTCGAAGCGTATGATTACGAGATTAGAACTAACATGTAAACGTTTCGGAGTGATAAGGGAATTAATATTGCTAACAAGGATAAAGACCTAAATTCTCCTTATTCGTTATATAGATTGTAATGGCAAGAACTCGTAGTGGAGCTGCAAATGCAAATGGAAACAGGGATCAACAGCCTCAACCTCAAGTAGTTCAGCAATGACCTGTTGTAGGAGCTGCACCTGAGCCAATGACGATGGCTGGGGTACAAGCAATGATCCAGATGATGTTAGATCGCCAGATGGAGGAGACAAGGCGATTACTACAACAACATAGGGAAGAGACTACGATGCCTGTTGAGCAGCCCATATTGAATGAAGGGCAATCAGTAGGAGGGGACTACAGTGGGACTTTTGGTTAAGCCAACCCACCGATAGTTAGACAAGACAACCAGGATGGAGGAGTTGATGGACGCGGGTGCAAATACAAAGATTTCATGGCATCTAAGTCGTCGTGTCTATCTGAGAGTCCGACACAAGTGGAAGTCATGAATTGGATCTCCGAAATGGAGACGATGTTTGAAAGTTGCGAGTGCAGCAACAAACAAAAGACCGCACTTGCAATTCCTCCGTTAAAGTCTGGTGTGTTGAGCTGGTGGAAGTTACTAGCTAATTCGATGCCCAAGGGTGAAGCTAGTAAGATGTCTTGGGAAGATTTTTTAGTACAACTGAAATTGTAGTACTGCTCTGAGCAGGATCTTCTAGAAATCAACAATGAGTTCCAGAATTTAAAGAAAGGAAAGATGAGCATTACTGAATAAGCTGTTAGTTTTATGGAAAAGATGAAGCTTGTTCCTCATCTAGTTCCAATTGAACTCTCTAAGGTCAACAAGTTTGCCCTCGGATTACCAGCGGACTTTGGTCCGATGATTAAGCAAGTAACGACTTTGAAAGCCGCCATCTGGGCTGCTAAGAATGTAGAGGTTCAGATCAGAGAGAAGGGTCTGGAGAGGGCAGAAGTTGGTGAAAAGAGAAAATATGAAGGAACTTCAGGTTCCAACAAGAGAAGCAAATTTTCTAAGTCCAAGAAGTTTGGTGGAGGAGGAGGAGGAGGAGGAGGAGGTGAAGCAAAATGGTGTGAGAAGTGCAAGAAAAAGCACTCTGGGAAATGTAGTGAGGAGGCGACTTGCTTCAAATGTGGAAAGACTGGGCATTATGCCAACGTGTGTCCGTCCGACAAGAGGGTATGTTTTGAATGCCATGAAGTAGGGCATGTTCTTAAAGACTGTCCAAAGAGGAAGGATGCAGCAAAGCCCAATCTACCGCCAAAGCCGAAGGCGAGCGCCTTTCAGATGACACTTTAAGCTGCAAAAGAAGAAGTCGATGTTGCTTCAGGTACCTTTATTGTAAACGAATTGCCTGCCCAAATTTTGTTTGATTCTGGAGCCAATTACTCCTTTATATCGCATGAATTTGGTAAAAAGCTAGCTTTTCCTGTAGATAAGCTTGTTAATGCTTTATTAGTCGAGATTTCTAGTGGCAAGTTTGTACCTGTTAGCCATCGTATGAAAAAGATCCTCATTGACTTGGATGGGAATAAGTTCCACGAGGAATTATTGCCTATCAAGTTAAATGGATTCGACATAGTTTTAGGAATGGATTGGCTTAGCGCCAACGATGCGGAAATATTATGTGGAAAGAAGATAGTAAAAGTAAACCCGTCAGGGAAGGAGTCGTTTATGGTGTATGGAGACAAACGCAGAGTAAATTCTGGAATCATTTCTCTAATGAAAGCCATAAAGTGTTTGTCCAAGGGATGTACATCATATCTAATGTTCCTGATCGATGCTAAGATGGAAAAGAAAGAGGTGCATAATATTTCGGTGGTGTGTGATTATCCGGAAGTCTTTCCCAAAGATCTTCCCGGATTGTCCCCTGATCGACAAGTAGAATTTCGTATCGACTTGTTACCAGGAAAAACGTCGATAACAAAAGCGCCATATCGATTAGCACCAACAGAGATGAAAGAACTTATGACACAACTTCAGGAGTGTTTGGACAAAGGTTTCATTCGACCTAGTTCATCGCCCTGGGGAGCCCCTGTGTTATTTGTAATGAAGAAAGACGGGAGCATGAGAACGTGCATCGATTACAGAGAGCTGAACAAAGTGACGATAAAGAACAAGTACCTGTTGCCAAGGATCGATGACCTGTTCGAACAGTTCCAAGGTTCGAGCTATTTCTCGAAGATCGATCTTAGGTCAGGATACCATCAACTAAAGGTAAGAGAGAAGGATATCGAAAAGACTGCATTTAGAACAAGATATGGACACTATGAAATTTTGGTTATATCGTTCGGACTAACCAATGCCCCAACAGCTTTCATGGATTTGATGAATAGGGTTTGTAAACCATTCCTAGATAAACCCGTGATAGTATTCATAGACGACATCTTGATTTATTCGAAAAGCAAGCAGGAGCATGAAAAGCATCTGCATGAAGTGCTAGAAGTCCTGAAAAAGGAGAAGTTGTATGCAAAGTTCTCCAAATGTGAATTTTGGATTCAAGAAGTCCAATTTTTACGTCATGTGGTTAACCAAAAAGGAATAATGGTTGACCCAGCAAAGATTGAAGCTGTGATGAAGTGGGAACAACCAAAAAGCCCTACGGAGATTCGAAGCTTTTTAGGATTAGCTGGATATTACCGAAGGTTTATCCAAAGCTTTTCTTCGATTGCTACTCCATTAACAGCTTTGACCCACAAAGGAGCTACTTATGTTTGGAATGAGAAGCATAAGGAAGCCTTTGTGAAGTTAAAGAAGAGATTGTGTGAAGCACCGATTCTTTCGTTGCCTGAAGGAGTTGATGACTTCGCAGTTTATAGCGATGCATCTAGAGTTGGGTTAGGTTGTGTTCTGACCCAAAGGGATAAAGTGATAGTGTATGCATCAAGGCAATTGAAGGAACATGAAAAGAACTAGCCCACTCATGATCTGGAGTTGGCAGCGGTAGTATTCGCCTTAAAGATATGGAGGCATTATCTTTATGGCACAAAGTGTAAACTTTTCACTGATCATAAGAGTCTTCAATATCTCTTTAATCAGAAGGAATTAAACATGAGGCAACGACGTTGGCTAGAGTTACTCAAGGACTACGACTGTGAGATACTTTACCACCCTGGTAAAGCAAATGTTGTTGCTGATGCTCTCAGTCGAAAGGTAAACCTTGAAAAGAAAAGGCCAAGAGCGTTGAGAATTGAACTTGTCTCGACAATTATGGAAAGTATAAAGAAAGCTCAAGAGGAAGCTTTAGAGAAAAATGACCGAAAGGAAGAACGTTTGGGCAAAATGTTAGTATTCGGTACAAACAACCAAGGGTTGAAGGTATTCCAAGATAGGATTTGGGTACCTAAGACGGGCGGAGTTAGAGATCTTCTGATGGAAGAAGCTCACAAGACCATGTACTCAATTCATTCCGGTAGTACAAAAATGTATAGGGATTTAAAACCCTATTATTGGTGGCCAACGATGAAGCTTCATGTTGTTAAGTATGTGGCCGAGTGTGTAACTTGTGCTAGGGTTAAGGCACAACATCAGAAACTGTATGGGAGTTTAGAACCTTTACCCGTACCCATGGGTAAATGGGAAGACGTCACCATGGATTTTGTGACTAAACTGCCCAAAACAAGGAACGGTCACGACATGATTTGGGTGGTCGTTGATCGCTTCACTAAGAGTGCGCATTTCATAGCAGCCAAAGAGAAATGGTCTATGGATAAACTTGCGAAATCTTACTTGAAGGAAATTGTGAGGCTTCACGGTGTTCCGTTATCAATTATATCCGATCGTGACAGCCGTTTTACCTCAAGATTTTGGAGGAGTCTACAAGAGGAATTGGGTACCAAGTTGTGTTTAAGTACAGCTTACCATTTGCAAACCGATGGTCAGAGCGAACGAATGATTCAAACATTGGAGGATATGCTAAGAGCATGTACCCTAGAATTCCAAGGTAACTGGGATGAACACTTACCTCTAGTAGAATTCTCCTATAATAATAGTTTCCACTCAAGCATTAAGATGGCACCTTATCACGCTTTGTATGGAGAAAAGTGTCGAACGCCATCATGTTGGCTGGAAGCTGGAGTAAAGCAGTTTATGGGACCTGAAATAGTCCATCAGACTGCTGAAAAGTTGAAAGTGATAAGGGAAAGGATGTTAGCTGCTCAAGATCGACATAAGAGTTATGCTGACAAGAAAAGACAACCGATAACCTTTGAAGTTGGAGATTCGGTTTTACTTAAAGTCTCCCCGTGGAAGGGACTTATAAGATTTGGGAAACGAGGAAAGTTGAGTCCAAGGTTTATTGGACCGTTCAAATTTCTTCAGAAGATCGGGAATCAAGCTTACAAGCTAGAATTACCGGAAGAACTGGAAGGTATTCATAACACATTTCATGTGTGTTATTTGAGAAAGTTCACGGGAGATGTGCCCGACATAATTCTGATTTCTGAGTTAAGGTTGGATGAAAACAAGAGGTTGATCGAAGAACCTGAGGCAATCATTGAGCGTAAGACTATGAATTCACGACGCAAGATGGTCGATTTAGTGCTTGTGCGCTGGAAACATACGAATGGACCAAATATCATTAGGGAAACGGAGAGTGACATGATGAGTCGCTACCCACAGTTGTTTGGTGATATGTGATTCCGGGGACGGAATCATCCTAAGGGGGAGAGAATTGTAACACTCGTGTTTCTAGCCTAGGCATTTATATTGACGTAATATTCTAGGTTAACCTTTGTAAGTCATTTTGAAGAAATGAAAAGGAATTATGTGAATATTATGTGAATTATGTGTTTTATGCTTGATTATTAGGGCTTAATTAATTAAGAATAGAAATAAGCGTTAAAAATTAAAGTGTGAGATAAACCCGATATCTTTACATAAAGTTCTAGTGGTCGAAACAAGGATTTCGGGGACATAAAGAATGCCGAAATCCGAGTTATAACGAAGAAGTTATGACCTGTCGAAGTTTCACGACAAAACCGACACGGTGCTGAATGTCGTAAAAAGTGAGTTTTTGATAAAGTACTTTTTAGCCTTAGTGATCTAAACGAAAGTCGTAGTATTCGTTAAACCGAGAAGTTCGATAAAAAGAACGCCCAAATCTGACTTCGTATGAGGAAGTTATGATTTTTCGAAGTTTCAACTTAGTAGTAGACAACTAAAAACTCGAATTTTAGATCAAGCGATTTTTAGCTGACACAACCTAAACGAGAATTTAAGGCCTCGTCATTAGTAGCAGAACGGTAAAAAGTCTGACGAAAACGGACGTCGGCTGAACAAGTTATGAATTTTTAACGGATTTCCTGTCCCGGTCTTTTAAAAATAATAATATAAAAATTAAATTCTAAATTAGCCGACGACATCTAAACGGAAGTTGTAGAGCGTAATTTTAGCTACGCGTGTATATAAAGAACGTCAAAAACGGAGCTCGTATGCGAAAGTTATGGATTTGAGAGATGTTTTGGCGCGAAAATCGAGAAAATTCGCATAGTCACGAGTTGCCACGTCACCCTCGCCTCGCATGCACCACGTGTCCTGCTGAGTCATCCGAGCACATGGCCTTATCCGCAGTGGTCCAGTGAAGGTCCGACGCGTGTTCTTTTCCTCGTGTCCGAGCTTCGCAGGAGGAGCCACGTCCAAAGCCTCAGACTAGACTGCGGTCCAATCAGGAGGCGACAGCGAGCCCCTCGCAGGTGCGACCCATGTGCAAGCCATGCGCAGCCCACGTGCGAACGCTCCCCTGCGAGCCTTCAGATCTTCGCCACCTGGAGACTTCTCAGCCGTCCGATCAGAAGCTTCCCCCTATAAATAGAAGGGTGCGAACCCTCCCGGCTAGAATTTAGAAATTGTCAATTTTGGCCCCTTTTTCACTATTATGGCTATTTTCACATCCCCCGAAGCCCCGGTACTTATTCCAAAGCCCGGAATACTCCACGAAGTGCCCGAGAAGCCCAGAAAATTTATCTTTTCGGTTTCAAAGCCCGACCTTTGTAGAGCCCGGTTTCTCAATAAAACTCTCGGTTTTATTAGAAACGATCGTTTTAGGAAACGAATTGCTGCCCGATTATCATCAAATCAAGTGAGTGTATAGTCACCTTCATCTTACACCTAGATATGAAGTATTTTATATGAAATACGTGCTACGTGTAATTATATTAATTGTTTAACTGAGGTGACTGTTGAATTAATGTTTTATACAAGTTTTAAACTGTATATGTATATTTATCTACAAATATGTTGGGTAAAACATGGGTAGATAGTGATGTGTGATAAAATAAAAGTGATGAGAGGCCTCGATGTGTTTTGAGATCCAATCATCTAGCGGAGTTTGGATGACGACCACAGACTTTCTAGACAGTCCAGTGGGAAACATTAGCAGGTCTGCAACCTGTACGTGTTAATGAACTAAGAGTGTTCATTCGTTGTACTCCATCCCTCTCATGGTTGCCTTTAGGACATGTATGGCTGAGGAAACCCCTTAGCAGTAGTGTCCATCCCGATGATATTCTTTAGGCTAGGTCCCTTGTGAAAAGTGTTTAGGGACGTAAAGTGAGGATAACGGGAGCGGGTAATCAGGGTTATTGTTGATTGGTGAACTTAATAAAGTTTATTATTACTGTGGGTTGAAAACCCTATATGCTCACCAGACTCCCAAGCCTGACCCACTCAGTTTTTATGTTACAGGTAGTGGACCCCGAGCATAGTTGGAGGACGACGAGAGATTTTTGGATTATAGGCCAGTAGTTGTAAATAACTGTTGAAAGGCTTATAATGTTTTGTTTATGCTTTTGATCTGTATCGGAACATGACATCCCGAGGTTTTGATATATATGGAAAATATATACCTTCTTAATGAAGGGTTTTGATAAACTTTTATCATATGTTGTTTGGGGACCAATTCCGCAACATCTTTTAAAAAGATTTCTCTGATTTTATTTTAAAAAGCATAAATTAAATCGGTCTTTTCTGGCCGAGAAATTAGGGGATGTCACAGTTGGTATCAGAGCATTAGTTTAAGCGAACTAAGAGATTGTAGAATTTCTAAACTTAAACTTAGAATGCTAAGTGATGAGTGTGATATGAGTGTCTACCATATTTTAGACACGAGCACTAGTTTATTTTAGGAAAAATGCCTAAAATGCCCTTATGTACTAAATGCTATGTGTTTGCCATGTGTGTCATTATTTGTTCGGATCTATGGTCTATTGCCGACCGGATCTGGAAACCTTATGTGTGTAGGATTCTAAGCGTATGATTACGAGATTAGAACTAACATGTAAACGTTTCAGAGTGATAAGGGAATTAATATGTCTAACAAGGATAAAGACCTAAATTCTCCTTATTCGTTATATAGATTGTAATGGCAAGAACTCGTAGTGGAGCTGCAAATGCAAATTGAAACAGGGATCAACAGCCTCAAGCTCAAGTAGTTGAGCAATGACCTGTTGTAGGAGCTGCACCTGAGCCAATGACGATGCCTGGGGTACAAGCAATGATCCAGATGATGTTAGATCGCCAGACGGAGGAGACAAGGCGATTACTACAACAATATAGGGAAGAGACTACGATGCCTGTTGAGCAGCCCATATTGAATGAAGGGCAATCAGTAGGAGGGAACTACAGTGGGACTTTTGGTCAAGCCAACCCACCGATAGTTAGACAAGACAACTTGGATGGAAGAGTTGATGGACGCTGGTGCAAATACAAAGATTTCATGACATCTACGCCGTCGTGTCTATCTGGGAGTCCAACACCGGTGGAAGTCATGAATTGGATCTCTGAAATGAAGACGATGTTTGAAAGTTGCGAGTGCAGCAACAAACAAAAGACTGCACTTGCAATTCCTCTATTAAAGTCTTGTGTGTTGAGCTGGTGGAAGTTACTAGCTGATTCGATGCTCAAGGGTGAAGCTAGTAAGATGTCTTGGGAAGATTTTTTAGTACAACTGAAATTGCAGTACTGCTCTGAGCAGGATCTTCTGGAAATCAACAATGAGTTCCAGAATTTCAAGAAAGGAAAGATGAGTGTTACTGAATACGCTACTAGTTTTATGGAAAATATGAAGCTTGTTCCTCATCTAGTTCCAACTAAACTCTCTATGGTCAACAAGTTTGCCCTCGGATTACCAGCGGACTTTGGTCCGGTGGTTAAGCAAGCAACCACTTTGAAAGCCGCCATCTGGGCTACTAAGAATTTTGAGGTTTAGATCAGAGAGAAGGGTTTGGAGAGGGCAGTAGTTGGTGAAATGAGAAAATTTGAAGGAACTTCAGGTTCCAACAAGAGAAGCAAATTTTCTGAGTCCAAGAAGTTTGGAGGAGGAGGAGGAGGAGGTGAAGCAAAATGGTGTGAGAAGTGCAAGAAAAAGCACTCTGGGAAATGTAGTGAGGAGGCGACTTGCTTCAAATGTGGAAAGACTGGGCATTATGCCAACGTGTGTCCGTCTGACAAGAGGGTATGTTTTGAGTGCCATGAAGTAGGGCATGTTCTTAAAGACTGTCCAAAGAGGAAGGATGCAACAAAGCCCAATCTACCACCAAAGCCGAAGGCGAGAGCCTTTCAGATGACACTTGAAGTTGCAAAAGAAGAAGTCGATGTCGCTTCAGGTACCTTAGGAAGAAGACCCAATTGAACCTTGTAAGGTCATCAACAATCACAAGAATATATTTCTTATGATGAAAACTTTCTACAGTGGATGGTCCACAAAGATCAATATGTAGAAGTTCTAATGGTTCTGAGATTGATTTTTCATTGATAACAGGATGGCCCTTCTTTGATTGTTTTCCACACTCACAAGCAACACATAAAGGATCATTTTCAAACTTGAGAAGAGCTAAACCTCTCACCAATTCACTAGATACGAGATCATTCATGTAACAAAATTTTAGTTGAGTGAGCCTTTGGTGCCATAACCAACTGACGTCAGGAACGTCTTTGGAGAGAAGGAAGAGTTGCGGCTTGCCAATAATCATGTTGATGTCGAGAGGGTACATGTTCTTGTTGTGACTTGACTTGATTAAACACTCATTTCAACTTCAATCATTACATAGATGTTCTTTTTGAAAAATTCAACAGGTCAATTTAAGTCAGTGAGCTGAGTAACACTTATCAAACTATGTTTCAGATTGGCTAGAAAAGCCACATTTGAGATAGAGAAGTATCCATTTTGTGAGAATTCCATAACCACGAATTTGAGAATTGGAGTTGTTTCCATACGTCACGTAACCAACATTAGGAGAAAGCTTGAGATCTCGCAGAAAATCTTTCTGCCCCTTCATGTGCATGGAGCAAGCACTATCAATATACCATATTGTTTCTTGCTCTGAAGCTTAAAGTGCCTGCAAAATTAGTGAGTGGTGGAGTGTTTAGGCTCCGAGTTAGATTTAGGGACATAGGCACGAGCTTTGGTCTTTGATTGTGACTTAGGAACAACTATGTGTTTCTTGGAAATGTCTTTTGAGTTCTTAGGAAACAGATAAAATGCTAATGTCTTTTCATCTATCCAGTAGTCATATTCAATGACTTAAGGGTTTGGAATGACTTTCTTGGGACCTGCTTTTTCCGAAGTGGTGGGAACAATAGTGACCTTCGGAACTGTTAGTGTATCAATGTGAGATTTGACTTTCCATACAAGATGTTGCTTTGAAGATTTTGAAAAGTTTGTTTTCTCAGCAATTTTTGATTTGCTTAACGACACATTTGTTTTAGAAAAAGTGGGTTTGAAAATTGTGCCCTCAAATTTAGCAAAGAAAGTGGACGAAATAGCCTGAGGAGAAAGTTTCGGATAAATGTGGTATTCACACAAGCTTTGGGCTGATTGGTACTGATCATTTTCTTTGGTTCTACCAAACTAAGAGAGTTAGAAGGTCTCTTGAGGATCTTAGTGGGCGTGAAGGAGTTTTGACTATGGGTTGAAGAATGAAAATTCCGAGATACACTCTTTTTGGAGTTCTCAAGGAATATTGAATTTTGTCTAGCCCGAACTTCCTTTTTGTGAGCATTTTGAGCTTCTACCTTAGGATCTACTATATCCTTCCTATTCAACATTGGCTTTCTTTTAGATTGATATGAGGATTTCGAAGTCTATCCTACTGAGGGATTGTTGAACACAGGATTAATGGGAACCAGATTTGTTTTTGAACTTGCCTGTGATTCGGAATCGAATGAGATTGTCTCATCGACTTCACTATCTAGGGATACCCAAACACACTCTAATGGTTCAGACGAAGTTGATTCAGGAAAGACTTCCTCAATAACATAGTAGTTAGGAGGGCTTGGGTTTGGATTTTGAACAACAGACTTTTGAGTGTTAGAGGTTCGTTTCACGTCTAGGTTTATCAGAGGCAGAAATTGCGTGGAATCGAGACTCTTAACAAGTATGGGTTGAAACTCGGGAATTAGGGAAGCAAAATGGTCTATGTTCTCAGGAAGGGGTGACAAGGGAGAAACAGGGGTGTCCGAATGTTTGATGCTCGGAACCTCTCCTATAAATGTTAGGTTTTGCAATTTCTTCAAGGGACGGGCAGTTGGTTTCGGAAACTCGCTTCCGAGACTAGGAGCTTTTGACCACAGATGACGAAAGTTATGAGTCATTTGTAGATTTGATTCAAGTATGTCAATAGAATTATGCAAAGCATCTATTTTAGCATTGAGACGTTTGTTATCAGAAATCAAGACATTTCTTTTGGAATAAGTGATATCACATTTGTCTTTTAAAATGATACATTCATCTTTTGACATTACAAGCTCATGCTCTAAAGACTCGTTTTTCAGCTTTTTATCCTCAAAACGTAACTTAAGACGATTTAGTTCACAATCCTTCTTCTCACTGGCTTCTATGGCTGACTCATAGGCTTTATAGATGGTGCTCATATCTGTTTGGATCTGGGTTAGGTAGGGTTCACAAAGAGACAAATCAAAGTTATTATCAGTAATCATAGAATTTACCTGTTGAACGACGCTCGACCAGGTGGATCATTGGTAGCCATGTCGGAGTAGTGTGGTTCAACAACATCATCTTCATCTTCAGACCCAGAGGGCTAAAATCCATCATCACATTCAACGGTTTGTCTTTCCATCAAGCACATGTTCCTTCTAGTCTCCATGTCATCATCATCTCCTGATGACCAATATCCTTCCACATCTCTTGATACAATTGTTACAAAGGCTTTTTCATTTTCTGCCATCTCTTGAGCTCTTCGGGCGTAGTATGCAGAGTCCTTGATCTTTGGCTTTTGCGGAGCTTTAGCCTAGCAATCTTTTTCAAAGTGTTTTGCATGTCAACATTTGTGGCACACAATTTTTGGCTTGTTTGATTTTGCATTCTGCGGTAATTCCGAAGCAGAGTTTGGTTGTAAAATGTTCGGTTTGTATGAGGGAGGATTTTCCGAAGTTGGTTGAGATTTCGGAGGGTTCTTTTGGTGAGGAGGAAAGTGAGGTTGAGGATTATTTTGGTGGGGAGCATGGAATCGATTTCGGTAGGATTTATAAGATGGACTGAAATGACGTTTGTATTTCATAGAGAGTAAAACAAATTCTTGTTGGAAACGGAGTCCAGAATCTATAGCCTCAGAATCATCAACATGATAGTTTCATGTGGGTAAGGCAGGTAAGGAAGATTGGACTGATGGAACAATGGGTTTGAAAGGATCCAAGGTGGAAGAATTCAGAATGGCTGGTTCATAGGAGCCGACAAGAGCTAGAGGGCCTCCAGAGAGTTCCCTTATGGTTTGAGAAACATTGGATTCATGTCCTTGAAGTTCATCAAAAAGTTGATAAAGCTTCAATTTTTATAAGGAGCCATTACTTTGGAGACAAGATTTCACATTACCCCATCCTTTACCGAGGCTGTTAATGAACTTGAGATTGTACTCCAAAGGAGTTCGAACAATCCCATGTGTAGTGATGTTGTTAACAACAATTTGGTATGGTTAGATGCCAAGGCCACTGATTCACCAGGAGTGGTAGTGAAGGTGTCAAAGTCAACCGAAGTGAGGCGCTTGTCTTTCATATTTTCCGAGCCTTCAATCAGATCTTGGAGAGTATCCCAAATCTCTTTTGCTGATTTACACAACTTAATATGTTCGAAGAGCGAAGGAGGAACACCAAACACCATTTCCGAAAAGGCAACTTGATCAGCTTGCAACTTCTCAATATCAACAGCTGTCAGAGGAGCTGGACGAGTCTCATCTTGACCCATAAGCTAAGCAGCAACATCTCTCATAACCGTTCTTACAGGAACATGAGGGCGTTCTTTGATGGATCTCCATATAGCTTCACCTTTCTCTTTGGCTAATAAAAATGTTTCCATTCAAACTTTCCAGTGATCATATTCTTCCACAACTAGCAATGAGGCACGAGTAGGGCCACCCATGCTATTTGTGATTTGCATTGAAATCATTTGTTGAGGATTAGAAGCAGCCATTGAAGTTAAGATATCTTCAAGCAAAAGTGGTATATAGAAGAACTTTTATCCTTAACATAGAAATGGTCGAAACACCAAGGTAATTTCAAACCAACTATAATCTGGTCTTATGGATTCAAAGGACAACCACGCAAGCTCTAATATTAATTGTGAGAAATAAAAACGATCTGATGCGTAGGGACAAGGTTTGAAAAATCAAACCTTGAGTTAATGCTTAAGATCAATGTCTGCTTACTAATAAATGTTCTAGTCAAGCCTGGATAGACCAGCCAAGTCTGAGTTAAAGTGTTCAACAAATGTTCAATACATAAATGAAGAGTGAGAATAAAGATCAAGGTAAACTTAATAAATGAAGAACAAGAAGAATGTTTGAAAGAATATTTAGAAGGATGAAGTAATTTGAATATAACTAAAAGTGACTGAAGTGATCCCGTCTTGATTTAACATTGAATGCTCCTTTAAATAGGAGTGCATGAAACATCGTACTAACCAAATACAATCAAAGGATTGGATAAAAGAGTTACATCTCACACTCTAAATATCCAAGATGACTAAAGATAAAGTCCTATGGCTAGTCAAATCAAGTAAAAGACAATTACAATAAATGCAAAGAGACAAAACATTGATTTTGGAACCACATTAGAATATAACTTCACATGGAAATTATTGTGCTCAGAAGCAACATATAGTTTTCCCAACATCGCCTCACCAGACCTCGATATTGAACAATTATTATTATGCTCTCCATTAAATCTTTCAATCGATGCAAAGAGATGGTAATTTCCCAGCCAAACTATAGAAAGATTCGACTCCACCTGCTTTTCATTATACACATTCAAGAACCTTACAAAATCAAATTTTGCTTCCCACTTTTGAGAGTGCATTGGCTATGTATACATCTACCACAACACCGTAGTCTTGAGACACTTTCCAAAGAACCTTCACATCTATATCTTGGGAATAGTGTAACATCGCAAAATCATAATAACATTTTTCTTTTTAATTAAAGATAAATCATTTTTTCAATCATCCAAAATCATAAGAACCCAAGATCAAATACAAATGTTCCAAAATTAGTGTAATATATCATATCCAAAACATGTCACTGAAGGTTGTGTATAATCACGCCTTTGCTTTTCCCCGATCATCAGAAGTACCTGAACCATAAAACTTAAATTGTAAGATAAAGCTTAGTGAGTTCCCCAAAATACCACCACACAAACATATAACATCATGCATATTGGGCCAACAACCATCAGGCTGAATTACCTCCGAGCCCACAACATGAGTTTGGATTGCCTTCTTGGCCCACAACTCATGTATGGATTGCTCCCGAGCCCACAACATTAGTCTAGCTTGCCTTTCTGTCTTACATCTTATGTCTGGATTGCTCTGAAGCTGAGAGGAAAAATCCTGACACTCTAGTGGAGCTAATTTGTATGGTGCCTTAGCAATAGGGGTTGTACCCGTAACCAAATCAATCCTGAACTCAACCTTCCTCTCAGGAGGCAAACTAGCTAATTCCTTCGGAAACACATCTAGAAACTCCCTAAGTACGGGCACATCCGAAACTGAAACCTTCTTCCTGAATCGAGTGTCAACCACATGCACAAGGTAACCCATACACCCATGTTGCAGATACCGTCGAGCCATGCAGTAGAACAAAAGGCTGATCCAATCCTGGTACCCTCTCTATAAATAATCAGTTCTCCTCTACTTGGGGTTCGAACTACCACTCGTTGACCCTCACAGTCAATCATCACACCAACCCTAATAAACAAGTCCATCCCTACAATCACACACACATCCCCCATAGGAATAGGGATCAAATCAATCGGGTGACACTTTGAAAATCTCCAAAACATAACCTTGAAAAATGTTGGATGTAGAAACCCCATGCTCGTTGAAGATGGAAACTCACAACGGGCACTCCAACTCCCCAAGAGGCATATCAAAACTTACTGCAGGACTGAGACACAAAGGATCAACTCACACCCGAGTCAAAAAGCACAAGAGCGGGCAAGGAATTCATTAACAAGGTACCTAGAAGAATCATAAACATAAGCATGCCATAAAATAATTTGATAAAATAATAAATGAAAACATACCAGTAACGACGCCTGGTGCCTCCCTGGCGTCCTCTACTGTGAGCTGGAACGCACGACCTCAAGCCCTCAGGGGATTCACCCTGCCCTGGCATCCATCCGTGATGCTTAAAGTAGCTGGTGCTAGAGCCTGCACCGATCTCATTGCGAGCAAGGGTCAGTTGGCTTCACATGGCCAACCTAATCACAGTGATAGAAAATCCTAGTGCTCGGTATTGGGGCCTGCTGACGACAATCCATAGAAATATGGCCCTCTTTACCACATTTATGGCACCCCGAAGAAAACCGACAAACACCCTCATGAACCTACCCACATTTGCCACAAGTGAATCCCCTATGACCTCTTGATCGTGAATCAACGGGCTTGAACTGCTTTTCTATAGGCTGGGACTGAACTGGAGGCTGACATTGCTCCCTCATCCTGATATCTATCTCCCTCTTCTGGGTCTCTATCTCAATCTCTTGCCTCCTTGCGACATCTTAAAGCTCGAAAAGGGTACTGTATTGCTGGGTAGACACAAACTCCCGAATTTGAGTCTTGAACATTCTCAAGTATTATGACATCTAAGCCTATTCCAAAGAAGCATACTCATGATTGAAAATAGCCCTTTCGTACACGTCTTGGTGATCTCCGTCACCGTCTCTGTCGTCTGTCTCAAAGAGTGGTACTCATGAACAAACCTCTCTCTCTCTCTCTCTCTCTCTCTCTCCACCAAAAGAACATACATAGTTTGGAACATCTCAGAGAACTGCTCCCAATTCATTGCAACTTTCTCCACAAGAGAATAAGTACCAGCCACTAACTTCCACCAATCCTCCCCCTAACCAAAGATGGTTAAGGTCACACTTGACCTTCTGGTCATCCAGGAACGAGCATGTGAAGAAGAATCCCTCCACATCAGACAACCACCTTATCGCCACAATCGAGTTCTTGACCCCATCAAACTCTGGGGGCTTCGTGTTGTTGAAGTCCTAATACTAGAATGTGGTATGTCCATATTTAGCTATATATTTCAGTTAGAATTTTATTACTTTTTGGCTAAATTATTGCAATTTATGGACAAAAGGTACTTAATTATGTTTAAATTGTATTTTCAGTCTAAAAAACGAGTTCGGAAGCAAAAGGAAGCGGGAAATGCGACCGGGAACTCGGGAATTGAAGAAAGAAGAAAAAAAGAAGAAAAGAGTCAAAATCCTAAAAGACTCGGTGAGTTGGGACATCTACTCGACGAGTCCACACAAATGTTCGTGAAGCAAATACAAAGTCCTTACCGTATACGGATTTTTAATGGGGACTCAGCGAGTCGGTTATCTACTCGGTGAGTAGCCCCTGTTTTCTGAAAACTATAAATAGAAGGCAATTGCCAAAACCAAAGCCTCTCTGGAATACCTTGGGGATTAACTTACGACTAAAGGTGCAGCTGGAGCTCTAGGATTCATGGAGAAGACCTTAACTTTCAGTTTTAAGGAGATTAAAGGCAATTTTAGTATACTCTTTACTTTATCTGTTGTTTTAAACATGTTTGAACTACTAGATCTCATTTTTGAGTTACTTCTTGCTGTAATTATGAGCTAAACCTTATATCTTTTGTTTAGGGTAGATAAATTTATGATTATGTGTTGATTTATGGTTGGATTAATTGTTATTGGTGAGTTTTGTTTTATTAAGCTTGTTAAAGAACCTTATGCATTAACCACAACTATTTTCTGTTAATTAATAAGTAATTAAGGTGCATGGACATCTCTTAATTGCTTATCTCAAATGATTTATGTGAAAACATTGTTATGTGCCTAGGAATAGCGAATGTGAAACTAGGGTTAACTAGAAAATGCGTAAATTAATGTGTGAGCTTGTGTGATAAACCATCAACAAGAGGTTAATTGAATTAGTAATTTGATTAGCTAATTACACGTCTTATTTAATCCGAATAAATAAACTAGGAAATTCATTAGTTTAATCACTTGATCACTGCTTAAATTAATTTGTTTTCTAAGAATTGGTAATAGCGAATGTGAACCTAATCACTTTAATCGGTAGCCAATAACAATTAATCCATTGCACTTGCCATAAAATCAACCATAGGAGTAAATAAATCGAACCTAAAAAGAAGTCTTCTTATCATTGAATTTAGTTGGTTTTCTACTTGCTTTAGCTGTTAGTTACTTAATTAGCATATTAGTTAATTGTTTAAGTTTCTAGTCTTGCAAAACTAGAGAAAACCTTTTACTTTTGTTACTTGTTTTAGTTAACTCTAGTCATTAGTTTAATTACCGTTCCCTGTGTTCGATGCCATGCTTATTCAACTATACCACAAATTGACAGGTCCATAACCTTTGTGTGTCTAAATTTTATCTTAAAAGTAGGACTAAAACTAGTGTATTTATATACACATCAGAATGATATCCCCCTTGAATCCCTTATGCAACAACAGTTGCGGTAGCTATAGCAGTAGCAGCCTCAGTCACAGCAGTGAACCGCTCATCAAACAACTCAATCATATTGGTTCTCATATACCCAACATCCTTAGGGATGACACTTCGGAAAAAAGCAACTACCTCAGTAGCGATCAACTCATGGATGTCATCATCTGTCAATGCTGACCTATCTAGCCTCCAACTCCAGAACTAGATCCTCTCGTGAACACCATACTAAAAATGAAACAAAATATATAAGAAATTCCTCATTTCATACTATTATAATCATCACAGAGAGACTAAGCCCTCGGGGTTTGTGACTTCCGTGCTATGCGTACAGGTCATGTGCTGTCAGTAGTACGAGCACATACTACCTTCCACAACTACCCGTATTTGTCTCAATGGATCATCACAAACTACCCAAAAATAAACCCACAACTAGGATACATATACATCCTATACTCACTCTCTCGAGAGTGGCTAATCATTCCTTATCTGCTTGGCTGCTCACATAATCACTCATGAAACTTCCACCAACCCTGTAGCCGCTCGTGTATGCTAATCATACATAACAATGGATTCCATGGACAGTCAAATACTTTATTCAACCCTAAGCCTACAATCAAACAAGGAACATGAAATAAGGCTAAATTAAAAATTCTCAGACTATAAAATCTTAGTTATGTAGAACTATGATTCACACACTAAGCGACTACAACAATGATGTCAATTCTATCTAACATACAAGAGATTCTCCTAGGCTATCAGGCATCATAACTTAGGCAATTCTAACATGCAATTCGTTAAGATTCTTAGCCTATAAACTAGCATCCAGTTCTATCAAAATCATCATAAACAAATAATAGTGTGGGTATATTGGGGTACACTCTCTTGATCCAGATGATCGAGCACATCTCATCCTTCTATGTTATCCTTGTAAACAATTTTGAAAATATAAAAAAAACAATTTTGAAAACAATTTTGGAATTTATTTTGAAAACTTTTATAGATCCATAGTTTGAGTCTAGATTTACATGACTTCTCATCTAATTCTCTCAAACCAGGTCTCTAATGCCTGCTTGTAACATCTCAAAATCGCAATAAAAACTTTCATTTTTAATTAAAGAGAAATCATTGTTTTTCAATCATCCCAAATCATAAGAACCCAAGATCAAATACAAATGTTCCAAATTTAATGTATCATAACATCTCCAAAACATGTCACCGAAGGTTATCTTCAATCATGCCTTTGCTTTTCCTCGATCATCTGAAGTACCTGAAACATAAAACTTAAATTGTAAGCCAAATCTTAGTAAATTCCCCAAAATACCACCACTCAAACATGTAACAGCATGCATACCAGGCCCATAACCGTCAGACCTTAAGCCCACAACATGAGTCTGACTTGCCTTTCTGTCCCACATATCATGTCTGGATTGCTCCCGAGCCCACAACATAAGTTTAACTTTCCTTTTTGGCCCACAACTTACATTTGGCTTGTTCCCGGGTTAGTTGGCTTCCAAACATAGTTGTATTGCCTCAACCCAACCACAATATGTCGACATATGCAACAGATAAATATATAACTAACAAACAGATAATCATACAGATCTAATAGATCACTAAAACATAGCAACATTCTATACACCAGGATACAAAACCAAATGGGTCTGCATTGGTGCCTTCGACCCACGAGTAGAATGAGGAAACTCACCCCACAGTCTGAAAAAATACCAGAAAAGAACGCTAGTCCAAAAGTCAACTCTACAGGTCACCTACACAACAAACAGTGACCTAAACTCAAACTATAACTCAAAATACCCAAAATACCCCTAGGTCCAACTTGATCAAAATCTTGGTCAAAGGTTAAAAGTCAAAAAGTCAATGAGTCAACTTAGAATGAGTGTGGTCGACATACGCAGCCACTATGCCCAGCATAGTGCACCTTTGGTCCGATTACGGGTTCCCAACTAGGTACGTGTAAAGTTCCACTTGGTATGCGCAATCGACTGAACTCCTTTTTCTCGATCAAGTGCTTATTCTATTAAGAAACCTCGTCTAAAACTCAGATCTAGTTCCAAATAACATTCTAAGTCATAAAGTTTCCAACTTTATGACTTTCCAAGGCTAGAAAGGGTTCAACAACTAAACCCTAACTTAATAAACAAACCAAAACCTCATATCTCATGGATGAAGAAAGGAAAGGGACGAAGATCACATTTTTGTGGTTCTAAGCACCTAAAAACGTTTGGAAGGACAACCCTTATGGGTTAGAGTAAACTAGGGATGAGCATTAGAACCACCGGAACCAGAACCGGACCGGAACCAAACCGGAACTGGAACCGAAATTTGTAACAAGGTCCGGTTACCGGTTCACCATTTTTATGAAAACCGGTCCCGGTTCTAAAAACCGGAACCGGTTTGACACTTTTTTTGTTTTTTAATATATGCATAACTCACTCATATGAAGTTGGAATTATTTGATTTTTTTTCCAACATGTAATTTGAAGTTTGTAGTTCACTTTTTACTATACAAACATATGTTTTGATTAGACATTGAATCAGACACATGCCCCGAAAGAAAGAATATCGATGTTGCGGTTTTTCTATTTCAACATTTTTTTTGCTTTTTTGAATCTGTCATATTTTTTTAAATGAGCATAACTCATTCATATGACGTCGGAATTACTTAATTTTTTTTTCCAGCATGTAATTTGGTGTTTGTAGTTCATTTTAGACTATAAAAAAATATATTTTGGTTAAATATTGAATCAGTTATAGACCTCAGAAGACAACATATCAATGCTGCGTATTTTCTATTTCAACATTTGTTTTTTGAAATCTGTTCCGCTTTTAAAATGCGAATAACTCACTCATATGAAGTCGAAATTACTTAGTGTTTGTACTTCAATTTAGAATGTAAAAAGTCATAATTTGGTTAAATATTGAATCATTTACAAGCTCCGGAAGATAACATATCATCTATAATATTTTGAACCGGTTATGTTTTGAAAAATAACCGAAAAACCGGGACCAGAACCGGAACCGGCGGTCCGGTTCCCGGTTCTTATAATATACGAAAACCGGTTCCGGTTCTAAAGCTCATCCCTAGAGTAAACCATACTCATGAACTCCAAAATTATGGGACTAAATGCATAAAAGCCTAAGAACTAGCAAGATCCAAAGAAAACATGCATCAAGATCCGAACTTTATACCTTCAAACAATGCTTGAGGGCAAGATACTTCTGGATCCAAGATGTCTTGAGCTTCTAAGTTGATTCCACTTCTTTCTTCTTCCTTTAAGTTCACCAAAAGCACTGTTTCATGCTCAAAATGCTCATACAATGGATTAGGGTTATCAAGGGGCGATTTGGGGGATGGAGGCTGATAAGGGAAGAGGTCTTGAATAGATAATGATATTTAAATTGGGCTCAAACCCTAAAAATTAGGTTTTGACCCTCAGCCACTTACGCCTGACATAAGCTGAAGTACACCTAGCGTACCAGGCACACACACATTTTTCACTTAAGGAGGTAAGAGACCAATTTTCAAATAAATTTCATACTAAGGGTATACATGGAAAATATTTGGATTAAGGGTGTTACAAAAAGCTAGTAACATAGCATGTGACAAATAATCGTCCTAATTTTTTTTTTATTAGGGTTTGCGTTTTTCAATTGCTCATGACCTCCTTTATTCGCAATTCCATGTTTCGTAATCCTAATTCGCCTTTCCCAAGCATTAGTTGCCATGTCACAATCATTCAACAACACTCATAGAAGATTAGAAAAAAGACCTTATGGAAACTGACCCCCCCCCCCCACCCACCCACCCACACACACACACACCCACACCCACATACACCTTCGACGACAGAACCCTAGATCTTTATTATCATTATTTTGTCTTGACTGTTGAGTTTCAAAAAAATATAAGTATTATTAAATAATATATAAGATTTATTACATGTTTTATATATATATATATATATATATATATATATATATATATATATATATATATATATATATATAATTTTGTTAGATTAAGTCCTCAACCTTATTGTAACATTTCAATAGTTAATTTTGTTATTTTTTTTTTTTTTCATAAAAGCATATATTTATAACACTTTGGTGTTACTGAGAATTTAATTTCTATTTACAAATAATTAAAAGGCAGATTTTTTCTTACAGAAATATGATAAAAATATAAGAATTGGTGTTACTTAGAAGCAACTAATATGGTTTTTTATTTGTTTGATTACACTGTGATACATGTTTTTAATATTTGTAACCATGGTTGTTAGGTAACATTATACTATACAAACAATACAATCTGTTCTATGATGTGTTTAAAAACAATAACCAATGGTGTCGATATTTGTATCAATATTGAAAAAGACAAAAACAAAAGACCTGATCTTTAAATTCGACGAAGTCAACAAGACAACTTTGGAATCTAATTTAGGGAAGTTATAAAGTTTTTCTTCAGTCACATAAACTACACTATTCAAAATAAAGAGTCCACTACTATCCCATGATGTGTGGTCTATTTTATTACACCCAAATATTTGATAATTTTGAATTTAAAACGAAAATTAACAAAAAATAATGATTTATTTTAATGGAAATGTTTTTTTTATCTTTTAAATTTAAACAAATAATTTAAATAAAAAAAAAGAAACTAATGAGCTTTAAATTTGGAAAATTTGAAATTTAAATGTAAGTTTATTAGTGAAATTAATATTCATTTATTACTATATTTATTGTAATAATTATTAAATTAAAATATTATGTGAAATTTAATAAAATAGAAAAACTCATAAAATGACATGTAGAAAAAAATTAATTCAAAATAACCACAAAATGACATTTAACAAACTGAATTAAAATGTGACAAGTGGAAAAAAAAACATTCATTTATTATAAAGGAAGGAAAAAGGGAGATTATGAAGCCTAATAGAGTGATAAATAACAAAAAAGATTAATTTTTGTTTTATTAAAATATAGATGTTTTGTGAAATCTCATTGACAACGAATACGATCTCATTTTTTTTTCCTCGTGAAATCTCATTCACATAGTTAGTTCCATGGTTGCTACTAATTGAAATGACAGTCTTTATGGTCGTGAAACAAAAGGATAGAGAAATTAAATATTCTCCTACTTTTTGTTCCTACATATCTTCCTACTCAATGAAATAGTGACATGTATAACATTTAATGCTTATTTAATGAGATTTAATGATATTTTAAGATACTAATATGACACATGTCATCATTTAAATGGGTAGGAGGATTGGTAGGATTAAAAGGTAGGAGGATATTTAATTTCTCAGATATTATTGATTAATTATTGAATAAACTTTTGGATGAGACCTATTGCTCATAGCTATTAATTTATTTGATAAAATTGTAGCAACCCATTGTGGATATAACATGTTAATACCATGACTTGTAAATTGTTGAAAATAGTAGCGAATAGTTGATGCCTGATGAAGACCATGTAAGTAGAATTGATCGGAATGATCAACATCAATGAAATAATTCAAAGGATATATATATATATATATATATATATATATATATATATATATATATATATATATATATATATATATATATATATATATTCCTAATCATAAATAATTATAAATATATGTAACAATCATATATGATTTTAACAGTTGGTAACAGAAGAGGTTGTCGTGGTATAACTGACGGATGTGACAGTTGTGGGGTCGGCTGGTGTCAGAGGTGGTGGTAGTGGTGGTGGCGGTCATAGTGGTGGAGATGGTGATGGAGGAGACAAGAATCAGCGGTGTCATATAAACATTTATGATTATAACAAGCATATCATGTCGGTACGCTCGAGGGTTAAAGTGACATATGTGAAATATGTGACTGAGGTTGAATTTCAAGACCCCTATTTTATTTTTAATCTCAATGGAACCTACCTCTATCTATCTATCTATCTATCTATCTATCTATCTATCTATCTCTTTGTCTCTCTCTCCCCTCTCTCTCTCTCTATCTCTCTCTCTCTCTTTCTCTTTCTCTTTCTCTCTCTCTCTCTCTCTCTCTCTCTCTCTATATATATATATATATATATATATATATATATATATATATATATATATATATATATATATATATGTTCAATAAAGAACATTTCTAACTGCGAGAACAAATTTAGACCACACAAATTTTTTTTTATAATTTAGCTTTTATGTATTTATATATTACTAATTAGATAAAAAATACCATACCCCACTATACCCACCCACCCCATGCACCTACAAATATCATGTATCGTTTCTCTAGTCTCATTTTCACGTCGGACCACCCATCGCCACCACCAGACCTCTACCAAATCAATCGGTTTCCGATTTCACCATCTGTGCCACAAGTTCAAGTCAACATTGGAGTTCGTTGGTGTCGCTCTTCTACTGTAAATCATCGTCGATGTTATTCGCTACAAACATGATCCATATGAGCTTCTTGGTACGTTTCTTTTCAAGTGTATACATCTAATATACAATCTACAGCCCATTCAAGCCTGATTGATAATGAATTTTACCCTCAAGAATTGCTTCGACTACACCAAGTCCCTTTCACTGCTACTAACACTGCTCCCAACACTACTCTCATCATAGGCTTGCCCTAGGTTAACCTCCAACTCAAACCCAGTCCTCAACTACTGATGGTATCTCCGTAATGCCAATTAGCCACTACCTGAGTACCATCACATGTGACGAGACTCAGATAATTCTTCGATTAAAGGACTCGTCCCTACAATGGTTAGACTCAAACGAGAGCTGCGCAATAGGGCCAAATCCAACACTCTGAGATTATTCAACCCTGATCGCATGTAACTTGACGCATTCACCTAATGGCTAACTCCCATCACTCAGAGTCCCAGAAAGCATAAAGCAGGTAGCATTCAGACAAAAGGAAAATATAACCACATAATCCAATCATACTGCTCTATCCCCTACTCAGGAATCTGTAATAGCATGCAACTCATAAAGTTCATATACATAACAGGAACATAAGGCATCCTTCTAGATCCTTAGTCCTAATCTAGCATGCAGATCACATAATCATATCATAACATAAACTTATATAGGTAATTTGGGAGAACTTACTTGAGCTTGGTTGATTGCATGCACCACACCCTTTTCTGGCATCAGGTCCCACCTAGCATCGAGCCACGCTCGGTTATATAGATCTGTCTCTCTTAGTCCCCGCCTGCCTCCGGGCCTCGCCCGCTACACACATACATACAATCAAATAGCATACTAATAAATAAACACTCTCTAACTGTTCCCTGATCTAAGGCCTCGCCTAGTTAGGGCCTTGCCCCTGTCCTGCTACTAAATTTGTGGAACCCCGTCCATACTCATGTTAGTAGTGAGATACGGGCCCCTGCCCACAGTCACTCCCTTCCTATCACAGGCCTCAACCCTACTCTGCTAATGTTGAGATATGGAACCCCATCCATACTCAACTAGTGATGAGATATGGGACCTTGCCCACACTTACCTCCCTACCAGGCACATACAAATATCACATAGACAACAAGTATAATCTAAGATACAACATAAGAATCTTCCTCGGGATTGCCCCGACATCAGACCCTCGGCCCGGAGACATACTATCATCTAACATACTACGGGCTTACCCCGACATCGAACCCCCGGTCCTAAACATATCATACCTACTCATGCAAGAATCACAAAGACCTCTTGCATTCTAACCTTCCTCGGGCATCGCCCGACATCAGGTCGAAACCCGGAACATATACAATAAGTGCCTAGGGCTAACCCTCGGGTCTTCCTATTATACATAAACATAAACATAATGGGTCGGCATTGGTGCCTTAGACCCATATAAACAGTGAGGAGACTCACCTTGCACTGCTGAAGGCTAGTTGAACACTTCTGACTGCTATCAAGCGACTCCTGAACTGCTGATCCTTCGGCTCCCCGAACTACTAATACCCAAAATAACACTTAGACCACAATACCCTCAAAATTCAAACCAGGTCAAGTTTGGTCAAAGTCAACAGTCAAAGTCAACGCTCCAAGTTGACTTCAACTCGCCGAGTTGACTCATCAACTCGTAGAGTCCCACAATTCACAGGTTACTTTTGGACTTCGATCCTACTCGTCGAGTTCTTCTTGAACTCGTGGAGTATGCCTTCAACACGCTAGGTGTAACGCCTGTAGATTCGGGCTAGTCAATTTAGAGATAATAGGGGTCGAAAACGACTTTTCAGCAAAAGATTATTTAGAATAAATAACCTTAACCAAGTTGTAGTATATGTTACAAGGGTTCCGTACATATAAAGAACGCCGAAATCCGAGTTATAACGAAGAAGTTATGGTCCGTCGAAGTTTTTCGGAAAAACTGGCACGGCATCGGGAGACGTAAATAGTGAATTTAAGATAGAGGAATTTTTAGCCTTAGTGATCTAAACAAAAGTTGTATTATACATTAAACCGAGAACATACAAAAAAAAGATCGCCCAAATCTGACTTCGTATGAGGAAGTTATGATTTTTCTAAGATTCGGCTTAGCAATATACAGCCCGAAACTCAAATTTTAGTTTGAGTGTTTTTGGCTTACGCAACCTTAGTGAGAGTTGAAGATCTCATTAATAGGAACTCAATGGTAAAAACATAGACGAAAACGGAGTCCGTATGTAGAAGTTGTGAATTTTACGCGGACATTTAACAGTATATAATCTCCTACTACTCTTAAATTTAATATTGGTCGAGAATTAGCCGATGGAGTCTAAATGAAAGTTATAGATATTATTTTTACCTACGCGTGGATATAAAGAACGTCGAAAACGGAGCACGTATGCGAAAGTTATGAGTTTTTGAAAATCGGTTGATTTCCACCCTCTGTGTGATGCCACGTGTCAGCACCAGGCTTTGCCTTGGAGCCTAAGCAAGCTCACGAGGTGAACACTAAAAACTCACGAGGTGAGTGACCCCAATTCAGCCTATAAATAGGTTGCGAAGGCAGCCGAGATTTTCACACCAAAACTCATTCCTTCTCTCACTACTTTCTCTCTCTAGAGTTCCAACCCCCCCCCCTAAACCCTAGGTAAACCCCCTTAGCACCCGAAGGAAGCCCCGAGGCTCCCGGAGTCCCAAGAAAAAAGGTCTTTCGGTGTCGGAAACGCTGCTCCGAGCAAAGTCCGGTTTTCTTTAAAATCCGCTTTAAGTGAGCTACGCTTACGCAATTTTTAATATGGCTTTCAAATAATTATAGCAATGTTATTAGGTCCTTAAAATAATTATTTGGGTTATTATTATGAGTTATATAAGTATCGTTTAATGCTTATATAATAGTAATAATAGTCAGACTATTAATTAGTCGCGGTTGTCGTTAGACTAAACGCTAGTGGTATTAATACTAGGTTTTATCGAAGGAAAATTGTTTTGAGAGTATCGAAGTGCTATCTGAGTGCTAAGTCACCACCGTATCAGGTGAGTGCATAGTCCCTTTCATCTTACACATAGATATGAAGTATTTTAATATAAATTACATGCTATGTGTGCATATTGTCTGAATACTTGCTGTCTATGCTGGTGAAAGATTTTTATACATGTTTTAAATGATGTAAACTGTATAAAGTATTTTATATCTACAAAATATGTTGGGTAAAACATGGATAGATGAATGATGATGGATAAAAGCTAAAATAGAGGAACATTAGTAGTATGGACCTAGTGCCCTATAGGTAAACATTGGCAGCAATGGACCTAGTAGCCTATAGATCAGCACTAGCAGCTGCGCCACAACCCGTAGACGTTTTAGATATATGGTAAACATCCTAGCAGCTGCGCTCTAAGAACAGTATCGGTGGCTGTGCCTAATAGGGAGCCTTATGACCATGACAGTAGCGTTTAAAGGTCAATACCGGCAGAAGCGCCTCATAGAAAATGTCCCAATTCTGGCAGCTACGCCTACGCGATAATATTTGCAGCTGTGCTTGACCACTGTGTCATTGGCAACAATAAACTTCATGTTGTTTCCTTAGGATGATTCTTAGGAATGAATGAATAAGGGTTAGCTGATCCTTAGGGTAAATCCTTAAGAAGAAAATGGGAATGGGTAATTGGGTTGATTGTTTGATGTTTAAATATAACAATTATATTATTGTGGGTTGAAAACCCTATGTACTCACCAGGTTTCCTAACCTGACCCACTCAGTTTATTTATATCACAGGTGTTGATATGAAGTTACATTAAACTGAGAGATTTAAAAGAGATTTAAATCACTAGTGTAAATGAATGTAAGTTCTTTTTATGCTTATGTTTCTGTATTGACGATGGCATCCCAAATGTTTTAAAAGTGGATAAAAAATACATTTCTTTAGAAATGCTTTGATAACACAATTATCATGTTTTTCTGGGAACAAATTCCGCAACATTTTTATTAAAAGAGGCACTCTGATTTTTATAAAGCATTAAAAAAATCGGTCTTTTCTAGCCGTGAAAATGGGGATGTCACATTAGGACCCTTCTTCATCTGAATCGTTGAGTTCTCTTTTAAACTCGTCGAGTCTACCTTCATAAATTAGGAGATTGCCTTAGACTCGTCGAGTTCGTTCCTTGAACTCGTCGAGTACGATGATCTTTAAGTCCATGATGAAACCAAACGGTCGAGTCCTCCTACAGATTCAACTACTTCACACTGACACAGGAATATTGGGAGAACCAAGACCCGACTCGCCGAGTCCAAAGAACATCTCGTCGATTCCCCTAAGGTACAACTCGATTAAGACGATTTCCAAGCCAAACAGCTTCTCCCAAGGGTAGATCCAACCTCCTCGAGCATGCTTTCCACATAAAGTTGCAACCTTTACAAATGAATAATTCCCAAAAGCCAAAAATAAGCTACAAGGAAGGGTTTTGCTATGGAGGAGGGCTTCAAGCCTCAAAATCTTGTGACTTTAATGCACTAAGGACCTTGGAGAGTCCAGATCTGAAGTTGCAAACTTCAGATCGTGCTCCATGCAAGCGCTAGACACAAATGTGCTAGAAAAGTCCATGAAGGTTAAGAAGAAAGGATCTATCAAATGAATGCTCAAGGTAACAACTTGTTACCTTCTATTAGCTGCCAAACTGAAGTAAATGGTGGATCTAAACTCTCCTCCTCGTTCTTTGCTTCCAATCTTCCAAGATATGCACCATAAAACAACCTTTACCTTCACAATGCTCAAGAAATGGAGTTGGGTGGCTAGGGTTTCGTTTCTGGACTTGAGGGGGTAGTAAGGGGGCTGAGTGAGAGGCATCATGTTATTTAAATAGGGTACAATGCCCGAATTTAGAGTTTCCCAAACCCTGGCCAACTCGCCGAGTCGGTCCACCGACTCGTCGAGTAGGTCACTTAACCCGCGATCTAAACCGCACTCCTACTCATCGAGTTCCTCCTTGGAATCGACGAGTAGACCTCTTGACTTGGGGTTTTTCTTTCCTTTCTTGACCTTCTGGATTTCAGATGTTACATCTTGTTAATTGGGTGGAGGGGAAAATCATCTACTTAGAACCACATGAGACTGAAGTGGTTATTGACTTATGTATGCATCTATTTCAGCTTTTATTGTCTCAACATTGGCAAGGTATCAAATTTATTATTAGTTCCTCATGTCATATAACCTTGCAACTAAATTCCATTTTGATTGTTGAAAATGATTATTAGATATAAAGATTTTGTCACACCCCCAAATCGGAACGGCGAAAACGTTTTGGGGCGGAGGAAGTCATGTACAGTATCACAACAATTGTATAATAGAAATCAAAGTACAACAACCATGTATTGATACAGTATAAGCTATCACATATGTGTTCAAATCATTGAATATTGACATCAAAATGTATAGCAAAAGTTAAAAGACATGAGTCTATGAAGCTTCGTCTTCTCAAAACCTATGGATACATGTTTACTGTTTTCCTGAGAATACAAGTAGTTTTGAAAACAGTGTCAACAATTAAGTTGGTGAGTTCATAAGAATGTTTGTAACTGAAATCTGTTATTTGTTCCTTGAAAATGTAAGTATGCTTTCCCAGAAAATCCTATATTTTCTATTGTAATATGTTGTAATCAAAATGTGTAAATGTTATTTTACTCTGAGATAGTAAAATGTAGTTTTAATTCGTATAAAACTATGAAAAGTATGTTTTCTCTGCACTGAAATAGTATTCTATATTTGTACTTGTATGAAAATGGTGTAATTGTAACTGTCTGGGTTCACCAATTGTACTTTTAAAATATTGTATTATAGTTTTATTATTTAATAAAACTATGTAAAGTTGTTTACTTATTCATACACTAATCATATTGTTCAATACCAAATTGTGAGTTATCATAACCATGTTTGATAACCTAAGATGGTCTGAACACGACGTTCTTCAGGTGTCGCAATCAGTACGACATTTGTCACCCCAGGCCTGCCGGCCTAACTGTAGCGAATAGTTAAGGTGCAGGATTGTCAGTCCCGTATATATATATATATATATATATATATATATATATATATATATATATATATATATATATATATATATACAAGTGTCATGCTCTCCCTCCAGGAGACTCTGATTATAATTTTAGGACTTGGTTGGTACTTGAATAAGTACGTGAAGTGTGTCTCATAAATGCTATATTGACGTTTACATGTAGAATAATGAAAAGTTACTTTGAAATGGATAAACTTTAAGTATATCTCATAAACTATATTTATTATAGTTTATATGTTTGTTTTCCGTAACGTATTCTGAATATGTAAAATAGTGCATATGATCCATAAACTATACTTATTATAGTTTATTTGTTTGTTTTTCGTATTGTAATCTGAACTTTGAAAAGCAATATGTAAGTTCCATAAACTATACCTATTATAGTTTATATGTTTGTGCTTTACTGAAATGAAAACCTTTCTATTGTTAATAATTCTGTATGTTTAAATTGTAAAATCTGTGATATGGTTTTTCCGTGAAATTCAACGTTTATGTCCAAATGGTACTAAAATGGTTTGCAAAAATTATATTTTTTTAACAAGTTTTAAAATGATTTTATACTTATAAAAATATAATATTTATATAATTATGATTAAATAGACAGTCGAATAAATAATTCTACCCCAAGCCCACAACCAAACAAGGAACAGGAGATGAAGTCAAACTGTCAATTCTAAGCCTATTGAACATTAATTATATATATATATATATATATATATATATATATATATAATTTTAATAATGGCAACAATTAATAAAAAATTGAAAACATTTAGATATTAACGCATATTTTCTTGTGTTACACTTGTATCCCCCCCCCCCCCCCCCCCCCGCCCCCTTTAAATAATGAACATTCATGAAAACGTAGGAGTATGAACTCACCTTGTGTGTGATAGTGGTTTTGTTAACGGAATAGAAACGGTAACTTCGATTTAGAACAAGAAATGATAGCCGTATCCTAACATTTTTAAACACATATTAATGGGTATAAATTAGATAATCTAATAATTTAAAGTGTTTAATAACACTAGTTTTTATAAATAAAACTTACCAAAACTTCTTAGAATTTGGAAGTAAAATGCATCTTGAAGTAGTTTTTGTTCTTTAGAATGAGAGGTTATTAAGAGAGAATTGTATGGAAATTTGTTTACCGAGAGTGTAAAAGTGTAAGATATGTTCGAAATGTGTCTTAAGTATGAAGGAAAAGTAGGCGGTTTAATGGTAAATATCTAGATATTTGGGGTTTTCGGCCTAGAACTCATCCCGAGGAAAGTGATTTCGGCCAAGAAATCTAAGTCGGCTTCACACTTTTTCGGTCTGAAGATGGGGTGATTTCGGTCTTGACCAAAATCTCATTTACGGTCTGAGGAGGGTAGTGTCTGTGAGGGTTTTCGGTTGATGTGTTCTCGGTCTCGCACCAAAATCACCAAATGGTGATTTCGGTCCATATTTTTGGGATAAATTTTTCAATATAAAAATAGATATAATGTTTTAAATAAATAATAACATTAATTTACATAATACTTGACGTGTTTGATTTTTATTTAACAACTTTGACTTTTGTTGACTTTTACAGACTTGAAAATTAACGGGTTGTCACATTATCCCCCCTGTTAGATAGAATCTCGTCTCAAAATTGTTTCTAAAGTGGTACTCATGAACTAGGAAAAAGATATGGATACTTTTGTTTCATTTGGTCTTCTCGTTCCCAAGTGAATTCAGGTCCCCGCTTGGCTTCCAGCAAACCTTCACTATTGGTGTACGACTTTGTTTTGTTCTTTTCATTTCCTTATACATGACTTCCACCGGTTCTTCTACGAAGTGTAGACTCTCATTTAACTCGATTACGTTGAGTGGGATTACAAGAGTCTCGTCAGACAGACACTTCTTGAGATTAGAGACGTGAAAAGTGGAATGAATGTTACTAAGTTCATGCGGTAGTTTGAGTTTATAAGCAACGGTACCAATTCTAGCAAGAATCTCGAATGGTCCGATGTACCTCGAATTTAGTTTTCCACATTTTCTGAAACGTATCATTCCTTTCCAGGGTGAGACCTTTAACAGGACGCGGTCACCAACCTGGAATTCCAAGGGTTTTCGGCGTTTGTCCGCATAACTCTTTTGTCGGTCTCTAGAAGCTTTCAATCGTTCTTGGATTTGGACGATCTTTTTTGTGGTATCTCAAATGACCTCGGGACCGGTTAGAGTACTGTCGGGTACTTGATTCTTGGCTAGTTATGTATCCCCCACTTCAGCCTAGCACAGAGGAGATATGCACTTACGACCATAGAGGGCTTCAAATGGAGCAACTTTGATGCTAGTGTGATAGTTGGTGTTGTATGAGAATTAAATGAGTGGTAAATGGGTATCCCAAACTTTACCAAAGTCTATCACACAATCCCTTAACATGTCTTCCAAGGTTTGTATGGCTCTCTCGCTTTGCCCATCAGTATAAGGATGGTACGCTGTACTCCTGTCAAGATTTGTTCCCAAGGACTTTTACAGTGATTGCGAAAACCGCAAGGTAAATCTACTATCTCAGTCAGAGATAATAGATATTGGCACACCATGAAATCGTACTATATCTTTAATGTACGTCCTTGTTAACTTCTCCATTTTGTCAGTTTCTTTTATTGGCAGGAAGTGTGCGGATTTGGTTAATCTGTCGACGATTACCCAAACGGTGTCATGACCACCCGTTGTCCTGGGTAACATGGTTATGAAATCCATTGAAATCCGTTCCCACTTCCACTCAGTTATTTTTGGTTGTTGTAGTAGACATGAGGGCTTTTGATATTCTACTTTGACTATGGCGCAAGTCAGACACTTGCCCAAATAGGTAGCAATCTCGGCTTTCATGTTCGGCCACCAATAGAGTTTCTTGAGGTCCAGATACATCTTATCTAAACCTGGATGAATGGAGTATCGAGTTTTATGGGCTTCATTCAAGACAACATCTCTATAGCCACCAAATTTCGGTGTCCAGATCTGATTCATGAGATAACGAACTCTGTCACCCTTGATTTCCATGTCCTTTTCCATTCCTCTTAAGGCTTCACCTATCACGTTCTCAGGTTTTAAGGCTTCCAGCTGAGCTTCCATGATCTATGTGGAAAGGTGGGAATGGATATTCATAGTTTGAGACTTTTCTCGGCGGCCCGAGTACTCTTTTCGACTAAGGGCATCTACTACTACATTGGCTTTACTAGGATGATAGCGATTTTTGAATTTCGTAATCATTGAGTTGGTCTACTCGTCATCGTTGCCTCATGTTCAGTTCTTTTTGATCGAAGATGTGCTGGAGACTTTTGCGATCTGTAAAGACTGTGCATTTCATACCATATAGGTAATACCTCCAAATCTTTAGATCAAAAACCACTGCTCCCAGTTCGAGCTCGTGTGTGGTATAGTTGACCTCATGGTTCTTGAGCTATCTCAAGGCGTAGGATATGACATTTCCTCGCAGCATAAGAACGCAACCTAGCCCTTGCTTGGACGCATCATCGTAAACTACAAAATCTTCCGTCCCTTTTTTGGGAGGGACAAGATCGGTGCGCTGCAGAGGGCTTGCTTTAGTGTTTGGAAAGCAATGTCTTGTTTTTCCTCCCAATTGAAGGTTACACCCTTCTGAGTCAGGGTGGTGAATGGCTTCGTGATCTTTGAGAAGTTTTGGATGAATAATCTGTAGTAGTAGCTAGTGAGACCTAGAAACTGACAAATCTCTGTTGGGGTTCGTGGGGTCGCCCAATTTTCGATAGATTTGATCTTGGAGGGATCGACATGTATCCCTTACTTGCTGACTACATGACCTAGGAATTCCACCTTTCGAATCCAAAATTCGCACTTCGAGAACTTTGCATACAATTTCTCTTCCCTTAAGGTTTTCAAGACTTGTCATAAGTGTTGGTTGTTGTAACGCCCGTGTTTCTGGGCTTACCATCTTTAGCAATGTAATAGTCTAGGTTAACCTTTGTAACCCAATTTGGAATAATAAGAATGTATTATTTGTGAATTATGTGTTTATTTTCTTAATTATTATAATTTAATGAATTAAGAATAAAATAAGCGTCAAAATTTTAGTGTAAAATAAACTCGATAACTTTGCATAAAGTTGTAGTGGCCGAAACGAGGTTTCCGAATATATATATATATATATATATATATATATATATATATATATATATATATATATATATATATATATATATATATATATATATATAACGCCTAAACCTTACTTCGTATGAGGAAGTTATGATTTTCTAAAGTTTCGACTTGGCAGTATGCAGCCCGAATACTCGATTTGAGATCGAGCGGTTTTTAGCCGAAACAATCTAAACGAGAATCGAAGATCTCATTGTTAGTAGCGAAACGATGAAAATTTAGGCGAGAACGGACGTCGGACGAAGAAGTTATGAATTTATAACGAAGTTTTCCAGTCCCGGCCTACTAAAAATAATTAATAAAAATAAAAGCCAAAATTAGCCGATGGAGTCTAAATGAAAGTTGTAGAGTATGGTCTCACCTACGCGTGGATATAAAGAACGTCGAAAACGAAGCTCGTATGCGAAAGTTATGCAATATATAAGTTTGACGAGTCAAATTACGCCGAACGTAATTTGAGTACTCCCAACCTACTCAGAAGGGTGCAAGTTTCCTGACCAATACTCGAGTGCCACCAAATGACGCATGCAGTGACGTCGAAGTATGCCCAGCGTAACCAAATAACGCCTATCGTACTGAGTACGCCCAACGTACTTGGAAATTACGCCCAGCGTAATCCCAGACCCAACAGCCTATAAATAGAAACCGAGATCAACCATTTTCTCTTGTTCAAACTCTTTCTTCTCTCTAGTTTTTTTTCCTCGATTTGCATGCCAATCATATCCCGAAGCCCCGGTATCATTCCCGAGCCCCAAAGCAAGTCCCGAAGTCTCAAAGATCCCAAGAAGTGAGATTTTCGAGCCGAAGCCCTGCTCGCGAGGAGCCCGGTTTTGTGAGCATCTTCCAGATCTACGGAGAAACACTACTTCTGCAAGCCGTAGTGCTGCCCGATCATCTTCTGATCAAGTGAGTGTGTAGTCATTTTCTTCTAACACATTATTATGAAGTATTTTATACGAAATACGTGTTACGTGTATACTTTGTTGATTATATGTGTGGATGTATATTCACTTTCTTCTATCTCATAGATCTGATTTATTCTCTATGAAATACGTGTTATGTGTGTGTCCCTCATATGCTATGTGGAAAAATGTATTGATCGAGCATGCTATACAGGTTTTAAACTATGTATAAAAATGAATATTTTTATCTACTAATATGTTGGGTAGAACATGGGTAGATAGTTGGTGTGTAATAAACAGATGAGAGACCTCAATGTTGTTGGTGTTATTCTAGTCATTTAGCAGAGTATTGATGACGACCACGGACTATTCTAGACAGTCTTGTGGAACACTAGCAGGCTCATAACCTGTAGGTGTTGTGAATGATGTGTTCACTGGTGTACTCTATCCCCCACATGGTTGCCTTAGGACACTTATTGTTGAGGAAGCCCCTCTGCAGTAATGTCCATCCCGATGAAAGTCCTAAATTAGATTCCTTTAATAGATGTTATTTTAGGGACGTAAAGTGAGGATAATGGGAATGGGTAATCAGGTTATTGTTGATTGTTGAATTAAATATAATTATTTATTGTGGGTTGAAAACCCTATATGCTCACCAGGCCCCAAGCCTGACCCACTCAGTTTATTTGTATCACAGGTAGTGGCGCGAGGGCATAAGATGGATGAATCATCAAGTTGTTTTGTTTACAAGTCTGTATATGTATATATTTGTTGAATGACTTGTAATGTTATCGTTTATGCTTTATGGTCTGTATCGGAACATGACATCCCGAGTTTTGATTATATAATGAAAATGCATCTCTTGATGAAATGCTTTGATAAATATTATTTTATCATATTTTGTTTTTGGGAACAAATTTCGCAACTCTTTTAAATCAAAAGAAATTACTCTGAAATTGTTTAAGAAGCATAAATGAAACCGGTCTTTTCTGGCCGAGATTTTGGGGATGCCACAGTTGTGTCCTTCCTTGCTTTGGGAATAGACCAGTATATAGTCGATGAAAACTATAACAAACTGGTCTAAGTAAGGTCGACACACATGGTTCATCAGGTCCATGAACACTGCGGGCGCATTCGTTGGACTAAAGGGAATCACTATGAACTCATAGTGACCGTAGCGATTTCTACAAGTGGTCTTTAGAATATCGGCTTCCTGGACTCGTAGTTGATGGTATCCTGATCTTAGGTTAATCTTGGAGAAGAAACTGGCTCCTTGAAGTTGATCGAAGAGGTCGTTTATTCGTGCCAAAGGGTACCGGTTTTAAATGGTAAGCTTTTTAGTTCGCGGTAGTCTATGCACATTCGGAACGATCCATCCTTCTTTTTCACGAAAAGGATCGGTGCTCCCCAGGGTGAGAAGCTTGGTCTAATGAATCCTTTGCTTAGAAGTTCATTTAATTGGTTGGACAGTTCATGCATCTCTGACGATGCTAAATGATATGGGGATTTAGCTACGGGGGTAGCTCCGGGAATCAAGTCGATTCGGAATTCGACTTAGCGTTCAGGTGGAAATCCAGAGAGATCTTCGGGGAATACATCAGGGAAAATACAGACTTTAGGAATATCCTTGATGTTTTTCACTTCTTGTGTCTTATCTACCACGTGAGCTAAGAAGGCATAGTAATCTTTGCGAAGATACTTCTGGGCCTTGACGCAAGACATGATTTGAAGATTCACATTGGGTTTTCGCCATAGATAACGAGAAATTTGTTACTTGGCAGATTAAGATGAATGGATTTTTCATAACATAGGATATCAGCACGGTGAAGACTTAACCAATCCATGCTGATGATAATGTCGAAGCTTTTAATTGAGACCCACATAAGGTTAATTTGAAAAGAATAGTTGTTTAGAGTAAGTGTGCATCCTATGTATACGTTTTTGACGTTATTAATATTCACGCGTAGGCAGGAACGTATTCTACAACTTTCGTTTAGACTCCATTGGGTAATTTTGACTTTATTTTAAGCGTTATATTTTTAACAGGCCGGGACACGATTGGTTCGTTAAAAATTCATAACTTCTTCATCCGACGCCATTTTCGTCTGTCTTTTTGTCGTTACACTATTATTAATGAGATCTTAGATTCTTGTTTAGGTTGTGTCGGCTAAAAACCGTTCGATCTAATATTCGAGTTTCGGGCAGTACAATGCTAAGTCGAAACTTCGAAAAATCATAACTTCCTCATACGAAGTCAGATTTGGGCGTTCCTTATATGGACGCTCTTGGTTTAATGAACACTACGAATTTCGTTTAGATTGCTAATGCTGAATATCGCTTTATCATAAATTTACTATTTACGCTTCCCGGTGTCGTGCCGGTTCAGTCGCGAAACTTCGGCGGGTCATAACTTCTTCGTTATAACTCGGATTTCGGCGTTCTTTATATGTACGAAACCCTTGTAACATGTACTACAACATGGTTAAGATTATTTCCTCTAAATAATCTTTTGTCGAAAAGTCATTTTCGACCCCTATTATCTCTAAATTGACTAGCCCGAATCTACGGGCGTTACAAATGTTCTATCCTACCCATTCGGCTAACGAACTCCACTAGTCAAGAGTGTGGTGGGTAAGAATGGATACACAATGGCGGTCATTTTATAGGCCGCTTCCTTAAACACTCTTTATAGATCAGCTTCGTGAATAAGGTCTACTAACGGTCAGACTGACTATCTTATACATATATATATATATATATATATATATATATATATATATATATATATATATATATATATATATATATATATATACATATATATATATATATAAATTAAACTTTTAACCTTATAATAGTATATGGGTGTATTTTAAACTTTTAAAATACAAGGGTTCTAGAATTTAAGATTTCAAAATTAAAGTTTTAGTTAAATTTTAAATTCCGAAACCAAAGGGTTATTTTTGAAACTATTCAAAAAAAATACTAGATCAAATTTTAAATAATTAAATTAATCAAATAATTTTGTCTTTATCTTAAAATTTGACCAAATCTCTTAATTTGATAACGATATAAATTTAAAATTCTAGAAAATTCAATTTTAGAGAGTTGAAACGAAATTGAAAATATCCTAATCAAATAAAAGGTATCAAAATCGAAAAATCATGGATCTGACAGCCCGACTCGTCGAATTTTTGCAAGGAACTCGTCGAGTCCTCTGTGGAACTCGTCGAGTCTGATGAATAGGTTGACGAATATGTTCCCTCATCCTTTAGACAATTCATATATGCATCATATTCAACTGAAAAACATCCTAGGCTTTGATACCACTGATGGGTTATGAGCATAGCTACATCCTATGTGATCATGCAACCCTAATTGCTTTGGATCTAAATTTTTCACTAGTTGAACATGCAATTGAACACCAAAGCAATAAACCCTAGATCTAGCTTACAATTTTCGAAAATCATATAACAAAAGGGTTTTGATGATTACCTTGAAGATCCTTGACTCTTGAAAGCTTAGTGCCTCAAATGTTGCACCTCTAATGGCTCACAAACACCACTTGCAAAAGGATGAGAAGGAGAGAGGAGGAAGATCTTAGAATTTTGGCTAGGGTTCTGTTGAAGTAAGCAGTGGCCGAAAATACTAAGCCTAGGGGTTCCTTATATAGCTGAGGGTTGTTAGGGTTTCTGGAGGAAACCCTGATTTCCTGCTTAAGGGTTAAGCAACCCATGTACCTCCCACTAAGAAACCTTGGACGAAACATATATGGCCTCCCTATAGAATTTCGTCCACTCCTAATTAAGGAGTCCATCAACCCAATTTCATAACTATCAACGATTTGCAAAACAACCCTTGTTCTTTTAATAAGTTCCTTTAATCCCAAAATTAATTCCAAATTAATTTATGATTAAATACTAATTAAATAACATGATTTCCAATTAATATATTATTTCCATAATACATTAATAAATCAATTTATTATTCTAAATAATAAATCCAACCTCTTTCTCCAAAAGTCATCCTATCAAGTTGCTAAGGTGAAGGCAACCCAAAAGGACCATGCTACAATCAAATCAACTACATACCAATTATAGTTATGGGCTTAAACACCTAATACAACAAACTGCTTATATGTACTAGTCAAAGAATTAAAAATGACATGAATAGCCAACTCTTGAGTGAATGGGAAGCCAAGACATTCAAGTCTGTCAAAGTACCCTTTTAACTTTAGCACATGGTTACTCACAAAACCATTCCCATGTAGCCTTCAACCTAGAATTGATTGCATAAGTTTAAATCTCTTATTTCGAGCTTTCTCTTGGAACAGGTCTTTGAGTTTCTCGTTCATTTCGTACTCCCCAAGGTTCTCACAACTCTTTTGGAGTTCAGAAGGCATGTTTGGCTGCTTCTTCTTCAACAATATCATCATGAAGCTCCTCTTCTAGATACTCTTCCAAAACAAAATCTTTTTTCTTATATCAAAGTGATCCTTAGGTTATGAATCCACTCATGGTAGTTAGAACCAGTGAGCTTATCTAGCAATTAGAGTTGGAGTAGTGAGAAACTTGATGAAGTTGTTGATGCAGGAGGAGGAGTAGCACCCGAACCGTGACTCATCTATTAAGAAAAAGAAACACGATTAGCTTGATCAATAAATCCTTTTAAAATAATTAACCAATATCAAATTATTAATCAAAAGGCTAGGATCCAAATTTGGCTTCACAATATGAAGTGGATTATCCAAAAATTACAAAATAAAGTTATTTAGGTGGACAAACTATTGTCGATCTCAATCTCTATGAGATTCCTAAAAAAAGAGCTTTATTGACTTATATAAATAGCATGTTAATCTCCTCTAGTGCTCATTTAGAAATCATGTTTGGTTTAGCAGAAATTCATGAATCCAAATGGTGAATCGACCATGCCAAGCTAAAATGGGATTTGGCTCAAGTAATGCTTGAGAATTGCGATCACTATATATATTTCTTTGACTAGATTTCGTGCTTGATGAGCCAGTAAACCACACACGCTTACATCAAATAGAATATACCATAAGGAGTAATTTCTATGGGAAGCATAAGATGTACATTATTATTATAAAAAGGGATTTTGTTTTACTACTTATTAACTTAATACTTTTAACTTTGCACAATTGTCCTATCAAACCCTTTCGGTAACTCTACTTCAAAACGCAAAAAGACGGTGAGGGTGGCGAGCAATAAAAGCTACTTAAAAGCCAACCTCACTAGGAATTTAGGAGACCTCTTAGAACCTTCTTTATAACAATTAAAGTAGGTGAGCCTAGTCATGGTAAGACTAACAATGCACATCTTTTAGTATAAAAGCTAGTTTGTATGTGTTTTAAAATTGACAAAAGATTAATGCAAACAAGAAAGGAGTTTTACAATTCGGGAACATCAGGTTCCACGACATGAGGAATGAGCAACCACGTCGTGGAGCCTTGGAATAATACGAGACTTATTATAAAATTATTATAAGTTTTCAGCAGCTCACCACGAAATGTCCAGGTAGGGACCACGATGTGGCGACGAGGCATATATGACCCAGTTCAACATCCATTGGATACCACAACATGGTGGAGGACTAACCACGACATGACGAAGCGGTAGAATGATTAGAACATCGTTTTTCATATTCGATTTTAACATGACAAATTTCTAGACTATTTAAATGGTTAAACACATAAATCCAACACTCACAAAACCCAACATACTATTAAACTTGAATTCTAAATGCAGTATACTTGAGTTAACTTGACTCTGATACCACTGATGGGTTTCAAGCCTTAGCAAAGATCAAATCAGGACAACGGATGCAATAACAATTTCTGGTCTAAATACTCGAAACATGTAGATCAAACTCAACAAATCTATGCAACTTACAAAATACAAAGGGAACAAATCATATCATTTCTTTCCTAGTGGTTTTATTTTTTTGTTTAGCCAGTTGATTGAACTAAAGAACCTAAAATGGAGTTCCTATCTCGTGATCGCCCCCAAGACACAAAACCTTTACATATCAAACGAATCTGCGGTGGACCACGATGTGGTAAACAGATCACCGTAGGAACTATACTTCGAGAATTCTAGGGTTTTTTTGGGTTCCAAACTTTGGCGGCTAAAGGATATTTTTCTCATGTATGAAAACTAGGTGTTGACGTCTCTTTATATAGGGAGGTGATTTGACACCCTAAAGATAATTACCAAATATAATTGTAATTATCTAGATATTTCAAATCATTCTGGAATATTCCATATTCTATTATTTTCTAATTAATTAATTAAACTATTAATCAATTAACAAAACAAGTTCCTGATATTTTGCTCTTGTGTGTAACCTAAAAGGACACTTCTATTTATAGTTATATTACTGGGTTTGTTATGACTATGAGCACCAATCTCCATCATTAGGTTGGTTTGTAGATGACTCAAACAACATATTACAAACTATAATACACTATTCTAGTTACTGACTACTTGAGCATAACAACTAAATATTTAGATCCTTCACTAATCGTAAAATATACTTTCATGGCTATCAAATAAGGGCATCATGTCTATCTTAGACACCTCTCCCCTAAGTAGACAAATCAGTACATAACTGGAATCAGTGACTAATCTAACTCTTATAGGGTTCAAAACGATGACTACGAGTATAAAAAACTATAAATAAGGGTAAGTGTAACTTACTCGATTTGATGAAATCTGAATAGCCATGAGCAGAATTTTGATGCCTACTTTCTTATACCCTTCCAAAACTTCCATAGCTTCATTAACCAAATTACGGAACAAGTCGAATCACCAGGGAACAAAATGCTTGAGGTAAAAGGAAAGAGAATCCTTGAAAGAGAATGGTTCTACAAATGATGGAGGCTAAGGCCTCTATTTATAGGTTGAATTTAAGCAAGGTGTCACTTCACGTGCTATGATCAGTCCTGGCATCAACCTTGGTTATCATGTACGAAACCACGAATATAGATTCCAAAAGCATTTAATGTGACTCCATGTACCCCTCATAGGCACCCCATGACCTTGAAAATTCGTCAGATGATTGAAAAATCGTAATTTTCTCTTACAAACTCTGTTTTCGATGTTCTTCATATCCATGGGCTCATATTGATGTCTACTACAAATTTCATTTCGAACACTTTGTCTAAAAAGCAATATATTTTCACTTTCATTTTTATAAACGAAGGCTTATATTTATTAACTACTATAAGTGAAAAACGGGTGTTACACATCAACACTCAAAAGCTCATTGGAATCACCTTGATGACATGTCGTGACCACATGGTGGCTCACCTTGACCAACAATAGCACACCTTGTCATTTGGTGGCACATCATGTGCATGGTGTTTCTTATGATGCTCCAGTTTTTTGTTTGATGTTGCATCCCAACTCTAAATGCTTCATTAAGTTTCTCGATGCTCCATTTTGCTTTCAAATACTCCATTAAATTTAGATGTCCCATTGAATACTCCATTGAATTCCAGATTCTCCATTGAATATCTAGATGATCAATTCAATTCTAGATGTTCCACTGAATTCTCGATGCTCCACTAAATTCTCGATGCTCCCATCGATATCTAGATGCTCCCTTTAATTATAGATGTGTCACTATAGTCAAATTAAGTCCAACATCGTCACTCGCAAAAAATAGTTGAATCGCGGAAACTGAGAAACCACCTTTATCCTACTTTCAAACGTTATGTTCGGATATTGTGGTACTCGTTAGAGGGATATTTCCACATTTTCCAACTTAGGAGATCGTGTACTGCAAACCTGTATACTCATAAAATTTTACAAAAGTCAGATTTCACACATCACCACCATCTTAGGCCATACATTTCAATTGAGCGTCTACTATAAATTGAAGGCATGAGCTAATCCTTTGCTCATTACCCTGTCAAAAAACTCACAAAGGTCTCACCCTCCCCCTCTTTCTTTTTTCTTCTCACCGGCAACCACAATCTACCACCTTCCACCGCCGCCTGCCACCACCTCCAACTACCACCATCTGTTGACCCGACCCCTCACCCCCTTTACAAGCCTTACCACCCACCACCACCATCCGCCGCCAGTAAGCCTCTTTTCCGGCCACTTTTTTTGTAACGACAACATTATTTCGATTGATTTTCCGGCGATCGGGACTAATTTTTCGGCGAACCTCCGCCCGTTTTCAACAGAAATATTCCAGTGAACTCTCATCTTTGTTCCGACCACATCCCGACCCATTTGATGGCGAAGTGCTGCCCCTCAAATAAATATCTTTTCAGTTATGCTTTATTTTGTTATTGCGTGTAACCTAAAAGGATATTGTCATTTATAGTAATATTACCAGACTTTTTATGGTTATGAGCACTAATCTTCATTATTAGTAAGACCCCTGACTTATAACCATTAAATATTAAGTGAGCGAGAGAGTTATGTATAGATCTATACAGGCTGACATCCTTAAGTGTGGTTGCTAGCTACAACCTTGATGAAAGAGTCACACATGGTGACAACTGTTTAAATATTACAATGTCAGATGAAGCGTCATAGGGAGCATAACACGTCATGAGCTCGGTTATAAGGACTCACAGTAACGTTGAATAATTCTAAATGCATTAATATATAAGTGGAAATATTACTGATATATAGTAAAACACTATTTTTGATATAAAAGTACATTTTTAACGTATATGCTTTCAGTCGAGAAATTACATATTTAACAAACATACTTTCAATCAACAAAAGTACGTTTTATCGAACATGCTATTAAGAAAGTGCATTTCTAGTAAACATACTTTTTTGGATAAAAGTAAGCTTATATAAACAAGCTTATAAACTCTTATATAAAATAAAACCCAATATTTTTTTTGCTAAAAATTATTTGCAATGCAAACAAACTTGTGAACTTACTAACTTTATATTGATGTTTTTCAAATAACATGTATTATCACGAACTTAAAAGTCAAACATGTACTATCTTTTGGAAATAATCATGGAATCGAAGGTGTACCACTTTATTGTTATCGGTTATTATTTTGCCTATCTGTTAAGGCTGTATTTTACTTTCCAGTATTCTAAAACTCAGTATAATATGTAATACTTTATTTGGTAATGGAAGCAATATTTATATTATACTTTTCATATAGTGTTCATTGTAATCAATATTTGTGATCCATGATGACGTCGCACAGCCCGATGTTTCCGCCGTCAGCCGATATATGCCAAGATGCTCGAATTCCAGATGCCCCATTGAATTGTCAAATGACCTAGTTCGCATTTCAGGTCTTTAATTCTCAAGTCACATTTAACAAATATAAATTGAATTTAGAACATGTTTTTTGTTACGGAGATGTAGTATTTTAAAAAAAATACCAACGAGACAACAAATGTAGGATTGTGGACGCCGTGCTTGCAAGTGGTGTTGTTATGGCAATTATCCTCCTTGTTTGGAGGTATGTCTTCTAGTAACACCCATCATTCTTTAGTTTTCTTGATGGTATTCGTTAAGCTCTTGTAGGATGATTGGCTTATTTTCATTATCGTAGAGGTGCTTGTACTAAAAGATCAATGATTGTTTTCGATTTCAATGACATAAAGAAAATTTTAAACCATTTCTCAAAGAGGAATGATTTTGTTAAGAATGGTTAAGATTAATAAATAACAGCATTTATTTATTTAGGTGTCATAATATCCTACGTTATGTTTAAATATGATTTTCAATATAGTTTACCGTATAAATCATGGGCATTGTTTAGTCTCTTTTACCATGACATGGTAAACCCTTCACAACAAATATTTAACTAAACAAAAAATATTTGAATTGTTGACATTAATATTTATTGTTTAAGAACAAAGATCTTATTTACGATGTATACATTTTTTAAAAGTTGTAACTCTAAACCAATTTTTACTTTTTGATGAACTATTTATTCATATTTGAAATTAACTTTTATGTTTAGATGGATGTATATGTCATAACTCTACATCAACTAGACCTTTTAAGTGATTTTGTTTTCAAGTTTTTATTTCGGCTCCTCCGGTCGTGTCCGTCCGTAACCTAGGCCTGGCTCTGATGGTGGACAACCCGGACGGTCGCACAGGACCAATGCCTCTGAAGGGTCCAAAATTCCTACAGTATAATGTATAATTATATAGAGAAAAAACTAACTTATCTAAAAATGTTAGGATAAATATTTTTTTAAAAAAATAGTATTTTTTTATAATGTTTTGACTATATCTGTGTTTTTTAATATTTATTGTGAATTTTATAATGTTGTGCCTATTTGATTTATTTTTATTATATTTTTGATTTTGAGGGTATTTTTTTCTTTTGCTAGGTCCATTATATCTTTTGACCGATCCTGTGGACCGCTTTGCTAGTGTCGTAATGAGATAATATAGTTATGACTAAGCACTACACTACTAATATACGCTACCTTCTTCTTAATCTCAATATATGCTGGATGTGACATTTTTATGTGATGATGGTACTATTGGTGACCGTGTTTAAATATAAAGTATAGAAGCGTGGAAGAAGGGTAGACAAAAGAAGGTTAACGTTCTCCATAATTTTATAATAAAAGGCTTGACTTATTAATTAAAAGACTATAATGCCATGTGTAACCTTGTAAGAAGTGAGTCACGTGACATTTTTTAATCCAACTAAAATTTTGTATTAATGTGTGTGAGTAATTAGTATTATCTAAAGAGTATAGTTACAAATTAAGTTTTTGTTTTTAAAAATGTCTATTTGAAGGGTTAAATTCCGTTATATGTAAAGTGTCATTATTTCTAAGATAAGGGTACAAGTGTTATAAAGAGGTAAAGGGTGAAAAGTGATAATAAAACCAAGTCCATACATATGGTGAAATATGAACAAGCTTATAGATATCGCAACATTAAGACTTAAGGGAAAATGCTATTCTAGCTAGCACACCCAAGTTTGGTTATTTATTCGAATCGGTCATTAATGTACTTTTTGTGAAATTAGTTATTAAAGTAAAAATCTTTTCTAATAAATAAATATATTTTTTTTTTGTCATTTGTCACACTCTTATTCAATTTGTCAAATGTCATTTTATGGTTATTTTGAATTGATTTTTTTTTCATATGTCATTTTATTAGTTTTTCTATCTTACTAAATTCCACATAATATTTTAATGTAATAATTGCAATAAATATAACAATAAATTTATATTAATTTCATTAATAAACTTCCTTTGTAATTTCAAAATTCTCAAAATTAAAGCTCATTAGTTTTTTTTTCCTTATTTAAATGATTTGTTTAAAATTAAAAGATAAAAAATATTTTCCTTATAATAATTCTTTATATTTTTATATTCTTATAAATTCAAAGTTCTCAAATATTTTGACATTTATACATAATTTTTTTTTTAAATTAACCCATGTAATACATGAGTCTCACAACTAGTTACCATTTAAATAAGAGAATGAGCGAAATTTTATTTGGTCTACGGGTTAGTTGTATTAGTTTTTTTTTTCATAAATAGTCTATAATTAAATATGAGCTTAGCAACGGAAGCATTAAAAATTGAATAACATTAGAACCATTTTAACCCACAAATGATCATTTTGCAAAACATGGAAAAAATAAATCAACTATAAGACGAAAAAAACTACAAACTTCGAAAATTTTGAATCATTTCGAAAGGTTGGAAGTTGATGAAGAGGGCAAAGACTCCAAAGTAGAAACTCTCTATAATGTATCCATCAAGCAAGGATAAACTACTTCAAGATGCTAGTCTTCACTTGTAATATGTACCTCTTAAGCCATTAAGAACTTATACCAAATAAGTCTGAAGGAGAAGCACGTCGTAAAAACAACCAATTCTACACTATACCATGCAAGAGAGGAGAACGGAGAAAGAGGGTCATGCTCTCAGATTTGGGAGAGAAAAAGAAAAAGGAAAGCATAAGAAAAACTAGTTAGTTTTTCTCTCATACACTTCTTTATATACTTACAAGTGAGTAAAGAGGCCATAGCATCTAACAAGTCAAAGCATGGCACCTTATAACATGTATGGGTGAAATAGGAAAGACAACAAGCAACGCAAGCATAAGCTTTATGTATGTATGGTTTAGACTAGGGAATGTCAAAACTAGATTATTTTTTACTCCTTTCATCCAACTAACTAGTTTCATATTGTAACTAGATGAACCACTAAGGGTCCAAATTAATTGTACATGACACACACACACACACACACACACACACACACACATATATATATATATATATATATATATATATATATCATTTGAACATAACTAGTTTTTGTTCTCTTTTATTATTATATCCTAGAAACAATAACTCTTAGTTAGTTGTTAAAATATTCTTTTCATTAAATAATAATTTTCCTGTTAAATACAAGTGTTGATAATATTTATTAAAAATCAAATTACTCTAACAAATAATCAATAAGTAGTAAATTTATATTGGTGTGACCCTATAATATCATATGTCATTAGCAAATATCATTCTATGACTCCTGGACATATGGATCTTTCAATCTCCCACTTGCACAAGGTTCATCATAGATTGATATAGATAGTGGTGAATGTCTAGTAACATTTTACTTCCCCCAATAACACATGGAGAAGAATGCCTTTCATCAACATCCAATCCTTAAAAGCTCAAAGCTACAATTGATGTATAAGGTAGGTTTATGAGTTATCCCTTTGTTACGAATATCCTATTGAACACGAGACTTGGGTCGCAACTAATTTCATTTAGTGTTCAAAATTGAGAAACGCGCTTTAGATGTTTAACTCTCAACACATAAGAGGAACAAATCCCATATTGACTACATAAGCCTCTTATATAGTTCATACCATGCTTGATAATGGCCTTTATAACTATCTGGTCAAAGAACATCATTTAACCATGTCAAAGGAAAGTGCTTCATACACTCAAGTCCTAATATGCATCTTAGGTATTAAGGATACAAAGATAGTACCTTTATGAGTATCACTCATGATAGCGATCCATGAGGTGATCTTGATGTGGGTCATGTCCAATACTTGTTATATGACAAGAAACTACGAATCTTTGTTACAAATCTTGTCTACTTTCATCTTATGAGAGTCAACCAATCCAATTCATATTAGTCTTACTTCGTAATTGCTCCCATAATTATGACTGACTATGCACTTTTAAAATAATTTAGATTATTCATTGATTAATCATGTTAGTATAGAACACAACCAGTATTGATGTGAAGATCATATCTCAATATATCAAGACAATATAATAGTTGTTGTCATACTGTTCTAATATCCAAATACTAAATCCAAGTCAAATCCCATTTCTAGAATAACAAAGTCATATAGCTCACGCTTGACCTTTCATTCTTACTTTAAAGGAATGATTCTATTAATTGGGTCTTACTAAATTTAATTTGTGTGAATTCTATGAATACTATCATCTCATATTTGACTTTATTCTAAGTATAGTTAAATAGGTTGGAGAATATGATTGCTGCTCTGATATGATTTGGAATTGCTTAGCTTGATTAATTATACTCTTGAAGTTACAAAAGATTTCTAGCTTATCCTTGAATGGAAGGACTCAACTTAGTTTTTCAATGAATTCATTCATCTAATCATATTTGAATGTATCTTCTGAAGTAGAAGTGTATTCTTATTTTGTAGTAAACTGTGCATTTATGTTTTTCTTGGAGCTCATTCCAACAAAACTTATTCTTTATTCATAATGAATTCATAATCTAATTATAATTCATAATTATCTCAATTTGTTTTGAAGTCAACATCTTGTGTACATCTTTACATAAATATCTTCTTCTAAACTGACTATCTCACATATATTCTCTTAGTTCTTCTTAAGTACTCTTAGAATGTTCTTATAGTAATCTAATGACTTTCCCATGTATCTTGTTGGTATCTTATGATATATTCATAGCATAATCATATACCTTATCTTGTGCATAATCTTACATAAATGATGGATTCATTTGTCAAATCAAATAGAATACTAGTCATTATATCTAGCTCAAACCTATGTGTTAGGTCCTCTTGAGGCAAACTCAATATGGTGCCATGTGGAAATTCCAAGAGTCATCCAAATGAACCTTGTATCTTAATATCCTTCAAGATATTGTCAACATATGCATAAATATTTAAATCTTTTAACATTCATTTTTATCTATCACCATAGATTTTACATTCTAATATTGTATCTTGTCATTCTTAAGTCTTTCATCTTATAAATACTTTCTGAGTGAAGGAAAAAAAATCCTTCCATAGTCAGAATGTGGTTTCCCATGATTAAGTATTTCTTCTTCATACAAGATTCGTAATATCACTAGTTCTTAGTAAACATAAATGCTATCTTCATTTTGATATAAAACATGCTTTGTGATTTCATATTAAAATGATGATTCCAACCTCGAGATGTTTGCTTTATATCCACAAATGGATCTTAAGGATTACACATTTAGTTAGGATAACTTGGATTAAGAAAAACTATAAGCTAAGCTGTCACACCCCCGAACGTTAGGGGGCTCGTGTGACTACCAATTGAATTATCATCACAATGAATACACATGAAACATAACACATTCATCACCAACATTTCATATTACAACCAACATTGTTCACATAAAGTACATTGTTATAAATACATAAGTTCAAATTATTAAAAATACGATAAGTGATGTTACATAAAACAAAACCATACACACTTGAAAATCTTTCAGCTTAACGATTACCTGATAATACAAGTTATTTTGAAAATGGTCAACATATATAATGTTGGTGAGTTCATAAGTATATTTGAGTAAAAGTGTTTGTATCTTTCATAAAAACCCAGAAAATCCGATATTTTCTAAAAATGTTTGAAAATGATGTGAAAATGAAGTATAAATGCATGTGTGAAATTTCATAGTTGTAACATACATGAATGTAGTTTAGTTTTCCTTGTATTGTAAGTAAGTGATAATTGTATATTAATATTTCCCCAGAAAATCTGATATTTACTGATTTATAATAATGTCGAGGTTCTTGTAACGTTAAATAAGTTATTTTGTATTGACACAATCGAAGGGTTAATCTTCGAAATGTTAAATTGGTATGCAATCTCTATATGAGCCGTTATAATCATACATGATAATGACTAGGTTTCCTGTCTTGACATTTTTCCAAATGCCGGTATTTGCTCAAGGTTTTGTCGCCCTAGACTGGCCTAGTGTAGTTGTAGCGAACAGCTAAGGCATGGGGGGTCATCCTGTATAGATCTATACACAAACTCTCGCTCTCCCTCCAGGAGACTCTGACTATAACTACAAGCTACGACTGTACATTCAAGGTGCCAACCAACACGTCTCACTAGATTGTTAACCTTTCGTACTATGTTTAATGTTTACGAGTATGTGGTATGTTATCAAATCCAAAGGTACATGTATAAGTATATGAAGTTCAATAGTTATGTAAAGGTATTGTTACAATATACTAAGCATGTGAGTTTCAGTCCAAGCTCAGTTAGCATGTGAATGGGTCACAAAGGCCCAATAACATGCAAGTGGGTAATTTGGGCCCAATAGGCATGTAAATGGACCACAAATGCCCAATAAACATGCGACCCATAACTCAGGCCCCAATTAACACGTGAACATGTTGGAAGGCGCAATAAACATGTCATGGAAACAAATTGGGCTCAATATATACTGGAATGGGCCTTTAAGACCCATTGGCCACGTAAGATGAATATTAGGCCAAATAAATTGTTATCGATGTATTACATCCATTCGTATTGTTTCGTTGTTTATTTTAGCTCGTGGTTTGTCAAACTCATTATAAAAAGTCTCCTTTTTCATAAAACAACATTTTTGGTCAAAAGCCTCAAATTTTCAATTAAGGCCCAAAGTTTTGTAAAAATGACACTTTAGTCCATAGTTTGTAAAAATTTGCAATTTTGTCCCAAATGTCTAAAAATTCACGGTTTTAGTCCCAAAATATATATTTTGACATTTAAGACCTAGTTTTGTAGAAAAGTGCTTTTTTAGCCCTTTGTTTGTAAAAATTTGCACTTTCGGCCCAATTTTGGTAAAAGTTACATTTTTGGTCCAATTTGAAAATAAATGTTATTTTCACCCCTAAATTTGGTTTATTTACATTTATGACTCAAAGTTTGCTCAAATAACATTTTTTTTAATCCCAAAACTTCTTTTTTTCGCAAATTTGGGCCCAAAACCGTGAGTCCCAAATGTTTGGCCCATTAAGCTCAAATTTGCATTTTTGGCCCTTTTTAGAGTATGTTTAACATAAAATCCCTTTTTATACATTGAGGTCCTGTTTGGTCCCTATAAAAACATAAATGTCACTTTTTGCTCTTATCTTTTGTTTTCTTGACAATTTTGACCCTTAATCAAGTTTTTGCCTTAAGTATTTTGTATCTTAAACATATAATACTTTTAACTTGATAGTGATGTATAACGTGTCTTAGTTCATGGATCTTAACTCAATGTTACTTAAGAAGTCGTGATATGCCAAGATCTAACATATTTTTACAACATAAACTAAGAAATCACACAACACATGCATATAACACATAGATCTACACATTTTACTTGTATTCTCCCCCAAAAATCATGTAAAAACCAAAAATAAGGGGGGTATGAACTCACCATTGCTTGATGTTCCAGTTTTTGAAGAAAGAATGGAAGAAGATGTGATTTTTGGCTCTAGTTAGCTCCTTGAAGGTATCTTCGAATTTTGATGAGTTCAAATGGATGTAACATGGAGTGATTTTTGAATGAAAAACCTCCTTGGAATGCTTCTAATTCTAGAAATTCATGATGAAAGAGGAGAGGTGCTCTTGATTGTGTATTTAGAGAGAGTTTTGTTATCGTTTGTGTGTGTTTTTCTTACTTAACGTCGAGATATCAAGAAGAGAGGGGAGAGAAAGATGAGGTGACTTGCATGGAGATATGGGAGACCATGCATTGTTACATGGTGAACAATATGGAGGTGGCATCTCCAAAGTCAACCCCCCTATTTTATTTCTCTTTTTTTTGTTAATTGGTGTTGGGCCAAGATTTTTTTTGTTACTAACACAACATCCATTGTCGTCTAACCCTTATCCCGAGTATCCATAACATAGGCGACATAACCTGCACAACCCTTCTGAAGGTAGCGTCTCCCTCTCATTGTTGAACATAGAGTCATTCCACCTTGCGGCCTCTCGCATTGAATCACTAACCCTCCCCCACTAGGAGTCGAAACACTCACTAGCTGTTGCTCGCAGTCGATCACTGCCCCATTGGGATTCAACCAGTCCATACCAACTATCACTTTATTCCATCGAAGGGGAATAGGGACAAAATCCATGGAAAACTGCTCATCAAACAACTACAGTGTACATCCTCGGTGAACCCTCGCAACCCTGATGGTCCTATCATCTATTATCACCGTGTCAAGTGGGTAATCCAGCTCCCCCGACGCCTCTACAAACCGCTTGCTGACCGCGAGCGACACAAAATATCGGGTAGCCCCTGAATCAAACAATACTAGGGCAGATATACCGTTCACAAGGTACAATCCTATAATGCAACACATAAACATAAGCAATAATCAATATAAGTAAAGAGATAAGGAGAAAATACGTACCCGTCACCACGTCGGGAGCTGCACGTGCCTCATCTGCTGTCAACTGAAAGGCCCTGCTCCTCACCACAGGTACCTCTGTCCGACCCTAATCGATGTCCGTAATCATCAACGTAGCAGGAATGAGTGCTGCCACTTGCCCTGCCATTGCTAAACTCGGGCACTCGAACCGCTTGTGTCCCCTCTGATTGCACTAAAAGCAAATTAAATCTGATGTTGTCATGGTGGTGGTAGTAGCTGTATAGTCTCTGCTCACGTGACTCGTTCGGCCGCACTTGAAGCAACCTTAACTCCCTGCCTTGCACACCCCCTCGTGCAACTTGCCGCATTTTCATAACGGCTTCGACCCTGCTGGCTCCTAGGTCCATGGTCTAATACCTTGGGCTTCTTTCCTGCACTCCCTGAATGAACCCCCTCAGGTTTCCTCTTCCGCTCCATATCCAAATTCAACTCTCTCTCCTTAGCCCTGACAATTATATCCTCCAGCGTCCTGCAGCTGGATCGGCTCACAAACTGGCGAATATCACTCTTCAACATTTCATGATATTGGGCCTTTTTCATTTCCTCATCTGCCACGTACTATAGAACGAGAAGGGCCCTCTCCTTGAACATGGCGGTGATCTCGGTCACCGTCTCAGTCGTCTGCTGGAGATCCTGGAACTCTCTAGCAAGCTGCTATACCTCAATCATAGGTGCAAACTCGGCCATGAACCTGGCCGAAAAATCACTCCAGGTCATCGCTTCTAGAACTTCATCATCTCTCATGGCTCTTCCGACCTCCTCCCACTAGTCAGGTGCCCTGTCTTTTAGAAGACAGGAAGCAAGTTGGACCTTGTCCCTCTCAGGGCATCGGATCGTATGGAAAGCGTTAGCGACATCAGCCAACCACCTGCTGCTAGTAATGGGGTCCCGAACCACATGGTAGTCTAGAGCTGCGCAAGCTCGGAACTCTCTAAATGTCAGCGTGCACGATCCCATCATGGCCGCCACCTTGATATGGAAAGCACTCAGTCTCTCATCCAAAAGCTCAAGGATACCCTCCTTGATCGTACCTAATATCACATGAGTCTGGTCTAAAATACTACATGTGACCTCCTACGAAATGAACGCTCTCGTCTACTTGTCGAGCTTCTTGGCTCCAGAGACCGAGCATGATCCCTCACCGACACCTAAACTGCCGACCGGTCTAGTGCGTAGCGTCAACATACTGAAAATACACCATAACAAACATTAGTATACATTTCATCACTCGAGGGATCGCACGCACTGCAAGTTTCCTGGATTCATTGACTCGAGTACGGATACTTTGCTTTCAGTAGTATGAGCCTATACTACCCTCCACATCTATCCGTACTTTCCTCAAGAACTACCTTGTCTCCAACAAGTCCCTTCTACTGCTACTGATTTTCTTATGCTAATCTCATCCTAGGCTTGCCCTAGGGTAATCACCATCCCACTCTCCGCCATACGTTGCAGAAGAAGTCCATGCTATCTATCATTAACTAGCTCGCGAATATTATTACATATCAATAAGACCAGATAATTTTTCGAATGAGAGGTCCTACCCTACAACAGTTAGACTCAAATGAGAGCTGCAAAATAGATTAAGTTACAAACTAGAATAAAAGATTCACCGTTAATTCATAATGTTACCACGTCTACCTCAAACTAGTAGGACAGGCACATGAACAAACCTTTATCATTTAAGGACCTGACAAGTATCTCTTATGCTAATGACTATTCAATCATGGTAAACCATTGGGTTATGCTCATGGTTTCAATAGAACATGAGACTTGATGCATACGGCAAGAATGCTTCCAGGGACCGGGTCAGGTAAAGATGATTAAATTAAAAATAAACACCCTTTCCTTTTTATCAAAATTTTTTATTTGGACCAGTGGATCTCACTTTAAGAATTAAGACAGTGTTAAACAATCAGTGTGAGAAGGTGACTCAATATTATTAGTAGATGTTCTCACTGATGAGAAACATAGAGAGATTTTGTAACATACAACAACATGCTTCTAGGGACGCTGATGTGTCAAAAGTTGCATACTAGGCTCAAAATTGCCACTGTCGGATTCCTTTTTATAAAATGGGACAATATTAGAACAAAAAATATAAGAATACAAACAAAAGAATTAGTCAAAAAGGAAATATTTTAAATAGAGAAACATGTGCAACTTTTTCGGAAAGATGATAAAGGCTTGTTTCATTAAATCTTTGGAATTGAATAGTCATTAATGCACTTCCATTTTTCGATATATCTATCCTTGAATTTTTACCTATAAAAAAGAACAAACAAGATCAACCACATTACAAAAATATAAAACAACTCATAGAAAACAAGGAGAGAGAACGCCTTTAGTCATTGAAATTTTGCAGGTTGATTCCAAGCTTCATGTTTACCAAGAGCAAATGAAGAACATGAATCAGTCTTTGTAACCAACGAGTTAGAAATCTTTGTAACTTTCAAGCTATAAGAGTCACCAAGAAAAAATTCAAAGGTTCCATACATTAAGATCCATAAAGGAGGAGAAGGTGGGATCACTGTCTTGTTGAAGATGCGTTTGGATCTTTGAGGTGATTGAGTACTGGTAATAGCATCAATAGAAATTAGACGTGTTATGTCAGCTAACTTTTCTTCATCCCATTTCAACTGAAATAGGTTGTTCAAGATAGAGGGGATATGTGCCCAAAAGAACACTTAGTGGCATAGATGTCCCCTATTTGGTCTTATCAGCATGAAACAACATGTCAATAGGTGTGTGCATCAACGTCAATGAGAGGGCAGTTGTTGCTGAAGAAAAGATGCAGAGTCATCATCAACTAGCTCTTACATGAAAGGTGATGCATTCAAGAATTAACACACTGATCTTAATTATTTAAGATCAATGTTGCAATGAAGATGGAAGGTCCTGACACATACAGAGGAAAGAGAAGAGCGAACATTGACAATGCTAGTAGAAAAAGAAAGTGTATTTACAATGTATACTTCTTTGGTAAAACAAAAGAAAATTTAATGCATAAAAATATATAGTAAATAAAAATAGCAGCTTATGTTTAGAATTTTTAAAAGTAGCAAGGCATAATTCAAATCGGCATCTAACCAATAAATCAAACCATATAAATATCGTTTTCTCCGAGAGCATAAAGCACAATTTTCTTTTCAGAATCAGACTTTTCCCTCGTGATGGTTGAAAAGAACTTTGTAACCAACGTCACAAAGTTCACTGATGGAGATGAAGTTGCCTTTCGGTCCTTCTACATAGAACACGTCCTATAACTTACTTTCCCTACATTCAAACATTCCAACCCCTATCATAGCTTTTCCACTATTCACACTGAAAATCACCATTGGACCATCATTCTCTATAAAATTTGTTAGGAGTGACTAGTAACCGGTGAAGTGTCTAAAACTTTCACTGTCTAGGTACCAAGTTTGACCTAGATTTGGACTTTATTCGGTGTCAGCGTGAGAACCATTAGCGTCACAAATGTCAGCTATTGAATCTTTCCAAGAGCCATAAGACCCTTAACGTTCAGCGCCTCATCTTCAGATGTCTCATTTTCATCCACCAATTCTTCATAGTCCTCTTGTTTTTGCAATGAAAGCTTTTGGCGAAGAAATGTTTTCCTTCTTCATATTAGCCACCAACTTCTTGTACAAAAGTTCATAGTTCTCCGGGCTCTGGGCTTCTTTTTTCTCCTTGTAATCCCTGGCAAAATGGTCATGGCTACCACAATTAAAGAAGTTACCTGAGTTTCTATTCTCTAAAGTGGATTTTCTTTCTGGACTACTTCCCTTGAGTTGGGCTCTTCTAATCCTGTTTTCTCTGCTTTCTTCATAGCTCTTGACAATAAGTGTGGTGTTGGTGACAAGCTCATTAGTGACATCTTCATCACTTTGTTCACCCTAATCTGAATCGTCTGATTCGCTGACGGTCTTCCTTGTTTCCTTTCGAGACACCAGTGTAACAAACTTTTCCTTATTCGAGCCCTTCATTTACATCTTTACGAAAAGATTTAGTATCTTCATAATTTCGCAGATTACCGAGCAAATGTGAGAACAAGGATATGATTGCGTATGGACAAGGCTTGAGAACTCAAACCTTGAGTTAATGTTTAAGATCAATGTCTGCTTCTGATTAAGTGTTCCAGTCAAGTCTGGCAAGACCAGTCGAGACTGAAGATGAGAATCAACAAAGTACTTCAAGTATTAAATATGTAGTAATGAGTATAATCAAAGTAAAGACAATAAATGAACAAGTAGGATGTTTGAAATAGTTTGATTTGAGAAAAAAAAGCGCAAGTGAAGTAAATTCAAATATAACTATATTTGGAGCAACAATCTGACTACTATTCTTTTCATTAAACACTCCTTATATATGAGAAAGAGATACATCATACAAACCAAAATACATATGTAGGACTGGATAAAAGAGTCATTTATAACACTCTGATTATCCCATTTGAGAAAAAGACTAAGTCCTATGTACTGTTACAACAAGTAAAAGACAAGAATAATTAATTCTCAAATGGATGCACTATCTCGGAAGACTTTTTCACTTCGAACCATAATTTCTACTCCGGAACCCAACTTCTTCTCTAACCACAAACTGATCTCGTACCTCATACCAATTTGGACCTAAGACTAACTTCGGAACATCCAAAGGTTAGTGATTGCTAAAGTTTCACTTTCAGGTTTCAACAATATCCCCTAAGTGAACTTAGCAATCCATTCATCTTAGTTCGAATCTTCCTTGATGAAAACATAGGCCCTATACAACCAATCTTTGACTTCAATGTACCACTACATTTGACTTATAAATTTTCCTTCACATGCTCTGGTGTGTCGGACTTTGATGCTCAACTGATAAACTTCCGAAGGGCCTGGGTGGAAACTAGATGTTTGTCAAGGACTCGAAAGAAGTCCTTCTTGTTTGTTTTCCTTTGAATATAGACAAATACTAGCACTGGTTCTTCAATGGGTCCCTCTGCTAATATCTCCACTTCTGGCAGCTTGAAGTCAATTTTGGCCAAGTATTTCTCTGTTCCGAATAGATGGGCCAATTCAAAGTCATACTAGTAGAATTCAGCAACGTAATCTTTGAGGAAGCTCAAAGCAGCGTGGTAAGCTACCATGATAAGATCATCAGCTTGATGGCTTCTGAAGTAAGCAAAAATCATCAGAATATCATTTGGGTTGATTGTAGGGAAGTCGGCATCAGTGATGGTTTTGTAAGATGGTTTGTTTCGGAAGATGTGGTATCGAAAAAACACACAATTGAGTTTGAACTTCGTCAGGATTTTCCTTCTGAACCCATAAATTTTGGTGATCCTTTTCTGAGACCAAACTTCTTTTTGAGGAAGCGCGTTCTTGGAATAAAAGGTCTTCAGTCTTTCACGTTTAGTTTGGATGATCATCTTCCAGGTGGAGAGGAGCGAACTTTGTGTAGAACTTTATATAAGGAGAGAGAAGCAAATCTATTTGGTCTGAGTCTTGGTTGGGAAGATCATAGTACATTAAAGGCATTATGTCTACATCTTGCAATATTCCAACTCTGCAAAGGGGAGAGATTCCTAGCATCGGATGAGGATTATCATCTTTGAAGGATTAGATTTGAATGCTTTCCTCAAGTGCTCAATTAATCTTTTCCCAAGACCAACCACTTCTTTCTTTCAAGGGAGGAGCAGAGTGAGAAAAGTCTGAAATGGGCTTCTTTCCCTTGTCTTTCTGTTTTTCGAGGGCGGAGAGGATGTGTTGCATGTTCTCTTCAACGATGGATTTTGGAAGAGAGGAAGGCAGGGGATCCTCCAGAATAGCATCTGGCTTCCGGAGTGGAGAGCCTTCATCAATAGGAGCGATCTTGGGCGAAGGAATCGGAGGCAGTATTGATGTTGTGGCTTGGGAGGCATCAACCATTAGTTGGGTTTTAGCCTTTGCCATCTCTTGACATCTATGAAGTACATCTTCTAGAGTTGATGGCCATGATACTGCTGACCAAATCCTTTGCTCTTCCTAGGAGAGCACCTTGGCTGGAGACTTTTTCAGGGCTGGAAGCCCCATGACGACATTCGTAACGTACATGTATTCATCATCATCATCATCATCATCATCATCACCTAGAGAACCTAAAAGAATTTGTAAGGAATCATCAGAGTTTTCATTTCGGAGTCTGAACTCCGAGACAGGTTTCCAAGGTTGATTTCTCCAACTAGGTCCTTCTCCCCCTCTTGCAACGGAGGATCCTGCAACCGCTGCAAGCAACATGGAAGCCTTAAGTTCCGAGAAGCGTTCAAACAACTTTTGAAAACTCTGATTCATCTGAAGAGTTAGAGCGTCATAAGATTCAACTGTAGGAGCCTGAGCTTTGAAATGATCGAAGAGGATTGAAAGAATGGCAAACATCTTGTCAATTTGTGGTTTGGAACATCCACGATGCTCCAGCATGCCCTAAGAGGCTTTAGGAGAGCTAGTTGGATGATCAGATTCATCTCATCTTTCTTTCGGATATCCTTCTCTAACCTCTGAATCTATTTCTCATGACGAATATGAGTTTGTTTGATGTGATCGTTGGTGGCACTGACCAAATCGTCATGAACATTGATCATCTTGGTGATTGTGTTGAGATAGTGATCGACAGAGGCATCATACTTTTGTTCCACTTCCTCAATAGTGTGCTTGAGTTGGAGAGAGATGAGCTGATGAAGCTGGGCTTCTCTTTCAGCAACAATTGGTCCGGACTTGTTTGTTTCTGATAGGGATCGGATGATTGCGTCAAGCTTGGAATCCAGTCCGGAAACCTTATCATCAATCTTGGCATTTAGTCCGGCCACAGAGGTTTCTATGGCATCAAACTTCTTCATTGTGTCAGAGACATTGTCTTGGAGTTCTAGGAGGGAAAAAGGATCAACGTAATTTCCAGCGGATGTTCCTGTGTCCGAAGTGGAAGTCTGTGACTTGTTTTTGTTATCATCTTCAGTCTTTGGTGGTACGGAGTGATGAGGATGGCTTTGAAGGGAAAAAAATGAGGAGAGCATCGGAGGAGCAGCGACGGAGGCACCATCATCATCGAACATGACTTTATCTGAATGTTCTTCATTTGGATCGGAATGCAGACCATCATGATGATGCGTCTTTGGCATTTCTCCAGAAGCAAACTCCAAATCTGTGATTTCTTAAGTAGGGACAACGAAGGGCAAGTTGCTTTGGATAGCCCTGTTCCTCATGGAGATGAGAGTTGCTTTGACTTGATGCCCGGTGAGTTCTGGATGCCTTGTATGTGCCCTATCAACATAATCTTCCCATAAAGGATCGCTAGCACCTGGTCGTCCTGTACCCTTACCGGGTAGCAGACCAGCTGTGACATTTAAGGTTGGTGGGACTACTTTAGCCTCAGAATGCTAGGGGTCGGAAACAGGGATCTCGGACCGTGCTTGTGTAGAAAGAATTGGGTTTTCCAAAGAGACACGTGGGTTGGTTCCAAGGGGCAAGGTGTAACGCCCGTAGATCAGGGCTAGTTAATTTAGAGACGATAAGCGTCAAAAATGACTTTTTGATGGAGGATTATTTAGAAGGAGTAATCTTAACTAACTTTTAGTATATGTTACAAGGATTCCGTACATATAAAGAATGCCAAAATCCGAGTTATAACGAAGAAGTTATGACCTGTCGAAGTTTCGTGACAGAACCGGTACGACGCTGAATGACGTAAAAAGTGAATTTATGTTAGAGCGATATTTAACTTTAGAGATCTAAACGAAAGTCGTAGAGTTCGTTAAACTATGAGTGTGCATAAAAAAACGTCCAAATATGACTTCGTATGAGGAAGTTATGATTTTTCTAAGTTTCGACTTAGCGGTATATAGCCCTAATACTCGATTTGAGATCGAGCGGTTTTTAGCCAAAACAATCTAAACGAGAATCGAAGATCTTGTTGATAGTAGTGCAACGGTAAAAGACAGACGAAAACGGACGTCGGATAAAGAAGTTATGAATTTATAACAGAGTTTTCTTGTCCCAGCCTACTAAAAATAAATAATAAAAATAAAGTCAAAATTAGCTGACGGAGTCTAAACGAAAGTTGTAGAGCGTAGTCTCACCTACGCGTGGATATAAATAATGTCGAAGACGGAGTTCGTATGAGGAATATATGAATTTTTGAAGTTTATTAAATAATTAAAATATTAAATTTAATTATAAATTTTGATATTATCCAAAGGGGGGGGGAGTCAGCGACCTTATCCAGGTTACGCCCAACATAACTAAAGATTACGTCCAACGTAATTCTTGGTTTTAGCCCCTATAAATAGATGTCGAGTGCAGCCGAGTTTTGGTGCTCCATTCTTCCCTTTCTCTCGCGTTTTTACCTCGTTTTGCGTGCAACAAAATACCCCGAAGCCCCGGTATCATTCCCGAGACCCGAAGCAAGTCTCGAAGCCCCGAATATCCCGAGAAGTGAAATTCCTGAGCCGAAGATCTGCCTGCAAGAAACCCGGTTTTTGTGAAGATCTCCTGGTTTCACCGAAGAATACTACTTCTACAAGCCGTAGCACTGTCTGATCATCTTCTGATCAAGTGAGTGTATAATCACTTTCATCTTACACATAGATATGAAGTATTTTATAAAATACGTGTTATGTGTATATATATTGTGGTTTATATATGTGAGTGTATAGTTACTTTCTTCTAACACATAAATATAAAGTATTAGCTATGAAATCCGTGCTATGTGTTATATATTATTTGTCTATTTGAGATGGGCTTGGAATTGATGTTTTTATACGGGTGTTAAATGATTTAAACTGTGTTTGTATTTATATCTACAAAAATGTTCGGTAGAACATGGGTAGATGGAATAGTTGGTGACTATGTGACTTAGTGCCTATCGAGTAAACTTTGGTGACGATGTGACTTCGTGCCTATTGAGTAAACCCTGACGACTATGCGACTTAGTTTCTATTGAGTAAAACCTGGTGACTATGCGACTTAATGCCTATTGAGTAAACCCTGGCAACTATGCGACTTAGTTCCTATTGAGTAAACCCTGGCGACTATGCGACTTAGTGCCTATTGTATAAAACATGGTGACTATGGAGTTAGCGCCTATTGTATAAACCTTGGTGACTATGGAGTTAGCGCCTATTGTATAAACCTTGGTGACTATGGAGTTAGCGCCTATAATATAAACCTTGGTGACTATGGAGTGAGCGCCTGATAGCTATGGATTTAGTATCTGATAGATAAACTTTGGCAGCAATGGATTTCATGCCAATTCCTTAGGTCAATCCTTAGGAATGAGTGAATGAAGGATAGTTGATTTTTATGGTAAGCCCTTAAGAAATAAAGGATATATGGGGTTGGGTAATTGGGTTGATTGTTTGATGATTGAATATAATAATTTTATTATTGTGGGTTCAAAACCCTATATGCTCACCAGGCTCCCAAGCCTGACCAACTCAGTTTTCTTTGCATTACAGGTAATGACACAAGGGTATAAGTTGGTGGACTTGACGAGAGATTTTGGCTTATAGAACAGTAGTTATAAATAACTGTTGTAAGGTCTATTTTATATTTTTTATGCTTTTGGTCTGTATCGGAATATGACATCCCGAGGTTTTATTATTTAATGAAAATACATTCTCTTGAGAAATATTTTGATAAATTTTATCATATTTTGTTTGGGGAACAAATTCTGCAACTCTTTTAATCAAACGATTACTCTGATTTTATAAAACAAAGCATAAACAAATCGGTCTTTTCTGGCCATGAAATTTGTAACGCCCGTAGATCAGGGCCAATCAATTTAGAGACGATAGGCGTTAAAAGTGAACTTTTGATGAAAGATTATTTAAAATGAATAATCTTAACTAAGTTGTAGTATATGTTACAAGGATTCCGTACATATAAAGAACACCGAAATCCGAGTTATAACGAAGAAGTTATGACCTGTCGAAGTTTCGCGACAGAATCGGCACGACACAGTGCGATGTAAAAAGTGAATTTATGTTAGAGTGATATTTAGCCTTAGCAATCTAAATGAAAGTAGTATAATACGTTAAACCATGATTGTGCATGAAAAGAAAGCCCAAATCTGACTTCGTATGAGGAAGTTATGATTTTTCTAAGTTTCGACTTAGCGGTATGCAGCCCGAAATACTCGATTTGAGATCGAGCGGTTTTTAGCCGAAACAATCTAAACGAGAATCGAAGATCTCGTTGTTGGTATTGAAGCGATGAAAAGTTAGGCGAGAACGGACGTCAAACGAAGAAGTTATGAATTTATAACGAAGTTTTCCTGTTCGGGCCTACTAAAAATAAATAATAAAAATAAAGTCAAAATTAGCCGACGAAGTCTAAACGAAAGTTGTAGAGCGTAGTCTCACCTACGCGTGGATATAAAGAACGTCGAAAACGGAGTTCGTATGAATAAGATATGAATTTCCGAAGTTTATTAAATAATTTATATTTAAATTTAATTATAAAACCCGGTATTATCCGAAGGGGGAGTCACCGGGCATATCCGAAGTACGCCCTGCGTACAGCGAAGCATGACGACCTTCGCACTCGAGTTCTTCGGATGATGAACGCAATGACGATTTCGGACCAGTACGCCCCGCGTACTCCGAGGCTCCAGCCTCCTATAAATAGGATGCGAGGGTTCCAGGCTTATTTGCTCATTTCTCCTCGTTTTTGTGCCGAAGCTCTGCGTGTAAACCCCCGAAGCCATCCCGACACCCCGGATCTCATATCCAAGTTAAGAAGGAAGTTTTACGCTCCTGAGATCCCGTGAAGTGCGATTCCCGAGCCAAATCTCTGCCCGCCAGAAGTCCGGTTTTTGTGGAGATCTTCTAGATCTACCGAAGAATACTACTTCTGCAAGTTGTAGTGCTGTCCGATCATCTTCTGATCAAGTGAGTGTATACTACCTTTCATAAACACGATAATAATACAAGTATGGTTTGAGTGTATTAAGTATATTGTTGTTTATATATGTGGGTGTATAGTCCCTTTCATAAACACGGGTATAATACAAGTATTGTTTGAATGTATTAAGTATATGTTTGGGAGAGCGTGTGGTTACTTTCTTCTAACACATAAATATGAAGTATTTATTATAAAATACGTGCTATGTGTTTATATATTGTTGTTTATTTGAGATGAGTGTGGAATGAATGTTTTATATAGTTTTTAAATGAGTTAAACTGTATATGTATTTTATATCTACAAATATGTTGGGTAGAACATGGGTAGATGAGATAGTTGGTATGTGATAAAATGATGAGGTATGAAAGATAATTAAGAATGATATCGGTAGATGCACCAAGTAGTGAATGTCGTGATTTTGGTAGATGCGCCAAATAGAGATTGTCATAACAATAGTAGATGCACTTATAGGATAATCTTGGCAGATGCGCTTATAGGATAATCTTGGCAGATGCGCTTATAAGATAATGTCGACAGATGTGCCTAAAAGAGAATGTCATAACGTGGCAGTCGCGCCTCATAGTGTATGACGTAATCCTGGCAAAGGCGCTTAAAGGATAATGTTGGCAGATGCGCCTTATGTAGCAATGGAAGTTTGTGTAAATTCCTTAGGTCAATCCTTAGGAATGAATAAATGACGAGTAGTTGAATTCCTAGGGTAAAATCCTAAGAAAGATAATAGGGATGAGTAATTGAGTTGATTGTTTGATGGTTGAATATAATAATTATATTATTGTGGGTTGAAAACCCTATATGCTCACCAAGCTCCCAAGCCTGACCCACTCAGTTTTCTTTGCATTATAGGTAATGGCACAAGAGTATAAGTTGGTGGACTTGACGAGAGATTTTGGATTATAGGCCAGTAGTTATGAATAACTGTTGTAAGGTCTATTTTATATTGTTTATGTTTTTGGTCTGTATCGGAACATGACATCCCGAGGTTTTATTATTTAATGAAAATACATTCTCTTTGAGAAACGTTTTGATAAATGGTTATCATATTTTATTTTGGTAACAAATTCCGCAAGCGTTTTCTTTAAACGATCACTCTGATTTATAAAACAAAGCATAAACAAATCGTTCTTTTCTGGCCGTGAAAATGGGGATGTCACAGTTGGTATCTGAGCATTAGTTTAAGCGAACTAGGAATTTGTAGGATTTCTAGACTTAAACTTAGAATGCTAAGTAATGGTTGTGAGGAGTGTGTCTAAAATATGTTAGGTAGTACACCTAAATTGACACAAGCACTAGTTTATTTTAGGAATGATGCCTAAAATGCTCTTATGTGCAAAATGTTTTGTGTGATAGCTATATTGATGCTATTATTTGTTCGGATCTATGGTCTGTTGCCAACCGGATCTGGAAACCTTATGTGTGTAGGATTCTAAGCGTACGTCTACGATATTAGAACTAGCGTGTAAACGTTTCGGAGTGATAAGGATGATTTGAATATCTATCGTGATTGAGGATCTAATTTCACCTTATTCGGTGTATAGATAAAAAACGGTGAGAACAAGAAGTGGAGTTGGAAATGCTGATGAAAATAGGAATCAACCACCAGTGTTTGAGCAAATACGTGTCGTAGCAGCAACACTTGAGCCAATGACCATGGCTGGTGTGCAAATGATGATTCAAACAATGTTGGATCGTCAGATGGATGAAACTAGGCGGTTGCTTCAACAAAATCGTGAAGAACTGTCAATTCGTGTGGAAGAGCCCGAATTAAATGAAGGGCACTCGGAAGGTGGAAACTTCAGTGGGTCTGTTGGTCAAGCCAACCCACCGATAGTTAGGCAAAACAACCATGATGGAAGGAATGATGGAATGGGATGCAAGTATAAGGATTTTCTGACTTGCAAACCATCGACCTTCATTGGAAAGGAGGATCCGATCGGAGTTATGGATTGGATATCGGAAATGGAGCTAGCCTTCATGACGTGTGGTTGCAGAGGCAAGTTGCAGACCACTTTCGCAGTACGTCAGTTCAGGGGTGGGGTTGTTCATTGGTGGAACACTGTGGGGAAGATCCTAAGTCCTAATGAGCCACTGCAACTGACCTGGGCAGAGTTCTTGGTGCAATTCAAGTGCAAGTTCTGCTCGGCCCAAAACCTGCTAGAGTTGGAGAACAAATTTCTGATATTGAAGAAAGGCAGCATGTCAGTGGATGAATACACTAATGCCTTCACAGACAAGATGGAGTTTGCTTTGTGCATCGTCCCAGACGAACTGACAAAAGTCGACCGGTACGCAAAGGGACTCCGTTGGGAGTATGCGGTGCCAGTGCGTCAAGCACCTACTTTAGAGGCAGCTATTTGGGCTGCCAAGTCTGTTGAGAATATGATCAAGGGGAGGACTGACAGTAAGGTTGAAGTTGGCGAGAAGAGAAAGTTAGAAGGAACTTCAGGTTCTAATGAGAAAAGAAAATTCTCGAAGCCTGGAGGAGGAGGAAGGGATGAGGCAAGGTGGTGCGATAAGTGCAAGAAGAAGCACTCAGGAAAATGTGGCGTGGAGGTGACATGTTTCAAGTGTGGAAAGCATGGGCATTACGCCGATGAATGTATTTTCAACAAAAAGGTGTGTTACAAATGTAACGAAGAGGGGCACTTCAAGCAAGACTGCCCAAGGAAAAATCAAGCAGCAAGGCTAGAGGCGCTGCCAAAGCTAAAGGCAAGAGCATTTCAAATGATCCTTGATGAAGCAGATGGCAATGCAAGGAATCAGGAATAAGGATCTTATATCTAAAGATCAAGTTATAAAGTAGCGATATGAAAAGTATCATGTGTGTAGCCTATTAGAGGCATAGTATAGGGTGAACTTGGACTTTTGTGTAATCGTTTCAAGGAATTAATATAAACCCTAGTTTTGCTAACTGATGTGTTGAATGATTGTCTGATTTTCTTGTATGGTGACTTGGTCGACTATGGGACAATACTTGGGACGAGTATGAGTAGGTGTGAAAGGTAGTAGATGCATATACTACCGGAAGCACAGGACTCACACTTGGATCAGGGAAAGTCACAAGGTTACCAAAAAGCTAGTGAATGATTCCGTTTTGTTTAAGTGTGTCATTACCTTTGTTTCGGTAGTGACTAGTAAGATGTTTCTTGTTCTGACCCTAATGGTCATATTTAAATATGAGTTCGACTACGAGGGGTATGTTACGTGGTCTAGAGGACCAAGTTAGATGTAACATCTGACTTAAGTCAGAAGGTTGAAGTTAATGCGATTGATAGTGTCGCGCTCGTTGTTAAAAGAAGTTTGTAGGTAGAAATGCTACATGCTGAAATGTGATTATATCACATTAGAATATGAAGGAAGGTATATTCCATTTTGGAATTTAACTCTAAGAGACCTGAGTCTAAGCATTACATCATTCAATGAGAGGTCAATAGAGCACAACCCATCGGTTTGTTACAATAGATAAAGGAAAGTATTTATCCTGAGAAGAAGAAGGAGTCCATAATAAAGACTTATTTGGTAACTCGAGGGTTACGATTGAAAGTACAACATGGTACGATAAGCAGATGCAAGATTGGGCATCGTCTGCGGTCAAGAAAGCCATAGAGTTAAATACTCTTTCGAGGAAACATAGAATTTACGGTTATTACCTAGGATGAAGAGATAGCGTATGGAATCATTGTACAAGTTCTATTTTCGTTGATGATTCCGGGACGTAATCATCCTTAGGGGGAGATAATTGTAACGCCCGTAGATCAGGGCTAGTCAATTTAGAGACGATAGGCGTCAAAAGTGAATTTTTGATGAAAGATTATTTAGAATTAATAATCTTAACTAAGTTGTAGTATATGTTACAAGGATTCCGTACATATAAAGAACGCCGAAATCCGAGTTATAACGAAGAAGTTATGACCTGTCGAAGTTTCGCGACAGAATCGGCACGACACAGCGCGATGTAAAAAGTGAATTTACGTTAGAGTGATATTTAGCCTTAGCAATCTAAATGAAAGTCGTATAATACGTTAAACCATGAGCGTGCATAAAAAGAACGCCCAAATCTGACTTCGTATGAGGAAGTTATGATTTTTCTAAGTTTCGACTTAGCGGTATGCAGCCCGAAATACTCAATTTGAGATCGAGCGGTTTTTAGCCGAAACAATCTAAACGAGAATCAAAGATCTCGTTGTTGGTATCGAAGCGATGAAAAGTTAGGTGAGAACGAACGTCAAACGAAGAAGTTATGAATTTATAACGAAGTTTTCCTGTCCGGGCCTACTAAAAATAAATAATAAAAATAAATTCAAAATTAGCCGACGAAGTCTAAACAAAAGTTGTAGAGCGTAGTCTCACCTACGCGTGGATATAAAGAACGTCGAAAACGGAGTTCGTATGAAGAAGATATGAATTTCCGAAGTTTATTAAATAATTTATATTTAAATTTAATTATAAAACCCGGTATTATCCGAAGGGGGAGTCACCGGGCATATCTGAAGTACGCCCAGCGTACTGCTGTATGCCCTGCGTACAACGATGCATGACGACCTTCGCACTCGAGTTCTTCGGATGACGAACGCAATGACGATTTCGGACCAGTACGCCCCGCGTACAGGCGTACGCCCCGCATACTCCGAGGCTCCAGCCTCCTATAAATAGGATGCGAGGGTTCCGGGCTTGTTTGCTCATTTCTCCTCGTTTTTGTGCCGAAGCTCTGCGTGTAAGCCCCCGAAGCCATCCTGACACCCCGGATCTCATATCCAAGTTAAGAAGGAAGTTTTATGCTACCGAGATCCCGTGAAGTGCGATTCCCGAGCCGAAGCTCTGCCCGCGAGAAGTCTGGTTTTTGTGGAGATCTTCCAGATCTACCGAAGAATACTACTTTTGCAAGTCGTAGTGCTGTTCGATCATCTTCTGATCAAGTGAGTGTATACTACCTTTCATAAACACGATAATAATACAAGTATGGTTTGAGTGTATTAAGTATATTGTTGTTTATATATGTGGGTGTATAGTCCCTTTCATAAACACGGGTATAATACAAGTATTGTTTGAATGTATTAAGTATATGTTTGGGAGAGTGTGTGGTTACTTTCTTCTAACACATAAATATGAAGTATTTGTTATAAAATACGTGCTATGTGTTTATATATTGTTGTTTATTTGAGATGAGTATGGAATGAATGTTTTATATAGTTTTTAAATGAGTTAAACTGTATATGTATTTTATATCTACAAATATGTTGGGTAGAACATGGGTAGATGAGATAGTTGGTATGTGATAAAATGATGAGGTATGAAAGATGATTAAGAATGATATTGGTAGATGCACCAATTAAAGAATGTCATAAAACTAGCAGATGCGCTTGAAAATAATATCGGTAGATGCACCAAGTAGTGAATGTCGTGATCTTGGCAGATGCGCCAAATAGAGATTTTCATAACAATAGTAGATGCACTTATAGGATAATCTTGGCAGATGCGCTTATAGGATAATCTTGGCAGATGCGCTTATAAGATAATGTCGGCAGATGCACCTAAAAGAGAATGTCATAACCTGGCAGTCGCGCCTCATAGTGTATGACGTAATCCTGGCAGAGGCACTTAAAGGATAATGTTGGCAGATGCGCCTTATGTAGCAATGGAAGTTTGTGTAAATTCCTTAGGTCAATCCTTAGGAATGAATAAATGACGAGTAGTTGAATTCCTAGGGTAAAATCCTAAGAAAGATAATAGGGATGAGTAATTGAGTTGATTGTTTGATGGTTGAATATAATAATTATATTATTGTGGGTTGAAAACCCTATATGCTCACCAAGCTCCCAAGCCTGACCCACTCAGTTTTCTTTGCATTACAGGTAATGGCACAAAAGTATAAGTTGGTGGACTTGACGAGAGATTTTGGATTATAGGCCAGTAGTTATGAATAACTGTTGTAAGGTCTATTTTATATTGTTTATGCTTTTGGTCTGTATCGGAGCATGACATCCCGAGGTTTTATTATTTAATGAAAATACATTCTCTTTGAGAAACGTTTTGATAAATGGTTATCATATTTTATTTTGGGAACAAATTCCGCAACCGTTTTCTTTAAACGATCACTCTGATTTATAAAACAAAGCATAAACAAATCGGTCTTTTCTGGCCGTGAAAATGGGGATGTCACAAAATTGGGGATGTCACAGTTGGTATCAGAGCATTAGTTTAAACGAACTAGGAATTTGTAGGAAATTTCTAGACTTAAACTTAGAATGCTAAACGATGATCATGAGATGAGTGTCTACCATATTTTAGACACAAGAACTAGAATATTTTAGGAAAGATGCCTAAAATGCTTTTGTGTGCTAAATGCTATATGATATTATTTGTTCGGATCTATGGTCTGTTGCCGACCGGGTCTGGAAACCTTACGTGTTTAGGATTCTAAACGTACGACTACGGTATTAGAACTAGCATGTAAACGTTTCGGAGTAATAAGGAGATTTATACGTCTATCGCAATTCGTAAATAAAGCTTTCTTATCTTAAATTCTTGCTCGGTACACTGAACGTTTGCTTGGCTGTACAAAACGTTATGGAGAAGAATCATAGAGAATTGAGTTGATGGAGGAAATGAAAGGCTTATGATAGTGAAAGACACTTATCGGAAGATATCATAAGAGTGGTATCTTGCCTTTAGAATATGTCTGATAAAATAACGGAACATTTAGAGGAGTACGGTACGTCTGAAGTACACCTTCGATTGATAGGATGATGGAACGGTTGGTGTAATTCTCGAAGTTGTCCCATCGTCTGGAATTTCCATCACCAACTGAGTTGGAGTAGAATTGAAGAGTAAAGATGTGCATGGAAGAAGTCCTAGTAGATTCTAGGAAAATTTTATGATTATTTGGACACAATCGTATGTGTTAAATTGTTTTGTGATTTTAGGACTTGGGGACTATGAGACAATACTTTGGGCGAGTATGAGTATGTGTGAATAGTAGTAGAGATCTATACTACTGGAAGCACATGACTCACGCTTGGATCAAGGAAAGTCACAAGGTTACCAAGAAGCTAGTGATTGGTCTCGTTTTATTCAAGTGTGTTGTTACCATCGTTTCGGTAATGACTAAGAAGATGATTGATATTCTGACCCTAGTGGTCATATCAAATTGAGTCCAACTACGATGAGTTTGTTACGTGGTTCAGAGAATCGAGTTTAATGTAGCATTTGACTTAAGCCAGAAGATTGAAATCAATGCGAGCGATGGCATCGCGCTCGTTGTTAAGGAAGTTTGTAGCTAGAAATGCTACATGCAAAAATGTGATTATATCACATTAGAATATGAAACGAAAAACTAACCTAAGCAAAAAAATCAACAGAAACTAAATAACACATAAGTTCTCCAAATTGTTCCTTTCACTGAGAAAATAGGATTTGTATTCACAAAGAAGACGACCACAAAGAAGATTAACACAAAGTCGTGTTGCACAACATTCGGGTTTGCCGTAATTTGTATATATACTAATCTATACATGTATCTCCCATGATTAACAGGATTGTATCTAATCTATACTAAAAACCGATCTTATCATAAAGATATCAGATCTGGGACCTATTCTATACTCATCTATATCATTAACTAATATACAAAGATTACACATAATATCTATACTAAGTTCCAACACTCGTAAACTTGATACGTTGGCGCTGGCGCTGTCAATATACAGAAGTTGATGCTGATAGATCAGCGTGTTATGTCTTTGACTCATCAGGTCATAAGGTGTGACCTTATATATATATATATATATATATATATATATATATATATATATATATATATATATGTGGTTAAGTTCATGTTAAACCACTATATTTTGTGAGACGGGGCGACGCAATCCTAGCCACTCATTTTGTAGATAAAAAAACATTTTTAAAATGCAAAAAAATTGAAAATTTTCGAATTTTTTTTAAATATTATTTTCGTCACTTTTTTATCCAATATAAATAAATAAACAAATAAATAAATCAAACATCCCAAAAATACGACCCGAAAATTTCATTTTTCATATAACCAAAAATCATAAAACTAAGTATCATATAATAAAACCATACGCTACGTATCTCAAACCATACTAAAATACTGTGAGAAAGCTGTGTCACAACTGTATCAAAACATATCTAAGAAAACTGTATCAACTCCCAGGACAAAAACTGAAGTTGTGGTGTGTGCGATGCCATCATCCCGAGCTCTTCCCTTTACTTGCAGAAGTACCTGAAACCAAAAACTGAAACCGTAAGCATGAAGCTTAGTGAGCTCCCCCAAACTACCACATACCACACAATAACAAATAAAACACATACTGGGCCTTGCCCACTGCATCGGACTGAGGTCCGGAACTGACTGCATCGGACCGAAGTCCGGAACTGACTGCATCGGACCGAAGTCCGGAACTAGCTGCATCGGACCGAATTCCGGAACTGACTGGGACCTTGTCCCCTGCATTGGACCTGAGTCCGGAACTAACTGCAACGGACCGAAGTCTGGAATTGTCTGAACATAGCATAACATAAACACGTATTTGCTAACATAACACATATACTGCATCGGACCGAAGTCCGGAACACATAACACAAAACATGCTTGAATCACAAAGACATCAAGCACTCTAATTGCTGCATCTAATTGAAGTCCGGAACTACTGCTAACTAAACGAGTCGGCATTGTGGCCGTAGACCCGTTCCTACTGGAAGGAAACTCACCTCGTGAACTGGATGCTGTGTGTATGGCTCTGGAAGCTATCTGCTGCTGCTTCGGTATCTCCCCGGCTACAATTCCATAAACACACTCAATCAAATACTAATCACTGCATTGGGGTAAAATGACTCTTTTACCCCTGGTCAAAGTCAACTCTCCCGGTCAAAGTCAACCTACAGTTGACCCGACTCGCCGAGTTGGGCCGCCAACTCGCCGAGTCTCTATTTTCACTTCTCAACCCTACTCGTGGCTACTCGTCGAGTATGGAATCAACTCGACGAGTTCCCTTTTGATTCTAAAACTCAGACAATCTGCATCCGACTCGCCGAGTCGTATGAACAACTCGACGAGTTGTTCTTCGAGCTAAGAAGATTGCCTTGGACTCACCGAGTTGTATGAACAACTCGTCGAGTCCCTCCATTACTGAGTCTGACCTCCAACTCACTGAGTCCACTCTACTACTCACTGGTCCCCACTCGGCATCACTCAAAAAGGGGAAAAATCGAGGACCCGCGACTCGACTCGTTGAGTCGTTCTTCCGACTCGCCGAGTCGCTTGCATGCAGCTACTCTAAACTCGGTTCTGCTTGAATCTAGCGTATAAAACTTATAGATCTGGGCTCCATTAGCTCGATTAGCACGTAAAGATTCTGTCTTTACGTGCCTATAAGCATCGATGAAGATTATAAGGCTCAAAAAGCATAATAAAGGCTAGATCTAGGGTTCTGATGCAAAGCATCTTCAAAAAGGCAATAAATCCGGGCTCTACAACTCCTAAATGAATAGATCTAGGGATATCTCGACCTATTAAGGCATCCATACAACTATAAGGTTTGGAAAATACATCAAACTAGCCCTAGAAGTGTTCTAATGGAGGTTTAAAGCATAAAATAGAAGGAATCCGAGAAATACCTCAATGAAATCTGATTTTGACCTTGGATCTTTGCTCTACACCTCTTCTCTTTGGTTCTTTCTTCTTTTTCTTCTTCAAACCTTCAAGATTCCACACAAAACACTTTAATCAATCAAGGGATGGATTAGGGTTTCTCACAGCTCTCTGAGGGTGAAGGAGGTGAGTTTAGGGCACATAACATTGCTTAAATAGTGAGCAACCCGGGGATTTAGGGTTTCTTCCTGGCAAGCAGAGTCGCCGAGTCCGGAATATGGACTCGCCGAGTCACCGACTTACACGTGCTCGAAATCCCGTCCCTACTCGACGAGTCGGGCTATAGACTCGCCGAGTCCCTCTTGAAAACTTCTAAATAAATATCATGGAAGCAACATACCAGAGACGGGTCGTTACAATTCTCCCCTACTTGACTCAGACTTCGTCCTCGAAGTCTACTACGGCTGAATCTGCAAATAACTTCGGGTAGTGCTCTCTCATCTCCTCCTCAGCCTCCCACGTCCACTCAGACCCCTTCCGGTGCTGCCACTGCACCTTCACTAACTGAATTACCTTGTTCCTCAAGGTCTTTGTCTTCCGGTCCAGAATCGCGACCGGCCTCTCAATATAATTCAGGCTGCTATTAACCTGAATATCTTCTAAGGGAACAACTGCTGACTCGTCCACCAAACACTTCCTCAACTGAGACACATGGAAAGTGTTGTGGATCTGGCTAAGCTCTGCTGGAAGATCCAACCGATAAGCAACCCGACCCACTCGGGCCAAAACCCTAAAAGGACCAATGAACCTGGGACCCAGCTTGCCCCTCTTCCGAAACTTGATGACACCCTTCCAAGGTGAGACCTTCAGAAGGACCATATCGCCCACCCGGAACTCCAAGTCTGAACGCCTCCTGTCGGCGTAGCTCTTCTGCCGACTCTGTGCAATCTGCAGTCTACTACGAACCTGCTGAATCAACTCCGTCGTCTTGAGCACCACCTATGTGCTCCCAATGACCCGCTGACTGACCTCGCCCCAACAAATCGGGGTCCTACACTTCCTCCCATAAAGCATCTCAAAGGGAGGTCGATCAATGCTCGCATGATAACTGTTGTTATACGAAAATTCCGCTAACGGAAGACACGTATCCCAACTGCCACCGAAGTCTAGGACACATGCCCGAAGCATGTCCTCAAGAGTCTGAATCGTCCTCTCGCTCTGCCCGTCCGTCTGAGGGTGGAAAGCGGTGCTGAAATGGATACGAGTACCCATCTCGTTGTGAAACCGCTTCCAGAATGTGGATGTAAAACAGACGTCTCGGTCTGACACCACCGATACCGACACTCCATGACGTGCCACTACCTCCCGCACATAGATATCGGCTAACTTTTCTGCCGATATGCTCTCCTGAATCGGTATGAAATGAGCACTCTTCGTCAACCTATCCACTATTACCCAAATCGAATCTACCCCACGTGCGGTCCTGGGAAGCTTGGTGATAAAATCCATGGTGATGTCCTCCCATTTCCACACGAGAATGCCTAACGGCTGTATCTTGCCGTGAGGCCTCTGGTGTTCTGCCTTGACCTTCCTGCAGGTCAGGCACCTCTCTACATACCAGGCGACATCCCGCTTCATGCAGGGCCACCAGTAATCGGGTCGAAGATCTCTATACATCTTCGTCGCCCCTGGGTGGATAGAAAATCGAGACTTATGAGCCTCGTCCATCAACACCTGCCGTACTCCGCCCCAGTACGGTATCCATACTTTCCCATGAAGGGTCAACAACCCCCGACTATCATAATCAAACAAAGCTACTCGGCCCACTTTCCTCTCACACTTCTGTCTCTCCTCCTTTGAGGCCCTCAACCTGAGCCTCCCTGATCCGTTCCAACAACGAAGTAATCACTGTCATCCTCAGACATAAGTCTCTAATAGGGGCTGCTGACACCTTGTGGCTTAGGGCGTCGGCCACTACGTTGGCCTTCCCTGGATGGTAAAGGATTTCACAATCATAATCCTTCAGCACATCCAACCACCTCCTCTGTCTCATGTTCAGATTCAGCTGATCCATTAGGTACCTCAAACTCTTGTGATCCGTGTAGATGGTACAACGGACCCCATAAAGGTAATGTCTCCAAAATCTTGAGGGCAAACACAACCGCCCCAGCTCTAAATCATGGGTAGGATAGTTAGCCTCATGAGGCTTCAACTGTCTCAAGGCGTAAGCTATCACATGGCCTCGCTGCATCAATACTGCTCCCATACCTGTGATTGAGGCATCACAGTAGACTACAAAATCCTCTACTCCCTCTGGCAGGGTAAGGATCGGAGCCTCGCACAACCTCCGCCTGAGGGTCTCAAATGCTGCCTGCTGCTCAGGCCCCCAACGAAACACCACCGACTTCTTGGTCAGTCGGGTGAGTGGCACTGCTAGCTTGGAGAAATCCTGAATGAATCTCCGGTAATACCCTGCCAACCCTAGGAAGCTCCGAATCTCGGATGGAGACTTCGGGACCTCCCACTGCATCACAGCCTCTATCTTGGCCGGATCTACTAAAATGCCTCTCTGGTTGACGAGGTGTCCAAGGAACTGCACCTCGCGCAACTAGAACTCGCACTTGGAGAACTTTGCGAAAAGTCTCTCCCTCCTCGGAACTTCTAGCACCTCTCTGAGGTGCTCCTCATGCTACTCCTGCGTCTTGGAATACACCAAGATATCATCTATGAATACTATCACAGACCGGTCCAGCATCGGCCTGCACACACGGTTCATGAGGTCCATGAACGCGGCTGGAGCGTTGGTGAGCCCAAATGGCATCACCACAAACTCATAATGACCATACCTAGTCCTGAAAGCAGTCTTCTGCACATCCTCATCTCTGACTCGCATCTGATGATACCCGGAACGTAAATCGATCTTGGAAAACCAAGACGCTCCCTGAAGCTGGTCAAACAAATCATCTATCCTCGGAAGTGGGTAACGGTTCTTCATCGTTACATTATTCAACTCCCGGTAATCTATACACATACGGTGTGACCCGTCCTTTTTCTTCAGAAACAAAATCGGAGCTCCCCAAGGCGAACTACTCGGTCTAATGAAACCTTTGTCTAGCAGCTCCTGCAATTGCGTAGACAACTCTTGCATCTCAGGGGGAGCTAACCGATACAGTGCCTTAGCTATCGGCGCCGCACCCAGAATCAGATCAATCCTGAACTCGACCTGTCTCTTTGGAGGTATCCCAGGAAAATCCTCTGGGAATACATCAGGTTAGTCTTGCACTACCGAAACATCATCTACTGCCACCTTACCCTTCTCCTGGGCATCTACAACATAAGCTATATATCCGGCACAACCCTGCTGAAAATAGCGCCTCTCTCTCGCGGCTGAAAAAAAGCTGATCCGCGTTGTGGCCTCTCGCCCTGAATCACTAACTCTCCCTCACTGGGAGTTCGAACTCTCACTAGCTGCAGCTCGCAATCAATCACCGCCCCATTGGGACTCAACCAATCCATGCCTACTATAACCTTATTCCCTCGCAGGGGAATAGGGACCAAGTCCACCGAAAACTGCTCGTCGAACAACTGAAGAGAACATCCTCTATGCACTCTGGCGACCCTCACGGTCCTGTCATCTGCTATCTCAACCTCTAGTGGACAATCCAGCTCCCCTGGAGCTCTACTAAATCTCTTGCTAAGCGCTAGTGATACAAACGATCGGGTAGCCCCCGAATCAAATAATACTGTAGCAGAAATGCCGTTCACAAGGAACGACCCTATACAAAACATATAATCATAAGCAATAATCAATCAATAATAATATAGAGATGAAGGGAAGATACATACCCGTCACCACATCAGGAGTCGCTCGTGCCTCCTCTGCTGTCATCTGAAAAGCTATACTCTTCGCCACTGGCGCCTCGGCTCGGCCCTGCCGGCCATCTGTAATACTCAAAGTAGCAGGGGCAGGTGCAGCCACCTTCCCTGCTGCAGCTAAACTCGGACACTGTGACTTTTTATGTCCCCTCTGATTGCACTGAAAGCAAATCAGATCTGATGCTGCAATGGTGGTAGCAGGGGCCATACAATCCCTGCTCAAATGCCCAGTCCGACCGCACTTGTAGCAGCCGGAACTCCCTGCCTTGCACACCCCATCGTGCAATCTCCCACACTTGCCACATCGACCGTGGCTCTGCTGACTCATGGATCTATGATCTGAAACCTTGGGCTTTTTTCCCGAACTACCTGTACCCGAAACCGCCTCCGGTTTCCTCTTCTTCTCCATCTCAAGGTCAATCTCCCTCTCCTGAGCCCTAGTAATCATGTCATCCAGCGTTTTACAGCTGGACCGACTCACAAACTGGCGGATATCGCTCTGCAACATCTCATGATAACGGGCCTTCTTCATCTCCTCATCGGCTACATACTGAGGAACGAGAAGAGCCCTCTCCCTGAACTTGGCGGTGATCTCCGCCACGGTCTCTGTAGTCTGGGTGAGGTCCTGAAACTCTCTAGCTAACTACTGCACCTCAATAACCGGTGCAAACTCCGCCCTGAACCTGGTAGAGAAATCAGCCCAGGTCATGGCATCTAGCGCTGCATCATCTCCAATGGTATGTCCGACCTCTTCCCACCAATCCCGTGCCCTGTCCTTCAGAAGACAGGACGCCAATCTAACCTTGTCCCCCTCGGGACACCTGCTCGTGCGGAAAGCATTGGCCACATCCGCCAACCGTCTAGTACTCGCTATGGGGTCCCGCGCCCCGTGGTAATCTGGAGCTCCACATGCCCTGAACTCCCTGAAAGTAAGTGTGCGCGACCCCATCATGGCCGCCACCTTGGCATGGAAGGTGCCCAACCTCTCATCCATCAGCTCTAGGATACCCTCCTTGATCGAACAGAAGATCACAGGAGTCTGCTCCAGTATGATACAAGTAATCTCTGAAGAAAGAAACTCTCTGGTCTGCTCATCCATACGCTCGGCCTCGAGCCTGATCCTGATCCCTCCCCGGCACCGGTGCTGCCGTCTGCTAGCCTCGAACGTAAAACCACCATTCTGAAACACATCATGGCAACATCAGAAAACTGAAATATCTCAAGGGATCATTGATACTACTACTAGCTTCCTGGTCTTGCCTCAGCCTTCCTTGATTCGAGTACGGATCCTCTGCTTTCAGTAGTACGGGCCGATACTACCTTCCACATCTATCCGTACTTTCCTCAAGAACTGCCTTGACTCCACCAAGTCACTACTACTACTGATCTCTGCTACTCTCATCCTAGGCTTGCCTTAGGGAAATCTCTGACTCCATTCAAACCAGTCCTCAGCTGCTGAAGGCCTCCTTATAATGCTAATTAGCCATCACCTGAATACCATCACATGTGATGAGGCTCAGATAATCCTTCGAGTAAAAAGCTCGTCCCTACAACGGTTGGACTCAAACAAGAGCTGCGTAATAGGGCCAAATCCAACACTCTGAGATTATTCAACCCTGATCACATGTGACGTGACGTATTCACCTAATGGCTAACTCCCATCACTCGGAGTCCCACAAAGCACAAAGCAAGTAGCATTCGGTCACAAGAAACTACTCAAGCAATTCTATCCTCATAACGAGAAAACGGTACTAGCATACAATGCTAAAATCATACTATCAGGCATAACCTAAACAGGCTATCCTACTGCTGTCTACTTAATACTAGCATGCAATTCTCATAAAGCTAAAACACATATAGCAGGCACATAAGGCATCCTCCTAGATCCTTAGTCCTATACTAGCATGCTGTTCTACTGAAACTAAAACTGAAACTGGAACTAAAACTGAAACTGAACTAATAAACTTGTATGGGTAATTTGGGAGTACTTACTTGAGCTCGGCTGATCGCATGCACCACACCCTTATCTCGTTTAAAAATTCTTTTCTTTCTAAGTGCTTTTCAAAATTCTTTCGAAAACATTTTCCTTTTTGAAAATCTTTTTATTTTTCCCTTAGTTTGAGTTCAGATACACCCGGAAGTGTATCCAAGTCCCTCAAACCAAGGCTCTGATACCAACTTGAAACATCCCAAAAATACGACCCGAAAATTTCATTTTTCATATAACCAAAAATCATAAAACTAAGTATCATATAATAAAACCATACGCTACGTATCTCAAACCATACTAAAATACTGTGAGAAAGCTGTGTCACAACTGTATCAAAACATATCTAAGAAAACTGTATCAACTCCCAGGACAAAAACTGAAGCTGTGGTGTGTGCGATGCCATCATCCCGAGCTCTTCCCTTTACTTGCAGAAGTACCTGAAACCAAAAACTGAAACCGTAAGCACGAAGCTTAGTGAGCTCCCCCAAACTACCACATACCACACAATAACAAATAAAACACATACTGGGCCTTGCCCACTGCATCGGACTGAGGTCCGGAACTAACTGCATCGGACCGAAGTCCGGAACTGACTGCATCGGACCGAAGTCCGGAACTAGCTGCATCGGACCGAATTCCGGAACTGACTGGGACCTTGTCCCCTGCATTGGACCGGAGTCCGGAACTAACTGCAACGGACCGAAGTCCGGAACTGTCTGAACATAGCATAACATAAACACGTATTTGCTAACATAACACATATACTGCATCGGACTGAAGTCCAGAACACATAACACAAAACATGCTTGAATCACAAAGACATCAAGCACTCTAATTGCTGCATCTGACTGAAGTCCGGAACTACTGCTAACTAAACGGGTCGGCATTGTGGCCGTAGACCCGTTCCTACTGGAAGGAAACTCACCTCGTGAACTGGATGCTGTGTGTATGGCTCTGGAAGCTATCTGCTGCTGCTTCGGTATCTCCCCGGCTACAATTCCATAAACACACTCAATCAAATACTAATCACTGCATTGGGGTAAAATGACTCTTTTACCCCTGGTCAAAGTCAACTCTCCTGGTCAAAGTCAACCTACAGTTGACCCGACTCGCCGAGTTGGGCCGCCAACTCGCCGAGTCTCTATTCTCACTTCTCAACCCTACTCATGGCTACTCGTCGAGTATGGCATCAACTCGACGAGTTCCCTTTTGATTCTAAAACTCAGGCAATCTGCATCCGACTCACCGAGTCGTATGAACAACTCGACGAGTTGTTCTTCGAGCTAAGAAGATTGCCTTGGACTCGCCGAGTTGTATGAACAACTCGTCGAGTCCCTCCATTACTGAGTCTGACCTCCAACTCACTGAGTCCACTCTACTACTCACTGGTCCCCACTCGGCATCACTCAAAAAGGGGAAAAATCGGGGACTCACGACTCGACTCACCGAGTCGCTTGCATGCAGCTACTCTAAACTCGGTTCTGCTTGAATCCAGCGTATAAAACTTATAGATCTGGGCTCCATTAGCTCGATTAGCACGTAAAGATTCTGTCTTTACGTGCCTATAAGCATCCATGAAGATTATAAGGCTCAAAAAGCATAATAAAGGCTAGATCTAGGGTTCTCATGCAAAGCATCTTCAAAAGGGCAATAAATCCGGGCTCTACAACTCCTAAATGAACAGATCTAGGGATATCTCGACCTATTAAGGCATCCATACAACTATAAGGTTTGGAAAATACATCAAACTAGCCCTAGAAGTGTTCTAATGGAGGTTTAAAGCATAAAATAGAAGGAATCCGAGAAATACCTCAATGAACTCTAATTTTGACCTTGGATCTTTGCTCTACACCTCTTCTCTTTGCTTCTTTCTTCTTTTTCTTCTTCAAACCTTCAAGATTCCACACAAAACACTTTAATCAATCAAGGGATGGATTAGGGTTTCTCACAGCTCTCTGAGGGTGAAGGAGGTGAGTTTGGGGAACATAACATTGCTTAAATAGTGAGCAACCCGAGGATTTAGGGTTTCTTCCTGGCAGACAGACTCGCCGAGTCCCGAATATGGACTCGCCGAGTCACCGACTTATACGTGCTCGAAATCCCGTCCCTACTCGACGAGTCGGGCTATAGACTCGCCGAGTCCCTCTTGAAAACATCTAAATAAATATCATGGAAGCAACATACCAGAGACGGGTCGTTACAATAAAATTTCCGTATTTTTAAAATATTTGTTTAATATTCTAGTAGAATATTAAAATATTTTACATATCTGACAAATCTACTAGAATACAAGAATATTCTAACATTCTAAAAATCACATTGGAATATTTGTTGCGTGATATTCTATTAGAATATTTCATGTATTTTTAAAAAAACAAGGTAATATTAATTATTTTTTATTTATTTTATTTATGTTTTTAGGTAAAGAAAATGACGAAAATAATAATTAAAAAAAGAATTTTCGGATTTTACCTTTTATTTTGCATTTTAAAATTATTTTTAGATTGCGTCGCACGGTGTCACAAAATTAACATTGTCTCAAATGAACTATATATATATATATATATATATATATATATATATATATATATATATATATATATATATATATATATATATATATATATATTGTAACATCCCAAAAATTTCGATTTTAAAATTGATAAAACAACTATCCAAAACAACATCATGAATATCATAGTGATTCAGAGTGTATTAATAAACATCCAAGTACATTAGAGTAATACAAAAGGCAAAACAATATGTTGTATGTTGTAATCATCCCGGGCTCTTTCCTGTCAAACCAGAAGTACCTGAAACATAAATTGAAATCCATAAGAACATAGCTTAGTGAGTTTCCCGAAAATACCACACACCATACACATAAAACAAATAATAGGCCCCACCCGTCATCAGGTCCCACTCGGTAAACAAAGTTGTTAGTCAACAGGCCCCGCATGGCATCGGTCCTCGCCCGATATACATATAAACATATAATCATACAAACACATGTGATAATCACAAAGATAATAACATACAAAATAGTCATTGGGCTCCGCCTAGCATCGATCCCCACCCAGTAAACATATACACATAATACATGCAAGAGTCATGCATACAACTAGCATAGTAACATAGTAAACCATTGGCCGATATTGGTTCCCACTAAGCATAGTGAGGAAACTCACATCACAATCTAAAAGAATAGTTGCACCGATCACTACTCTAATAGTTTTCTCTACTGGTCACCAATACAATTAACAGGAACCCACGTCTCAAACTATTAATCAAACTACCCAAAATTCCCTTAGGTCAAACTTGGTCAAACCTTGTTAAATTCAAAGTCAACATTCAAGGTCCAAAAGTAATTATTTCCTTCTTAGGGGATTAGGGTACCAAGAGAGTACGCCTAGCGTACTCTGATGTCGACCAAAAGCAGGGCGTTGATCTCTATGTGCAACATACCGCTAGGTACGCCCAACGTACGCAACCTAGTCCCAAAACTCCATTAAGAGTGTATTCCATTAAGCCCTTATGTCTAAAATTAAGATCCAAGCCCAAAATGATATCCTAAGTCTTTAAGTTTTCAACTTTATGACTTCGCATGGCTATAAAGTGCTTAATGACCAAACCCTATGTTCTTAACCCAATAAAACATCACAACTCTTATATGGAAGGGATAAAAGGGCCAATATCACATTTTTATGGTTCATAATAGTTCCATAATGGATAAAGTTTCCAAATTTATCCATTATAATAGTCCCAACAAACAAGATATAGTCTTTAAGTCTCAAAGGGACCCAAAAGTGCATCTTTTTCAAATTAATCCATTAAGTCCAAGTCTCCAACCTTTAGATCTGAATCAAAATGATGTTTAGATGGATAAAGTTTCCAACTTTATCCATAACAAGGACACAAACTTTCAAGATCTAAACTTTATGTACTTAAAGTGACCCAAAGCTCATAACACCCAAAACTAGCTAGATCTAACAATTTCATCATCAAGACTCAAACTTAATACCTCTAGAAGAAACATCAAGGTGGAAAAAGTTTGGATCTACAAGCTCCAATGCAACCAAAACTTCTTCAATGAGTTCCTTTTTCTGCAGGGTGCACTGAGAACACTCCAAAGCACTTAAAAACACCTTCCTTTTGCTTACAAGGCTCAATCTAGAGTTAGGGTTACAAGAGAGGGTGTTGGAGAGGTGGAGGTTGAGAATGGAGTGGGTTTGGGGAAGTTAAGGATCTAAAATAGGGCTCAAACAACGAAAATAGGGTTTGGGCACTGATTGTGTATGCCCAACGTACTCAATCTACGCCGAACATACTCAAGCATACTCAGTACGCCCAACGTAGACGACTGGCCCAAAACCCATCCTAACTTCAAAACGGTCGTAATTTCTTCGTTCCAACTCCATTTTCGATGTTCTTTATATCCAAGGAAAGGTATTGAAGAGCTCTACAATATTATTTAAATATCTTGGACTAAAAACTTCTCGAACAAAAATCCATATTTCATGCAAGAACACGGCATATGACTTTTCCCTTTCTACCATTCGGCCCAAAACACAATTCAAGGGTTAAATCTCTTAACCAACATTACCTCCTTCCATAAGGACTAAAATTTGCCTCGTTAGGGCCCAAAGCCTTACACACTTGACTTCCGAACCATGGCCCAGAAATGGCAGGAAACATGATGTTAGAATTCTCGCCGACTTAAATTAGATTACGTCCTCGAAACCCGTCTCAGATACTATTCCTAAAAACAACACCAACATAATCCACGACTTCCTCTAACCATTTCGAAATCAAGGCATTGTATAAATAAAACTTGAGAGGTCACTCGGAAACCCCAACTGCCAACAAGCAACCCAATAATTTGAAAATGCTCAAACGCAATAACTTTTTTTCCTAACTGCATGACCCAACTTCCAAAGCAAACCACAAAAACTGGGGACTCTCGGTACTATATCCACAAGCCATCCTCATCATTATACTTCCGGAAACTGAGAACCCACCAGGTTGTTCTCAGAAAACTTACCCTAAGACTGATGATCATCCATTCGTCGAACCTACCCCTGGTCCCTGACTAGGGATACCACCAAAACGTGCTAAAAAAGATACTCAAAACATTCTGATCATGAATTCCACCAAAAAACTTTAAATATAATCTTGAATTCCTGACAAGTCATCACCAACCCGCTGCCCCCACAGGCATAAGAATGGTCGATCCAGAATTCGCACATTGCATCAAAATGCATCATCAACTCAGGTGTACCTTCACCTGGCAAACCACTCGAGATTTTAAAACCAACTCCTCATACTGGAAACCAAGCTCCTAATAGACAGCCCCCAAGAAGATGGGGTCCACCATAGCAACCATTCATTAAGCAACCTCCAGTGCACAAATAATATACCATTCTAAATAAATTTTCCTACACATGATCCAAACCAGCTGGTCACCAGGTCTCCCGACTCCCAGGAACAACGCACTGCATCTAACCATGCCAATAAGAGTAACAATCCAAGACCTAAGAGTCTCAACCAAATAACTACCGGGCCTAAAGATACTCAACCATCAACCCACTGTCTTGCAGAAAACCCATTAACCATTCCTTTTGATGATAACCAAACACAACCCATGCCATACTTTTTTTCACGTACAATTCCTTGCACATCATAGGCTGCTACCAACGCAAAGTCAGACAAAAATATGGTCGCACCCAACCAACGAATGGGATAGGTGGTTGTATTCTTTCTCCAACTCAAGAGCTACAAACCAATTAATAATCGTACAAATGAATTCAGACCAGGGGTTCTCATTTTATCTTACTCAGTTCATATACACCTCCTCATGACCATAATTGATGAGCTAGCACAATACTCATCCCCAAAGGAAGGCACGTAACCATCTCTAAATCTACTGCATTCCTTCTTCCTCACAACCTTACCCAAAGAGTGAGGTACTAACAAATTTAACTAAATGACAAACCTTAACCGTTAACAGAAAGATCCTCATGAATGATTGACACAAGATCCTACACCTAGATTGAAACGGAACAGATTCCACCAATTCGTAACTACCTCGAGAAAAATCCCAAAGTGGTCTGGAAGTACTGCTAAAACTTGAGCCTGATATGTACCAAAATTCCACACCATAGTTAAGGGTAAACATACCCAGGACCCAAAGAAAATATAAAACACACATAACTTGACGGTAGGTTGATGCATCTATTGAACTTCAACTGACACAAAATGAAACTTTTGAAGAACCTCCACTTTTGATGATGAACGAAGAGACCAAAGATCGAGACTGCATTGACAACTAACCCAATAACCCAATATGTTGCTTGCACAATACCTATGTGAGACTAAACATACAAAACTCTAAAGTTGGTTTACCAGTCAATATTGACCACCCTAGAACAGGGATAACAATCTATATAACAAGTCAAGGAATCCCTCAGCACTCGATGGTCAACCTGAGCATCCCAAATGCGTCTTGATCTATTCAACGACACTCTGAAAGGAACTACTGGCTACAAAGCTCCTTATCCAACATCTTCTTGCTGTGAAGATACCTCTTGCATTCCTGAACCCATATATGTAATGATAACTTGCTCTGCACCTTCGTCCAGACCAAATCCTGGAAATGAAGTTTCGTGTACCCGAATCGCAAATCCCTGCGACCCACTCTACTAAAATCATAAACTCAAACATAGCAATTATCCTTCAACCAAAATAGCCGGTTGTCCCCCACTTAGGGGTTGAATTACCACTAAATGACATTGTAGACATACCACATCACAAACTGCTCTTCCAGTGAGTGACAAAATGAACACAAAGTTATCTTGGATCTTAGATGGAAACCTTGAAAACCTCCCAATCATACCCACCTCTAATACCAGAGTCGCACATAAATGCACAAACAATAATTCTGTCCACTTATGACACCAATTCTCTATCTAGAAACAAATGAACTACCATACACCTCGCATAATTCCAAGCACACAATCAATCACAAGCATTATTCACAGTTATAAGAAGCATCATTCTCTTTTTCAGGATACATAAGAGACAACAGAAGTTTCTCTTACTGACTTACTTCCCTTTCTTCTTGAAACAATCAAGTAGCACCTGACCTAACTAATGTTAGATAAGGTGTCTAAGTCCATAACTATTTCTGATATGTACTTGACCCAACCTGGCATGGTCCATTTGGGTTGCATGGCATCATGCATTTGGATAGACTAAATGAGAGAAATAACACTTGTGGTTTATTAATATATTATAAATTCTAATATATTAATAGTATTATTTAATTAGTATTGATCAAGAATTAATTTGGAATTAATTAAGTGATCAAAAGATGACTAATTAAATATATGGGTTGATTATGTAAATCGTCCATAACTTGTATAGTGGGCTAAAAGGCTCCATGGATTATCAAGTTGGGTTAAACCCATAGGATGCTTCATGGGAGTTACAAACCCATGGGTCATGGAAATGAAGATTCATGACACATTAGGGTTTACATGGTGTAACCCTAGATGTGTCACACTATATAAGGAACATGTTATCTACCAAAATCGGCTACACTAAGAACATAAGAGGGCTAGGCCGATTTTACAAGTATGTGTATTCTCTCAAAAGTCATTCCAAAGGCATTTGGTGTCGTGTGAAGCATTTGAGGCATCACACTTGGGGTGCTAGGCTCACAAGGTTTTCAAGGAATTAAAATCAACTACAAGGTATGTTATTCTAGCCATCCTGTAATAGCCCGGATTCCCAGGTATTATTCATTCTTATATTTTTGGTGATTTGTGAGGAGACTCGGCGAGTTGGAGCCCAAACTCGCCGAGTATGATCGCGGCTATGGGAACGGGTTCGCGTCTGGACTCGGTGAGTCCATGCTGTTTAATGAAACCCTAATTCCCCGGGTTTGGAGCCTATTTAAGGGCACTTATAGCCTCCCATTGCGGCTACCAGTCCCTTGAGAGAACCCTAAGAGAGCTAAATCGTTTTGGGAGAGAGGAAGTCACTTTTGGGCCTTTGTATTCCTTGTTTAGCAAGAAGAAGGTGGCAAGAGCAAGGAGGAGGTGAGATTCCAGCAGATCCAGAGTCCAGAGGCTTCATTTTGAGGTAATAGTTCGAACCTCCTTCAGTTTTAGGGTTGATCTTTAGAGTTAGGGTTTTCTAACCCCTTTGGAGAGTGATTATGTGAAGCAAATGGTCCCTCTTCGAGTTTGTGCCTTGGATATAGACTCAAAGAGGTCCAGAGACCTTAACCCTTGGATCTTTTTGGGTTATTATGGAGTTATTGGACCTAGGTTGTCATTTTTGGGACCAAATCTACTTTTGATGCCTTGTGGGGGTTATACAAGCATCAAGTTTCGAACTTTACGTGGCATTCATGCTTGGGAAGGACAGATCTATGGTTTGGGGAAGCAGATCTGACCTCAGAAGGTCAATAGAGTTTGTGCATGGCATGAACTCACCGAGTTGTTCTTGAGACTCGACGAGTAGGGTTGGGGTTTCACGTAAATTGTTCAGTGAGTAGACTCGCCGGGTTGGGGGATGACCCAGTGAGTCAGGGAAAGTCAATAGGGGCTGAGTCAAGCCGGAACTCGCCAAGTTGTTCTTGAGACTCGGCGAGTTGAGTCGTGGTGGCCCCGCGATTCATGCCAGGTGGAACTCGTCGAGTTAGGGAAGTACTCGACGTGTCAACAGAGGATCCGAGGGAGTCAGTGAACACGTATAGACTCGACGAGTCGCTCTAGTGCACTCGCCGAGTCCGGTCAAAGTTGACCGTTGACCATTGACCAGAGCTGACCAGTGTTGTGACATCCCCAAAATCTCGGCCAGAAAAGACGGATTTCATTTATGCTTTTAAAATAATTTTAGAGTAAATCCTTTTGATTTGAAAGAGTTGCGGAATTTGTTCCCAAAAACAAAACATGATAAAACAATGTTTACCAAAGCATTTCATAAAAGAAATGTATTTTTCACTATATAATCAAAACTCGGGGTGTCATGTTCCGATACAGACCAATAAGCATAAACGATAACATTACAAGTCATTCAACAAATATATACATATACAGACTTGCAAACAAAACAACTGATGGTTCATCCATCTCATGCCCTCGCGCCACTTCCTGTAATACAAATAAAACTGAGTGGGTCAGGCTTGGGAGCCTGGTGAGCATATAGGGTTTTCAACCCACAATAAATAATTATATTTAATTTTCACCAACCAACAATAACCCAATTACCCATTCCCGTTATTCTCACTTTATGTCCCTAAAACAACTAACACAAGGGACCTAGTCTAAGAATATTTCATCGGGGCGACAACACATGCTTCGGGGGTACCTCAGCAATATAAGTCAAATAAGGCAACCATGAGGGGGATGGAGTACAGCGAATGAACACCCAAGTTCATTAACACCTACAGGTGGCGAACCTGCTAATGTTTCCACAAGACTGTCTAGAATAGCCCGTGGTCGTTATCTAAACTCCGCTAGATGACTAAATCAAACAACAATGAGGCCTCTCATCTGTTTATTACACACCAACTATCTACCCATGTTCTACCCAACATATTAGTAGATAAAAATATACATTTTTATACATAGTTTAAAAACCTGTATAGCATGCTTTAATCAACACATAATCCACATAACAGATGAGGCACACACACACATAACACATATCTCATAGAGAATAAATCATATCTATGAGATAGAAGAGAGTGAATACACATTCACACACATAAACAACAATATTATACACATAACACGTATTTCGTATAAAATACTTCATAATTATGCGTTAGAAGAAAGTAACTACACACTCACTTGATCAGAAGATGATCGGACAGCACTATAACTTGCAGAAGTAGTAATCCTCAGCAGATCTGGAAGATCTTCACAAAAATCGAACTTCTCGCGGGCAGAGCTTCGGCTCGGGAACCGCACTTCTCGGGATCTTCGGGATCTCAGGACTTGCTTCGGGGCTCGAGAATAATATCGGGGCTTCGGGATATTTTTGTCACGCAAAACGATGCAAAACGGGAGAGAGAAGAGAGAAAATGAACAAAAGACTCGGCTGCCTTCGGATCCTATTTATAGGAGGCTGGAGCCTCGGAGTACGCGGGGCGTCCTACAGTACGCGGAGCGTACTGCTTCCGAAATCGTCATTGCATGCTTCATCCGAGCCACTTGCTGCGAGTGTCGACACCTTCGGAGTATGCAGGGCGTACACGAGTACGCGGGGCGTACCTCAGATCAGACTGGTGACTCCTTCGGATAATGCTTCCGAATTAAAGATTAAAAATAAATACAAAATATTTAATAAAGTTCGGAAATTCATATCTTCTTCATACGAAATCCGTTTTCGACGTTCTTTATATCCACGTGAAGGTGAGACTACGCTCTACAACTTTCATTTAGACTCCGTTGGCTAATTTCGACTTTATTTTTAATAGGCCGCGACAGAAAAACTTCGTTATAAATTCATAACTTCTTCGTTTGACGTCCGTTCTCGCCTAACTTTTTATCGCTTCGATACCAACAACGAGACCTTCGATCCTCGTTTAGATTACTTCGGCTAAAAACCGCTCGATCTCAAATCAAGTATTTCGGGCTGCACACCGCTAAGCCGAAACTTCAATAAATCATAACTTCCTCAAACGAAGTCAGATTTGGGTGTTCTATATATATATTCGGAAACCTTGTTTCAACTACTACAACATTATTCAAAGATATTAAGTTTATTTTACACTTAAATTTTGACGCTTATTTTATTCTTAATTAATCAAACCACATAATTAAGCAATTAAGCACAAAACACATAATACTCAAATAATACAATCTTATTATTTCAAAACGGGTTACAAAGGTTAACCTAGACTATTACATTGCTAAAAATGTCAAGCCCGGAAACATAGGTGTTACAAGTGTTGACTTGATAGGGTTAGTTAACCTTAGTTGTGAAAGTGTTAATTAGAGATATATTGTGTTATAGGAGGATTATAGCTCGGAGGGATCGAGCGCGAGTGATTTCCGGGATTTGCGAGTTATCAAGATACGCGAGGTGAGTCTTCTCACTATACTTTACCTTGAGTAGGTAATCAGAGTTATGTGACAGAATATTTGTATGCTATATGTATGTTATGTGTTGTACTGCATTATTTCTATGTGATTTATGTTGTGCATGTTTATAGAGTTGGAACCGGAAGGTTCACAGAGATAAAACCAGAGGGTTCACAGAGTAGGGTCCACGGAACCACAGAGTTATAGCCTCGAGTGGCTAATATGTGTTATGTGTGGTATTTTGGGGAAGTCAGTAAGCTTTGTGCTTACAGTGTTTGGTGTTATTTGTTTCAGGTACTAGTGATGACCGTGGGAAGGTGCCGGCTTGATTAGTACACACACGGGATTTTTATGTTATGAGATCTTGGGATTTCTATATCGCATGGATTGAATTTCAAACATTGATGTTCTTACGAATATTAAATGAATTATGTATTTGTAAAATGCGAAAATTTGTTTTGAAATTTACGGAGTTACACATCCTTTTAGGATAAAAGTTCCCCATGTATGCTAGATAGGATTATGAACCTTGGAAATCATATTTTGCATGTATTTTAGACAAACATAGATCCAAGGTTTATTAGGGTTGCATGTACACTTAGGAAGTGTTAGAATGCTCAAAACCCATAAGTGGTATCATAGCCTTGGCTTGTTTGTGAATACTTGATGCAAAATAGTGTTGAAAATCGATTTTTTTTATGTCTGCTCAGGGGAATCGAAGATTCCATGGGGAGGACTCGACGAGTCCAAGTGAAAATGCAACCAACTCGTCGAGTCAATTTGTGCACTCGACGAGTTGGTCATGAAGAATGCCGAAATTCGATTTGTGCTACTGGAAATGGACTACAACCATTACCCTAAACTGTTTTGGTGTTATAAAACTTGTTTTAGATGGTGTAATGGTTGTTCTAATCCATTTACAATGGCTAATATCAATTTTTCATGACTATATTTGTTCATATGTTCTTGAAACTTTGATATGAATATTCATGTTCTTATGAGTTTTTGATAGATCATAGGAATTACTTGTTTAAGTGTTTAATTCATGATCTTTATGTGTTTTAATGGAGTCCATAACTTGTCCTCAGGTTATGGATAACCAAAAGTCTCTTTGTGTTAAAAACCATTAAAAGAACACATACGTTATAAAATGAAGAGTCTTCATTTTAGTAATGCATAAGTTATCAATATGAAAGGTTTTGTAAAGTTACAAAACTTGCCCTCAAGTTTTGGAACAAGTAAAGTCACTTAATAAACTTTAATTCCAACCCTTTGATTTTTTAGAAAGTTAAAAATCAACCCTTATACTTTATAATATAATAAGTTAATAATATGTATATGTATAAGATCAAGTCGTCTTACTACTAGTACGCCTCATTCACAAAGCCGGTCTATAAGGGGGGTATAAGGTTGTTTCCTATAAAATGGAAACTTAATGGGTGTCCACTCTCACCCACCGCTTCCTTGATCGGTGGAGGGTCGTTAGCCAAACGGGTAGGACAAGGACATATAAATTCTCATTAAAAGTATGATGAATATTATAAAGTAACTAAAATGTTTTATTAAATTCCCAATCTTAGTTACTTTAGGAAAATGTGAATAAGGTGTTAATCCATGAAATTACACTTTACACTTTGTTCAAGTCGTTAGTGGAGCGTGTGTGGTTAACCGACACACTAACTTGGACTTAACAAGGTAGGTAAAGGGTGACTTAACGTTTATCATAGTATCGGTGGAGCGTGTGTGGTTAATCGGCACATCGATTAAGTAATGAACTTTAAGGGTACCAAGTGATTTGCATGGTTACTTCACACCTCGTTTTGTGATCCTCGGTATCCCAGTCACAAAACTTGGAGGGTACACTCGAGATTGAAACATGCCTTTGAAAAGTTCATTGAATCTCAAAAGAATCAAGGAATTTCTAAGAACCAATTAAAAACCTACTATTTATATTTCGTTTTCATGGTGGAAATTGGTGAATCGTCATTCACCTACCTTTCAAATATGTTATAGCTTGGATTACGACATACCTCTTCTAAGTTATAATATATTGTGATTGGATCCTAGCCTTAATATTACATTTAGGTGTTTTATTAAGGACTCTCTTAATATCTAAACTAATCTTGTCCTCTTCTTTCAGATGTCTTCAAACAATGCTGCTTTTGGCTCTAATCCTAATGGCTCCTTTACCCTTATGAACTTGTGTGGGAAAGTCACTTTTGATGGATCCAACTTCAATGAATGGATCAGAAACATCAGGATGATTACCCGCTACGAGTGAAATTAATATGTCCTCGATAAGGAGCTTAAGGAGATTGATGAGACCACTGCAACTTCCAGGAGATCGCTAAGTTCCGGGCACATGAAAGGGATGCTAGCAAAGTGGCATGCATCATGTTGGCCACCATGACAGCAGAACTCCAAAAGTCCTATGAGGACTTCTAGCCTTTTGAAATGCACCAAGATTTGATGGAAAGATACCATCAAAGTGCACAACAAGAGAGGTATGAAATCATCTGCTCCATGATAACAACCAGGATGAAGGACAGAGACTCCGTCACCAGCCACATGCAGAAAATGCAAAGGTATGTGGATCGTTTGCTGAAGCTTAATGTGAACTTCCCTAAGCAGCTTGCAATAGATATCATTTTGCACTCCTTACCCTCGTGCTATGATCATTTCCGCATGACATACCACATGAATAAGGAAGAAGTCACACTCAGCAAACTTCAGGGACTCCTCAATACCGCAGAAACAGGTCTTAAAGGTAAGTCGGTTTTTAACACTCCTACTCCTACTCCAAACTCCGCACATGTCTTGGCAATCGGGAAAGGTAGAGGGAAGAAGAGGAAGAGCTCTTCGAAGGGTACAAAGGCTAGGACCCTTGATGGCTCTTTTTCAATTGGAACCAAGAAAGGTTTCATCGCTCCTTCTTCTGACCTAAAAGAGGCTGAATGTTTCTATTGCCATGAAAAGTTGCATTGGAAGCGGAACTACCCAAAGTACCAGCAAGATGTGAAGGATGGGAAAGTTAAACCCAACCATGCAGGTATTTACACTATCTTATCTAATAACTCACCCTATTCTAACTCTTAGGCCCTTGATACCGGTTGTGGTCTTTTTCCGGCTGATATCTAGAACAGAGGATTATATGATCACTTATCTTAAATGGCGTATCATCATCTTCTCAGTTCCGAGAGACCTTTAAAGAGCTACGATTGTTGATCGGTTCCTGAAATCATACTTGTAGTTATAGTTATTAGACTTATCCAAGTGGGAGACTGTTGGATAAGGTGTCTAAGTCCATAACTATTTCTAATATGTACTTGACCCGACCCGGCATGGTCCATTTGGGTTGCATGGCATCATGCATTTGGATAGACTAAATGAGAGAAATAACACTTGTGGTTTATTAATATGTTATAAGTTCTAATATATTAATAGTATTGTTTAATTAGTATTGATCAAGAATTAACTTGGAATTAATTAAGTGATCAAAAGATGACTAATTAAATATATGGGTTGATTATGTAAATCATCCATAACTTGTATAGTGGGCTAAAAGGCTCCATGGATTATCAAGTTGGGTTAAACCCGTAGGATGCTCCATGGGAGTTACAAACCCATGGGTCGTGGAAATGAAGAGTCATGACACATTAGGGTTTACATGGTGTAACCTTAGATGTGTCACACTATATAAGGAACATTTTATCTACCAAAATCGGCTACACATAGAACATAAGATGGCTAGGCCGATTTTACAAGTGTATGCATTCTCTCAAAAGTCATTCCAAAAGAATTTGGTGTTGTGTGAAGCATTTGAGGCATCACACTTGGGGTGCTAGGCTCACAAGGTTTTCAAGGAATCAAAATAAACTACAAGGTATGTTATTCTAGCCATCCTTTTAGGATAAAAGTTCCCCATGTATGCTAGATAGGATTATGAACCTTGGAAATCATATTTTGCATGTATTTTAGACAAACATTGATCCCAGGTTTATTATGGTTGCATGTACACTTAGGAAGTGTTAGAATGCTCAAAACCCATCAGTAGTATCAGAGCCTTGGCTTGTTTGTGAATACTTGATGCAAAATAGTGTTGAAAATCGATTTTTTTTCTGTCTGCTCAGGGAACTCGAAGATTCCATGGGGAGGACTCGACGAGTCCAAGTGAAAATGCAACCAACTCGTCGAGTCAGTTCGTGCACTCGACGAGTTGGTCATGAAGAATGCCGAAATTCGATTTGTGCTGCTGGAAATGGACTAAGAACATTACCCTAAACTGTTTTGGTGTTATAAAACTTGTTTTAGATGGTATAATGGTTGTTCTAATCCATTTACAATGGCTAATATCAATTTTTCATGACTATATTTGTTCATATGTTATTGAAGCTTTGATATGAATATTCATGTTCTTATGAGTTTTTGATAGATCATAGGAATTACTTGTTTAAGTTTTTAATTCATGATCTTTATGTGTTTTAATGGAGTCCATAACTTGTCCTCAGGTTATGGATAACCAAAAGTCTCTTTGTGTTAAAAACCATTAAAAGAACACATACGTTATAAAATGAAGAGTCTTCATTTTAGTAATGCATAAGTTATCAATATGAAAGGTTTTGTAAAGTTACAAAACTTGCCCTCAAGTTTTGGAACAAGTAAAGTCAATAAACTTTAGTTCCAACCCTTTGATTTTTTAGAAAGTTAAAAATCAACCCTTATACTTTATAATATTATAAGTTAATAATATGTATATGTATAAGATCAAGTCGTCTTACTGCTAGTACGCCTCATTCACGAAGCCGGTCTATAAGGGGGGTATAAGGTTGTTTCCTATAAAATGGAAACTTAATGGGTGTCCACTCTCACCCACCACTTCCTTGATCGGTGGAGGGTCGTTAGCCGAACGGGTAGGACAAGGACATATAAATTCTCGTTAAAAGTATGACGAATATTATAAAGTAACTAAAATGTTTTATTAAATTCCCGATCTTAGTTACTTTAGGAAAATGTGAATAAGGTGTTAATCCATGAAATTACACTTTACACTTTGTTCAAGTCGTTGGTGGAGCGTGTGTGGTTAACTGACACACTAACTTGGACTTAACAAGGTAGGTAAAGGGTGACTTAACGTTTATCATAGTATCGGTGGAGCGTGTGTGGTTAATCGGCACATCGATTGAGTGATGAACTTTAAGGGTACCAAGTGATTTGCATGGTTACTTCACACCTCGTTTTGTGATCCTCGGTATCCCAGTCACAAAACTTGGAGGGCACACTCGAGATTGAAACATGCCTTTGAAAAGTTCATTGAATCTCAAAAGAATCTAGGAATTTCTAAGAACCAATTAAAAACCTACTATTTATATTTCGTTTTCATGGTGGAAATTGGTGAATCGTCATTCACCTACCTTTCAAATATGTTATAGCTTGGATTACGACATACCTCTTCTAAGTTATATATATTATGATTGGATCCTAGCCTTAATATTACATTTGGGTGTTTTATTAAGGACTCTCTTAATATCTAAACTCATCGTGTCCTCTTCTTTCAGATGTCTTCAAACAATGTTGCTTCTGGCTCTAATCCTAATGGCTCTTTTACCCTTATGAACTTGTGTGGGAAAGTCACTTTTGATGGATCCAACTTCAATGAATGGATCAGAAACATCAGGATGATTATCTGCTACGAGGACAAAGAATATGTCCTTGATAAGGAGCTTAAGGAGATTAATTAAACCACTGCAACTCCCCAGGAGATCGCTGACTTCCTGGCACATGAAAGGGATGCTACCAAAGTGGCATGCATCATGTTGGCCACCATGACAACAGAACTCCAATAGTCCTATGAGGACTTCTAGCCTTTTGAAATGCACCAAGATTTGATGGAAAGATACCATCAAAGTGCATGACAAGAGAGTTATGAAATCATCTGCTCCATGATAACAACCAGGATGAAGGACTGAGACTCCGTCACAAGCCACATGTAGAAAATGCAAAGGTATTTTGATCGTCTGCTAAATCTTAATGTGAACTTCCCTGGGGAGCTTGCAATAGATAGCATTTTTGCACTCCTTACCCTCGTGCTATGATCATTTCCGCATGACATACCACATGAATAAGGAAGAAGTCACACTCAGCAAACTTCAGGGACTCCTCAATACCGCAGAAACAGGTCTTAAAGGTAAGTCGGTTTTTAACACTCCTACTCCTACTCCAAACTCCGCACATGTCTTGGCAATCGGGAAAGGTAGAGGGAAGAAGAGGAAGAGCTCTTCGAAGGGTACAAAGGCTAGGACCCTTGATGGCTCTTTTTCAATTGGAACCAAGAAAGGTTTCATCGCTCCTTCTTCTGACCTAAAAGAGGCTGAATGTTTCTATTGCCATGAAAAGTTGCATTGGAAGCGGAACTACCCAAAGTACCAGCAAGATGTGAAGGATGGGAAAGTTAAACCCAACCATGCAGGTATTTACACTATCTTATCTAATAACTCACCCTATTCTAACTCTGGGGTCCTTGATACCGTTGCAGTATTTGTCCGGCTGATATCTAGAATAGAGGATTATATGATCACTTATCTTAAATGGCGTATCATCATCTTCTCAGTTCCGAGAGACCTTGAAAGAGCTACGATTGTTGATCGGTTCTTGAAATCATACTTGTAGTTATAGTTATTAGACTTATCCAAGTGGGAGACTGTTGGATAAGGTCTCTAAGTCCATAATTATTTCTAATATGTACTTGACCCGACCCGGCATGGTGCATTTGGGTTGCATGGCATCATGCATTTGGATAGACTAAATGAGAGAAATAACACTTGTGGTTTATTAATATGTTATAAGTTCTAATATATTAATAGTATTGTTTAATTAGTATTGATCAAGTATTAATTTGGAATTAATTAAGTGATCAAAAGATGACTAATTAAATATATGGGTTGATTATGTAAATCATCCATAACTTGTATAGTGGGCTAAAAGGCTCCATGGATTATCAAGTTAGGTTAAACCCATAGGATGCTCCATGGATGCTCCATGGGAGTTACAAACCCATGGGTCATGGAAATGAAGAGTCATGACACATTAGGGTTTACATGGTGTAACCCTAGATGTGTCACACTATATAAGGAACATGTTATCTACCAAAATCGGCTACACTAAGAACACAAGAGGGCTAGGCCAATTTTACAAGTGTGTGCATTCTCTCAAAAGTCATTCCAAAGGCATTTGGTGTTGTGTGAAGCATTTGAGGCATCACACTTAGGGTAGGCTCACAAGGTTTTCAAGGAATCAAAATCAACTACAAGGTATGTTATTCTAGCAATCCTTTTAGGATAAAAGTTCCCCATGTATGCTAGATAGGATTATGAACCTTGGAAATCGTATTTTGCATGTATTTTAGACAAACGTAGATCCAAGGTTTATTAGGGTTGCATGTACACTTTGGAAATGTTAGAATGCTCATAACTCATCAACTAATCCCAAGAAAGCAGACCCCCGATCTCATCTCAAAGCAACCGCACCGCAAAAACCCTTTTGTGCATTTTTACGCTGCCATACCCATCAACAAGAAAACCATAATCTTCTAGACTCTTGTCGGAACTACATGCCATCCCTAAAAATCATATGATCACTCTCTATTTCCTCCGATTGCGGAAAGATAGAAGTACATAACTGTAACGCCCGTGTTTCTAGGCTAGGCATTAATATTGACATAATGGTCTAGGCTAACCTTTGTAACTCATTTAGAAGAAATGAAAAGGAATTATGTGAATTTTATGTTTTATGCTTAATTATTAGCATTTAATTAATTAAGAATAAAAACGAACGTCAAAAATTAAATTTTAGATAAAGCCAATATCTTTACATAAAGTTGTAGTGGTCGAAACAAGGATTTCGGGGATATAAAGAATGTCGAAATCTGAGTTATAACAAAGAAGTTATGACTTGTCGAAGTTTCGCGACAAAACCGGCACGGTGCTGAATGTCGTAAAAAGTGAGTTTTTGATAAACTACTTTTTAGCCTTAGTGATGTAAACGAAAGTCGTAGTATTCGTTGAACTGAGAAGTTCGATAAAAAGAACGCCTAAATCTGACTTCGTATGAGGAAGTTATGATTTTTTGAAATTTCAGCTTAGCAGTAGACAGCTAAAAACTCGAATTTTAGATCGAGTGATTTTTAGCAGACACAACCTAAATGAGAATCGAAGGTCTCGTCATTTATAGCACAATGGTAAAAAGTCTGACGAAAACGGACGTCAGATGAAGAAGTTATTAATTTTTAATGGATTTTCTGTCACGGTCTGTTAAAAATAATAATATAAAAATTAAAGCCAAAATTAGCCGACGAAGTCTAAACGGAAGTTGTAGAGCGTAATTTTAGCTACGCGTGCATATAAAGAACGTCAAAAACGGAGCACGTATGCAAAATTTATGGATTTTAGAAGTTTTGGCGCGAAAATCGAGAAAATTCCCATAGTCACGAGTTGCCATGTCACCCTCGGTGAAAAAGTGCCACGTGTCCAAAATTGATGAGTCATGCGAGCCACGTGTCCAAAATTGATGAGTCACCTCGCATGAACAGTAGCCACGTGATCCTCGCATGCAACCCACGTGATCCGACCCGCGTGTAGGCTTCTGATTCGATCAAGGAGGAGGCCCAATCCGAACTGAGCATCTGTCCGAACCAAGGCTGCTGACCAATCCAAAGCTCGTAGCTAGTCCGAGCCTCGCACCGCCTTAGCCTCCGAACCTCGCAGACTGCGACGCGTGTCTACTTCTCGCTGCTTCGGGTCCTAACCTCGGACCTATATATAGAAGGCTTGCGAGAGCTTCCGGGTACTTTTAGAAAATTGGCAATTTTGGCCCCCTTTTCAATATTTTGGCTATTCTCACATCCCCCGAAGCCCCGGTATCGATTATAAATGAGAATCTAAGATCTCGTCATTTATAGCACAATTGTAAAATGTCTGACGAAAACGGACGTCGGATGAAGAAGTTATGAATTTTTAACGGATTTCCTGTCCCGGTCTGTTAAAAATAATAATATAAAAATTAAAATTCAAAATTAGCCGACGAAGTCTAAACGGAAGTTGTAGAGCGTAATTTTAGGTACGCGTGCATATAAAGAACGTCAAAAACGGAGCTCGTATGCGAAAGTTATGGATTTTAGAATTTTTGGCGCAAAAATCGAGAAAATTCACATAGTCACGAGTTGCCACGTCACCCTCGCTGAAAAAGTGCCATGTGTTTGAAATTGATGAGTCATGTGAGCCACATGTCCAAAATTGATGAGTCACCTCGCATGAACAGTAGCCACGTGATCCTCGCATGCAACCCACGTGATCCGACCCATATGTAGGCTTCTGATTCGACCAAGGAGGAGGCCCAATCTGAAGCGAGCATCTGTCCGAACCGAGGTTGCTGACTAATCCGAATTAGATGATGGGTAGATGAATTAGATGATGTGTGATGAAATAAAAGTGATGAGAGGTATCGATGTTTAAGATGATCTAGTCATCTAGCAGAGTATAGACAGTGGCCACAGACTATTTTAAATAGCCCAATGGAACGTTAGTAGACTTTTAATCGGTACGTATGTTTAAACTATATGTTCATTAGGTAATTTTGAACTATGTGTTCATACATTAGTTCTTCCTTTTGACACTATTACGTGTCGGGGTACGGGAGCGTACGGGAGTACTTTATCAGTATTTTCCCTATACTTTTATTTGGAAGAGCTTTGGAGTCTTTGTTCTTTTATGAAGTAATTGGACAAGCTTCATGAGCTAGTGATATAAATCATGAGTTAAATAGTGGGTGTGTGATGAAAAGTGAGTTGGATAGATGAGATGATCAGTGATATAGATCATGAGTTGAAAGTGAGTGGTGAAATATGGGAAAAGCTTTTACACAGATGTTGGCGTGAGTGGTGCAATATGAGAAAAGCCCTTACCCAAAGTTGACCCCTGTCATTCAGCAGAGTAGGGATGAAAATCATGGACTGTTTTGATGGTCTGTGGAAGACTAGCAGGCTCGTAACCTGTAGGTGTTAATGGACTTAAGTGTTCATTCGCTGTACTCTAAAACCCCATCATTCAGCAGAGTAGGGATGACAACCATGGACTGTTTTGATGGTCTGTGGAACACTAGCAGGCTCGTAACCTGTAGGTGTTAATGGACTTAAGTGTTCATTCGTTGTACTCTATTCCCCTCATGAGTGCCTTTAGGGCATGTAAGGTTGGGGAAAATCCCTTAGTATGTTCATCAGCTGTATGGAAAACCCATTGACAGGTATTGCGGGGAAACCCCATGGGAAATACCGTCGAGGAATAAGAGCTATGGACTTAGTATATAGAAAACCCATTGACATGTAATGCGGGGAAAACACCCGTGGGAAATACCGTCGATGAATAAGAGCTATGGACTAGCACATGGCGACGATGTGACTTCGTGCCTATTTGACATAAATTGCTGAAGGAAAGCAATGTTGTCACTCTGATGTTTGTTTTATTTGACGTAACTTGCTGAGGAACCCCCAAAGCAATGTTGTCACCCCTAGTGATAATTCGTAGGCTAGGTCCCTTATGATAGTTGTTTTAGGTACGTAAAGTGAGGATAATGGGAATGGGTAATTAGGGTTATTTTGGTTGATGAAATTAATAAATTTATTGTTGATTGAGAACTTAATAAGTTTATTATTTATTATGGGTTGAAAACCCTATATGCTCACCAGGCTCCCAAGCCTGACCCACTCAGTTTATTTGTATCACAGGTATCGATACGAAGTTGCTTTACACTGAGAGATTAAAAGAGAAGTAGATCACTAGTGTAAATGAATGTAAGTTTTTTTATGCTTATGTTTTTATATTGACAATGACGTCCCAATGGTTTAAGTGAATAAAATACATTTCTTCGGAAATGATTTGATAACATAGTTATCATGTTTATCTGGGAACAAATTCCGCAACATTTTTAATCAAATGATTACTCTGAAATTATTTTAAAAGCATAAATTAAATCGGTCTTTTCTGGCCGTGAAATTGGGGATGTCACAGTTGGTATCAGAGCATTAGTTTAAGCGAACTAAGAAATTGTAGAATTTCTAGACTTGAACTTAGAATGCTAAGTGATGATTGTGAGTTGAGTGTGTCTATTATATTTTAGGTAGTACACCTAAATTGAGACGAACACTAGTTTATTTTAGGAAGGGTGCCGAAAATGCTTTTATGTGCTAAATGTTTTTGTGTTATAGCTATAATGATGCTATTATTTGTTCGGATCTATGTTCTGTTGCCGACCGGATCTGGAAACCTTATGTGTGTAGGATTCTAAGCGTATGATTACGAGATTAGAACTAACATGTAAACATTTCGAAGTGATAAGGAGATTTATAAGTTTATCGTAAATAAAGCTTTCTTATCTTAAATTCTCACCCGGTACACCAAACGTCTGCTTGGGTGTACAAAAAGTTATGGTGGAGACTCGTAGAGAATTGAGTAAATGGAGGAAATGAAAAGCTTATGATAGTGAATGATACCTATCGAAAGATATCGTAAGAGTGGTATCTTGCCTTTAGCATTTGTCTAATAAAATAACGGAACGTTTAGAGGGATAGTGTACGTCTGAAGTACACCTTCGATTGACAAGATGATGGAATGGTTGATGTAATTCTTGAAGTTGTCCCATCGTCTGGAATTTCCATTACCAACCAAGTTGAAGTTGAGTTGATCATTGAAGATACGCGTGAAAGAAGTCCTAGTAGAATCTAGGAAAATTTTATGATTAATTGGACACATTTGGCGAGACAAGACTTGGGACGAGTATGAGTATGTGTGAATAGTAGTAGAGATCTATACTACTGGGAGCACAAGACTCACACTTGGATCAGGGAAAGTCACATGGTTACCAAGGAACTCGTAATTGATTCCGTCTTATTCTAGTCTGTCGTTACCATCGTTTCGGTAATGATTAAGAAGATGATTGTTATTCCGACCCTAGTGGTCATATCGAATTGAGTCCGACTACGATGAGTTGGTTATGTGGTTCAGAGAACTAAGTTCGATGTAGCAGTTGACTTAAGTCGAATTAAAGTAAAGGCTGATCAAAGCGATCAATAGAAGTATCGCATTCGTTGTTATTGAAGTTGGGTTAGGTTGTATTCTGACCCAAAGGGATGAAGTGATAGCATATGCACTGAGGCAACAACGTTGGCTAGAGTTACTCAAGGGCTACGACTGTGAGATACTTTACCACCCTGGTAACGCACGTATTGTTGCTAATGCTCTCAGTCGGAAGGTGAATCTTGAAAAGAAAAGGCCAAGAGCGTTGACAATTGAAGTTGTCTCTATAATTATGGGAAGTATAAAAGAAAGCTCAAGAGGAAGCTTTAGAGAAAAATGACCGAAAGAAGGAACGTTTGGGATAAAACGTTGGTGTTTGATACAAACAGTCAAAGACTGAAGGTATTCAAAGATAGGATTTTGGTACCTAAGATGGGAGGAGTAAGAGGATTTCTGATGGAAGAAGCTCACAAAACCATGTACTCGATTCATCCCGACAATATGAAAATGTATAGGGATCTAAAACCCTATTACTAGTAGCCGACGATGAAGCTCGAAGTTGCTAAATTATGTGGCTGAGTGTGTAACTTATGCTAGGGTTAAGGCACAACATCAGAAACTATATGGGAGTTTAGATCCTTTACCTGTACCCATGGGTAAATGGGAAGGTATCACTATGGATTCTATGACTAAACTGCCCAGAACAAGGAACAGTCACGACATGATTTGGGTGGTTGTTGATCGCTTCACTAAGAGTGCGCATTTCATAGCATCCAACGAGAAATGGTCTATGGATAAACTTGCGAATTCTTATGTGAAGGAAAGTGTGAGGCTTCATGATGTTTCGTTAACGATTGTATCCGATCGTGACAGCCGTTTTACCTCAAGGTTTTGGAGGAGTCTATAAGAGGAATTGGGTACCAAGTTGTGTTTGAATACAGCTTACCATCCGCAAACCGATGGTCAGAGCGAATGAACGATTCAAACATTGGAGGATATGCTGAGAGCATGTACCCTAGAATTTCAAGGTAACTGGGATGAACACTTACCTCTAGTAGAATTCACCTATAATAATAGTTTCCACTCAAGCGTTAACATGGCACCTTATCACACTTTGTATGGGGAAAAATGTCGGATGCCATCATGTTGGCTGGAAGCTGAGGAAAAGCAGTTTATGGGACTTGAAATAGTCCATTAGATTGCTGAAAAGTTGTAAGTGATTAGGGAAAAAGATGTTAGCTGCTCAAAAGAGCAATGCTGACAAGAAAAGACAACCGATATCATTCGAAGTCGGAGATTCGGTTTCACTTAAAGTCTCGTCGTGGAAGGGACTTATAAGATTTGGTAGAAGGGGAAAGTTGAGTCCAAGGTTTATTGGACCATTCAAAGTTCTTCAGAAGATCGGGAATCAAGCTTACAAGCTAGAATTACCAGAAGAACTGGAGGGTATTCATAACACCTTTCATGTGTGTTATTTGAGAAAGTTCACGGGAGATGTGCCCGACATAATTCCAATTTCTGAGTTATGGTTGGATGAAAACAAGAGGTTGATTGAAGAACCTGAGGCAATCGTTGACCGTAAGACTAAGAAGTTGTAATGTAAGAGATTCGATTTAGTGTCTGTACATTGGAAACATATAAATGGGCCAAATCCCACCTGGGAAACGGAGAGTGACATAGTGAGGCGCTACCCGTAGTTGTTTGTCATTGTGTGATTCCGGGGACATAATCATCATAATGGGGAGAGAGTTGTAACGCCCTTGTTTCTAGGCTAGGCATTAATATTGACATAATGGTCTAGGCTAACCTTTGTAACTCATTTAGAAGAAATGAAAAGGAATTATGTGAATTTTATGTGAATTATGTGTTTTATGCTTAATTATTAGGATTTAATTAATTAAGAATAAAAATGAGCGTCAAAAATTAAATTTTAGATAAAGCCGATATCTTTAGATAAAGTTGTAGTGTTCGAAACAAGGATTTCGGGGATATAAAGAATGCCGAAATCCGAGTTATAACGAAGAAGTTATGACTTGTCGAAGTTTCGCGACAAAACCGGCACGGTGCTGAATGTCGTAAAAAGTGATTTTTTGATAAACTACTTTTTAGCCTTAGTGATCTAAACAAAAGTCGTAGTATTCGTTAAACCGAGAAGTTCGATAAAAAGAACACCCAAATCTGACTTCGTATGAGGAAGTTATGATTTTTCGAAATTTTAGCTTAGCAGTAGACATCTAAAAACTCGAATTTTAGATCGAGTGATTTTTAGCCGACACAACCTAAACGAGAATCGAAGGTCTCGTCATTTATAGCACAATGGTAAAAAGTCTAACGAAAACGGACGTCGGATGAAGAAGTTATGAATTTTTAACGGATTTCCTGTCCCGGTTTGTTAAAAATAATAATATAAAAATTAAAGTCAAAATTAGCCGATGAAGTCTAAAGGAAAGTTGTCGAGCGTAATTTTAGCTACGCGTGCATATAAAGAACGTCAAAAACGGGTCTCGTATGCGAAAGTTATGTATTTTAGAAGTTTTGACGCGAAAATTGAGAAAATTCGCATAGTCACGAGTTGCCACGTCACCCTCGCTGAAAAAGTGCCACGTGTCCGAAATTGATGAGTCATGCGAGCCACGTGTCCAAAATTGATGAGTCACCTCGCATGAACAATAGCCACGTGATACTCGCATGCAACCCATGTGATCCGACCCGCGTGTAGGCTTCTGATTCGACCAAGGAGGAGGCCCAATCCGAACCGAGCATCTGTCCGAACCGAGGCTGCTGACCAATCTGAAGCTCTCAGCTGGTCCGAGCCTCGCACCTCCTTAGCCTCCGAACCTCGCAGACTGCGACGCGTGTCTGCTTCTTGCTGCTTCGGGTCCGAACCTCGGGCCTATATATAGAAGGCTAGCGAGATCTTCCGGGTACTTTTAGAAAATTGGCAATTTTGGCCCCTTTTTCAATATTTTGGCTATTTTCACATCCCCCGAAGCCCGGGTATCGATTATAAGCCCTGGAGTACGCCACGAAGTGCCCGTGAAGCCCGGAAAATTTATTTTTTTGGTTTTGAAGCCCGACCTTTCGCAGAGCCCGGTTTCTCAATAAAACTCCCGGTTTTATTAGAAACGATCGTTTTAGGAAACGAATTGCTGCCCGATTTTCATTAAATCAAGTGAGTGTATAGTCACTTTCACCTTACACATAGATATGAAGTATTTACCTTAAAATACGTGCTATGTGTAAATATATTAATTGTTTATTTGCAGTTACTGTTGAATTGATATTTTATACAAGTTTTAAACTGTATATATATTTTATCTACAAATATGTTGGGTAAAACATGGGTAGATGAATTAGATGATGTGTGATGAAATAAAAGTGATGAGAGGTATCGATGTTTAAGATGATCTAGTCATCTAGTAGAGTATAGACAACGACCACAAACTATTTTAAATAGCCCAATAGAACGTTAGTAGACTTTTAATCGGTACGTATGTTTAAACTATATGTTCATTAGGTATTTTTGAACTATGTGTTCATACATTAGTTCTTCCTTTTGACACTATTACGTGTCGGGGTACGGGAGCGTACGGGAGTACTTTATCAGTATTTTCCCTATACTTTTATTTGGAAGAGCTTTGGAGTCTTTGTTCTCTTATGTAATGATTGGACAAGCTTCATGAGCTAGTGATATAAATCATGAGTTAAATAGTGGGTGTGTGATGAAAAGTGAGTTGGATAGATGAGATGATCAGTGATATAGATCATGAGTTAAAAGTGAGTGGTGAAATATGGGAAAAGCTTTTACCCAGATGTTGGCGTGAGTGGTGCAATATGAGAAAAGCCGTTACCCAAAGTTGACCCCCGTCATTCAGCAGAGTAGGAATGACAATCATGGACTGTTTTGATGGTCTGTGGAACATTAGCAGGCTCATAACCTGTAGGTGTTAATGGACTTAAGTGTTCATTCGTTGTACTCTAAAACCCCCGTCATTCAGCAGAGTAGGGATGACAACCATGGACTGTTTTGATGGTCTGTGGAACACTAGCAGGCTCGTAACCTGTAGGTGTTAATGGAATTAAGTGTTCATTCGTTGTACTCTATTCCCCTCATGAGTGCCTTTAGGGCAAGTAAGGCTGGGGAAAACCCCTTAGTATGTTCATCAGCTGTATGGAAAACCCATTGACAGGTATCGCGGGGAAACCCCGTGGGAAATACCGTCGAGGAATAAGAGCTATGGACTTAGTATATGGAAAACCCATTGACATGTATTGCGGGGAAAACACCCGTGGGAAATACCGTCGATGAATAAGAGCTATGGACTAGCACATGGCGACGATGTGACTTCGTGCCTATTTGACATAAATTGTTGAAGGAAAGCAATTTTGTCACTCCGATGTTTGTTTTATTTGACGTAACTTGCTGAGTAACCCCTAAAGCAATGTTGTCACCCCTAGTGATAATCCGTATGCTAGGTCCCTTATGATAGTTGTTTTAGGTACGTAAAGTGAGGATAATGGGAATGGGTAATCTGGGTTATTTTGGTTGATGAAATTAATAAATTTATTGTTGATTGAGAACTTAATAAGTTTATTATTTATTGTGGGTTGAAAACCCCATATGCTCACCAGGCTCCCAAGCCTGACCCACTCAGTTTATTTGTATCACAGGTATCGATACGAAGTTGCTTTACACTGAGAGATTAAAAGAGAAGTAGATCACTAGTGTAAATGAATGTAAGTTTTGTTTATGCTTATGTTTTTGTATTGACAATGATGTCCCAATGGTTTAAGTGAATAAAATACATTTCTTCGGAAATGATTTGATAACATAGTTATCATGTTTATCTGGGAACAAATTCCGCAACACTTTTAATCAAATGATTACTCTGAAATTACTTTAAAAGCATAAATTAAATCGCTCTCTTCTGGCCGTGAAATTGGGGATGTCACAATAACCCCTGTCAATGATAGTGACATCCTAATCCATCCGCCAATCACTTAATCTTCGACTACAATCCTTGAGCCATTCATCACACTCACTTACTTATTGAGTCCCACGAATCAACTGTCACTACTTGATAAAGGCCCTCCAGACCTTAGAATCGACTACGTTCCATGTTTCTTCAACATTGAAACCCAACAGACATGACCGTTGAGGACTGAACAATCATCTGACCCATCCTCAACCTGGACGATCATACCCGATAAACCGATAAAGGCAAAAATACTTCGCGTCGAATCATGGTGCCAAACCATGCCACCTTCATTAACCAGTTCCTTATAATCCCCTAAATATTCCTCAAGTTGAGTATGGATCTTGTGCTTCTAATAGTATGGTCCCGTTACTACCTTCTACACCTATCCATACTTTCCTCATGAATCATCTCGAGTACTCTAAGTAACCACTCTTGTCCGAATTCGTCCTATCCATTATTATACACCCGTTCTCTAATAAATACCCATCCCTAAACAATGTAGGCCAACCCAATACAACACATCCTAGGCTCTCCTAGGTTCCCGACCTCACCCTGCCATCAGCTGTTGAAGAACTCCCAATAATGCCAGTTAACTACTTCATGAATATAATCACATGCATCAAAGATTAGATAATCTTTCAAGTGAAAGACTCATCCCTATAACGGTTAGACTCAAACGAGAGTTATGCAGTAGGGTCAAATACGTCACTCGGAGATTATTTAACCTATGCCACATGTGACTTAACATATTCACTTAATAGTTCACTCAATCATCATCAGTCCACAAAGCACAAAACAACCAACATTCGTGCAGTAACACTCCAAGTCAAAGCCAAAATAGAGTACATCTCTTTCTTACTTCCTACTAAGAAAGATTTCAAATCTAGCATAACATCCAATTCCTCTTAGGCTACAATGCATCACATATCAGGCCAATCCATCCACTAAACATTTCCGTAACTAAGAGACATGAAATGCATTATTGATTTAACTAAACAACTCGGGATGATTCTAGCGATAAGCATCCCGTCCCACCCAGGCTAGAACCCTGAAAAAGACCGATGTACCTAGGGCAACCACCACACTAATCCCCGCCATCAGTTGTATAAGGAACTCCTCCTAAGATCCTCTAACTAGCTCACAAATACAATTACATATCGCCGACACCAGATAATTCTTCGAATGAAAGTTCTCACACTACAACGGTTGGACTCAAACAAGAGTTGCGCAATAGAGTTAAAACCTAACCTTCTGAAATTATCTAGTCTTAACAATATGTAACTTAATATACTCGCTTACTAGTTAGCTGAGGTTAATGGAAACTCATACAAGCACAAAGCAAGCAACATTCGAGCATTGAATAATCGGAACAAGCTTAACCTAAATAGGCCATCCTATTACTGACTGATCAGTACTAGAATGCAAGTCTACATGATTATACAGTAGACATATAAAAGCACCTCTCCTAGCATTCTATCATCCAAATCCTGAGCAGATCCTTATCCCTATATAGCATACGATTCACAGATTCATAAATCAAATCATATCATAAAACATGATGGGTATTTTGGCAAAACTTACTTGAGGTCAGTCGATTGCATGAAACACACCCTTGTTTTTACTAGAAAACCCATTTAAAAAAACATTTCATTTTGAAAAATCTACCAAACCCTCAGTTTGAATTCTGACACACCCGAGAGTATTCCCAAATCCCTCAAACTAAGGCTCTGATAACCAAGTGAAACATCCTAAAAATAAGACAAAAAAATTAATTTTTAAATTGATAAAACCATTATCAAAAATATCATGAAAACCATAATGAATTAGAGTGTATCAATAAATATCCAACTACATTAGAGTAATACAAAAGGTGGAACAATATGTTGTGTGCACTACAATCATCCCGGGCACTTCCCTTTCGAAATAGAAGTACCTGAAACATAAACTGAAATCCATGAGCACAAAGCTTAGTGAGTTTCCTCTAAATACCACATACCATACATATAAAACATATAATGGGCCCCGCTCGGCATCAAGCCCCGCTCGGTAAACAAATATGCCACTCATCAGGCTCCACCAGACATCGGGCCCCGCCTGGTATACATATAAACATATAAACATATAATCATACAAACACATGCGATAATCACAAAGATAATAGCAAACACAATAGTCATCAGGCCCCGCCCCACATCGATCCACGCCTGGTAAACATATACACATAACACATGCAAGAGTCATGCAAGCAACTAGCATACTAACATATCAAACCATGGGCCGACATTGGTACCTTCGACCCGCTAAACACAGCGATGAAACTTACCTCACAGTCTGAAAGAATAGTTGCACCGATCACTGCTCTAAAAGTTTCTCTATCGGTTACTAATACAATTAACAGGAACCTAAGTCTCAAACTATTATCAAACTACCTAAAAGGTCCACAGGTTAAACTTGGTGAATCCTGGTTAAAGTCAAAGTCAATATTGAAGGTCCAAAAGTCAATATTTACTTCCCAGCAGAGTACGCCCTACGAACCTAGAGAGTAAGCCTAGTGTACTTTGATGTTGACCAAAATCGGGGTGCTGACCGCATACGTGCAACTTACTACCATTTACACCCAAAATACACAGCCTAGTCGTAAAACTCCATTAAGAGCTTATTCCATTAAGCCCTTATGTCCAAAATTTAGATCTAAGCCTAAAATGATATCCTACATCATAAAGTTTCCAAGTTTATGACTTTGCATGGCTATAAAATGCTTAATGACCAAAACCCTAAGTTCTAAACCCAATAAGACATCACAACTCTTGTATCGAAGGGATGGAAGGCCAAGATCACATTTTTATGGTTCATAATAGTTCCATAATGGATAAAGTTTCCAACTTTATCCATTATAATCGTCCTAACAAACAAGATCTAGTCTTTAAGTCTCAAAGGGGGGCCAAAAGTGTATATTTTTCAACTTAATCCATTAATTCCAAGTCTCCAACCTTCAAATCTGAATCAAAATGATCTTTAGATGGATAAAGTTTCCAACTTTATCCATAACATGGTCACAAAATTTCAAGATCTAAACTTTATGCACTTAAAGTGACCTAAAGCTCATAACTCCCAAAAGTAGCTAGATCTAACAATTTCATCATCAAGATTCAAACTTTATACCTCTGTAAGAAAGATCAAGCTGTGTATAGTTAGGATCTACAAGCTCCAATTCAACCAAAACTTCGTCAATGAGTCTTTCTCCAAGGTGCAACAAGAACAATCCAAAGCACTTCAAAACACCTTCTTTTTGCTCACAAGGCTCAATCTAGAGTTAGGGTTAGAAGAGAGGGTGTTGGAGAGGTGGAGGTTGAGAATGGAGTGGGTTAGGGGAAGTTAAGGAGCTTAAATAGGGCTCAAAACACAAAAATTGGGTTTGGGCACTGATCGTGTACGTCCATCATACTCAATTTACGCCCACCGTACATGGCTACCCCAAAAATCGTCCTAAGTTCAAACGGTCGTAACTTCTTCATTCCAACTCCATTTTTGACGTTCTTTATATCCACAGAAAGGTATTGAAGAGCTCTACAATATTATCTAAATATATTGGACTAAAAAACTTCTCGAACAAAAATCCATATTTCATGCAAGAACATGACCTATGACTTTTCCATTTCTACCCTTCGACCCAAAACGCAATTCAAGGGTTAAATCTCTTAGCCAACATTACCTCCTTCCATAAGGAATAAACTTTGCCTCCTTATGTAACATCCTGACTCTCAGGTATAAAATTTAATTAATTTACATTCATATTGTCAGAGCAACTCGACGAGTTGGAGGCCCCAAATCGCTCAGTAGAGGGATAAATGGTCGTGTGATTTTTTAGAGTCTACTCGACGAGTTGGTGGACCCCAACTCGACAAGTAGGAGATGAGTGTGAAAACCCAAATTTCCAGGGTTTGTGCCAATTTAAAGGACCTTAAGCCTTCATTTCCACCTCCATTATCATTTTGACACTAAGAGATACCCTAAATGAGTTGTAGTCGTTGTGTGTATGTGTGTGTGTGAAAGAGAGAGAGAGAGAGAGAGAGAGAGAGAGAGAGAGAAAGGGAAAGAGTTTTTTGTTCTAGTGCATTTTTGAAAGGGGATTGAAGAGCAAAAGGGCTTGGAACGAGAAGAAGCCTCTGGATCCGATGTTCTTTCAGTACTAGCTGCTTTTTGGAGGTAAAAAGCTTTCACCTTGATCATTTTTAGTTAGATCTCGTCATTAGGTAGTCTAGGGCTATTTCCATCATTTCTTTGGGTCCTTAAGTTGTTTGATCTTGTCATGGAGTTGAGACTTCAGAATTGTACCATATGAGGTCCCTTAGGCCTAAAGATTCAAGCCTTATCAAGCTAATGACCAACTTTCATGCATTAAACCCTCTATAGAGATTGTTTTGGCATTTTGAGCCCTAGATGCCATGCATGGACGTAAAGCTTTCAGCTTCACGTAATACTTCAGCCTTAGAAGTCTAGATCTAGAGTATGAGGCATTAGTTCTACTTAAAAACGTTTGAATGGGAGAATGGACTGAAGGGACTCGACGAGTTGATTAGCCAACTTGATGAGTTAGCTAGGGTTTTCCCTGATAGTCTGGACGCGCTACAACTCGACGAGTTTATGAGACAACTCAACAAGTTGAGTTGGATTTTCCCGATACTTCAAAGAGAACAAAAGAACTCGACGAGTTGCATAGGTGCACTCAACATTTTCACATTTTCGAATGTAGAGAGAAATATTGATGCAAAAAAAAAAAAAAAAAAAAAAAAAAAAAGCTTAAACATAATGCCATTAGGCACAACATGTTCATCAAGTCACCATGCCACACACGGTTTCCTAATTATAACAATTTACTTGAAAGTATATTACTCTAATTTGGATAAGTTTTTTATTGTATAAATACTTGCAATTATCTTATTTCAAATTTCAAATAATAAAATAATTACGCCTCCAATAACATATAAATAACTACATCAACATTTCATGTTTGAAAAAAAAGGCATACATGGCCTTGTGTAAAAAAACTAACATAAACAGTATTTTGTGATGGACGTACAAATGGTCACTATTAAAAAAAATAATAACAAATTTATATTTTCTTTATGAATTATTGACCATGTGACCGAAACCGTCCTAAAATATAAAACTTAATCATGCATTTAAATATAGATCATATATCTACAAAAAAAAAAATATAAGATGATAAACAATAGCTTTTTAACTATGGATCTATAGACTTCATGATATACTTCATTTTTAACTAATACAACTTATTCACTCAACCACATTAACATGCACATAAAAATCCATAAAGTTGAAAAATAAGAGAATTAACTCACATACATAAAGAATTAATTCTAAATGTATATGAAGTTATAACAAACTTCAAAATGTTATTGTTTAGTCATCCGGTATCATTATCATTATCAACATGAGCATTAAGCACTATGTGATTCTTATTCTTAAATAATTAAACTTAAAAAGAGTAAGAATACCATTACAATTTATAAAAATAAGTAAAATATAGATAAAAAGCATATGTTTCTTTTCATGCCGTGATATTTTTTTGTTGGATGCAAACAACATCATACAATAACTAAGAAATCTGAATAGTATTTGACAACAAAATATATACAAAAATATATAATTTTATCACTTTAGAGGTGAACAATTTATTAAAAATAATATATTTTATATATTAATATTGAAACAATTACATTAAAAAGGCTATATAAATATACAAAATAGCTAATTGATGGATAAGTACAAGATGACAATAGATCAATCCATGGCCTTGCAAACCACCCATGAAATCTCGAGCATATAATAAGAAAATTTGTTGAGACTCCATCCATATGAATGGATAAACCCAAATGTATGCGACACTTGAACACTAAAGGAGTTTAAATCATTTTCAAAAAGGTTTCTTGCATAATTTAGAATAAACCTCCTTTGACAAGTAGTCGTCAAATTAACATTTTAAAAGACATTTGCAACAATTATAAATTATCAAATTTGCTTTTGGAAAGTCAACTACGATATCAATCCAAATCATATATATATATATATATATATATATATATATATATATATATATATATATATATATATATATATATATATATAAAAATTATATATATATATATATATATATATATATATATATATATATATATATATATATATATATATATATATAAATTATCAAATTTGCTTTTGGAAAGTCAACTACGATATCAATCCAAATCATATATATATATATATATATATATATATATATATATATATATATATATATAGAGAGAGAGAGAGAGAGAGAGAGAGAGAGAGAGAGAGGTAGGTCCAAATGTGGATTGACATCTATTGTGTGGTCGTGTGGATAATGTTATTTTGTGAAAATGACAAAGAATATATATTGTTTGATAATATGAATACGGTCAATCTTACATAACTATTATTATTATCACACATTCTCACTAATTAAATCGTCTATAAAGTTATTATAGACTTTTTATTATTATTCTCATTCTTCCAGAATGTTGTCAGAATGTTTATTGAGTCGTATTCTGTAAGAATGAAAATGAGTAAAAAACGATGTGTGAGAACAAAAATGAATAAAAATTAGTGAGAATGCATGAAAATGATGATATTTGTGTGAGGTTAAACATATTCACATTACTAAAAAATTTATTTTCTTAGTAATTCTCATAGAATAACGTTGTCCACACGTCCGCACAATAGTTGTTCATCCACATTATAACCTAGCCCTATATATATATATATATATATATATATATATATATATATATATATATATATATATATATATATATATATATATATATGGTAAATACTAACCTTTATCTTTTGATAAGTTGCGAATAAGTTCTTGAACGTCTTCCTTGCCTAAAGTATCTTTCAGGTATATGGCTAGAGAAGCCACTTCTTCAGGGGTAACTTTTCCATCACAATCCTTGCAAAGTCAACCGACCAGTCAACCTTACTCTAAATAACATAAATTAATATTATATATTTATATTAAAAAAATTATTTATTTAATAACCGACCTATCAAGAACTCACCATCACCAATTTTTTCATCCACATCATCGATACTTTCTCATGTTTTTACAAATTTCTTTCTCAAGTTTTTGTAGCATAGCATCAACCTAAAGTACAGTATCATATGTCGGTTATTAATTCTTACAGATGCAGAAGATAAAACAACCAAAGCTTCACCGACTTTGCAAAGTTGTTCTTGTTTTTCGAATGCTCTTGCTTGTTCTTGAATTTTTGAAGCTATTGGATTAATCATATCTTCTAATGCCACATGTTTGTTGATATCCATTGATTGCTTCATTTTAGCTCGTTGTTCTTATTCTTTCTCTTCTTCCTCCTGAAAAAGACAAAATGACAATTTTACCCTTAGATTAAGAAAAAAGGTAAAATTTTGGATGGAAGAGATGAGAAATAAGAACCTTGATGAGTTCCTCATGCATTTGAAAGAATTCCAATTTTCTTTCCTTTCTGAAAAAGAATCCTCAGAAGGAAATGAAGTAACACCAACAGTGTCCACAAACTAATCTGGCAATGAAGATAATGTGGTTCTCAGAATTTCTTTAGGCTTTAACTTCCTAGAAACAGTGAAGGGTCTATAAATAATCGATAAATTTTCAAAAATTAATATTGTGATAATTTATAGAAGGGTAAATGAACTATGATAATGCTTCGGCTTACTCTCACTACTGCTTTTGATCTTTGCTTCAGCTAGCCAAACTTTGTTCTATCCAACCTTATTTTATGAAAGAAAAAAAAGATCATGAGGACTGGTTAAGTTTTTAAATCATACTGTGATTTAAAAATTGAAACCATATCACTATTTAATAAAATCATCCTAATAATCTCAGCCCCTACGTTAACAAAGCACACAAAACTAATAATAAAATCATGCAATGTCTCAAAACATGGCGGTGGATGTCATTCCTCTGTTTGCTGGTTTCCTAAGATCAGCCTATCCAGAAATAATAGCTTCGTTCATATCAACACCTGAGTTTTGTAGTGCTTCTAAGAGAATTCATAAGAGAAGTCAGTAACATGAAATACCAGTTTTCCATATAAAGGTGGCTTTGAGACTTACCCTTGAGAATATACACTTGAATGGCTCTTATTGTGTCACTTCAATGATTAGCCCCTCTTGGTGATTTGCATTGGTTTATCACACATTACATTGGTAAGATATATTGGATCTGATCCACTCAACACGCAAGACCAATATCTGACGTCGTACTACCATTATTTGTATCTTCAGCTTTAAGGAAACCATTACAATCATGTTAGAGAAAGATGTGTTCTTTATGTAGTCCACTTTCCTTGAAAAAATGTGACCAAACCATGAAAACCTTCACATATAATGTTTTCATGTGAAATTCTCTCTATATTCTTAGCATTTTTGCACCAAATGCATATCAACTCATCATAGCTATCTCTAAAAGAGTCAATAAGAGACCAAAATAACCAAATATAAATAAAACTCACAAACCTTAACATTTCGATAATCACAGTTGGCATCCATTATAAATACACTTTGATCCTCATATCAAATGGGTATCCATTCTTATGATTGTAAACATTCATTACATAACCTATATAGATGGAAAACGTTATCTTAGTCCAAGAACAAATAACTACACCCAAATTGATTTATTTGAAACAAGTGAAGAGAAAGCTATTCCAAAATTCAAATCATTGCTTGTTGTTGAACCCATTTCGAGATATAAAGTAATAACCCAAAAAATGACAACAAAACATTGTAATTTGATGAATAAATCACCATATCAGACACACAAAGCATACCCGAAATTTGATTTCTTTAATAATCACATGCCACAGCTGATTTCAAGTCATCAAGGGTAAATCTGACGACCTCTCAACTTTTTTTCGAAATCAAAGTATAAAGGCTCAAAAGATTCATTTGTAGATAAAGATGGAAATAAAATAAATGGCTTATTCGAAATCAGGGAAAAAAGAACCAGACTAAGGAACCAACATCGAAGAAAAACCTTATTTTCTTTACTCCAAAAAATCAGCAATACCAACACATGTTGAAAACCCTATAAAGAATTTCAAAAAAAATTGTTATTTCATAAAAAATGATGGAATACCAAAATAGAGATCGAAGCAAATGAACCTAGAAGAAAAAAGGTGGAAAACCAAATAACTCATACCAAAATTAGAAAAAGAAACAAAGATTTAAACATAAATTAGAACATGATAAATGATTTTTATCATAATATCCCAAAAATCAAAGAGAAACCATCAATTAATCTTAACATTGTCGATGATAGTGACAATAACTTAAATTAGGGTTAAATACGCCTGATATGAGAGACGAAGCGGAGGGAGATGATTTGCTTTGTTGCAGATTAATTTGTTATCGATTATGCATGAGTTAGAAGAATATATGAAATCTATACAAGGCATCTGATTCAAATTCGGAGATTGCTCTCTGATTTTTTTCAATTAAGCCAATGATTTGTTAATGATTTTTGATTAGATGGGTTTCCACAGATAGATGGACATATTTTACGGTAGAAGGGCAAAAACGGAAAATCACATAGACATTTTAGGCGGGAAAAAAAGATTGGGAGCGCTGAGCATATGCCATGTGGCAAAATTGTACTTATTTATTAGATTAGGGATATATATATATATATATATATATATATATATATATATATATATATATATATATATATATATATATATATATATATATATATATATATGCTTCAATCCAATTTCCCCACCTTCGCACCGCCCGACATTTCTGTCGCCGACCAGGGGTGTGATAGGTTGGTCAAGATGCTTCCATTTTATTACTTCAAAATACAAATATATTCATGACACCATATAAGTCCTTTTCATGCATGCAATATAACAACCATCTTATCAAGAAAATAACAACCAATTGATTAAGGAAATAACAACTAACTTAACTTTAATATAGCCAAGGCATATCATAAAAACCTCCAACACAAAGTACACACATTCACCTAACACAAATTACATAGTTTCATCAAACAATAAATATAGAGTAACATGCTAAGAATGTATGAAAACTAAACAAAATCGCATAAAGGGGCCATATTTGACAAAATAAACAAAAAGTGAGGTCCTTATGATTAACTCACGGTTTTGAGAGGACAAAAAGAGTCATTTTTTAGTAAAAATGGATCTTTATGATATTCATGGTTTTAAAGGGGCCAAAAGTGTAAATTTTCACAAATGGGCTTCTAATTAGGCCTTCACGGTTTTATATGGGCTAAATATGTGCATTTTCACAAAAATTGGTTTTACTTAGCTACTTACGGTTGTCAAGGGCCTAAAAAGGTAATTATTGACTTTTTATGGATTAAATTGTCATTTTAAAGCAAACATGGGCCAAAAATGTAAATTTTCGGTTAAATGGGCTGAAAATGTAATTTCTATTAAATTTGGGCCAAAAACGTTATTTCTATCAAAAATGGGTTGAAAATGTCCTTTTATACAAATTGAGCCATTAAAAATAAACTTTCGGTTTTAATGGGCCTAAAGTGTCCTTTTTACCAAAAATGTGCCTTAATTGTAAAATCTACGGCTTATGGGCAAAGAATATCATTTTAACAACAAATGGGCCTTTTATGTCATTCTGGTAAATATTGGAGCTAAAACAAGCAATATAATAAAGACGGGCTAATCAAGGTTCTAAAAGGCGTGAGGTGTGGCATGGCGGCAAGGCCAAGCCTTAAGCTTAACGAGTTATGGCGAGCCATGGCGTTTTTCAATGCGTGATGTAAGACGACGATTTTGTATTAATTTATAATTATATTACCGCATAAATATAAATTTATATCAAATATACCTAGTTTTTAGAAGTGTTATATCAACAACTAATAATAGAAAGTTAATAAAAACACAACATTTGTATGTCCGATTAGAAAAGGTATAAAAAAGAGCAAAAAAACGTGTCTCAAACGAAAAAACACACGCCATAACGCGCCATGGCACGCCTTGCCATGCGTCACGCCTAACAGCAATGTTATGAAGCTTTTCATAACGGCGACGCCGCGCCTCACGCCATGGCGCGCCTTTTAGAACATTGGGGCTAATTACATCATTCTTATTTTTATTGGGCCTTGTCTACCCATTTTCATGTTATTGGGCCTTTGTGGTCCATTTACATGCTTATTGGGCTTGATACATTCGTTACATGTTTATTGGGCCTTAGTGGTTCATTTACATGCTTATTAGGCCTAATACATTCGTTACATGTTTATTGGGCCTTAGTGGTCCATTTACATGTTTATTGGACCTGCTACATTCATTACATGTTTATTAGGCCTTAGTGATCCATTTACATGCTTATTGGACCTGATACTTTCAATACATGTTATTGGGCCTTAGTGACCCCATTGACATGCTTGATTGGTCTTGTATACTCATTTCATGTTCATTGGGCCTTATAACCTAAATACATACACAGAAACATTATTTTGAAACTGTAAACAATGTGATACACTGTTTGCGTAAATTTAGTTAAGGTTCTTGTGAGATGTTCTCTCATTCGTACCTACCTAGTGTACAACCTTAAGTCTTGTAGTTATAACCCGAGTCTCCTGGAGGGAGAGTAAGAGTTTGTGTATAGATCTATACGGGGTTGATAGCCTCGCACCTGAGCTGTTCGCTACAACTAGACTAGGCCAGTCTAGGGTGACAAACGTCTTACCTTAAACAAGCGACGACTGAAAAACATCATGACATGCAGATCAATCATATCAAGTATGGTTATAATGACTCACATAGAAATTAACTCCACTGTAAAATTTATGGAATACATGTACATTTCTATAGTTACAATTCTATACAAACACCATTTTACAATCTTTGGGTTTAAGACCACAACATTTTTACAAGCAGAAAATATCGGATTTTTATGGGAAAACTTACATTATACATTACCTTCTACTTACAACAGAAAACATAGGAATTCTGGAATACACTCTTTATACATTTTCAAAACAGAAACACGCATGCTTTCATACAAGATTTGATACAAATCATTCAAACCATTTATTTCTTTTTACAGAAAATATCAGATTTTCTTGTGTTTACAAAGTGATACAAACTTTTCATACAAATATGCTTATGAAATCCCCAACATTATATATGTTGACCATTTTTCAAAATAACTTGTATTCTCAGGAAATCATTAAGCAGGTTGAGCTTCAAGAACTCATTGATTTTGATGTATTTTTGCTATCATCGTACACTTATATTTTGGGAATGTAATTTGTAATCCAACACACTAATGTAAACAATGACGGTTGGATTATTGTATGTGTGATGATGATGTTGTCTTGATTCAATTATATACACTATAATGATATTACAAGATGAAGTCAACCAAACCCCCAGACATTTCCACCGTTCCGGTTCGGGGGTGTGACATATGCGGGGCGTACTACACGTTTGACTAGGGATGAGTAAAGGAACCGACCCGAGAAGTGAACTTGGCGGAAAATAGGAACCGAACCTGACCGCCGGTTCTACCGGTTCTTGGCGTGTCTTAAAACGTAGGAACTAGTCCTCGAGAAATAGCAACATATGGTTCCGGTTTTTTCCGGTTCTACCGGTTCCAGTTCTAACCGGTTCCTGGTTCCAAAAATCCTCAAGAATATCGTCCCAGTCCCAGCCTGACCGGTTCCATTGGGTTCCAATTTTGGTACCAGTTCCAGTTCCAGTATCAATACCGGTTCCCCTGTCCATATGCTCATCCCTACGTTTGACCAGAGTTGAGGGGCCGACCATAAAATGTTTACAAATCATTGTTTCCAAAGTGTTTATCAATATTAGAGTATCCAAAAAAAATAAAGCCATAAAACATGAGGATGTGTATGGTTACGCCTTCGCCTTTTTGCAATCACCAGAAGTACCTGAAACAATAGACTAAAACCGCAACCCAAAGCTTAGTGAGTTCCCCCAAAGTACCACCACATAAACATAAAAAACAACAACTTACATAAATGATCCTTCAGCTTGACTGGACCACCTCGCAAGGCCTAAAGCTTATCTGTACCGCTCTCTGAGCCTTCGGCATTACTGGACCGCCTCGCAGGTCCTACAACCTATCTGTACCGCTCTCCAGGCCTTTGGCATGACTGGACTGCCTCGCACAGCCTATAGTCTATTCGTAACGCCCCGGGTATCTTGGCTTACAACACAAAGCAGGACCGCTTCAACCCAACCAAACATAACATGTCGACATATACATAACAAATAAACATATAACCAGTCAACATACAAACAAGCAGATCTACATATCACTACTGCATGCTAACATTCTATATTCTAGGATACCGATCTAACAGATCTGTACAACATAATAACATATTATCATATAACAGGATATTCAATCCAATGGGCCATCCTTGGTGCCTTCGACCCGCAATTATAGTGAGGAAGATTCACCTCTCAATCTGAACAATAATTGATAAGGTTCCGCCTCTTAATCTTAGCTCTAACCGTCACCTATCCATCCAAATGACCAATTCTCAAACACAATCCAAAATACCCCTAGGTAAAACTTGGTAAAAATCAGGTAAAAGTCAACATTCGAAAAACTGAACCTTATCAACCTAGCTGAGTACACCCAGAGTACTTAGTTGTACGCCCAGCACACTCACATTCTATCATCAGGGGCTTAAGCGAGTACATGTAGCGTACTCTGAAGTACACCCAACGTACTCTGCAACCAACATTCCCTTTAAGTCATGCTTAATCCATTAAGACCTTTTCCTTTCAAATACAGATCTAAGCTTAAAACAAGGCTCTTAGTCATAAAGTTTCCACATTTATGAGTTTCCATGGCTAGGCATGTCCCAAGAGCTAAATACCTAACTTCTTAATCCATTAAGACAACTTCTGCCATGCATGAGAAGAAACTAGTGTCCAAGATTACATTTTTATGATTCAAGTGGCTCCAAAACCTTTGAAAGGACAACTCAAATGGATTATAGAAACTCCCACTCATAATACCAAGCTTAAGTGACCAAAAGAACCTAAAAGCAAGTCCTAAACAAGATCTAAGTAAAACTTCACCAAGTTCAGAAATTTATACCTCCAAGTGATGCCAAATGGTGATGTGATTCTGGATCTAAAGTGCTTCACTCCTCCAAGATGGTCTCTACTTCCTTCTTTCTTCTTTAAAGTCACAAAACACACACACAAGCTCAAAAATGCTTAGAAGGTAGATTAGGGTTTGCAAAAGCGTTTTGAGAGGATGAAGGTTGATGGAAGGAACCAGGTTTGAGAGTTAATGAAGAATAAATAAGGTCCAAAACCTAAATTGTAGCACCTGGTTCCTGGTACGTAAAATTTATCTAAGTATTTTATGTTTTTAGCCTTGGACTCGGCGAGTTGTAGGCCCGACTCGCCGAGTAGACACGGGTTTGGGGGAACGTTTAAGTTGGCGACTCGACGAGTCCACATTTTAGACTCGGCGAGTCCCCGCTGTCTAATGAAACCCTAAATTCCAAGGGTTTGCACCCTATTTAAGCCAACCTTATGCGCCCCAACCTCGCCCCCTTCACCCTCAGAACTCCCAACATCGTTCAAACCCTTATTCCTTGTGTAATTGAAGTGCTTTGGTGTGTTTCTTGAAGATTTTGAGAAGAAAGAAGAGTAGATCAAGAAGAGAAGAAGGAGGCCAGACATCCTTGTGCTATCTCAGTGATTTCTTTGAGGTATAACTCGGTTTCCCTATGTTTTCATGCTTATAGTCCCTTACAGCTCCATGAAAGTCCTTCTTGAGCCTTTCCCCAAGCTTGATTGTGTATTAGGGTTTGTAATAAATTGTTTAGCCTCTAGATCTAGGCATGATTGAGCTCCAGGAGCTTGGATCTACTGCCTTTATGGAGCCATATTGCATGAAAGCCCTAGATCTACCCTTTTAGTGCATTTTGAGCCCTAAAACCTTCTTTGGTGATTATTTACACGTAAAGTTGGAAACTTTACGTGTTATTCATGCCCTAGAAACCCAAATCTATGAATGGCATGAGCTGGATTCAAGCAAAATCGAGTATATAGTATTTGCATGTGACAGACTCGGCGAGTCGTTCATCGGACTCAGCGAGTCGAGTCGCGAGCCCCCGAGTTTTCCCCCTTTTCGCGTTTGCGGGGTGGAGTAGTGAGTCATGGGGTGTGACTCAGTGGGTCGGAAGCCAGACTCACTCATGAAGGAACTCGACGAGTCGATACCCTGACTCGGCGAGTTCAAGGCAATCTTCTTGCCTCAAGAACAGACTCGGCGAGTTGCTCATACAGCTCGGCGAGTCTCAGCATAGAGTGTTCTTCGGATGAAGATGAACTCGGCGAGTTGTTCATACAACTTGGCAAGTAGGATGAAGGACTATTGGTCTTTGGTTTAGAAGGAAAACTCGTCGAGTCAATGCCTAACTCAACGAGTAGAGACGGGTTATGGTCAGACAAAGGGATAGGGACTCGGCGAGTTGGCAAGCCAACTCGGCGAGTCGGGTCAACTGGCAGTTGACTTTGACTTTGACTCTTGGTTTGGTTAGGGGTAAATGGTCATTTTACCCTGAGGTCGGTTAGCAGTATTTAACTAAGTGTTTTGTGGGAATTATTAGTCGGAGGATTTCCGAAGCCGCATTAGCAAAAGACAGACAGTTCCCATACAGATCAGCAGCTACTTAGAGGTGAGTTACCTTCCAGTAGCGGTGAGTCTATGGCCACAATGTCGGCCCACCAGTAGGAGTTGTATGTTAGATGATGGTCTTTGTGATATCATCTAGGTTTGCTACTACCTGATATGTTTGTATGCTGGCATGATATGTATATGTGATAGTAGTAGAGTTCGGTTGTTAGGACCGAAGGGTAGGTCAGATACCCCAGATATGTCTGACAATATGCGATGTTATGTTTATATGCTGGCATGATATGTTATATGTGATAGTGGTAGTAAGATGGGAATAGTCCCCAAGTTCGGTTGTTAGGACCGATGGGTAGTCAGCACACCAGAATGGCTTGACCTAGGTAGTCAGCACCCCAGAACTGCTTGACACGGGTAGGTCGGCACCCCAGAATGGCCGTACCGGGTAGGTCGGGCACCCCAGAATTGCTCGGCAGTATGTATGATATGTGATTGTTTGGTATGTGGTATGAAGGGGGAACTCACTAAGCTTCGTGCTTACAGTTTTCAGTTTTTGTTTCAGATACCTCTTCTTCGAAGGGTAAGGAGCTGGCGCGGTAGCGGCACATCACACACATGTCTCGTATTCCACACTATGAGATCCTCCTGGGAAATTGTACTCTGACATTATTATTTTCTATAACATGTTTTTCACGACATGCGATAACTTTTATGAAACGATTTGTTTGGTGAATGTTTTACTGCTAATATTTGCTAAGTATATGTTTTAAAAATGAAATTTTTGGCTCGTATTTTTGGGACGTTACATAAATAGTAGGGTTTGGGACTTCACCCCGTACGCCCAAGGTACGCAAGCTTATGCCTAGCATACGTGACTCCGCCCCACAATTTCAAAAATGAAAATATTAGCCCCTTCTAGCCATAAATATTACATTTTAAGGACCAAAATGTAATAAATCTCAGTATAAGAACAAAAGCGAAAGTACCACAAAACAAGATATTACAATTCTCCCCCACTTGACCTAGACTTTGTTCTCGAAGTTTGCTGTGGTAAATAACTCTGGATAATGCTCCCTCATCTCATCCTCGACTTCTTAGGTCCACTGGGAGCCTCTTCGATTCTGCCACTGAACCTTTACCAAAGGCATCTCCTTTTTTGCGTAGGACCTTCAACTTTCTCTCCAATATAGCCACCAACCTCGCAATATAATTTAGGCGTTCATCGAACTGAATATCATCCAAAGGAACCACCACCACACCATCCAACACACACTCCGACAACTGAGAGACGTGGAAAATGTTGTGGATATGACTATGCTCATTCAAAAAATCCAACTGGTAGGCCACCCTGCCTACCCCGACTCTCACACAGAATGGTCCAATATATCGGCCACCTAATTTACCCTTCTTCCTAAAGCTTATCACACCCTTCCAGGGTGAGACATTCAGTAATACCATATCACCGACCTGAAATTTGAACTCCTATCGGCACCGGTCAGCATAACTCTTCTGCCGACTCTAAGTTTTCTGAAGTGTGTGCCTGATCTGCTGAATAAGCTCCATGGTCTGAAGGACTACTTCGGTCCTTCCCATGACCCTGTCCAACCTCTCCCCAATATATTGGGGTACAACATCTTCGATTATACAAGAGCTCAAAATATGGTGCACCAATGTTGGAGTGATAGCTATTGTTGTAAGAAAACTCCGCAAGCTGGAGATAGGAATCCTGACTCCCACCAAAATCTATAACATAAGCCCACAACATATCCTCAAGTATCTAGATGCTACGCTCATTCTGATCGTCGGTCTGCCAATGATAAGCATAGTTGAAATGTAGCCTTGTGGAACTTCTGCCATAAATGGGAAGTGAACCGAACATCTCGGTCTGAAATAATCGAGATCGGAACCCCATGATGAGCAACAATCTCCCGGAAAAACACATCGGCCAACTTTTCGACTGAAGAACTCTCCTGGATGGCCAAAAAGTGGGTACTCTTGGTCAATCGATTCACGATGACCCATATAACATCAAAACCCTTGTCAGTCTTCGGCAACTTAGTGATAAATGCATGGTGATCTATTCCTACTTCCACATGGAAACCTCCAATGGCTGCATCTTGCCATGCGGCCTCTGATGCTCGGCCTTGACCATCCTACAGGTCAAGCACCTCTCAACGTACCATGCTATCTCCCTCTTCATACACGACCACCAATAATTCAGTCATAAATCCTGATACATCTTGGTGGTCCCAGGAGTATAGAAAAGCGAAACTTATTAGCCTCCTCCAACACTATCTGCATGATCCCACCGGAAACTGGAACCTAAACCCGATCGCACCCGATCAACAACCCCTGACTATCAGTGAAAAACCTGTCGATCTTGCCCCTGATCCTTTCTTGTTTCCAGTTCTCTTTCCTAACTCCCTCTGCCTGTGCCTCTCTGATCAAACCCAAAAGTGGAGAATCCACGGATATCCTCATACACCTCTCTCCTACTAAATATCTAGCAGACTTGCGGCTCAAGGCATCCGCTACCACATTCTCTTTACCCGGATGGTAAAGGATCTTCCAGTCATAATCCTTGACCACGTCCAGCCACCTGTGCTACCTCATGTTCGGGTTTAGCCGGTCCATAAGATATCGCAAACACTACTAGAAAAACAGCCTTTTACGACGCTCATTGCGCGTCGTAAAACGCTCAGACGACGCGCAAATGCGCATCAAGGAAATCCCTGTCATAACGAGAGACGACGCGCTTTTGCGCGTCGTCTAGAGATGATGCACATTTATGACGCGCATTTATGGCACGCAATGCGTATCATTAAAGTCGCTGTCAAGAAAGGCCATGTCATAAATGAAGATGACACACATTTTTGCGTATCGTAATTTTTATTTTTATTTTTTAAAAAATATTATTTATATATTTTACTAATTTTCAATTTAAATTTGCATTCCATGTCTCATAATAGAAAATAAAATACTATATACAAAAAATACAATCCATTGCACAAAAGTTAATGTCATACAAAATACAAAATAAGATACAAAATATGAATTCATCTTGCCGAAAAACATTATCAATTGCTTGGTAAAATTGCTCTTTGACACTATCTGCTGCACCAAAGATAGTAAGAACCTACACCAAATGAAAACAGTAAAAAAGTGCTTCAATGTTTTTATTTTCTAGGCCAATAAATAATCAAAAGGTGTAAAATTAAAATATACCTTGGTTTCTGCAGCTACATAATCAAAAGGTGAAAAATTAAAATATATCTTGAATATAGACATAATTAGAAATTACATACTTGACCTTCTTTTCCTTTTCCTCCATAAAAGAATATTGGAAATCCCAAGCAGCTTCTAGAAACTCAACAAATGCATTCCAAGTATCTGCTTCCACTCTATACGAAATAATTGCTTTTGAGAGTTCATCCTCCTATGCCATGAATAATGATCATGAAATTTAGATTAGGGTTTATAACATGGAATTGTAAAATGTCATGAAATTATCCTAAGTTTTTTAAACCTTAAATTGTATTGGGACCATGTCTTGAAATTTGTTTACTATAGTTCCTATTAAATGGAAGTATGTAGGTATTTATTGAATCAACAGTAAGTATAAGACTAGAATAACTTACATCAAACAAAGGGAAGCCCCTGTATTTGTCAAGAAAGGCCTGTCACTTTCTTAGAGAGAATACTGACTCAAACGTTTAGAAAACAGATGACGAATTGCAGTGTAACTTGCTAACATCAACCCACTCACCTAAAATAAATAAATTAAATTCTTATATCCATAAACCCATCACTTTACTATTCATAAATAAATAAATCCCACAATAATTTATACGAATCTTACCCTGTGGGCAGTTTGAACATATTGAGACTTTCTTGAAAGATCAACATGTCCCATAAGGCAAAAAAAAATCAATATAAGAATTTAAAAAGAATAATTGGTTGTAAATTGTAATACCTTAGCAGGAAACATTACATACTTGAATGCTAGCAGGAGCCCATTCAATGAAATTAACAAGCTTTCTTTCACGTATTCGCTGCAAACTATCATGAACCTAATAATAAAAGCATCTTACAATATCATCCATGGAAGTTTTCAGATTGCAAAATGTATGTTGAATTGACTGACCTGAGGAGGGTCAACTTCTCCCTGAATGATGTTCAGTATCGAGATATATTTTTCCTGACTGGCTTCTTTTATCCCAGCATGTGATGAAACCATGATATTCTTTGTCTGCAAAACATAAAATTTTTTGCACCCATGAGTATGACAATCAAAGCTTCACTAAACATCTTCTAACATTTTCTTGCCTGGAGAAGTCTTCTCATCACATCCAATATGGTGGTTTTTCGAATCATATTAACCTACCAATAACAAGAATTTAAAGTTCACATGGATAATAACAATAATAATTATAACAAATATTTGAAAATCTTATTCTTAAAGTTCCAATTGCAAGGACGATTCCAAATTATGAAAATATTGACTCTGAATCATGATTGTACGAATTTTCCATGAACATACATCATAATTGTAAGTTGTAAACGTGGAGATTAACCTTGATCAACAAGGTTTAGGCTCTGTGACAAAAACAAAAGAACTGGGCAGTAAACAGAAGAGAGTAAAAAAGTCAGGAATGAATTTAATTTGCATAGATATTACCATTTAAAAGTAGTTGATTAACAATATGATAAGGCAATGAGAAAAATTCTAAAAAGCTGAATCAGGAATGAATTTAATGCAAAGAAAATGACAAGTCAAAAGAATGTTACAGGTCCTCACAGAAGCAAGAATGTTACAGCAAGGGCATTTTTGTCAAACATGTGGCAAATTTTTTTTGGGCCTATTGTTGGTATGTAGTCTTGTGGGTTAAGAACTTAAAATCAATAGGAAAAGGTTCTCAGGGGTATTTTGATCCATCTCCATGTAAAGATCACAGCCGCCCTATCTGAATTGTAAAGAGACTGAAGTCAATTTATTGCAGAAATAGTAATGTTTGATCCCATTGTTTCCAGCGTCTCCTTCCAGCTTATGTTATCTTGCTCTCTTAGTTTTGGTATGGCTGCTGGGATCACATGATGCATAGGAACCAACAGGGGTGGTTTTGTCACATGGAAAATTGAAGATTACAAGAATGATGAATTTATTCAACAAGATAAAGGGAATATGGGCTGTTGTATCATACCCCTTCAAAGGCACAAAGAAGAACAAAACGTGGTATTATTTCGCCTTCCCCACACTGAATGATAATAAAAGAGGATAAAATTATGAAATTGTTACCTCTAAGAGAAGGTGGAGCTCCTGCACAAAGCTGATAAAATGAATGATATGACCTTTCGCCTTCCCCACATTGAACGACTCTTGACTGATTATATATAGAACTGCAACAGATTAAATATCACAATGTTGAAAACAATTAGTATTAGTGCTTCAATAATAACTTAAATTTTTTTATTTACTGATCTTAGGGGTTGACATCTTACATGTTTGGATACACCTGATACTACATTGTTATTTTTGCTGTTTCGGTTTTCCCTGCTCCACTTTCCCCACTAAACAGAAAAAAGGGTACAAATTAGGCAGAATTAAAATGTACAAAACAACTAAGGCCAGTTAATATGGTATGCATTACCTTCATCAACCACAGGTTTCGTATTTATTTTTATGAGAGAGAATGAGCAATCAAGTAATGTTGAGTGTTCAAAAATTCACAAGATCCATCCAAAAAACCGATAAACAAGTTAATGCAGACATAAATGTATCGATAACTCTGTCACGTGCTATAGTCAGGGGCGGTTGCACGTGGGGGTAACTAGAGCAACCGTCTCTAGAATTAGGGGTATTTTAGTAATTTTTCCCTTAAAAAGTTTTTAGGCACAATGATTCAGCAAGATCAAAATCCGAGAAAGTATTGGTGAAAATTCAAAAAGGATTTATGAAGTTAACTGATAGGCAACGATTTGTTATACTTAAATTATGTGTTGAACTTTTCCTGGAGGAAAACACCATAAAACCATTATCTAATGGAAAAAAATAGACAAATCTTTAAGCATACATATGGTATATAGTATATACTGCATTAATGCTTCCAATTCAAGTTAATCTCGATTAGTAGACACACAAATAAATACATACAAACATACAACAAATGTTTTATATCATAAAATTTAACTTGAAGGTTTTTGCCTACTGTTCATCTAGTGAACCAGCCTTCAATTTATACATGATTATCAGTGAATTTAAGGGAAATGGGTAATTTGCGAATATATACCATCTTGTATGAGAAAGAAAGCGACAATCAACGATTAAGTAGGCGCTGCATACCAACTGATTCAATTGAAAGCCCCTGAAATAATAAAATGCAAGTCAAAGAAGACACAATTACAAAAATACCCCAAACAAAGAAACTAAAATCGTCTCAATCATTAAAAAGAGGGAGAATGGGATGAAATAGAAAAAACGAAGGAAAGCAAAAACCCTAATATCAGGGTGATAAATTTTGAAGTATTTAGACACATCCAAATATATATTGTTATATAAAAGGTTGAAAAAAGATAAAATCATACCATCTGCATTCAGTGGATTCAATAGAATCTACAAGTATAGCTGATATACGTCTCCATTTATGACAAGCATCACAACACACCCACACACTCAACTTCAGTTTCTTTTCTTTCTAAACGGTGCCCTTTTGTGGTAATCTTATCAAAGAACTCAACTTCAGCACAAAGTTCCATCACCAAATGATCTACAACAGAATCTTCATAAGCTCCTTGAATTGAAACCACCAGTATGAGCGTGATATTGATTGGAAGAATATTCATAATCCTACTACATGTATATAAATACTCAATAATATGAGCTATCAGATGTCTGTGTTATCCACTTCCTTTTTCACTAAAGTGGTGTGTAGGCATTTAAACAAACAGTTGGTATGCAACTGCAAATCTACCAAATTAGAGAAAAAACTTACAATAATCAAACCATACGATGTTGATAGAAAAGTTAAAGCAAGATACAAATTAGGGCTCACGTTATCAAAAATAAAAAATGAAGTCACCTTTAAAGGAACGTTGGTGGCATACAATGTTGATAGAAAAGATGAATAAAGGGGTATATTTGGGAAGAACTATAAGATCTCTTGTGGTAGGGAGGCGATGAACAGATGAAACGAGCCCTAACAAATCTAGAGCACCATGTGGTAATAATGGAGCACAGTAGCCGACAACACTTATATGTTTCTCTGTGTGTCAAATCAATGTAGGGTTTGGGGTTTGAGAGTGAAAAACCAGTCAATCGCTTGAAGATTGAAGAGTGAAGTTGAATTGAGGAGAAGTTGTACCAGGTTTTAGGGAATATTCGAACCAATTAGTCTTCTTCACAACCATTACAGGTTGCATTTTTCCGATGAAGTTGTTTTTGAAGATGAACGTGAGATGATGGAGCGTCAATAGAGAGAAATGTTAGGGTTTCAGGAGATTTTGGATGAGAATCAGTACAAGTTATTTACGGAGGAGGAAGATGAAAGGTGGGGACTTAAAAAATTTGGGGTATTTCATTTCCCCGCTTAAAACGCGTGTTTCGTTAAAATATTATAAAGCAACACACGTAGATGATACACATTTTATGAAAGGCGCCCTCCGCATTTTCATTTTTTTCTTTTCTGTCACTAATTTTTGGGCACGCACAAATGCGTGTCCTCTATCCTTCATATTTTGCAAAACTGACTTTATTTTTAAGGGCACGTACAATTGCGTGTCCTCTATAAGCGCGTGTCATTGTTTGCGCGTCATTAAAGGGCTATTTTCTAGTAGTGAAACTTTTGTGATTTGTGTAAACGGTACAACGGACCCCATAAAGATAATGTCTCTTGAGGGCAAACACTACTGCCCCCCAACTCCAAGTCATGAGTAGGATATCGTGCTTCAGCTTCCGTGAAGCATAAGCAATCAGTCGTCCCGTATGCGTAAGGACCACCCCCAAACTAGTTATGGATGCATCACAAATACCACGAAATCCTAGACACCCTCTATAAGGCTCAACACCGGGGCCTCAGATAACCTCTATTGCAACGTCTCAAAAGCAATCTGATGCTCAAGACCCCATCGAATATCCACTCCCTTCCTCGCCAAATGAGTGAGGGGTATCGCGATCTTGGAGAAGTCTTTATTAAATCTCTGATAGTATCCCGCCAAACCTAATAAACTCCTGGTTTCCGAGGGAGATTTTGAAACCTCCCACTGTATCACAACCTCAATCTTGGCCGGATCGACCAGAATCCCATCTTGGTTAACGAGATGCCCCAGGAACTGAGAGGAGAACTCTTGCATCTCAGGTGGTGCCAAGCGGTATAGTGCCTTGCCAATCGGAGCCACACTTGACACTAGATCAATCCTAAACTCAACCTGCCTCTCGGTAGGCAAACCGGGCAACTCCTTCGGAAACACATCAGCAAACCCCCTGACAACTGGAACATCTGAAACCGAAGTCTACTCCCCACCTGAGTATCAACCACATCAGCAAGATAACCCGCATACCCATGCTGAATATACTGTCGAGCCCTGGCTGCCAAACAAAACCTTGATACAACTGTGGTACCATCTCTATAGATAACTAGTTCTTCCCCACTTGGGGTTCAAACTATCACTCGCTGACCCTTGCAATCAATCGTAGTAGTAAACCTGCTTACCCAACACATCCCCACTACCACGCACACATCCCTCATTGGGATAAGGATCAAATGAATCAGGTAAGGCGCCCTAAAAATAACGAATACACAACCCTAATACACTTTGGATGTAGAAACCCCGTGTTCGTTGGCGATAGAAACCCGCAACGGACACTGCAACTTGCAAAGGGGCATACCAAAATCTCTACAAAAAGATCGAGACACGAAGGACCGAATCGCGCCCGAGTCAAATAACACAAGGGCATGCAAAGAATTCACTAAGAATGTACCTATTAGAAACATAAATATAAGCATACCATAAAAGAATTGACAAAACACTAAATAGAAACATACCAGTCATGAAGTATGCTGCTGCTCAGGCCTCCTCGATAATGAGCAGAAAAGCACGACCACGTTCACTCGGGGGCTCCACCCTCTCCTGGCGCCCATCGGTGATCCTTAGAGTGGATGGCGTCAGGGTTTGCGCCGGCTTGGCGGTGAGCAATGGACAGTTGACCTTTACATGGCCAAGCTGACTGCATTGGTAGCTAATCCGAGTACTCGAAACCGGGGCCGCCAGGCGACAATCCCTCGCATAGAGCCCCTCCTTTCCACATTTGTGGCATCCATAAGTAAATCGACAAGGACCCTCATGAACGTTGCCGCACTTACCATAAATTCGGCCCTTCTGGCTCCCAGATCTCACATTAGTGGCCTTAAGCCGCTTCTCCACAGGCTACGACTACATAAGGGCTTGCCTCTACTCCCTCGTCTGGAGCTCCATCTCAATTTCACTCCGCCTCGCGGCCTCCTACAAATCAAGAAGTAAACCATAGTGCTGAGTACACACAAACTAATGGATGTATTTCTTTAGCATGCTCAATTACCGGGTTATCTAAGCTTGCTCAGAAGCAGAAACCAAGGTCAAAACATAGCTCTCTCTATAAACATATTGGTGATCTTCATCACCGAGTCGGTCCCCTGCCTCAAATCCAAATACTCCTGGGCCAGCCTCTCCTGCTCCACCAATGGAACATATCTCGATCGGAACATGTCATAAAACTACTCCCATGATAATGCTGTTGGATTAATATCTAACTCCATAACTATTTTGGTATGTACCTGACCCGATTATGAGCATGGTCCTTTTGGGTTGCCTTCACCATAGCAATATGTAGGATGAATTAAGGAGAAAACATATTGTTTAATTAATATTAGTCAAGACTTAATTAAGATTTAATTTTGTGGCTAAAAGAGATTAATTAAACTTAAGGGACTTATTGTGTAATTATAAGATAATTACATAGATGGGCTTATGGACTCCATAGAAGGAGGAGTGGACAAATTCCATGGGGAAACCCATTAGAACTCGTGCAAGGCTTCTAAAGAAGGAGTCCATGGGCTGATTAGGGCTTAAGCAGTCAAATTAGGGTTTCCTTGTTAGATAACCCTAATTGCCTAAGTATATAAGGAGCCCTTAGGCACCAAAAACGTGGCTAACACTTGGATTAGGGTTTCCAGCCGTTTTTGGTGCCTCCCCTCTCTTCTCTTCTTCATCTTGTTGCTTAGTGGTGTTGGTGACTCTATTAGAGGTGCAACACTTGAGGCACTAAGCTTTCTGAAGCTAAGGATTAATTGTTATTGCTATATAACAATCAAAGGTCAGATCTAAACCCTATTTTATGTTAATATGATTAGTTCTATGCTAGATCTAGGGTTTATAGCTTTGGATATTCCATTGCATGTTCATTAGACAAACTAGATCCAAAAGCTATTAGGTTTTGCATGTACACCATAGGATTGATGTATTGCTCTAAATCCATCAGTGGTATCAGAGACTAGGGCTGTTTGTTTGATTGTGACATCCCCAATTTCACGGCCAGAAAAAACCGATTTGTTTATGCTTTGTTTTAAAATCAGAGTTATCTTTTAAAGAAAACAGTTGCGGAATTTGTCCCAAAAACAAAATATGATAACCATTTATCAAAATATTTCTCAAAAAGAAGGTATTTTTATTAAATAATAAAACCCCAGGATGTCATGTTCCGATACATATCAAAAGCATAAACAATATAAAATAGACCTTACAACAGTCATTTATAACCACTGATCTACAATCCAAAATCTCTCGTCAAGTCCACCAACTTATACTCTTGTGCCATTTCCTGTAATGCAAGGAAAACTGAGTGGGTCAGGCTTGGGAGCCTGGTGAGCATATAGGGTTTTCAACCCACAATAATACATTTATTATATTCAATTATCAAACAATCAATCCAAATACCCATCCCCATTATCTTCTTTATTTCTTAAGGTTTTACCCTAAGAATAGATTATACTTTCTTCATTCATTCCTAAGGATTTACCTAAGTAACTGGCACAAAGTCCATTTGCTACCATGGTTTATACAACAGGCACTACGTCGCATAATCACCAGGGTTCATACAATTGGCACTACGTCTCATAGTCACCAAGGTTTACACAATAGGCACTACGTCTCATAATCACCTGGGTTTACACAAAATGCACGAAGTCACATCGTCACCAAGGTTTATCAAATAGGCACGAAGTCGCATCGTCACCAAGGCTTACTCAATAGGCACAAAGTCGCATCGTCACCAACTATTCCATCTACCCATGTTCTACCCAACTTTTTGTAGATATAAATACAAACACAATTTAAATCATTTAACACCCGTATAAAAACATCAATTCCAAGTCCATCTCAAATAGATAATTAATATATAACACATAGCACGTATTTCATAGCTAATACTTTATATGTATGTGTTAGAAGAAAGTAACTATGCACTCACGCATATAAACAACAATATATATACACATAATACATATTTTATAAAATACTTCATATCTATGTGTAAGATGAAAGTGACTATACACTCACCTGATTAGACGATGCTCGAAAAACACTACGACTTGTAGAAGTAGGATTCTTCGGTAGATCTGGAAGATCTTCACAAAAACGGACTTCTCGCGGGCAGGGCTTCGGCCGGGAATCTCACTTCTAGGGATCCTTAGGGCTTCGGAACTTGCTTCGGGGCTCGGGAATGATACCGAGGCTTCAGGATATAATTGGCATGCAAAACTTAGAGATCAAGGAAGAAAAATGGCAAGATAAATGAATGATATCGGTTTCTATTTATAGGCTGCTGGGTCTGGGATTACGCTAGGCGTAATTTTGGAGTACGCTGAGCGTAATCAGTACGCTGGACGTAATTTGACGTCACCGCATGCGTCATTTGGTGGCACTCGAGTATTGGTCAGGCAACTTGCACCCCTCTGAGTACGCTGGGCGTACTCAAATTACGCTCGGCGCAATTTGACTCGTCAAACTTCTAAATTGTGTAACTTTCGCATACGACCTCCGTTTTCGATGTTCTTTATATCCACGCGAAGGTGAGATTATGCTCTACAACTTTCATTTAGACTCCGTCGGCTAATTTTGACTTTATTTTTATTATACTATTTTTAGTAGGCCGGGATAGGAAAACTTCGTTATAAAATCATAATTTCTTCATCCGACGTCCGTTTTCGTCTGTCTTTTTACTGTTGCACTACTAATGACGAGATCTTCGATTCTCATTTAGATTGTTTTGTCTAAAAACCGCTCGATCTCAAATTGAGTATTCGGGCTGCATACCGCTAAGTTGAAACTTAGAAAAATAATAACTTCTTCATACGAAGTCAGATTTGGACGTTCTTTTTATGCACGCTCACGGTTTAATGTATTCTACGACTTTCGTTTAGGTCGCTAAGGCTAATTATTGCTCTAACGTAAATTCACTTTTTACGTCGCGCTGTGTCGTGTCGGTTCTGTCACGAAACTTCGACGGGTCATAACTTCTTCATTATAACTCGGATTTCGGCGTTCTTTATATGTACAGAATCCTTGTAACATATACTACAACTTAGTTAAGATTATTCATTCTAAATAATCTTCTATCAAAAAGTCATTTTTTGACGCTTATCGTCTCTAAATTGACTAGCCTTGATCTACGGGCGATACATTGATGTATTTGGTGCTATAGAGTATTATTCTTGCTTAAAATCGAATTTTTTTTGGTTCTGGTGGCTGGACTCGACAATTCCATGGCTTAACTCGTCGAGTCCATAGTGAACTCGACGAGTTGGAGTTGCAGATGGAGCAAATTTCGTGATTTTGAGCTGTTTTGGTTGTAGATAATTACCTAAAACGTTTTATATTTATGAAATCCGATTTTTATCAATATTTGCAGTTTATCATTGCCAAAATTGAAGATAATTATCAAATTTAGATAATCTTTTGTTTTATTAGATAAACATTGATTATTTTTAATTTAGATTTAAATTATCTTGTGAAAAAGTTTCAAATTGCACCCTTTAGGTTTTATAGTTTAAATTTGAACTTAAAAGTTTTGTTTTTGAAATTTAAATAAGTTAAACCATAATGTTTTGAAAAAGTTTCAAAACTTTCCCTCAAGTTTTGGAATTAAATTTTTTTGATTAAAAAGTTTAATTTTGAAATATTTAAATTCTAAACCCTAATGTTTTGAATGTTTCAAAACTTTCCCTCAAGTTTTGGAATTTAAAAGTTGATTAAAAGTTTAATTTTGAAATGTTAAATTCTAAAACCCTAGTAATTTGAAAAGTTCAAATCACCCCTTTATGGTTTTATTAGTTAATTAAAGTGTATAATTAAAAGTGATTTAATAAACCCATAAAGTTTTGGTTTACATTTAATTAAATTAAAAGTATAATTTACTAAATTGAACCACCTAGTATTTTAAAAGTGTAAAATACACCCTATAATATATATAACATTAAAAGTCTAATATTATATATATATATATATATATATATATATATATATATATATATATATATATATATATATATATGAGTAAACAGTCAGTCTTACCGTTAGTAGGCCTCATTCACGAAGCTGGTATGTAAGGGGTGTTTAAGGAAATTGCCTATTAAATGGCGATTGAATGGGTATCCACTCTTACCCACTGCACTCTTGACTAATGGAGGGTCGTTAGCCGAACGGGTAGGATAGGACGAAACCTTCCATTATAAGTATAATGAAGTATACAAAGTAACTAAATACTTTCATAAATTCCCAAATCATAGTTACTTTAGGCAAAATGTGAAATTGTATGCTAATCCATGGAATGACACTTTGTACCCTTGTCAAACGTTAATGGAGCGTGTGTGGTGAACCGACACACTAATTTGGAGTTAACATTGGTGGCGAAGGGTGGCTTGATGTTTGTCATAGATCAATGGAGCGTGTGTGGCTAACCGGAACATTGATTAGGTGATAGCAGCATTGGGTGCACCACGTGATTCGTATGGTTATTCACACCTTATTTGTGATCCTCGGCATCACAGTCACAAATAGTAGGGGCATAATCGAGATTTAAACATGCCATTGAAAAGTTCAATGAATCTCAAAAGATCTAGGAGTTTCAATTCATTTAAAACTTAAACTTCCTTTTCGTTTTTCATGGTGGAAATTGGTAAATCGTCATTTACCTACCTTCAAATATTCTACAACTAGATTACGGCATCCCTCTTCTAGGTTGTAGAATATTATGTTGGATCCTAGCCTTAATAACTCATTTCGGTGTTTTATTAAGGACTCAATCAACTTAACTTGAATTTTCTCCCGTTTTGTAGATGTCTGAATCTTACAATGGTCTTCCCAAATCCTTTGGAACAAGCTTTCCAAATGAAGATGACGTTCCGATATACGATCAAGGAAATGAGAGTCATGCTTCAATTCCTCCACCTCCTCCAATTGTTCTCCCTGACCCACAAATTCAAAGGCTTGAAAAGTTCAAGCTCACTCAAGCCCTTTTGGCAAGTAAACACGAAGATGGGAAACCTGTGTGTATATACGTCTTAGAGATGAAGTCACACATTGATAGGTTAATCATGTTAGGTGTCGAGATTTCAAGTGAGTTGGCTATTGACTGGGTTCTTCAGTCACTTCCTGAATCATATGGTGAGTTCGTTAGAGAGTACTATATGATGGACCACGACGTGACCCTCATTGATCTCACCTATTTGCTTATAGCTGCAAAATCAACAATGATTTGGCGTGCTGGTCAAGCAAATTTGTCTGGTGAATCAAACTTCCAAACTTCAATGGACATTGAGAATGATGACATTGGAGATCCAGAAAAGGTAAACTCTGAGATAGTCCCTTGTGTCATTCCAAAGGAGTCCATTTGCTTTTGTTGCCATGAGAAGGGGCATTGGAGACGAAGCTGCCCTATTTTCCTGAGAGATCTAAGAGATGGGAGAGTCAAGACGTATGACTCTACTTCAGGTAAAATCCATTAACTAACTCTATAAGTACCTATTTTTGATTCTTAATACATGATGTGATAAGATTACATTTTGATGTTTTGCAGGATCAAAGAAAAGAAAGGAAGCTTAAGGAAGAATCTGCTGAATCTGATCACGAAGAAATGGATTTCGATCGCATGGATTCAAAGATCGGATTTTTGAGCTGCTACTTGAGAGTTAGGGTAGATTGCTAAGAAATATGTTATAGCATAGTTTTTCAGTTGAATTGCATTGTAAGGACAATTTTTCTGAAATAAAATAAATTTTGATTTTACCTTATTTATTTATCCTTGCAATGGCGTGTATGAAAAATCATTATGTTTGAAGGTTTATATTATTAGCAAAATGGATTTGACTCTTAATTAGGTTATTTGTGGAAGTGTCGAGAATTTACCAATTAGGGAGAGTTTCTCATCGCCCATGTTTCAAGTGGATAGAAACTTGGAATCATGCAACATGTATTGTATGATGAATGAGAAACTTTCACATTTGAGAAATTTAGACTAATTCTTTGACAAAGTGTCAATTGAAGGACTAGGAGATCGAGTACACCGGGTTGTGCGTTGATCAAATCCATCACAAGAGTGATAAAGATATTCGACATGATTTACTAAAGTTTAGTAAATATGGTTATACTTATAAGATTGAATATAATTCTTAGTTGATTAACAGAGTTTCAATCAATAGCAGAACGAATAAGAAGAATCTAGCAGGTAGAAAGATAAAATTTCTCTATTCTAAGAAGAAGGGAGAGTAACTTTTATTGTGTTTTATGATAAGTCTTAATGGTTAAGATCCATGTCTCAATTGATCCTCTAAGCGAGTCTTGGTGCTCTTGCATGCCTAAGAAGAAGAATCGGGAATTGTGGAATTGATTAAATCAAGAAGTCAATCATACTTCGTTTCAATATCGAATATTAGAGTCATACTCCAAGAATACAAATTGAGTGACAAGTCTTAAGTAGGTTTATAACACTCCTCAAATGTGGAATTTGGAAAAGGTTTTCTTATTCTTGCATATTTGAAATTGGTAAGTTGTGATGTCTTGGATAAGACAAAGACCAACTAGGACCAATTTGTGAAATGTTTTGTCTTGATAAAAGCTACACTAACTCTTGAATATTTGTTTGTTAAGAAATGTTTCTTGATAAGAGAACCTTATATGTCAAGGATTCAGTGGGAGTTTTAATGTTTTTTGAAAAAGTTTCAAGAACAAATCAAGAATAAACCTTATCGATCATCACTAGCACACGACTTGAGGTTTACAACCTATCGTGTTGACATTATTTTGTTTATGTGCCATTCCAATTGAGTTAATTATGCATGTGAATTCTATGAGTTCTCATTTGAATGCATAAAGACAAAGCACCTTGATCGATGGAAAGTACATTGATATGTAAGGATAAGTTGCTAAACTACTTGGAAGACATGGTGGGCACTCGTGTTATCATAAGGCAAGAAATCAAGATTAAGAAAGTTCAGTCCATATGAGATTGGATTTGTCGCAAACTTGGTTTTGGTAAATTCACATGGATAGGAACTCATACACCATAAAATCTAAGTGTCATAAGATTCCCTCCTTCATGAAAATGAATGTGAGGAAATGCTTTCACTAAGAGAGATTTTAAGAAGATAGCAATTGTGAAAATTGTATTCTCAAATTCGATTACGGTTACGGCATCACTTTCCATAGTTTGAATTGTGAGATTTGGCAATTAGTCTAACATTTGGGAATTATTGATATAAGTTTTGAATTGTTTAGACACACATATGAGCTATCTAAGACAAAGGTGTATAAGTTTAAGAAGCTTAGATAAAGGCTTATCGAAGCATCTGGTATTAGAAATATGAATTTCAGAAATTCAATAGGAATTGTTTTCTGGAAGTTCAATTGTTTTCTGAATACATGTCAAAGCTAGTGGGAGCATAAGTGTTATGCTCATATGATAATAATCATCATGATAGTGGGAGCATAAGTGTTATGCTTGTATGATTATTATGGCAAGTATTGCAAGTTAGCAATATTAATTATAGTCAAACAAAGATTCAATTTGCAAAGTTGCATGGGTTGAAAAGATGTTTTGCTATAATTAAGGGAGAGAATATCATACTTCGTTTCAATATCTAAAGCTTAGATTGAGAAATTTTAATATATTTAGTCAAAGGATGAATAGTGTGTTCTTAAATTTCGATTATAATTACGACATCCCTCTTCATAGTTCGAATTATGAGAACGTGACACATAAAATATTATGGCAGAAGATTGATAAAGTATCACATCTTTATGTAAGACATTATGCATCGTGTCCCATACGCTTCGGGTATAGGATCGATTGCAAATGCTATAATATTTGACCATTCTTAAATTTTCCAAATGTCTAGCGCATTAAGAGGGAAAAAGGACTAAAATCGGTTTTGACTAAAATAATTAAACAACTATCAAAGGACGATCCAAAGTTCACTGAGGATTGGTCGCTTGTGAATAGTTGGAAGTATGGTATTGGATGTACCATATCGACATTATTATGAATAGATAAGATTCTATTAAAAATGAGTTGTCATATGGCAAATATGGAAATGTTTCCATATTGGGAGTTGGATACTGAGAGTTCATGTCTAGATTAGAAACTTTTATGCAAGAAGGATGTTCAAAGGAATGTACTTTGAATTGGAGACTTCACGTCTATGGATTTGTCTTGTAACAATTTCCATTGAGTACTTTGTAATTTCATTGGCCAAGTATTGGTGCCTTTTGTGCTATGACTTTGCGAAAGGATCGTTGCATAAAATGTTAGAATCTAGCATATTCTAATAGTAGCAAAGAACCTTGTGTTCTTACACTAATGGTAAGGATTGGGAATTGTGAAATGAGCATCATTGGAAAAGTTTTTCAATTGATCTATTTCACAAAGCATGGACCATAGGAAACAAAGTGTGCATGCTTGGAGCATAGGACAATTGTTGTTGTAATTCAAGTAATGAGTTGATTATCCAAAACATTAAATGATAAATAATGAGTAATCAATATGGTGGATAAATAGAAGTGTTTTATTTACTCTCACGAGTTTGGGGCCATATAGGATTAAGTATTATTGTTATGTTTCAGTTTGCATGTTTTGACTTCCAGGATAACTGGGTTATTCGAACCTCCACAGTCATTCATACATTGGAAGTAGGTATGAAGGAAGACTGTCATGAAGAGTTTGTAGATTGTCTGAAGAGTTTAGACATAGCACAACTTTGTTGCAGAGTTCTTGAGTGTTTTGATAAGATTAGAGTATTGGATCAAACCCATGCTCACGGGAATCACTTCATGGATTATATCGCGAGTGATTATGAGTCGATAATATTGTATATTCTTGAAACCAATACGTGTGAGTTGTTATTTGTTGGTCAGTTGCACATTGATAATAAGTAAACACACCAGTAACTTGGTGCTATAAAACTTATTGTTGTGTGTGATTCGATCAGTAAATGCAAGCGAGCATTTGAGTCAAAGTTTATCTGTTCCTTTTACCTAAAGTGGGATAAAAGCGATATATGTGGGCCCCTCGATGATCTAGTGATGACACCTAAGCGCTTGGCCAAGCCATGACTAAGTTGATGTGTTCAATTGTACTTTGTTTTCAGTCGTCATAAATCGGAAGTCGGCAAACAGTATAGAGAGAATGATTGAAATTCATGTCTTATGTCTATACGATATCTTGAGAATGGAGGAATATATAATCCCTTATCTAAAGGACATGCGTATCTGATAAGATCAGAGTTGACAACGGCTTTTGAAAGCTACGATTGTTGATCAGGTTCTGAAGTCATACGGAAAATAGTTATTAGACTTATCCAAGTGGGAGACTGTTGGATTAATGTCTAAGTCCATAACTATTTTGGTATGTACTTGACCCGATTATGAGCATGGTCTTTTTGGGTTGCCTTCACCATAGCAATATGTAGGATGAATTAAGGAGAAATCATATTGTTTAATTAATATTAGTCAATAATTAATTAAGAATTAATTTTGTGGCTAAAAGAGATTAATTAAACTTAAGGGACTTATTGTGTAATCAGAAGATAATTACATAGATGCGCTTATGGACTCCATAGAAGAAGGAGTGGACAAATTCCATGGGGAAACCCATTAGAAGTCTTCCAAGGCTTCTAAAGAAGGGGTCCATGGGTTGCTTAGGGCTTAAGCAGTCAAATTAGGGTTTCCTTGTTAGATAACCCTAATTGCCTAAGTATATAAGGAGCCCTTAGGCACCAAAAACGTGGCTAACACTTGGATTAGGGTTTCCAGCCGTTTTTGGTGCCTCCCCTCTCTTCTCTTCTTCATCTTGTTGCTTAGTGGTGTTCGTGACTCCATTAGAGGTGCAACACTTGAGGCACTAAGCTTTCTGAAGCTAAGGATTGATTGTTATTGCTATATAACAATCAAAGGTCAGATCTAAACCCTATTTTAAGTTAATATGATTGATTGTATGCTAGATCTAGGGTTTATAGCTTTGGATATTCAATTGCATGTTCATTAGAAAAACTAGATCCAAAAGCTATTAGGGTTTGCATTTACACCATAGGATTAATGTATTGCTCTAAACCCATCAATCGCCACTTGCTGCTTTGGGATGTACGAACTAGTAACCAGTCTCCACCGATCCTTCGCACCAAACCAAAGAAGGTTCAGAGCGCACTTGACCTTATGGTCAATTGGGCAAGAGAAAGTAAAGAAACACCCCTCAAAAATTTTCAGCCACCTCATAGAAATGATCACAACAGAAACCCATCAAACAACATGGGCTTCGTATTGTCAAATTCTCGGTACTGGAAAGCTCTCCCAGTGCCAATCCCTGTTGTAGCGACGGTTGCGGTGTCTGCAACAACAGCAACCTCTGAAAGTCCATCGTATCGATCATCAAAGAACTATATCATGGCGGTCTTGATAAACCCAAAGAATTCTTGTATCTACCTCCAGACAATAGAAACAACCTCTTCAGGAATTATCTCCCTAACCTAGTGCACAGTCAATCTTGGCGCATCCTGGCCACCCAATCCAGATCTTGACTCAAATCGCCTCGTAACCACCATTCTGAAAATAATCTATGGATATATCATATAAAATGCATACCATACCATAAGAGCCATTCCTCACCAAAACCATGGTGGTTGTGAGTTCCATGCTACGTGTACGGGTCTTGTGTTTCCAGTAGTACGGGCCCATACTACCTTCTGCACCTACCCATATTTGTCTCAGAAGATCATCACAACAACCCTAACATAACTCACTATAATACGCATCCACCCTATTCTCATTTCCTAGAGAAATTCTAGACATCCCTCAACTGGTCGGCTGACCCCTCATAACTCATCGATGAAACTTCCACCAACCCTGCAACACTCGTGTATGCTAATCACACATAATACTAGAGACTATAGACAATCGGATACTTGATTCTTCCCTAAGAAGAAAACCAAACAAGGAACCAGAAATAAAGCTAAATGAAATATTCTCAAGCTACAAAATCTTAGTCATGTACAATTTTGATGCATACACTAAGCAACTACAGTAATGATGTCAATTTCATGTAAAGAAGAACCCTAGGCTATCAGGCATCATATAAGCAGGCAATTCAAATCATGCAATTCCTAAAGATCCCTAGCCTATCACTAGCATGTTATTCTAACATATAATAATGTCAATTAACAGTGTGGTAACTTGGGGTCTACTTACTAGATCCGTTTGATCATACACATTACATTCTTTCTTGATTATTTTTTTGAAAAATTTTGAAAAAATCAATTTTAAAACCTTTGCAGTTCCTTAGTCTGAGATTGGATTCACACGGGTGTTCCTCCAGTTCCCTCAAACCAAGGCTTTGATACCAACTTGTAACGACTCAAAAAAAATCACAACAATTTTAAAGTTTTTCAAAACAACCCATAATAAAAAAATATATACAAATCATTGTTTCCAAAGTGTTTGTCAATATCAGAGTATCCCAAAATCATAAAGCCATAAAACATGAGGATGTGTTTTGTTCATGCCTTCACCTTTCCACGATCATCAGAAGTACTTGAAACAATAAACTAAAACCATAAGCCAAAGCTTAGTGATTTCTCCCTAAGTACCACCACATAAACATAACAAACAAAAACATGCATAAATGAGCCTTCAGCCTGACTGGCCCGCCTCGCAGGGCCTACAACCTATCTGGACCGCTCTCCAAGCCTTCAGCATGAGTGGACCGCCTCGCAAGTCCTACAGCCTATCCGGACCGCTCTCTGGGCCTAGGCCTGGCTAGACCGCCTCGCAGGGCCTACAGTCTATCTCGACCCCCCCCCCCCCCCCCCCCGTGTATCTTGGCCTTCAACACAAAGCAGGATCGCCTCAAAACAACCAAGCATAACATGCCAAACATATACATAACAGATAAACATATAACCAAACAACATAAAAACAGGAAGATCTACAGATCACTACCACATCCTAACATCCTACCAGGATACCGATCTAACACTCTACAACATAATAACATATTATCATATAATAGGATATTAAATCCAGTGGGCCAACCTTGGTGCCTTAAACCCACAAGTACAGTGAGGAAGAATCACATCTCAATCTGAACAATAATAGATGAGGTCCTGAATCCAAATCTCAGCTCTAACTGTCACATATCCATCCAAATGACCAATTATCAAACACAATCCAAGATACCCACATTACCCCTAGGTTAAACATGGTAAAAATCAGGTAACTGTCAAAATTCCAAAAACTCAACCGGGCCAACCCAACTGAGTATGCCGTGTGTACTTAGCTGTAAACCTTGCGTACTTACGTTCTATCATCGAGGGCTTAAGGGAGTACGCGCATGGTACTCAGAAGTACCCCCAACATACTCTGCAACCAACATTCCCTCTATGTCATGCTTAATCCATTAACACTTTTTCCTTTAAAATACAGATCTAGGCTCAAAACAAGGCTCTTAGTCATAAATTTTCCAACTTTATGACTTTCCATGGCTAGGCAAGTCCCAAGAGCTAAAAACCTAACTTCTTAATCCATTAAGACAACCTATGCCATGCATGAGAAGAAACTATGTCCAAAATTACATTTTTATAACTCAAGAGGCTCATAAACCTCTGAAAGGACAACTCAAATGGATTAGAGTAAATCTCACTCATAATACCAAGCTTATGGGACCAAAAGAACATAAAATCAAGCCCTAAACAAGATCTAAGTATAACTTCACCAAGTTCAAAACTTTATACCACCAAGTGATGCCAGATGATTATGTGATTCTAGATTTAAAGTGCTTCACTACTCCAAGATGGTCTCTACTTCCCGCTTTCTTCTTCAAAGGCACAATACACACACACAAGCTCAAAATGATCACAAGATAGATTAGGGTTTGAAAAAATGTTTTGAGAGGATGGAGGATGATGGAACGAACCAGGTTTGAGAGTTAGTGAAGAATAAATAGGTTCCAAACCCTAAATATTAGGGTTTGGGACGTCACCCCATATACCCAACGTATGCAAACGTACACAAAGTATATGTGGCTCCACCCAACGATTCCAACAATGGCAATATTATCCCCTCCCAGCCATAAATCTTGCATTTAAAGGACCATAATATAATAAATCTCAATATAAGGGTAAAAGGAGAAAGTACCTCAAAACAAGATGTTACATCTAATGAATGCATCATCAAGACTCAAGCTTTATACCTCTAGAAGAAAGATCAAGGTGAACAAAGCTTGGATCTACAAGCTCCAATGTAATCAACACTTCTCAAATGAGTTCCTTTTTCTCCAAAATACACCAAGAACACTCCAAAGCACTCAAGAACACCTTCTTTTTCTCACAAGGCTCAAAGTAGGGCTAGGGTTTCAAGGGAGGGTGCCGGAGAGGTGGAGGATGAGAATAGAATGGGTTTGGGTAAGTTAATAAGCTTAAATAAAGCTCAAACCAAGAAAATAAGGTTTGGGTACTGATTGCATACGCCCGACATACCAAGGATGCCCTAGTAAGCCTAACGTACTTCCCGTACGCCCAATATACTAGACTAAGTCCAAAACCCTTTCTAACTTCTAATGGTCATAACCTCTTCGTTCCAAATCTATTTTCAATGATCTTTTATATCCGTGGGAAGGTATTGAGGAGCTGTACAACCCTATATAATTACTCTTGACTTAAAACACATCGAACTAAAATCCTTAATTCATAAAAAATAGTTTGAAACACTAGTTTTCCCATTTTACCCTTTGACTCCAAAGCACAAACCAAACTCTTGGATCACATAATCTACATTACCCATATCCAAATTGGTCGAAACCTCTCTTTCCTAAAGCCCAAAGCCTTATGATACTTGATCTTTGGGTCACATCCCCGAATTATAAAACGACTCGAAACATGGTGTTACAACTCTCCCCCACTTAAATTAGATTTCGTCCTCCAAATCACTCCTTGCTATTTTCTAGGCACTCAGAAGATCCGACTATATCTTCCAGATCCTTGATAAAAGTCAACCTTAACATACGATGGACTTCCAATAATCGAACCCATCCTTAGCGGAACTCGCATACTGATGAAGAACGAATCCTTGGTCCTGCCAACCGTAACCAATAAAATAAATCCATCACTACTCAGCTCAAAACTAGGAATCCAATACTTTATCTGACTTCCCGACATAGAAAACTATTCTGAATCACAGCCAATACGACTCCACTTCACAATCTAATCCAAACTAAATCCTAACGACCCTAAATTATCTTGCTGACCAATACTCGCATTTTTGATCTATTCGAGATCTTTTGAGCTCCGAGCTAAGCTACCATTTATCTGAAGCATTGTATTTCTGACCGGTCGCTGACACTGTCATCCTTTAGATTTCACAATGAGACTTTATCCAAGAGTTTTTCTAGAAAAGATACTCTAACCTACTTGTATATAAGGCTTCAACAACCCTCCTATTACAACCAAGGATATCATAACCAACCACCACACCGATGTAACTTAACTTACATCACGACCGGCCTGATACGGCCCACAACCTTCCTTGATTCCACGAATGTTGTGGACTTCCCAGTTTTAGTTTTACATCATGCCCAATTGTAGTCTTACTTTTTTCTAAATGAATGGTACACGCCCAGTTGTAGTCTTACATCATGACTGGCCCAATACAGACCACAACCTTACTTGATTCCTTGGATATTGTGGCCTTCCCATAGTTTCACTATCCATCATGCCATGGTTTTATCCTAAGTAGAGAAAAGTACAAGCCAAATCCTAGATTCACCATACTCTCACAGCTACTCACGGACCAGGTGAATGCTACGGGTCACCGCACAGTCTTACAACACCTCTATCACTATCTGCCAACCTAGTGAATGCTATAGCCACCCTATAGTCTTATAACACTTCTATCACTACCTGCCATGACAAAATGAATACTCCCCAAATGAATACTCCCCAAAATCTCAACGAGCTCAATATTACTGAGCACTTTCCACTGAATCTATTATAAGTCCTTGGTGACTTTACCAGAAGATGAAGAACAAAATCTCAACTATCAAAATGGGTACCAAACCAATTCAACACCTACTTGCACCAGAGTAATTCACATATGAACCTACAACTGACTACACTTTGAAGGTATGAACTGGACAATTAACGATATTATACCCATGATAAAACGAAGTTAAACGCTTCGCTACCCAAAGAACTTCCCATGATACAATTCCAAATCCTTGAGCCACTTTAGCTTGTAACCAAGATCTATAACCCTCAACCGAAATGAATGCATCACCAATCCAACTACCCACTTGCCAAAAGAAAACGACGCACTCGAAACATCTCTAACCAAGTCCATTTAAATGCTATTGTCAATCCCAACATCCGAACAAACCTATGAAATCAATTCATCACTTACACTCTGCAGTGATGTTTCACTGCTGCTCTTTCCTTACTAGTAGTAACAATCGATTCAATGCCTATCAACAATCAACAGACATCCATCCTGAGCAACACAAGTTCTCCTGAATTCTGACTTCGTTGTCCCAGAAGAGGACATCCAACTTACATAAGGTCTTTTCTTAAAGCTCTTGATGTGAAGACCCCACTCAAAATTCCTAAAGACATGAACCTGATGGATTTTGATACAAATTATAAGTTTGTTTTTCAAAAAAACCATCAACGGAAATCTTTAAAAATAACATGTTTATTTTCAGTTTATAACAAACCGAAACCATCATGGATCCATTTATAGAGGTTAGAATGAAATAAAAAAACAACCAAAGAGTTTTTAGAATGATAACCTTTGAATCCTTTGAACCCTCTTGGTTTTGGGGTGTTGATGAAGATAACAGAATTCAAAGATTATGATTTTTCTATGTGTATCCACCATCAAGAGTAAGGAACTTGGAATGCTAGTTCCTTCTTGTATTCTTGAGTGCCTTAAGCCTTTAATTGCTTAACTCAAATAAGCACTAAACAAGAGAAATCAAGAGGGCTTCTAATCTTGCAATAATCTTCAAAAGACAACAAGAAGAGGGAGAGGGATAGATAGATAGAGAGAGAGAGACAGACAGACAGACAGAGGTGATTTAGGCCATGAGAAGAAATGGAGAGATTTCACCAAAAACTAGTAACTTTTGCAAGCCTCTTACTCTCCATTATATACTACCATGAAAGACATGCCTTTATATTAAAATAATATAAAGCAACTCTAGCCTTTTAAGAGGCATGGGGGACAAGGTATGGAGGTTTACAAGCAATCCCCATATTTGTTTAATATTTTTGACCATACCTCTTGAAAAGAGAAGAGCTCTTTAATTTTTATAAACTCAAAGTTTATAAAATATAAACTTTGTCTTTAGGTAAAAGATAAAAGAATTCAACTAGTCCAAAAGGTTGTACATGACTTATTAATTCATACCATATGAAATAATAACTAGTTTTACTCTCTTATAATTATTATTTTCACAAAACTATAATTATTCCCTAATTAAATACAAGAATTGATATCATTTATTAATAATCATATTAATAAAAAAATATACAAAATGTGCCAACATGATAAAGGTTTGACCCTATAGGATCATATATTATTAGCAATGTAACTCAATAATGATTCTTGGGCATATAGATTCAACTGAACGTGGCAACGACTCCTTTGCACCCACGTTCTGACCAGTCCTTTACACTCCGCAACTATCTTGAATCCAGTAACCTAAAGAATTTTCACTACAACGCCTCTAATCCATTGTGTTAATCCTACATGCCGATCCGAATGCTTATCTCCGAAGAGAAATACTCAATCTTCCTCTAAGCACGACTATTAGTATGCAAAATGGCTTATAACAATTCTTTGAACAATGAATTAAGAATTCTTAAAGGAACCCTGAACCTTAGATGGGGTTATCATAAACTTTCCATCATCACCACCTCGAACCTAACCATAGCAATCTACACACCACTGATTAATGGGGTGCCTGCAGGACTGAACCTTAACCCATTAAAATTTGTGGAAATTCCAATATAGTTCTAACAATTTTAACATGCAAAATATTTTCGATCTGTGAACTCAACTTTGGCCAACGAACATGCTTATTCTAGACGGAAATGTCATTATAGAGATGGAGTTCAAACTACATACCAGGGATTACTTGAGGCTCGACCTTGACCGCCTACAAGGCGATGGATGTTGGGGTCCGCATTCCCTCCGTCACCCATGCATGATAGCCGGATTTGAAATGAGTCGAATGTTGACAGTGAAAACATATATGATCCTTATTACAATCTCGTTGCACATGCCCTCGTTCCCCACACTTGAAACACCTCAACTTGTGACAAGCAAACTCGTGAGCTCCCCCACACTTACCACATATATCATAGTCCCCCAAACTTTAATCAACCAACTCATCTACATCGAACTCTCCACCTCCCTCCACTCATTCTAAATTATGTGTTTGCCTTCTCTTTCCTAGTTGTGCCTCCACATCAAGCTTTCCTTCTCTAGCAACCTCAACAACTTCTCTTGTAGCATGTAAGATTGTGGTCCACTCCTCGAATTGGAAAATCAGCCTATCAATGATCCGAACAATGATATTGGGCAACTCTTCTAGTAAAATCTGTGAAACGTCAGTGATAACCTAGTCATGAAATCATGCATCGTCCACACCAATCTCATAGGGCTATGCTACTCGTCCAGACATCGACATCCTATTAAATAAAACAATGATGTCATCATTAATCCATCACACTTTACCCACTAATCAGAAATCTACACATTAACCCTCTACCGGCTTCACTGAATTCTCATGACATCACTCGATTCGAGTACAAATCATGTAATTTTAGTAGTACGGGCCCAATACTACCTTCCACACCTATCCATACATTCCTCAAGAATTGTCCTGAATCCTCTAAGTCACTTTCTCAAACTGGTACACCAAGTGCTTGTTAAACATCGCAACTAAACTCATTACAACACTCCCTAGGCTCTCATAGGTTCCTGACCTCACCCTGCCATCAGCTACTAAAGAACTCCCACTAATGTCAGCTAACCACTTCATGAATACAATCACATGTAATAGAGCTTAAATAATTCTTCGGGTAAAAGACTCAACCCTACATTGGTTGGACACAGATCAGAGCTGCGTAATAGGGTCAAATCCATCACTTTGAGTTTATTTGACCTTTTCAGCATGTAAATTAACATATTAACTTAATAGTTAACTCCAATCACTAAGGGGTCCCACAAAGCATAAAGCAAGCAACATTCGTGCAGGAATACTCGAAGCCAAAAAACAACGAAAGGACGTCTCAAGCTCACTTACTACTACCATGATAGGAACTTCTACTCTCACTGTTGGTTGCCTTATGCATGCAAATTTTACACAATATAGGAAATATGATCCCAATCGTATACAATTTTTAAGAATACACTTAGCAATAACTTCTACCAATACATATTCCAAATCTAGCATATCATCAAACTCTCAAGGGGTACAAGTCATCACATATCAGGTCAATCTCTCATGCAATTTCTGAAAGTATCACTAGGCTTATCCTAGCATGTAAACATCCATATCATATATCATATCAACATGTATGGATATTTTGGGAATCACTTACTTGAGCTCGGCTGATTGCAGGCATCACACCCTATTTTTCTTTATAAAAATCTTTCCAGAAACTTATTTTCTTTCAAAAGATAACCAATTCCTCAGTTTAAGTTCAGACATACCTGAGAGTGAGCCCGAATCTCTCAAAACAAGGCTCTGATGCCAACTTGTAACGCCCCACAAATTCATAGTAAAATTTTAATTTTTAACACAATAAACCATACAAAAAAGTTGTTCCAAAACCAATCAAAGTGAATATATTATTTAAACGTCATAGTAAATATTGAAAATTGCCAAGGTGGAAAACTTTAATGGATGCCGTGCAGTCTTGACGGGCCGTTCCTTTTCGTACGAGAAGCACCTGAAACCATAAACATAAAAACATAAGCACAAAGTTGATTGAGTTCCCCAAAATACCACATACTAGCCATATAGATGGGCATAAACCTGGAGTCTATTCCAACCCAATACACATATAGGCCCCGAAATGGGGCCTCGCCCTAGGGTGTATTTCAACCCGATCAACGCATATGGGCCCCGACCGGGGGTATCACCATGGGATATCTTTCAAACCGATCATACAATATTGGACACTTCCCTGGGGTCTATTTCAACCCGAACATACGACAGTGGGCCACACCCTGGGTATATTTCAACCTGATCACACAAACAAATATATCACATACGAGCTAGCATTTTGCATAACCAAATAATGGGCAAGCATTGGTGCCTTCAACCCCTGGATACAGTGAGGAGACTTACCTCTCAATCAGAAAGATTGCTGAACAGGACACTTCTCCGAATATAAGCTCTATCGCTCACCTATTCGTTAAAACATGACCAAACTTAACTTCTAATCAATATACCCAAAATACCCCTATCTTAAACTTGGTCAACTCCTGGTCAAAGTCAAAGTCAAAGTCAACTGAGTCAACTCGGTAAGTACGTTGTGCATACTCAACACATATGTGGGGTGTACTACACGTTTGACCAGAGTCGAGGGGTTGACCATGTATGCACAGTATACCCTTTGGTATGCCCAATGTATATAGTTGCCACCCTTTCTTCCCATTAAGAGCTTAATCCTTAAGCTTTTTTTGTCCAAAATCCCGATCTAGACCACAAATGTTGCTCTTAATCATAAAGTTTCCAACTTTATGATCTTGCATTGCTGTTAAGTTCTCAATACCAAAAATCCTAACTTCTTAACTCTTTAATACATCCTAGCTCATGCATGGAAGGAAACTAAGGTCTAATATTACATTTTTATGGTTCCTAATAACTCCATAATGGACAAAATTTACAACTTTTTCCATCAGAATGGTCCAAACAACCAAGATCTAGTCTTTTAATCTTAAAGGGACCAAAAGTGCATTTTTTTCAACTTAGTCCCTTAAGTCCAAGTCTCCAACCTTTATATCTGAATCAATATGATGTTTAGATGGATAAAGTTTCCAACTTTGTCTATAACATGTTCACAAACTTTCAAGATCTAAACTTTATTCACTATAGTGACCAAAAGCTCATAACACCCAAAACTAGCTAGATCTAACAAAGGCATCATAAACACTTCTCCAATGAGCTCTAGAAGAAATATTAAGGTGAACAAAGTCTGGATCTACAAGCTCCAATGCAATAAACACTTCTCTAATGAGCTTCTTCTTCTCCAAGATGCATAGAGAGAACTCCAATGCTCTCAAGAAAACCTTATTTTTCACAAGGCTCAAACTAGTTTTAGGGTTTCAAGGGACGGTGTTGGAGAGGTGAAGGCTGAGAATGGAATGGGTTTGGGGAAGTTAAGAAGTTTAAATAGGGCTCAAACCATGAAAATAATTTTTGGTTACTGATCGTGTATGCCCAACATACACCTGGTGTACATGGTGTACCATGGATGCCCAACGTACTTCTTGTATGCCCAACGTATAGGATAATTCCAAAACCTTCCTAACTTCTAATGGCCATAACTTATTCGTTCCAACTCCATTTTCGACGATCTTTATATCCATGGAAAGGTATTGAGGAGATCTATAACCCTAGCTAATTACTTTTGACTTAAATCACATCGAACTAATATCCTTAATTCATAAAAGAAGTCTAAAAAACCACTTTTCCTATTTTACACTTTGACTCCAAAGCACAGACCGAACTCTTAAATCACATAATCTACATTACCCACATCCAAATGTGTCTAAACTGCTCTTTCCTAAAGCCCAAATCTGTATGATACTTGATCTTTGGGTCACGGCCCCGTATTATGAAACGACTCGACACAGGGTGTTACAATCATTTTAATTCTCACCATGATATTGAATTCCTTCACCACCATCAACGTGCTTATGCTCACCATGATCCTGAACTCCTTTAGCCATATCAACATGCTCTTTCTCACCTTGATCTTGTCCTCCTTCACAAACACCAACATGCTCTTGATCATCTTCATTGACATTCACCAAACATACAATCTCTTTTGTTGTGGCCTTACACCTCACATGTAACAACCCAATTTTCACGTCCAAAAATTTCACTTTTGATTAAGTGATTTGCAAAACAGTTGTAATAAAATATCATCCGATCATATCATTTAATAAAAACATGTCTCGTATCTGAAATCCGAATCGCAATACATAATAATGTCAGAGTACAAATCCTATAATATCTCATAGTGCGGAAAACAAAGAGCGTGTGTATGATGCGCCGCTACCGCGCCAGCTCCTTCCCCTTTGCTGAAGAGGTACCTGAAACCAAAACTGAAAATTGTAATCACGAAGCTTAGTGAGTTCCCCCATCGTACCACATACCATACAATCACATCACATGGATACTACTAGACATTTCTGGGGTGCCGACCTACCCGTACGGCCATTCTGGGGTGCCGACCTACCTATACGGCCATTCTGGGGTGTCGTCCTACCCACGTCAAGCCATTCTGGGGCGCTAACCTAACCATGTCGAGCCATTTTGGGGTGCTGACTACCCTCCTCTTGTTCCTTCAAGCTTTTCCTTCCCAACTTGGATCACAAAAGCACCAAAGTCACTCCAAATGCCTTAGATTACTTCAATAACGGCTAGGGTTTGCTAAGGAGGTCTTCTGGGAGCAAATGGGACTAAGGAGGCCAAGTTAATGTGTTTAAATAGGGTGAAAACCCTCGGATTAGGGTTTTTATCCAAACAGGGTCTACTCGCCGAGTCCACCGCTTAAGTCCCGTGTCCCTTCTCGCTTCTACTCGGCGAGTTGGACCTTCAACTCGCCAAGTCCAAGGCCAAAATGCAAAGTATTTAACAAAAGAATACATACCAAGAACCAGGTGCTACAAATCTCCCCCACTTATTTTAGACTTCATCCTCGAAGTCTGCTGCTCGATCCTGAAACAGCTCGGGGTAATGTTCCATCATCTCATCCACTGGCTCCAAAGTCCACTCTGACCCCTTCTGGTGCTGCCATTGCACCTTCACGAGTTCCACTCTTTTGTTCCTCAGATCCTTCGACTTCTGGTCAAGGATCGCTATAGGCCGCTCGATGTAATTCAGGCTGCCATCAACCTGAATGTCCTCCAAGGGTACCACTGCTGAGTCGTCCACCAGGCACTTTCGCAGCTGAGAAACATGGAAAATGTTGTGTATCTGACTGAGTTCGGCTGGCAAATCCAGCCTATATGGCACCTTGCCCACCCGGGCTATAACCTTAAACGACCCAATGTACCTGGGGGCCAACTTGCCCCATTTCCTAAATCGGATAATGCATTTCCATGGTGACACCTTCAGGAGAACCATATCCCTGACCTGAAACTCCAGGTCTGATCGGCGCTTATCGGCATAGCTTTTCTGCCGACTTTGAGCAGTCTGAAGCCTGCTCCGGTCCTGCTGGATCTTCTCTGTCGTCTTGAGCACTACCTCAGTGCTCCCCATCACCCTCTGGCCAACCTCGCCCCAACATATCGGGGTCCTGCACTTCCTCCCATACAGCATCTCGAAGGGAGGGTGATCAATGCTCGCATGATAACTATTGTTATAGGAGAACTCTGCTAATGGAAAGTAGGTATCCCAACTAACTCCGAAGTCTAATACGCAGGCTCGTAGCATATCCTCCAGGGTCTGGATGGTCCGCTCGCTCTGACCATCCGTCTGTGGGTGAAAGGCGGTATTAAATGTAGACGAGTACCCAGCTCGTCATGAAACTTCTTCCAAAACCTGAAATTGAACCGCACATCCCTGTCTGAAACCACCGACACTGACACCCCATGTCGCGTCACTACCACCCTGATATAGATATCAGCCAACCTTTCGGCCAAAATACTCTCCTAAATCGGGTTAAAATAGGCGCTCTTGGTCAATCGATCGACGATGACCCAAATCGAATCCACTCCCCCCGCGGTCCTGGGAAGCTTTGTGATAAAATCCATCGTGATGTCTTCCCATTTCCAAAGCAGAATATCCAACGGCTGCATCTTGTCGTGAGATCTCTGATGCTCAGCCTTGACCTTCCAGCAGGTCAAGCACCGCTCCACAAACCATGCCACATCCCGCTTCATGCAGGGCCACCAATAGTCCGGACGAAGATCCCTATATATCTTCGTCGACCCGGGATGAATGGAAAACCAAGATTTGTGTGCCTCCTCCATCAGAACTTGGCGTACACCCTCGAGGTAAGGCACCCACACCCTACGGTGTATTGTTAGTAATCCCCGACTATCATAGTCGAAGGAGGAAACCTGCCCCACGATTCGCTCGCTCTTCCGATGTTCTTCCTTTATGGCCTCCTGATGGGCCTCCCGAATCCGCTCCAACAACGGAGTTACCACTGTCATCTCTAGACAAATATCCCTGATTGGCGCTACCTTTCGGCTAAGCACGTCGGCCACCACATTGGCCTTACCCGGGTGATAAAGGATCTCGCAATCGTAATCCTTTACCACGTCCATCCACCGACGCCGCCTCATGTTTAGATTAGGCTGATCCATGAGGTACCTCAAACTCTTATGGTCCGTGTAGATGGTACAGTGAACCCCATAGAGGTAATGACGCCAAATCTTGAGGGCGAACACAACAGCCCCCAACTCTAAATCATGTGTCGGGTAGTTCGCCTCGTGAGGCTTCAGCTGCCTCGACACGTAAGCAATGACATGCCCTCTCTGCATCAATATTATGGCCAAACCTGAGATGGACGCAGCGCAGTACACAACAAAATCCTCCATGCCCTCTGGTAGGGCTAAGATTGGCGCCTCGCACAATCTCTGTCTCAGTGTCTCGAATGCAGTCTGCTGCTCAGGCCCCCAACGAAAGACCACGACCTTCCTCGTTAGCCTGGTCAGCGGTACGACTATCTTGGAGAAATCCTGAATGAATCTCCAATAGTAGCCGGCTAATCCTAGGAAACTCTGAATCTCAGATGGAGACTTCGAAACCTCCCATATCATCACGACCTCCACTTTGGCCGAGTCCACTGAAATCCCGTTCTGGTTGACGAGATGCCCAAGGAACTACACCTTGCGCAACCAGAACTCACACTTGAAGAACTTAGCATACAAGTTCTCCCTCCTCAAAGTCTTCAGCACCTCCCGCAGGTGCTCCTCGTGCTCCTCCTGCGTCTTGGAATAAACCAAGATATCATCAATAAACACTATCACAGACCGGTCTAACATCGGTCAACACATGCGGTTCATGAGGTCCATGAATGCGGCAGGAGCATTTGTGAGCCCGAAGGGCATCACCATAAACTCATAGTGTCCATAGCACGTCCGAAACGTAGTCTTCTGCACATCCTCCTCTCTGGCTTTCATCTAATGATATCCTGAACGCAGATCAATCTTGGAGAACCAAGATGCTCCATGTAGCTGGTCAAAGAGGTCATCAATCCTCGGGAGTGGGTAATGGTTCTTCACCGTTACCTTGTTCAGCTCCCGGTAATCTATACACATCTGGTGTGACCCGTCCTTCTTCCTCATAAACAAAATCGAGGCTCCCCAGGGAGAACTACTCGGTCTAATGAATCCGTTGTCTAACAGCTCCTGCAGCTATGTAGACAACTCCTGCATCTCAGGAGGAGCCAACCGATACGGTGCCTTGGCTATCGGATCCGTACCAGAGACTAGGTCGATCCTGAACTCCACCTGCCTCTCCGGAGGTATCTCTAGCAACTCCTCGGGGAATACATCCGTAAACCCTCGCACCACGGGCACATCGCCCACTGTCGCCTTTCCCGCCTCTCGGGTATCCATAACATAAGCGACATATCCTGCGCAACCCTGCTGAAGGTAACACCTAGCTCTCGCTGCTGAACATAAGGTTGGTCCTTGTTGTGGCCTCTCGCCCTGAACTACCAACTCTCCCCCACTTGGGGTCCTGATCCGAACCAGCTGTTGTGCGCAATCTATCACTGCCCCATTGGGGCTCAACCAATCCATGCCTATAATCACCTTATTCCATCTCAACGGAATAGGAACCAGGTCCACCAGATAACGCTCCTCGAATAATCTCAACACACAGTCTCGGAATACCGTCGATGCTCGCACCTATCGGTCATCAACAATCACTACCTCTAAAGGGCAATCCAATATGCCCGAAGACTCAGGAAACTTCTTGCTAAGCGCAAGAAAGACAAATAATCGGGTAGCACCCGAATCAAATAGTACCTGAAGTGGGATACCGTTCACATGGAACAATCCTAAGCAGAGCACATACATAACATATCATAATAGCATAAATAAGAAGTCATACCTGTCACCACATCGGGTGCAACACGTGCCTCCTCAATAGTTAACTGGAATGCCTGGTTCCTCGCCACTAGAGCCTCTGCCTTGCCCTGCCGGCCATCAGTGATCTGCAAGGTCGCTGGAGCTGGCGCCTTCACTGGCGCTGATGCTGCTGTCAAGTGGGGGTAATTGGCCTTCTTGTGGCCCCTCTGGTTGCAGTGGAAACACAGCAACTCAGACGTCTGAATAACTGGTGCAGGGGCAGTACAATCCCTGCTGAAATGCCCCATCTTGCCGCACTTGTAGAAGCCCGACGATCCCAGTCTACATGCCCCCTCATGTGGCCTACCGCATTTCCTGCAGCGGCCCGGTCCTGACTGGCCCTTCGGCCTACCATCTGATCCCTTGGGCTTCTTCCCTGAAGCCCCAGTCGTCTGACTCTCCTCAGTCTTCCTCTTCCGGACATGCTCCAGATCAATCTCCCTCTCCCTAGCCCTGGCAATCATGGAATCCAGGGTCATCCTCATATCCTCATCTCCCGCATACTGGGGCACCATCAATGCCCTCTCCCGGAACATGGCGGTGATCTCCGCCACAGTCTCCGTAGTTTGTCTCATGTCCAAAAACTCTTTGGCCAGCTGCTGAAGCTCTACCGCTGGCGCAAACTCTGCTCAGAACTGGGTCATAAAATCCGACCATGTCATAGCCTTAACAGCCAACGCTCCCAATGAGTCACCAATAGACTCCCACCAGCCTCTAGCTCTGTCTCTCAAACACCTTGCTGCATATCTCACCTTCGACCCCTCGGGGCAGAAGCTGCTCATCTGTGCGGACTCAATGTCCTCAATACATCGTCTGGAAACAATGGGGTCCTTCTCCCTAGGGAAATCTGGCGCACCACTGCCCCTGAAGTCCTTAAAGGACAGTGTGCGAGATCCTAACAGGCCAGATGCCATGTCACTCCTGAACGCCCTGAGGTGGTCCTCAATCAGCTTAACTATCCCTTCCTTGATCGACCCGAAAACGTTGGGGGTCGACTCAAGGATGCCTCTGGTGATCTCTGACGCGATGAACTCGTGTAGCCTCTCATCTACTGGCTCGGAACCTGATCCCGAACCCGATCCCTATCCCGAACTGCCAACTGCTAGCCTCAGACGTAGTACCACCATTCTGCAATACATACATGCAACCATTAGTGATACTGATACCTCTAAAGGGATCACATCTATTACAAGTTCCCTGGTCTTGCCCCAGCCCTCCTTAATTCGGGTACGATCCTCTGCTTTCAGTAGTACGGGCCCATACTACCTTCCACATCTATCCGTACCTTCCTCAAGGACAGCTTTGACTCCACCAGATCCCTTTCACCACTACTAATCCTCTGCTATTCCCATTCTAGGCTTGCCCTAGGGAAAATCTCTGACTCCACCCAAACCGGTCCTCAGCCGCTGAAGGCCTCCTTGTAATGCCAGTTAGCCATTACCTGAATACCATCACATGTGATGAGGCTCAGATAATCCTTTGAGTAACATACTCGTCCCTACAACGGTTAGACTCAAACAAGAGTTACGCAACAGGGCCCAATCCAACACTCTGAGATTATTCAACCCTGATCACATGTATGTGACGTATTCACCTAATGACTAACTCCCGTCACTCAGAGTCCCACAAAGAACAAAGAAAGCAGCATTCGGACGCTGGAAAACTACTCAAGCAAATCTGTCCTCATAATGAGAAGCTAAACTAGCATATAATGCTAAGCTCATACTACCAGGCATAACCTAAATAAGCTATCCTACTACTGTCTACTGAATACTAGCATGCAATTCTCATAAGTTGAAGCACATAAAGCAGGCACATAAGGCATCGTTCCTAGATCCTTAGCCCTATTCTAGCATGTTGTTCTACTGAATCTGATAAACATAGCATAACATTGTATGGGTACTTTGGGGAATACTTACTTGAGTTTGGCCGGTCGCGCACATCACACACTTGTTCTTTCTCAAAAACTCTTCTGTTTTATTCTTTAGAAAACCACTTTCTTATAAAATCTTTTTAATCCCTCGGTTTGAGTCCATACGCCCCCGAAGGTGTGTCCGAATCCCTCAACCCAGGGCTCTGATACCAACTAGTAACGACCCAATTTTCACGTCTAAAAATTTCATTTTTGATTAAGTGATTTGCAAAACATTTGTAACAAAATATCATCTGATCATATCATTTAATAAAAACATGTCTCGTATCTGAAAACCGAATCGCAAAACATAATAATGTCAGAATACAAATCCCAAAATATCTCATAGTGCGGAAAGCAAAGAGCGTGTGTATGATGCGCCGCTACCACGCCAGCTCCTTCCCCTTTGCTGAAGAGGTACCTGAAACCAAAACTGAAAGCTGTAAACACGAAGCTTAGTGAGTTCCCCCATCGTACCACATACCATACAATCACATCACATACAAACTGCCAGGCATTTCTGGGGTGCCTGACCTACCCAGTACGGCCATTCTGGGGTGCCGTCCTACCCGTGACAAGCCATTTTGGAGCGCTGGCCTACCCATGTCGAGCCATTCTAGGGTGCTGACTACCCTTCGGTCCTAACAACCAAACCTCAGGGACTATTTCACCCCTACTACTACTATCACATATATCATAGCATAATCTATTGTCAGAAATATCTGGGGTGTCCGACCTACCCTTCGGTCCTAACAACTGAATCTCGTGGATTTTCCCCCTCCTACTACCTCTATCTCATATAACATATCATGCTAGCAGCTAAACATATCATGACATACTGTTAGGCATATATGGGGTGCCTAACCTACCCTTCGGTCCTAACAACCGAGCTCTATCACTATCACATATCATATCACGCTAGCATATAACATATTAGGTAGTAGAAACACAAATGAATATCACAAAGACAAACATCTAACATATGATCCCTACTGGTGGGCCAGCATTGTGTCCGTAGACCCACCGCTACTAGAAGGTAACTCACCTCGTAGTAGCTGCCAAACTGTGCGGGAATCCTCTGACTGCTGCCGCTGCTGCTCCGGAAATCCTCCAGCTTCAATGAGCTGAAAATGATGGGTTTTGAGCAATACATCACTCCTATGGTGTACATGCAAACCCTAATAGCTTTTGGATCTAGTTTGTCTAATGAACATTCAATTGAATATCCAAAGCTATAAACCCTAGATCTAGCATACAATTAATCATATTAACATAAAATAGGGTTTAGATCTTACCTTTGATTGTTATATAGCAATAACAATCAATCCTTGGCTTCAGAAAGCTTAGTGCCTCAAATGTTGCACCTCTAATGGAGTCACAAACACCAAGAGCAACTTGGATGAAGATGACAAGAGAGGAGCCAGCCAAAAACGTCTACAAACCCTAGAGAGAGTCTTAGCCACGTTTTTGGGGCAATAGGGATCCTTTATATAGGTAGGCTATTAGGGTTTTCAACTAGGAAACCCTAATCTAACTGCTTAAGCCCTAAGCAGCCCATGGATTCCTTTAACATATCCCTTGGACTATTTCTAATGGGCGTCCCCATAGAATTCGTCCAACCTATATATTATTAAGTAATCCATAGCCCAATTGCAATTATCTTATAATTACAAATCCAGTCCCCTAAGTTTAATTAATCTCTTTTAGCCACAAAATTAATTATTAATTAATTCTTGACTAATATTAATTAAACATGATTTCTCCTTTAATATATTATTCTTATAATATATTAATAAATCATAATTAAACCTTTTTCTCCTTAATTCATCTCACATATTGCTATGGTGAAGGAAAACCAAAAGGACCATGCACAATTGGGTCAAGTACATACCAAAATAGTTATGGACTTAGACACTAATCCAACAGTCTCCCACTTGGATAAGTCTAATAACTATTCTTCATATAACTTCATATCCTGATTAGCAATCATAGCTTTCAAAAGTCGTTATCAACTCTGATCTTATGAGATACGCATGTCCTTTAGATAAGGGATTATATATTCCTCCATTCTAGATATCATATAGACATGAGACATGAATTTCAATCATTCTCTCTATATTGTTTCCCGATTTCCGATTTATGACGACTGACAACAGACTACAATTGAACACATCAAATTAGTCCCGGCTTGGCCAAGCGCTTATGTGCCATCACTAAATCATTGAGGGGCCCAAAGATATCGCTTTTATCTCACTCTGGGTAAAAGGAATGGATAAACTTCGACTCATATACTCGCTTGCATTCACTCATCGAATCGCACACAACAGTAAATAACAACTCATACATCTTGGTTTTAAGAATATACAATATTATCGACTCACAATCACTCGCGATAGAATCCATGAAGTGATTCTTGTGAGTGTGGGTTTAATCCAATGCTCAAAATCATATTCATAAGCACGCATGAACGTTGTAGCAAACCTTTTCTATGTCTAATACACTTTAGACAATCTACCAACCAATTCATGACAGTCTTCATTCATACCTACTTCCAACATATGAACGACTGTGGACCATTCGAATAATTTCATTATTCTGAAATAATTAATTATTCAGGAAGTCAAAACATGCAAAGTGAAACACAAGAATAATACTAATCCTATATGGTCCTAAACCTTTGAGTACAAATAAAACACCTTTTATTCATCACCATATTGATTACTCATTATTTGTTGTTTCTGTTAATTAACTTATTACTTGAATTATTACTACACTTGTCCCATGTTCTCAGCATGCACACAATGTTTACCTACAGTTCTTACTTTGTGAAATAGATCAAATGAACACATTTCCAATCATACTCATTTCACAACTCCCAATCCTTATCACAAGTGTAAGAATATCAAATTCTTGTCACTTATAGAATATGCTAGATTCTAACATTTTATGCAATGATCCTTTCGTAAAGTCATAGCTCAAAATCATCAAGACTTGGCCAATCTCTATCATAAACAATTCTATAGATATATTTCTCTCACTCAAAGTACATTCCTTTGAACATCCTTCTTGCATAAAAGTTTCTAATCTAGACATAGATTCTCAATATCCAACTCCCAATATGGAACATTTCCATATTTTCCATATGACAACTCATTCTTAATAGAATCTTATCTATTCATAATAATGTCGATATGGTCCATCCAATACCATACTTCCATCTACTCACAAGCGACCAATCCTCAGCGAGCTTTGGATCGTCCTTTGATAGTTGTTTAATTATCTTAGTCAAAACCGATTCTTGTCCTTTTTCCCTCTAAATGCGCTAGACATTTGGAAAATTTTAGAATGGTCAAATATAATTGCACTTGCAACCAATCCTATACTCGAAGCGTATGGGACACGATGCATAATGTCTTACATAAAGATACGATACTTTATCAATCTTTTGGAATAATATTTTATGTGTCACGTTCTTACAGTTCGAACTACGAAGAGGGATACCGTAATCATAATCAAAATTTAAGAACACACTATGTATCCTTTGACTAAATTTATTAAAATTTCTCAATCTAAGCTTTAGATTTTGAAACGAAGTACAATATTCTCTCCCTTAATTATAGCAAAACAACTTTTCAACCCTTACGACTTTGCAAAGTATAACTCTTGTTTTCTATAATTAATATTTCTAACTTGCAATACTTGCCTTAATAATCATACAAGCACAACATTTATGTTCCCACTATCATGATGATTATTATCATATAATCATAACACTTATGCTCCCACTAGCTTTGACATGTATTCAGAAAACAGCTTAACTTCCAGAAAACAATACCTATTAAATTTCTTAAGTTCATATTTCTAATACCTAATGCTTTGATAATCCTTTATCTAAGCTTCTTAAACTTATACACCTTTGCCTTAGATAGCTCATATGTGTGTCTAAACAATTCAGACTAATTTCCAAATCTCAGAATTCGAATTATGGAAAGGGATACCGTAAACATAATCGAATTCGAGAATACAATTTTTTCACAATTACTATCTTCTTAAAATCTCTCTTAGTGAAAGCATTTCCTCACAATCATTTTCATGAAGGAGGTAATCTTATGACACTTAGATTTTATGGTGTATGAGTTCCTATCAATGTGAATTTGCCAAAACCAAAGTTTACGACAAATCCAAACTCATATGGACCGAACCTTCTCAATCTTGATCTCTTGCCTTATGGTAACACGGGTGCCCACCATGTCTTCCAAGTAGTTAAGCAGCTCATCCTTTCCTATCAATGTACTTTTGATTGATCACGGTGCTTGCCTTTTATGTGTTCAAATGAGAACTCATAGAACTCACATGCATAATTAACTCAATTTGAATGGCACAAAAACAAAATAATGTCAACACGATAGGTTGTAAACCTCATGTCGTGTGCTAGTGATGATCGATAAGGTTTATTTTTTATTAGTTCTTGAAACCTTTTTCAAGACCATTAAGACTCCCACTAACTCCTTGACATATAAGATTCTCTTGTCAATAAACTTTTTCTTGATAAACAAATATTAAAGAGTTAGTGTAGCTTTTATCAAGACAAAACACTTCACAAAAATGGTCCTAGTTGGTCTTTGTCTTATCCAAGACATCACAACTTACCAATTTCAAATGTGCAAGAATAAGAACACCTTTTTCCAAAATTCCACATTTGATGAATGTTATAAACCTTCTTTAGACTTGTCACTCAATTCACAATCTTGGAGTATAACTCTAAGACTTGATATTGGAACGAAGTATGATTGACTTCTTGATTTAACCATTTCAACAATTCTCGATTCCACTTCTCAGACATACAAATGTACTAAGACTCACTAAGAGGATCAATTTAGAGATGGTTCTTAATCATTAAGACTTATCATAAAACACAATAAAAGGTACACTCCCATCTTCTTAGAATAGAGAAACTTTTATCATTCTGCCTACTTGATTCTTATTTATTCGTTCTGCTATTTATTGAAACTATTTCAATCAACTCAGAATTACACTTAATCTCATAAGTATAATCATATTTACTAAGCCTTAGTAAATCATGACGAATATCTTTGTTACTCTTGTGGTGGACTTGATCAACACACAACTTTGTGTACTCGATCTCCTTGTCCTTCACTTGACACTTTGTCAAAGAATTAGTCTAATTTCCAAAATATGGAGTCTCTAATTCATCACACAACTATGTTTCTGTCCAATTGAAACTTGGGCGATGAGAAACTCTCCCTATTTTGTAAATTCTTGACATTTCCACAAATAACATAATTAAGAATCAAATCCATTATTGCTAGAAACCTTCAAACATCAATTTTTCATACACGCCATTACAAGGATAAACAAAATTTATTTTATTCCGGAAAAATTTGTCCTTACAATGCAATTCAATTGAAAAACTATGTTAATACATATTTCTTAGCAATCTATTCTAACTCCAAGTAGTAGCTCAAGAATCTAATCTTCAATCAATGCGATCGAGATCCATTTCTTCATGATTAGATTCAGCTCACTTCTTCCCTGAAGCTTCCTCTCTTTTCTTCGATCCTACAAAACATCAAAATGTAATCTTATCACATCATGTATTAAGAATCTAGAATAGGAACTTAAAAGAGTTAGTTAATGGATTTTACCTAAAGTAGAGCCATACATTTTGACTCTCCCATCTCTTAGATCTCTTAGGTAAATAGGGCAGCTTTGTCTCCAATGCCCCTTCTCTTGGAAATAAAATCAAATGGACTCTTTTGGAATGGCACATGGAACTATCTCAGAGTTTACCTTTTATGGATTTCCAATGTCACCATTTCAATGTCCATTCTAGTTTGGGAGTTTGATTCACCAGACAAATTTGCTTGACCAGCATGCCAAATCATTGCTGATTCAGCAGCTATAAGCAAATAGGTGAGATCAATGAGGGTCACGTCATGATCCATCATATAATACTCTCTAACGAACTCACTATATGATTCAGGAAGAGACTGAAGAACCCAATCAACAACCAACTCTCCTGAAATCTCGACACCCAACATCCTTAACCCATCAATATGTGACTTCATCTCTAAGACGTACACACAAAGGTTTCCCATTTTCATGTTTACTTGCCAAAAGGGCTTGAGTGAGCTTGAATTTTTCAAGCCTTCGAACTTGTGGGTTAGGGAGAATAATTGGAGGAGGTGGAGGTAGTGAAGCATGATCTCTTGTTCCTCGATCATATCGTGGAATATCATCTTTGTTTGGAAAGCTTGTTCAATGGGATTTAGGAGGACCATGATTGTCATAACTAGACATCTACAAAATGGGAGAAAATTCAAATTAAGTTGATTGGAATCCTTGATGTGACACCCAAATGAAACATCGAGGCTAGGATCCAACACAATACTCTACAACCTAGAAGAGGGATGCCGTAATCTAGTTGCAGAATATTTGAAGGTAGGTAAATGACGATTTACCAACTTCCACCATGAAAAACGAAAAAGAAATTTAAGTTTCAAATCTATTGAAAATTCCTAGATCTTTTGAGATTCATTGAACTTTTCAATGGCATGTTTAAATCTCGATATGCCCCTCGATTTGTGACTGGGATACCGAGGATCACAAAACAGGGTGTGAATAACCATGCAAACTTACATGGTGCTCCCTATGTTACAATCAGCTATTCGATCTGTCGGTTAACCACACGTGCTCCACCCAACTATGACAAACATTGAGTCAGCCTTTGCTACCTTTGCTTAGAACCAATTATTGTGTCGGTTAACCACACACGCTCCACTAACATTTTCGCAACGGTACAAAGTGTAATTTCAAGGAATTGCATCAATTCACTTTTGCCTAAAGTAACTAAGATTGGGAATTTGTAAAATCATTTAGTTACTTTATACTTCATTATACTTTTAATGGAAAGGGTTTTATCCTATCCTACCCGTTCGACTAATGACCCTCCACTAGTCAAGAGTGTGGTGGGTAAGAGTGGATACCCATTCAATCGCCATTTTATAGGCAATTTCCTTAAACACCCCTTATAGACCAGCTATGTGAATGAGGCCTACTAACGGTAAGACTGACACTTTACTCATATATATATATATATATATATATATATATATAATATATTAGACTTTTAATGTTACATATATATATATATATATATATATATATATATATATATATATATATATATATATATATATATATTGTATAGGGTGTATTTTACACTTAATACTAGGTGGTCTAATTTAATAAATTATACTTTTAATTTAATTAAATGTAAACCAAAACTTTATGGGTTTATTAAATCTCTTTTAATTATACACTTTAATTAATTAATAAAACCATAAGGGTGTAATTTGAACTTTTCAAAACAATACTAGGGTTTTAGAATTTAACATTTTCAAAATTAAACTTTTAATCAACTTTTAAATTCCAGCACTTGAGGGCAAGTTTTAAAAACATTTCAAAACATTAGGGTTTAACTTATTTAAATTTCAAAAACAAAACTTTTAAGTTCAAATTTAAACTATAAAACCTAAAGGGAGTAATTTGAAACTTTTCCAAACTTTATCAAGAATATTCTAGATCACAAAATTCAAATAAGACAATTAACAATTAATTGGTGGTTATCTAATTTGACCTAGTCCAAATTCTTGCAAGATAATTCATCAAATAATTCAAATAATTAAATCTAATCATATAAGGAAATAATTATTTAATTAATATGAAGTTATCTTTTATTTTGGAAAAGATAATCACCCAATATCATAAAAATCTGATTTATATCAATAAAAAATGTTTTGGTAACTATCCCCTAGCCAGAGGAGCACAAAATCCCGAAATTAACTCTTTCTGACGAGTTGGCTCGTCGAGTCAAGCATGGACTCATCTAGTTCACCATGGACTCGGCGAGTCCAGCCCCCAGAAACCCTAATTTTTGATTTTTAAGCAAGAATAATCCATAATAGCATCAACTACATCAAACAAACAGCCTTGGCTCTGATTCCACTGATGGGTTTTGAGCAATACATCATTCCTATGGTGTACATGCAAACCCTAATAGCTTTTGGATCTAGTTTGTCTAATGAACATGCAATTGAATATCCAAAGCTATAAACCCTAGATCTAGCATACAATTAATCATATTAACATAAAATAGGGTTTAGATCTTACTTTTGATTGTTATATAGCAATAACAATCAATCCTTGGCTTGAGAAAGCTTAGTGCCTCAAATGTTGCACATCTAATGGAGTCACAAACACCAAGAGCAACTTGGATGAAGAGGAGAAGAAAGGAGGCAGCCAAAAACGTCTACAAACCCTAGAGAGAGTCTTAGCCACGTTTTTGGGGCAATAGGGATCCTTTATATAGGTAGGCTATTAGGGTTTTCAACTAGGAAACCCTAATCTAACTGCTTAAGCCCTAAGCAGCCCATGGATTCCTTTAACATATCCCTTGGACGATTTCTAATGGGCTTCCCCATAGAATTCGTCCAACCTATATACTATTAAGTAATCCATAGCCCAATTGCAATTATCTTATAATTACAAATCCAGTCCCCTAAGTTTAATTAATCGCTTTTAGCCACAAAATTAATTCTTAATTAATTATTGACTAATATTAATTAAACATGATTTCTCCTTTAATATATTATTCTTATAATATATTAATAAATCATAATTAAACCTTTTTCTCCTTAATTCATCTCACATATTGCTATGGTGAAGGCAACCCAAAAGGACCATGCACAATTGGGTCAAGTACATACCAAAATAGTTATGGACTTAGACACTAATCCAACAGAAAATGGTGCACAAACTCGGATCCCTTTAGCCTCCTCTTGTTCCTTTAATCTTTTACTTCCCTCCTTGGATCACAAAAGCACCAAAGTCACTCCAAATGCCTTAGATTGCTTCAATAATGGCTAGGGTTTGCTATGGGGGTCTTCTGGGAGAAAATGGGACTAAGGAGGCCGAGTTAAGGTGTTTAAATAGGGTGCAAACCCTTATATTAGGGTTTTTGTCCAAACAGGGTCTACTCGCCGAGTTCACCGCTTAAGTCCCGTGTCCCTTCTCGCTTCTACTTGGCGAGTTGGACCTTCAACTCGCCGAATCCAAGGCTAAAATGAAAAGTATTTAACAAAATAATATGTACCAAGAACTAGGTGCTACATCACAAGTCCTACATTTTTCTTCTTTCCAACCTTGGATGCTATATGGATACTATTGTTTTGTGGTTGACCGGTCTTATCTTTTTTGTGGCTTAATTGGTTTTCTGTTGCATCTCTCTTTCTTTTAGTTGCAGGTGTCCCATGCATAGTTCTGTGAACATATGGTATAGGAGGTGTGTACAATGTTTTTGGCCCAAGTTACTCCCATTCATAACTGCTAACCTAAACTTATATCACTTCATATATATAATTCTACCAAACACTGTGTTCACATATGACTCTATATCCCTATAATATAACTAATACATACAACAGAATGGACATAACCATATCTATTGATCTTCCTAACCTAGATGAGCAAGTTTTCCTTTCAAAATCTACCTTATAATCACCTCTACTTCCTCTTACTTCAAACTAATTTAACCCATTAGGTAATATCTAGAAAGTGTCTCGGTTTTCTTAGCATCATTCACTAATTATGTAACTATTGGAAAATGTAGATTGCCTCATCCCTTCCCTTTAATTTTCTTGTTATTTACCCTTTCCATCATGTACAACCTCAACTCCTACAATATAGTGATAATTAGCTTCTTCTTAGCATCCGCTATAAGTGCATTGAAGCTTTATGAAATTTCATTCTCCACAACATCACAACATCTTACTAGTTGTAAAAATGCCTTTGAGCAAGTTTTGGGGACTTTGTCCATCAAATACTTATGAGCACTTGGGTTTAACACTTCAAGCTATTTTATAGCAACTTTATAATCTTCATCAGCAGATGCGTTAGAATCTTTCTAAAATATGTTTTCATAGAGCGAATCACCAATCCTTTTTTATGTTTTGGCTAATCTTCCAAGCACACTGCATGTGCTCTACTGATGGTAGCAGTTCTTTGCCTCAATCAAACCCTATTAAAAAAGGAAATTATTTAAAATGAGTATGCAATTATAATAAAATGGAGTAGAATGAAGTAAACTACCTTGTGTTGATATAATATGATACTGTAATTATAATAAAATGGTTTTTGTATATGACCATAACTTTGCATAGTAGTCAATAAGGGTACCATCTATTAGGTGCAATGCATATTTCTTAGTTGTCCTACATTGACCAAGATTGACAAGAATAATAAACTTCTTTGTTATTGGAGGAACATTCGTGTGACTCTAGTCTCAAATCGAGGAGAGTTTTCAAAAGAGTATTTAAAATGGTTTTCAAAATGAGTAAGGGAGGACGCGGAGGTACGATCAGCCGGAGCCAGTAAGTAACCCCAAAATACCATGCATGTTATTTGTTTTTGAGCTTTGATAGAACAGCATGCTAGTGATAGGCTAGGGATCTTCAGGATTTCGTGATATGTTGCCTGATTTGTGATGCCTGTAGCCTAGGGTTCCTTATGGGATATTTTCAGTGTTCCTCTAGTGGTGAGGGTTGAGCGTTGCTATGCATGTTTCTCTAGGGCGTTGTGGTAGTACTTCATACAAATATGGGTAGGTGTGGAAGGTAGTATGGGCCCGTACTACTGAAAGCACAGGACCCATACGCGTATCAGGGAAACCATGATCTCTAGGGTTGGGTTGAGAGAGTTGGATCCCAGGATATGGGAAGAGTTTGAGATTTTGTGTGGTGTGTTTCAGTATGGAGATTCCGAGGCATGATGAGAGTGGATCCGGATCAGGATCAGGAGCTGGAGAGAGAGTTCCGGGCGGATCGGTGCCGCCCGAGGTTATCGATCAGATGAGCACGAGCGAGTTGGATGCGAGGATTCGTGAGATCCTGCGTGATGAGATTGCTGAGTTGTTCCAGGCTGAGTTGCCAGAGCTGTTTGGGTCGATTAAGACCGCCATGGTTGAGTATTTTGATGAGCGCTATGCAGCTCTCACTGAGACGGCTGCCGCGGCGGCTACAACAGCTATAGCAGCGGCAGGGGGAGGATCTAGTCGGGGATTTCAGTATCGGGACTTCGCTAATACGAATCCCCCCACTTTCGATGGAGTTCAGAACCCGATCGTCGCTATGAGATGGTTATCAGACGTGGAGGGGTGTTTCTTCACGTGTTTATGCCCTGCTGATCAAAGGGTGAGGTGTGCTCTGAACCTGTTGAGGCTCGGGGCGAAGGATTAGTGGAGATTGACCACGGGGTCATATTCAGATGCGTAGAGGGCTGCGGTATCATGGTATCAGTTCCTAGAGATGTTCATCACTCGTTATGTTCCGCAGGTTGAGAGGGAGAGATTGGCTCAGGAGTTCCTTGAGCTGAAGCAGGATTTGGAGTCGGTGACTGAGATCACCAGAATGTTCACTGAGAGGGCGATGTTTTGCCCAGAGTTCGCTTCAGAGCAGGCTCAGATGTCTCGATATCTGAGCATGCTCAAGAGGGACATCAGGCAGTTTGTGTCTGCGCAGAGGTGCGGGATATTGTTGGAGTTGTAGGAGGCCGCTAGGCGGCGTAAGTTAGAGATTGAGTTGCAGTTGCGTGAGCTGAGGCAGGCTCCGGTGCAGTCGCAGCCGACGCCGAAACGGTCCAAGACCGTTGATGTTAGAGTGGGGGATCTGAGCAGCCACACTTGTGGGAAGTGTGGGAGGGGTCACCCCGGAGTTTGTAGGTCCGGTGGTGCATGCCGCAAGTGCGGAAAGGAGGGGCACTATGCGAGGGATTGTCGGCAGTCAGCGCCAGTTCAGGATTTGAGGATTTGCTATCATTGTCATCAGGTTGGGCATTTGAGGGTCAACTGTCCACAGCTTGCTGCAGGACCGGTGCAGGCTCCAGCACCGGCCACTTTGAGGATCACAGGTGGAGGTCAGGGTGGAGCAGAGCCCCCAAGGGCTCAGGGTTGTGCTTTCAAGCTTGTTGCAGAGGAGGTCAGGGCAGTGTTGGATGCAGCTGCGGGTATGTTTCTTTCTTGATGTCTTGTTATCTTGTGATTATAGTGGTGTATTGTTTTGTGCTGGTATCTTTGTGTGGTTTTCGATGCGGTATTCGGCATTTTGCGGGTTGTGGTTTTGGTTATGGTTTATTGTTTTGGGAATTCCGTTGGTTATCATTCCTGAAGGTTATTAGTGGAAACACGATATTGGGTTGCAGGTCGGGTAGTGCTTGCTTTCTAAGGAGTGGTTAGATGCAGATCGAGTTTCTTCGAGCCGGTTGATCGGTGTTGATGTGAGATCTCATTGAGGTTGTTTATGCTTGTGGGAAGCAGTCCGCATGTAAGTGTTTTCTTTGTGAAAGAGTTGTTCTGGGAGGTCGGTGATGGCGACCGGTGGTTGATAGTTAGTGCCCAAGTGGGGGAGAATCGGAGAATTCTCCAGCAGGTCGATGAGTATTTGAGAGTGCTTAGCTGTTGGGATTCAGCAAGTGTTTTGTCAGCCTAGAGTATAGGCTGATAGGAGTAAGTGTCGGGCATGCGGGGCGGGATACAGACCTAGGGCATTTGTTTGTGGAGGGCCTGGGAGCAGACCGGGATCAAGTATGTATGATGGAGTTAGAGTTCGGAACCCCTAGAGGGCTAGAACGGTATGCATGGGAGGATTTCCGGGGGGGATAGCCCGGAATGTTGAATGCTAGTTGAGCGGTCCGGATAGACTGAAGGCCGGTAGGCGTACCAGTCAGGCCGAAGGCTCGGAGAACGGTCCAACCAAACTGAAGGCACTGAGAGCGGTCCAGATTAGCTGAAGGTTCTGAGAGTGGTCCAGATGGGCTGAAGGCCTGGTGAGGCGGTCCAGTCATGCCGAAGACTCTGCAGGTATTGTGATCGGTTTGAGGATATGGGTTGTGTATGTTGCAGTACGATTGCATTAGAAGGTCTGGCCCCGGGTAGAGATCTTGATTAGCGGAGATGGTGCATGGGCTTGAGAGTCCCTGCGATGAGAGTCAGAGTATGTGTGTTGGATGGATAGCGGATACGCTAAAAAGGGTGGTGTAGCGTTGGGCGAGCACCGTGGCACTTGTTGGAGTGGCAATATGGCTAAGTGGATTCCTTGGAATAGGAAGTGAGAGAGGTGTGTAACTCCGAGAGGGAGTGCAAGTTCACGGAAGTGAAAGCGGCAGAACAGAATTATGATTAGAGTAATTCGAGTATGGTTTTTGAGCAGCGTGTTTGCGGCAGTGGATTAGAAGCTCATCTGGTTTGGGAAGTTTGCTGAGGTTGCGGAGGAATTCCACAGATGTAGAGCCAAGAGACTCGGAAGGGATACAGGGATAGAGCCTTGGGCTCTCAGTGTGATTCTGATCAGGGTATTGGAAATGTATTAGTGGTTCATCCTGGAGGATGTTGGAGGATATCATCAGTGTATCAGGTTTTCCCAACCTGAGGGTGCTGGAGAAAGTTCAACATGTGTATGTGATTGCAAGAGGAGAACTCGTAGGAGTTGCTCTGAGATTCAGAATGGGTTTTTCCGTCGTCGCGGAATGGATAGAGTGAGATTCGGATCGGGGATCCGATGGTTCATGGATTCTAATCCCTTATGGGTCGAGTGATTGTTGAGATTTGGGGCAGTGATGCTTCATGGGTAATTCTCGGTTGTTAAGTGTGATTATCAGAGGGTACAGCCGGTGCCCGGCTCGAGACGGTGGTCAAATATGTTATGGCATGTTATGCGTGTATGGTATTTGTGGTTGGTATTTTGGGGATATCTCACTAAGCTTTCGGGCTTACAGTTGTGGTTTCATGTTTTTCAGGTTCTCAGGAGACTGTGGCTAGGCGAAGGCATGATCGTACCGCTCCTCATGATTTCGTAGTATTGTGATTCTGGGAATACGTTAAATGTTTTGTATTGAAAACCTTTTTGTAAAGATTTAATGAAATCGAGATGTTTTTGAAAAATTTAAAATTGGTTGTATTTTTCGGTCATTATATATTGTTACAGGTGACAAGAAGAAACCTACAGACGAGAAGGCTGATAACTATGCAACCTTACTGGATTCATGGGAGAGTGATAACTCCAAGATCATTACTTGGATTAATAATTTTATTATCCAGTCTATTGGTACTCAGTTGGCGAAGTATGACACAGAAAAGGTGGTTTGGGATCACTTGGCTAGGCTGTATACTCAGTCTAACTTTACAAAGAAGTATCATTTAGAGTTTAATATTCGAGCCCTCCAACAGAACAATCTCAGTGTTTAGGAATTTTATGTAGCTATGTCGGATTTGTGGGATCAGTTAGCCCTTACAGAACCTGATGTGTTGAAAGCTTTTAAGCCTTATATTGATAGAAGGGAAGAGCAACGTTTGGTTCAGTTCTTGATGGCATTACGTTCATATTTTGAAGGTCTACATGGATCAATCTTGCATCGTACACCTCTTCCCACTATTGATTCAGTTGTTCACGAGTTGATTGCTAAAGAAACTCGTATCAAGTCCCTTGCTGACAAATCTCTCAAGACAGCCACTCCTACTCTCTTTGCTATTCCACAACGACCTCAGTTTTCAAACCAAAATCCTCTCAGAGTTACATTTGATGAGTGTGCTTTCTGTAAGAAGAAGAACCATTGGAAGGCAAAATTTCCTTTGTTGACAAGCAAGGGGAATCAACAACAACAACAAAAAAAGATCACCACCACAGTCTCAGTCTTCACAGTAGAACAAGTCTTCTGGACAGTCACGTCCCTCATTTCCATCTTTTAGGCTACCACAGTACGCTACTACTACACCTTCAGTTTGGAATGAAATAGATTGCACACCACCATCAACCTTGGATCCACATATTGTTGAGTAGTTCGAACAGTTCTTAGCTACCAATCCAACTACCATGTCAGCTTCCATGTCTCATCCAGGTTTGTCTTCATCTAGCACGTCAGGTATGACATCATCTTTGTGGATATTGGATTCTGGTGCATCTCATCACATGTCACCACATTTGTCATCTTTTGCTTCATTATCTTCTTGTACACCTATCTCCGTTATGTCTGCTAGTGCTACACCCATGCCAGTAGAGGGTTTTGCTTCTATTGTCACTCCTTATATATCTTTAACAGATGTATATTACATTCCTACAGTTGCTTTGAATCTTGCATCAGTCAGTCAGTTGTGTAAATCTAGTTTTTAGATCTTCTTTTATGATACGTTCTGATATGTATAGGACATTCGGTCTCGGAGGGTGATTGGATAGGCTGTAGGCTTGGAGAGCTCTATGCTTTGGATCAGCTACATGTTGCTGATGTTGCTGCATCTAGTGTCGATTTGTCATCTTTTCGTTTAAACCCATCATCGTCTCTTTTTTATCTTTGGCATTCTCGTTTAGGACATGTGTCAGCGTCTCGTTTATAGTTTTTGGTTTCCATTGGTGTGTTAGGCTCTTTTAAATTTGATGATATTTCTGATTGTTGTGGTTGTAAACTTGGAAAATTTTACGCTTTACCGTTTAATAAAAGTTTCACTCGTTTTCTTGCTCCCTTTGATATCGTGCATTCTGATGTGTAGGGTCCATATCCGACCACCTCTAAATCGAGAGCTAACTATTGTTTTTCATTCATTTATGATTACACTCGTTATACGTGGGTCTATTTTATGAAACAAATGTATGACTTTTTCACTATATATAGTGAATTCAGAGTTCTTGTCAATACTCAACACTTTGCTGTCATAAAATGTTTCCGATGTGATTTGGGAGGAGAATTTAACTCCAATGATTTTAAAAAATTATTGGCATCTGAGGGCACTATACATCAATCATCTTGTACAGACACTCCTCAGTAGAATGGTGTTGCAGAAAGAAAACATCGACATCTCCTAGAAATTGCCAGATCCTTACTACCTTCTGCTTAAGTTCCCAATATGTTTTGAGGAGAAGCTATTCATACCGCCAATTATGTTATTAATCACATTCCTACTGTGTACACTTCAGGGAAGTCTCCTTGTGAAATGTTGTTTAGACAACTTCCAGATTATTCTTCATTACGAGTGTTTGGGTGTACATGTTTTGTCTTGAAGCCTCATGTAGAGAGAGATAAGTTGTCTTCAAAATCAGCTCTTTTTGTTTTTCTGGGATATGGTATTGATCAAAAAGGTTTCCATTCTATAGCATTCCTATTCAATCACATGATGCAACCCGAGAGGATCTTCATACTATTGATCCGTTTAGTATTGACATTGATGATCCACCACTTGTCACTGATATACCACTTGCTGCTTATCAACCACCTGATATTGATCAACCACCTGTTGCTGATCCTCTGCCTGCAGATCATCACAACCCCCCTCTATCGAGGCCTTATCGTAATAAGAAGTCCACAAATCTTCCTGACTTTGTATATTCCTCTTACTCGCTGGTGCTTGCCTCTTTTATTGCTTATGTACATCGTCTCTCTGAGCCAACATCCTACAAAGAGGCTATTTCTGATCCCCTTTTGCAGACCGCTATGGTTGAGGAACTTGCAGCTCTTTATCATACTCATACATGGGATCTGGTTCCGCTTCCGCCTGGGAAACACACGATTGGTTGTCGTTGGGTATATAAAATCAAAACAAAGTCTGATGGATCCGTTGAGCGTTATAAATCCAGAATTGTTGCGGAAGGGTACGCGCAAAAATATGGTATGGATTATGAGGAGACGTTTGATCCTGTTGCAAAAATGATGACTGTTCGCACCTTGATTGCAGTTTCTTCCATTCGCCAATGGAAGATTTATCAGATGGATGTCAAGAATGCTTTCTTGAATGGTGATCTTCATAAGGAAGTATACATGTCTCCTCCCCCTGGTATTGCTCACCAACCAGGTGAAGTTTTTTTTTTTTACTTCAGAAGGCTATATATGGCCTCAAACAAGCTTATCGTGCTTGGTTTGAGAAATTTTCTACGGTGATTACTTCGCTTGGTTTTCAACCAAGTAACCATGACTCGACTCTATTCATTCGATGTACGAATGCATGTCAGAATATTCTTTCCTTATATATCGATGACATGATTATTATTGGTGATGATCATGATGCTATAGAGTCTCTAAAGCGTGATTTGGCTCACCATTTTGCTATGAAAGAGTTGGGTTTGCTACGTTCTTTCTTGGGGATTGAAGTTGCTCAATCTCCAAAGGGTTATCTTTTATCTCAAACGAAGTATATTTCAAATTTGTTTGAACGTGCATGACTCATGGATAATCGAACAATTGATACGCCTATATAGAGTAATGCAAAGTACTCTCCAACTAATGGTGTCCCGTTATCAGATCCAAACCTTTATGGTACCATTGTTGGGAGTTTGGTTTACCTGACTGTCACTATACCAAATATTGCTCATGCAGTTCATGTGGTTAGCCAGTTTGTCACTGCTCCTACTATTGTTCATTAGGGAGCTGTTCTTCGTATTTTGAGATATTTATGTGGTACTCAGTTCCGCACTCTTATGGTTCCATCTACATCATCTCTTGAGTTGCGTGCCAATAGTGATGAAAATTAGGATAATGATATTTTTGATCGTAAGTCCACTACGGGCTATTGTGTTTTTCTTGGAGATTCATTGATATCATGGAAAAGCAAGAAACAAGATGTTGTATCTCGATCTTCTAAAGAATCTGAGTATCGGGTCATGGATATCGTCACTTGTGAGATTATTTGGTTGAGATGGCTTCTTGCAAATATGGGTGTTCACATCTCTCAGCCTACCCCTTTGTATTGTGATAACGAGAGTGCGATAATGATTGCCAAGAATTTAGTGTTTCATGAGCGCACAAAGCATATTGAGAAAGACTGTGATTTCACACGTCATCATCTCCAGAAGGGAACTATCTCCCTTCCTTATGTTCCTTCCTCTTTGCAGATTGCTGATATTCTTATGAAGCCAATGACTGCTCCTCGATTCTAATTTCTGTCTCACGAAATCTTAATGCTTATTGTTGTTGCATTGTGAGTTTCAGGGGTGAAGCCAATGACTGCTCCTCGATGTTAGCCTAATAAGATTTTGGGCTTTATCTTGTATTGGGTTTTATGATTGGTCATTTTAGCTAGGAAACCCTAATTAGCTAGTCTATATATTATGTCTTTCCCTTTCATTGTATTTTGTACTTCTCTTCAATAATAATACGAAACCCTAACCGTTATATATATTTTCACATGTTAGTTTACAATGGGTACTGCTTCACCCTCAGCATCATCATTTTTGTTGTTATCATTTGTCTCCTCCTCTTTACCAAATAATTAACTCAAAAACTCATCACCCTTTGTTCTATTCATAGTGACTATATCCTCACTAAAGTCCACCTCCACATATCTAAGGTTATCAATTTCTTCTTCATTTTCCCCACTATCAATACATGAATCCTTACAATCTTCTTCTTTTAGCTCATAACCATACAAGTTTTCCATTCCTAAACAAACATGGTCCATATAGAGAGAAATTATACCATCACTTTAATAGGCATACAAAATGAAACCATCGTAGTCTCCGTCATTTGCAATAGAAGTAATCCAAGACAAAGGGGCTTTCCTGGCCCACAATGAATAAAATCTTTATACTTTTTTACATGAAACGTTTGGGAAAGGTGATACACTCAGAGTATGTCATTCCAACAAAATCGTGATCAGTGAATGTGAATTTGATATCATGATTATACGAGAAAAGATTTCCAAGAAAAAACACCTTAGAAGTTCAGTTCCACTAGATGATACAGTCAACCGGGGTTTGGCATCAGGATTTTTGTTTTGTTCTTGGTCACTAAGATAAGAACGAAGACAAATTTAGCTCTTTATGTTAATTAATGTGAGGTGGATAAGTGGATTACTTATGTTACCTTCGAAACCTTTTTGTCTAAATTATTGAAATGTCACATCATGAATGCAATCGAATGTTCCCATTGCCCGATACATAATAGTCTAATTGATATGTAATTTCTTACCTTAAGAACGAATTACGCAAAAAATATATATATAAATAAATAAATTGCGAATAAATTGGTAAAACGACAAAACTTGATTGTGGTGCATTAACAATTTTCCTATGGCTTGTGAGTGTTTGTTTGAATGTATGCCTTCAAATTGTCACTGAAAGGGTTACTAAAAAGATCTACACATTTGTCCAAATTCGGAACGCCAATTACTATATATATATATATATATATATATATATATATATATATATATATATATATATATATATATATATATATATATATATAAGGAAGAGTTATATGGAAAATGAATGATTAGGGCAACACATATCTGAACCAATGAAAACATGACAACACATCACTTCCACAATAACTTCCACAATACATTACTTGTGAAGAAAGAAATGGACACGTGTTATTTGATTATTGGTTCCGGTAGATGTTGCCCTAGTTATTTGTTTTCCATAGAACTCATTCCTATATATATATATATATATATATATATATATATATATATATATATATATATACATATATATATATATACATATATATATATACATATATATATATATATATATATATATATATACATATATATATATATATATATATATATATATATAGAGAGAGAGAGAGAGAGTTAGGTTCATATATAAACCTTAATTATTGTATGAACGTATAACCAATTCTGAGCCAATCATTTAATAATGGTAATTTCATAATTTTTGCTAATTAAATTAATTGATATCTAAAATTAAATCCTTATAATTATGGTAACTAATTAAACTTCGAATATCATAATTTTGGAAAATAATGATCACGCCTGCATCAAAAGAAACTACTGTTGGCAATGTATCTTTTCTTTGTCAATGACGTTAACAGAAAATTTGGAATATTTTATACTTGCCATTATAATTATCATACTTGCCATTATAATTAACTAAGTGTAGCTATATAGTGAATGCTAGTCCATGTTAATAAAATGTACCGTCAGATCACCACTTTTCATTTTCTTTAATCTAATGACCAAAATTTAGTCACACACTCACACAATATTTATGATCCACATTTGACCCTAAGCCTATATATATATATATATATATATATATATATATATATATATATATATATATATATATATATATATATGGGTAAAGTAAATATACCTAACAACCTTATATTAGCTTAGGTACCTAACCTCATCAAACTACGTCATTTTGCATAAAATTTTCATTGCAATCATCCAAGGTTCTTAAACTTTGTCCCTACACTTGATTTACTTCAAAAAAATTTGGAAATTTATCATTATATTTTTCCTACATCCTTTCATTTGTAGCGGTAGGATATGAAGCCCATCAAGTGGTATTCGATAGAAAGACGTGATGTAAACGAAAGATATTGATGAAAGTCCAAAATTTTTGGAAGTAATCAAGTTATGGGGTTGAAATTTAAGAACCTTAGGCAAATACAATATAAATATGATACAAACTGATGTAGTATTATGGAGTTAGATACCTAAGCTTATATAATGTTGTTAGGTATATTCACTTTACACTATATATATATATATATATATATATATATATATATATATATATATATATATATATATATATATATATATATATATATATATATATATATTGCAAACTATCACTTATTGTATGAAAAAGACTTTTGTAGCCTTCCATTTTAAGATTTGTCATCTTTTTCGATTTGTTTTTGTTTTCACGTTTTCTTATTTGTGTTTTTTTTCTCAATTTTTTTTCTAGTTTTCTCTTGATTTCGTTTTTGGTCGACTTGTTTGTTTTTTTCTTTGTTTTTGTGTCTGTTAGACTTCTTATTTCATTTACTTTGGTGTTCACATTAAATGAACATGTCCAACTTTACATTTAGCAATTGTAATATTCACATGTATTTTATTATGATTTTTAGACTATCGGTGCTCGAATTGTATATTGGTGATCAATTTGATTTAATTCAAGAAAATAAAACTTTTCAAATTTTTTTTTGCATACCGTAAACTTTTGGCCTTCATATACTTATATAAATAGTTACCGTTTAAAAACAAACAACACCTAAGTATCTATTTGCTTTTGTGAGAATGATGAATAGTTTTTTAATCAAATGGTCAAAACATCTTCTTTAAAGTCTAAACGTCTCTCGTTTTTGTCTTGTCATGAGAGAGAGAGAGAGAGAGAGATATTTAAATGTTCATTTGTGAAGAAAAAATCAAGAAAAAGGTTGTAAAACTCATCAGGGAAAACATGTTAAACAGGGACACTTTTATATTTTGACAATCTAAATGTTTAGACCGAGCGGAGAGGGTATTGTTGTAGACCGCGGTGGTGTGGTGAATATGACACCTTCTGGTTGTGGAAGGTGCGGTAAGACTACCAGACAAGATTAACCAAACCATTTTTTTAACATTGTTGAGACCATTTTTAATGGTTATTTTTTTTTAAAACCCATTATAACTACCGTACTCCATGTCACATATTTCACACCATCACAATTAGGCCTGACAATTGGGTTGTGTTCGGGTTGATGGGGCACGGGTTGGCGGGTTGAAATTCAGAAATTCAACCCAACCCATATAATATATGGCTTGGCGAGTCACGGTTTGACGGGTTGGAAACATCAACCAAACCCAACCCATATAACCCGTATAAATATATGGGTTGGCGGGTTCACGTGTCAGTGGGTCGAACCCAACCCGTATAACCCATTTAATAAGCAACACATTTTAAGATGAAATGGAAAAATCCAAATGAAATGAAGTCTAAAAGTCATAAACATTAAACATAAAGTCATAAACATCCAAAATAAACATTAAACATAAAGTCATAAACTTCCAAATAAAACTCTAAAAATCAAAACATTCATGAAAAATGCAATTGTTCAAACATACGGTAGAGTGTAGATTGTTACTTACCGTAGAGAGAAAGGAAGGTGGGTCGAAAACGTCGAAGCTGACAAGAGTGAGTGTGAACAACGATGAGCGAATGAGGAGCAGGTGAGGATCGCCCCGATGAGTGATTAAATCGTGAGTTCGTGATGTTGCTTCCTTCGAAGATCAGTCCTTAACTCCTTAATCTTTATCCTTCGTTCAATCATTCGTGAATGTGGAGACCGAAGCGGGCGAGGAATGATTTCTTTTTTAGGGCACGCAAATACGTAATGGCTGGCTGCACAAGGACTCAACAGTCAACAATCAAGGAGTCAAGGTCAAAGATGGATGACGAGATCATGAGATACAAGCCCAACAGTAGCCCACAACACAATGCCACATTGCCCAAACATATGGCTGATGATATACGAAATTACGAACGAATACCAAATTAAAATTTAAGGATATGATAAATAGAAACTAATAGTATAATATGATCTTAGATTGTTAAAAATTAAAATAAATAGATAATTAAATATATTAGGCGGGTTGGCGGGTTGACCCGCGAACCCAAACAGGTAACCCAACCCAACCCATTAAATAAACGGGTTAGCGGGTTGAAAGGTTGGAGGGTCAGAAATCTCAACCCTAACCCGCTTATTTTCGTGTCGGATTCGTGTCGGGTTACGGGTTGGGTCGAGAGTTGCCACCCCTAACCACAATACATCTAATTCATACAAAAACTTAACCCTTTGTGTTTTAAAAAAATGAATCCAAACAACCCTCCATCCAAATCGCAACCCTAGATCTGGTCGAAACAAACTATGTGCTAGTGGTTCAAAAACACTGATTGCAAATGTTTTTCATTTGAATCCATCAGTTTACCGACCACAACTTGATCCCTCAATGATTTTGCCCTGATCCCAACTCCAACCCCAACCTCAACACTTTCACGAACAACAAATACCATAACAATATTACACAATCTAACCCCTTAGCCCAACCATGTTCCAAATAATTTCCCCTCTCTCCGAATACTTTCCGAGAATACAACACTCAAAACCGAAAGTCGAATTTGTTCAAGAAACCAAACTTGAACCAGAACCCAAATCTGAACCCGAAATTGTGTGGGAAACCCAAGTCGAACCATCCAAATCCAAAAGACGAGGGAAGGAACCAGTTAGAAAATAAAAGTCGCCCACTCAACAATAGACACCGGAAGAAGATAAAAAAATTAGCAGAATCATGGGTTTACATTTCGAAGGATCCTATAAGCAGAAACACACAAAAATATCAGCATAAAAGTTTTTAAACTATTTTCGAGACGATGCTGAAAAATTTTCAAACCGATAACAATAAGAGGTCGTTCGAATTTATCGATGTGTGGAAATTTTTAGTCGCGACCTCAAACTGGGTAAAAGAGTATGGTAGCAAAAAAAAAAAAGTGGTGCGAAAAGAACCAAAATTTCTGAGACAAGTTACACTACTTCATTGGATGTGTATTTTGGGATTGATTTGAATGAAGAGGATCAACTTGAACTCAAAGAAGTAGTCCGCCCGATGGGTTGAAAAAAGGGAAAAAGATAGGGTCTTTTTTAATGCATCTGAAGTCGAAAGAAGAAACGACATACGAAAGGTGACAAATAGTTTTGAACTTGATAATTTGAATTTCGAAAAGTTGAAAAGGAAAGCTCGAGAGGAGAAGAAAAGAGCGCGAGAAGAAAAACAAAAAACTTGTGATATGGAATTTTTAATGCGTAAAATTGATCATATCACTTGAAACGAGCTTCAGATGGCTTTGAGAACTAGATAGGAAATTGTGCAAATTTTTTTTGAATTAGTCTTATTTTGTGGTGTTTTAATTTAATTATCGTTTTTAGCTATGTAATTGTTTTTAATTAAATTAATGAAATATTTCTTTTTTTATTATTATAAATTTGTATTTTAAATATTTATATAATTAATAGATTACATTTGTAAAAAAAATGTGGCGAAGTGTGGTAACACTCATATCATTTTTGTGGGATGAGGTGGAGATGTGGGTAAAATGATGTGATCCTAACGTGAAAGATCGAAATTATGATAAGCTATAGCACAATACCTATCAAGTCTTATGAAATTTCAAAAGAGAGAGAGAGAGAGAGAGAGAGAGAGAGAGAGAGGTGTTTTAAATGTTGATTTGTGTAAAAAAGCAATAAGAAAAAAGTTATAGAACTCGTTAAGGAAAACGTGTTAATCAATAATATTTTTTGGTTTTGAAAATGAAAAGATTAAGAAATTCAAAACATATGAGTTTTAACTTTTGTACGAACATTTGTGGTGGAAAGGTTAAGAAACAAAGATACTTTTTTTTGAGTTGGTCATACAATCAGACTTATCATGGGTTTTAAATTTAGTACTTGTTACACTTAAAATTATAAGGCGATTACTATTTGGTAGGGAAAATGAACTAAAATGGTAATATAATTCATATATATATATATATATATATATATATATATATATATATATATATGTGTGTGTGTGTGTGTGTGTGTGTGTGTTTGTGTGTGTGTGTGTAAAGCCCTAGATCTTCATATTTCATAATTTTGAGCATCGGCCTTGGGATTGACACATCAATTTCACCATATGTCATATAGTTCAATTAAATTACTTGCTTATCAATTCCCTCACTCATAACTGTATAACTAAGGTTCATGGTTGGAGTTTACCCAAACTCAAATTCATCAAATAGGAATGATGTTTCAACCTTTAGAACATTGAAGAACATTATATAATGGTTTAGTAAAAAAAAAACTAGCTATAAGTATTCAATTAAAAATAGGAATATCTCTTCTCACCAAAACCCTAATTCAAATATGGATGGTTTTTGTGGAGAACTTAACCTAGAAACACTAGAAGACTTCAGATCTAACTTCAATCTGGCGTAAAACTCCTTGGATCCCAACTCAATGGTTGAAATCCTCATACAATCAACATATCCTTCTTCCCACACTCTCAAGTCATTCACCACAAGATATGACATGGAATAGTAGCTTTAGGGGCCTTATTTCAAGTTCTCGGTATCCCAATTTGGTCACACAACTTTTAATTTTTACAAAATGGAAACCGTCTCATAATTCTTGCAACTAAACATTGATCAATTCCATATTTAGTCCTTCCCAACCATTTTTATGACTTATTAGTCCTAGGCCTACCTAAGTTAGTCAATTCGTGGTCAAACTCAACTTTCTCCGGTTGTCAATTTCAATGTAACATCTAATTTTTTAGGTATTCTCTTTTGACCCTTGGATTATAATTTGTTTGCAAGATTGGCCCCCAATGGCATTTCCATAATTTTGGCCTTGTGTGCGTATGCTAGGCATACTCTTAGTATGCTAGGCATAGGTAGCCATTGTGCAAATCCTAATTTTTAGGGTTTGGACCTTATTTAAGAATATTTATGGCCTCATGCACTCTCTTATCTTCAGCCTCCTTCCTCATTTCGAAACCCTAAAGTGTATGAGTGCCTTGTGAAGCTTGAGGAGCCTTTTGGTGTCATTTTGGACCTTTTGGAGAAGAAGGAACAACCTTGAGGTTGTGGTGTTTCACTTAAGGCCTTGGATCCAGCATCCATTTCCCTTTGTGCATCTTTTGGACGTATAAAGCTCCAATCTTGAGGAGTATTTCAATTAGATCTAGTTTTAGCTTAAAGTTGGCACATGTTTGTCCTAATCTTGATCTGTATGAGTATGGAATACTCCAAGACATTTGAGTTTTCCTTTCAGATATTTTAGTGTGTGTTATTTCATAATAATGTGATCTTGGACATTGGATTCTTCCCATTCATGGTCTAGGTTGTCTTAATGGTTCAAGAAGTTAGGGTTTTTGTTATTAAGGTCTTAATAGCCATGAAAAACCATCAAGTTCGAAAATTTATGGTTAAGATCACCTTTTAGGGTCTAGATCTAGATTTTGGACATAAGTGCTTAAGGATTAAGAACTAAATGGATAACGTTCAAGGTAGCTGCGTACGCTGGGCGTACCAAGGGGTACGTTGCACGTACGTGGTCAGCTCCCCGATTTTGGTTAACCATATTGTATGCCCCGCATTCGTGTTGTGTACGCCCAACATACTCACTAAGTCAACTCGGTTGACTTAATGACTTTAACCTGGATTTTGACTAGGGTTTAACATAGGGATATTTTAGGTATTTTGATCTGTATGCTAAGATTATGTCACTGAATTCATTGAGGTGACTGGTAGAGTTGATCTCAGAGTAGTGTGCTATTCAGTTTGCTTATATGTATATGTGGTGAGTTTTCTCACTGTATCCGTGGGTCGAAGGCACCAATGCCAGCCCATTACTTTGTTATGTAGAATGCTAGTTGTATGTGTGATACTTTCATGAAAGACCAGGATCTGGCCCCTGGCAATTATATGAAAGACCAGGATGTGGCCCATGGCAACTGTATGAAAGACCAGGATTTGGGCTCGGACAATTGTATATAAGACCGGGATTTAGCCGTCAGCATTATAAGGAAAGACCATGGGGTTGCCCATGGAACTTGTATGTATTGGTGTATGTTACTTTGAGGAACTCACTAAGCTTTGTGTTTATAGTTTATGTTTATGGTTTCAAGTATTTCCGATTTGAAAGGGAAGGGACCGACATGATGGCACAACATCCTCCCCTCATGATTTCCACATTTTGAATAATTGTAATCTGATCTTTTGAATATTATAACTAGGTGTTTGATTTTGAACAATTTATGTACGATTTGATAAACGTCCAAATGAAAATTTTTATCACTGTTTTTGGGACGTTACAAGTTGGTATCAGAGGTTTGGTTTGAGGGATTCGGGCACACGTTTGGGTGTATCAGAGTTCAAACTGAGGAAATGATAATCTTTTTAAAGATAAATGAAACTGAACCTCTAAAAAGATTTTTACTAAGAAAATGGGTGTGATGCGTGTAATCAGTCGAGCTCAAGTAAGTGGTTCCCAAGATTACCCATACTTAAGTGTTATGAGTAGTATGCTTGATATGAGAATTACACGCTAGATTAGAGCTAAGGATACCTTCAGGAATCATATTATAGAATTGTCTAAATTGTTTGATGCCTTATAGCTTAGAGGAATTTGATGTTGTGCATTACTTGGAATTGATATCGGCTCAGTTAGTTGCTAAGTGTATGCTTTCAAAATTGTATACGACTAGGATTATATAGCCCTAGCATGATTGATTCTGCCTCATTTCCAGTTCCTTGTTTGGTTATGGACTTAGGCTAGAGCCATCATTTGACAGTCTATGTGATTCTAGTTGTGTATAACTTGCATGCATAAGGCAACCAACAGTGTTAATTGAGGTTCTTGGTATTACAAGCGGAGAAAGTTGAGATTTCCTAGGAGAGTCTAGGATATGTATGTTGTTAAGCATAAGATTGTTACATTGTTAGTATGGTGACTTGGAGGAATCAGGCCACCTCTTGAGGAAGGTATAGGTAGGTATGAAAGTTAGTATTGTGCGTGTACTAATGGAAGCACAAGATTTGTACCTGAGACAATAACGGGCATGGGAACTCTATAGTGGCCTTTGTAGTGAAAATCCCCTCGAGTCATATGTTGATTGTTTGTATGTTGTGTTTCAGTTTGACGATGGTGCAGATTACTCGAGCAGGTTCTGGCTCTGGATCAGGTTCAGGTTCTGGCTCAGGCACAGAACCGATTGATGTAACAACCCGTTATTTTCAAGTCAATAAAAGTCAAGAAAAGTCAATATTGCTAAATAAAAGTCATTTTGTCTATTGGTTAAATTTACAAGGTTTAAATATAATTTAATATCTAGAAATTATTTTATAAATGTTTTAAGTATCCCCAAAAATGAATTCATGCGAACTGAAATTATCCCCACCGAAAACCCTCGCAAGGTCCCACCTTTGGACCACAAACCCTCACTGAAATCTCATCCTCGGTTGAACCTTAAGGACCGAAAACAGCCTTATTCTCGGTGGGATTTAGACCGAAATCACCTTGATTCCGGTGGATCTTAAACCAAAAACCTCTTCTATATATACGTGTTCAACCGTGAACACAATTCATTTCTCAACTTTCCAAACCGTAAACACTCCCATTTGCTCTCAAGTATCATCCGAAGACCTTCAAATCTTCAACCGAAATCATCATCCCACCTTTAAATCTTCATAAACTCACCAAGAACACCAAAAACAATCTACAAATCTTCAAGCACACCGAAAACACCTAGCACACCGAAAACCCCTAGAACATCGAAAACGCCAAGAAACCCCCTCAATTAATTCCTAACACTTTTTGTAAGTATTTCTTACATAGTTAAGTGTTGTTTAACATTTAATTTGTAATTTATTTTATTTAAATTAATAGCTTATTAATTTAAATATGATATCGTGTATAATTATTATTAGGACACGACTACACACGCGAGTTCTAACCCAAGGATCATTGCTACCACTTCGCATCCAAACACGAACTTACATTCGAGGTGAGTTCATACCGCTAATTTTTCACTATTTTTCAATGTTTTTAGGTGGAAGTCATCTCAAGTGCCCTTAAAGAAAAAACAAATTGGGGAAGTCAAAGCTGCTACAGTTCCTACTACTCTAGCACCTCCCAGTCGATACGTTGGGAATCTCCCGAAGTGCAGCAAATGCAATTTTCATCATCACGGATCCTATCGGGAGCTACATTGCAATAACTGCAACATAAAGGGGCACACTGCTCGTTTCTATAAGGCACCAGCTCAACCTACCACCCAGACCCCCGACGGAGGAGTAAGCCAGGCTTGTGATGGGTGTGGCGAAACATGACACTACAAGAGGGATTGCCCGAAAGCAAAGAATGTGGGCGGCGTGGGAAGAGTGCTAGTTATAGAATAGGAAGAAGCCATAGCAGATCCCAAGGTAGTCACGGGTACGTTCCCTCTCGATAACTCTTTTGCATGCATACTCTTTGATACTGGTGCTAAGAGGAGTTTCGTAAGCCATAAATTTAAACATTTACTCAAAAAAACCACAATCACTAAACGAAACATTCACCGTCGAGATGGAGAACGAGAAAATAGAAATCACTAACAACGTATACATAGGTTGTACCCTCACTCTAAACGACTATTCTTTTCAAATCGACCTCATGCCTGTCTCAATAAAAAGTTCCAACGTCATCATCGGCATGGATTGGTTGAGTCCCCACCGTGCTGATATCCTATGCTACGAAAAGGCCATTTACCTTAATTTGCCGAGTGGTGAAACGCTCGTCGTTTATGGCGATAAACCCGGTACGAACCTTCGCATCATCTCTTGCTTCAGAACCCAAAAATATATGCGCAAGGAATATAATGCATTCTTGGCTCAAATAGTCAATGAAAAGCATGAAGTAAAGACATTGAGAGCATTCTAGAAGTCTGTGAATTTCCTAACATCTTTCCCGAAGATCTTCCAGGAGCTCCTCTCGAACGCCAAATCGAGTTCTGAATCGACTTGATTCCTGGAGCTACCCTCGTAGCAAAATCCCCGTATCGCCTAGCACCAGCTGAGATGTTGGAATTATCCAACCAATTAAACAAACTACTCAGTAAGGGATTCATCAGAAAGAGCTCTTCACCCTGGGGAGCACCGGTCTTGTTCGTGAAAAAGAAAGATGGATCGTTTCGCATGTGCATAGACTACCGTGAACTAAACAAGCTTACCATTAAAAACTGATACCCTCTCCCGCGGATAGACAATCTATTTGATCAACTCCAAGGAGCGAGCTACTTTTCAAAGATCGACCTAAGATTAGGGTATCACCAATTATGAGTCCATGAAAATGATGTTCCTAAAACAGCATTCCGAACTCGTTATGGTCACTACGAGTTTGTAGTAATGCCCTTCGGTATAACAAATGCACCCGCGATATTCATGGATCTCAGGAATCGGGTATGCTATCCCTGATGGGTTTTGAGCATTCTAGCACTCCTATGGTGTACATGTAACCTTAGAAACCTTGGATCTATGTTTTCTCTATTATACATGCAAATATGATTTTTCCAAGGTTCTCATCCTAACTAACATACTATGGGGTACTTGTAACGTAAAACTTAGTGGGATGACATACCTTTTTCTTGTGTTGATTACTTGGAGCTTCAAGAGCCTAGCACCAATAATGTGGATGCCTCAAGTGGAATCACAAATCACCAAAACACCTTGGAAAACTTTAGAGAATAGTAATCACACTAGAAATCGGCCCACTCTTAGTCACTCACACACTAGTGCCATTTCATGTGCCAAAGACCTCTTTATATAGTATGGAGGATTAGGGTTACATTCATGTAAAACCTAATACCCATCACCTTTCATTTCCATAGGATCCATGTGTTAAAAACTCCATGGACTATCCATGCAAGCTTAGCCCATCCTAAATGAACTTGGCCCATTCTATATATATATATATATATATATATATATATATATATATATATATATATATATATATATATATATATATATATATATATAAGAGTCCATATTTAATTAGTTCCTTTATGATCACTAACTTAATTCTTGATCAATACTAATTAAATAATATGATTTCATATTAATATATTATAACTTAGAATATATTAATAAACCATAGACATACTATTTTCAAAAGACTACCCATACAAATTGTTCCGGTGAAGTGCAACCCAAATGGACCATCCTAGTCTCGATTCGAGTACATACCAATAGTAGTTATGGGCTTAGACATCTAATCCAACAGTCTCCTACTTGGATAAGTATAAAAATATTATTCAAGTATGACTCCAAGATCCCGAATATCAATCGTAGCTCTTAAAGCCGTTGCTGAATTCTGACCTAGTCAAATGACGTGTCCATTAGATAAGGGATCATATATTCCTCCATTCTAGATATCATATGGATTGAGACATGGATTATAATCATTCTATCTGTACATTTGTTGTTTCCTGATTTCCGATTTATGACGACTAACTAACTGAACATATCAAATCACTTCAGGCTTGGCCAAGCACTTAGGGGTGTCATCACTAAATCATCGAGGGGCCTACATATATCTCTTTTATCCTTCCATGGGTAAAAGGAATGGATAAACTTCGACCCAAATGTTAGCTTGTACTTACTCATCAAATTACACACTACAATATGTTTTATAACAACCAAGTTATTGGTTGCGTTCACATATGTCAACGTTCGCTTGTACTTATTCATCAAATTTAGGCTTGGCCACCTAAATTTACTTTTCCAGTGCGCCAAAACATTTCTAATTCAGTAGCAACAAGCAAATAAGTAAGATCAATAAGGGTCATGTCGTGGTCTATCACATAGTAGTTCTTAATGAACTCACTATACGACTTAGGAAGTGATTGAAGAACCCAGTCAACAGCCAACTTCCTTGAGATTTCGACACCCAACACTCTCAGCCTGTCGATATGTGACTTCATCTCCAAGACGTGAGAAGACATAGGCCTTCCATCTTCATGTTTCATTGCAAGTAGGGCTTGAGTGACCTTGAATTTTTCAAGTCTTTGAGCTTGTGGGTCAGAGAGAATAATTGGAGGGAGTGGATGAAGAAAAGTATGATTTCCATGATCCAATCGCAGGACATCATCTTCATAAGGAAAGGTTGTTCCAAGGGATTTGGGAAAACCATAATTGTCTGAACTAGACATCTACAATGGGAGAAATTCAAGTTAGTTGATTTAAGTCCTTAATAGAACACCCAATTTGAAATATTAAGGCTACGACCCAACACAATATTTTATAACTTGGAAGAGGGATGTTGTAATTCAAGCTACAAAATATTTGAAGGTAGGTGAATGACGATTCACCAATTTCCACCATGAAAAACGAAATAGGTATTAGGTTTTAATTGGATTGAAACTCCTAGATCTTTTGAGATTCATTGAACTTTTCAATGGAATGTTTAAATCTCGATTGTACCCTCTCAAGTTTGTGACTGGGATGCCGAGGATCACAAACAAGGTGTGGATAATCATACAAATTAACTTGGTACCCTTTATTTTATCACCTAATCCATTTGTCGGTTACCCACACGCGCTCCACGAACTATGATAAACATTAAGTCACCCTTATCCACTCTTACTAGTCCATGTTAGTGTGCCGGTTACCCACACATGCTCCACCATAGACTTGGTAAGGTACAAAGTGTAATTTCATGGGTTAGCACCAACTACACATTTTCCTAAAGTAACTAAGATTGGGAATTTATAAAAGGTTTAGTTACTTTATATTTATCATTATACTTTTAATGAAAATTATAGTCCTTATCCTACCCATTCGGCTAACGACCCTCCATCAATCAAGGAAGCGGTGAATGAGGCCTTATACCCATTTTGTAGGCAACAACCTTATACCCCCTTATAGACCAGCTTCGTGAATGAGGCCTACTAACGGTAAGACTGACTTGCTCTTATATATATATATATATATATATATATATATATATATATATATATATATATATATATATATAAACTTATAATACTATAAAGTATAAGGGTTGAATTTTAACTTTTAAAACTCTAAGGTTTGGAATTAAAGTGTGTGTGAGACTTTACAAATTCCTAAACTTGAGGGAAAGTTTTGAAACTATTGAAAAATGTTTCAACTTCATAACATATGAGTTTAATGGTTCTTGAAAATGAGACTCTTCATTTTTATAACCTATGACTTTTAATGATCCATTTAAAAGAAAACTTTTGGAATTCCATAACTTGAAGACAAGTTATGGAGTCCATTAAAATCATCAAGAACAACAATTCAACCAACAAGAATGTTTAAATTCTAAATTAAACCCATATGATTAAGGTAATTCAAATCAAACAAATTCCATGTAATTTAGATTAATCATATAAACTATAACAAAGTATGAAATTTTGACAATCACCTTTCAATTGGACAAGCAAGAACATTACCTTCTTGAAAAACAGGTTCCTAGGTTCAAAAAATAGTTTAGGGTAATGGTCCTCATCCAATACCAAGTAAAACCTTGAAACTCTGCATACTGGGGCATCACCACGTCATGGTAAAGACTTCCACATCATGGTGAGCAACCAGATGCAAAAAATGGCAGAATTTCAACTTTGGAAAAACATGTAGCATCAAGTATAATTGAAAACAAACCTAGGCTTTGATACCACTGATGGGTTTTAAGCATTCTAACACTCCTATGGTGTACATGCAACCCTAGAAACCTTGGATCTATGTTTTCTCTATTACACATGCAAATATGATTTTTCCAAGGTTCTCATACTAACTAACATACTATGGGGTACTTGTAATATAAAATTTAGTGGGATGACATACCTTTTTCTTCCGGTTGATTCCTTGGAGCTTCAAGAGCCTAGCACCAATAATGTGGATGCCTCAAGTGGAATCACAAATCACCAAAAGACCTTGGAACACTTTAGGGAATAGTAATCACACTAGAAATTGGCCCACTCGTATTCACTCACACACTAGTTCCATTTCATGTGTCAAAGGCCTCTTTATATAGTATGGAGGATTAGGGTTACATTTATGTAAACCCTAATACCCATGACCTTTCATTTCCATAGGATCCATGGGTTAAAAACTCCATGGACTATCCATGTAAGCTTAGCCCATCCTAAATGAACTTGGCCCATTTTATATATATATATATATATATATATATATATATATATATATATATATAAGAGTCCATATTTAATTAGTTCCTTTATGATCACTAAATTAATTCTTGATCAATACTAATTAAATAATATGATTTCATATTAATATATTATAACTTAGAATAAATTAATAAACCATAGACATACTATTCTCAAAAGACTATCCATACAACTTGTTCATGTGAAGTGCAACCCAAATGAACCATGCTACTCTCGAGTCGAGTACATACCAATAATAGTTATGGGCTTAGACATCTAATCCAACAGTCCCTTCCTAGACAAATTCGTGATAGTATTCATAGATGATATACTTAGAAACATTGAGGGCGAAAAAGCCTTATGCGAAATTCTCAAAGTGCGAGTTTTGGATTAGGAAGGTAAATTTCCTTGGCTATGTGGTTAGAGAAGAAGGAATACACGTGGACCCCTCCAAAATAAAGGCAATATAGAACTAGTCAGCACTTAGAACGCCAATAGAGATCCGCCAAATTTTAGGACTTGCTGGCGACTACTGCAAGTTCATATATAATTTCTCCAGAATCGTTGAACTGCTTACTGCCCTGACTCGGAAGGGCGTAACTTTTAGTTGGGGAGAAAAACAAGACACTGCATTCCAAACGCTAAAGCAAGCCCTGTGCAGCGCACTTGTATTGTCTCTTCTTAAAGGGACAGAAGATTTTGTAATATACTGCGATGCATCCAATCAGGGGCTAGGCTGTATGCTTATGCAACGAGGAAAGGTGATTGCCTATGCCTTGAAACAGCTAAAGGCGCATGAGGTCAACTACACCACTCAAGATCTTGAGTTAGGAGCAGTAGTGTTTGCTCTGAAGATCTGGAGGCACTACCTCTACGGTACAAAGTGCACTATTTTCACCGACCACAAAAGTCTTCAGCACATACTTGACCAAAAGGAACTTAAGATGAGACAAAGACGATGGGTAGAACTACTTAATGACTATGAATTTGAAATTCTTTATCATCCCGACAAAGCCAATGTAGTAGCAAATGCCCTTAGTTGAAAGGAGTATTCAGGCCGCGAAGTAAAGGCACTAACCATGACCATTAATTCACAGTTGTCCACACAAATCAAAGAGGCTCAGCTAGAAGCCTTAAATCCTGAAAATGTGGCGAATGAGGCCTTAAGAGGAATGGAGAAGAATTTAGAAATCAAGGGTGACAGGGTTCATTATCTCATGAACCGGATCTGGTCACCGAAGTTTGGTGGCTATAGAGAAGTTGTCATGAACAAAGCCCACAAGACTCAATACTCTGTTCATCCGGGTTCAAATAAGATGTATTTGGATCTAAAGAAACTCTATTGGTGGCCGAACATGAATGCGGAAATTGCTACCTATGTAGGAAAATGTCTAACTTGCGCCAAAGTTAAGGTAGAATACCAGAAGCCCTCAAATCTATTGCAACAACCAGAGATACCTGAGTGGAAATGGGAGCGGATTACAATGGATTTCATAACCAAGTTGCCCAAGACCTCGGGTGGTCAGGACACCACATGGGTGATCGTCGACAGATTAACAAAGTCCACCCACTTCCTACCAATAAAAGAAACATACAAGATGGAGAAATTTATCAGAACTTACATCAAATAGATTGTACGACTGTATGGCATGCCAATCTCTATTATGTCTGATAGAGACAGTAGATTCACCTTAATATTTTGGCAGTTGCTACAGAAAAATCTGGGAACTAGGTTGGACATGAGTAAAGCCTACCATCCACAAACCGACAGGCGGAGTGAGAGAATTATTCAAACCTTGGAAGACATGCTGATGTTGGATTAGTGTCTAAGTCAGTAACCATATTTGGTATATACTTGACCCGAGTGTGCATGGTCCTTTTGGGTTGCCTTCACCAAAGCAACTTGACAAGGTAATTTGATATGAGAGAGGAGATATTATGATTTATTAATATATTATAAGAATAATATATTAAAGGAGAAATCATATTTATTTGATTAGTATTAGTCATAAATTAATTAGGAATTAATTTGGTGACTAAAAGAGATTAATTAAATAAAAGGGTATAAACTGTCAAATGTGTGATAGTTGAGTTTTGGGCTAGGAAACCTAATGGACTAAGGGGGAACGAAATTATGATGAAGGATCATCATATTTTCGTCCAAGGCCTCATTCCATAAGGTTCCTTGGGCTGCTTTGTGGCTAAGCTGTCCATTAGGGTTTTGACTAAAACCCTAGCACCCTATAGTATAAATACATGCCCTATGCTTCAATTTAAGGCCACTTGATTCCAAGGAAACCCTAGGGCCGAAATTAGCATCATTCCCTTCTCTCTCTTAGTTGCCTTCTTGCTTCAAGGTGTTTGTGAGCCATTAGAGGCACTACAATTGTGGTGCTTGCTTTCAAGAGTTCAAGAGAGTTCAAGAGATCAAGGAAACTAGTTGTTATTGCTTTATAACAACAAAGGTATGTTTACTACACTTCTATGTGATTTTCGAAAAATATAGAAGCATGCCAGGGTTTTATTTTGTGTTCATAAAGTTGTATGTCTCATAGTGAAAACATAGATCCAACTAGGGTTGCATGCACACATAGGATTGTTTGTATAAATCCTAACAGTGGTATCAGAGCCATTGTTTTTTTGTTTTCAATTGGATTTGATGCATATTATGAATTTGACAAATTAGGGTTTATGGCAAGTAAACCCTAAGGCTTGGTGATTTTCGCAAATTAGGGTTGCAAAACCCTAGTTGGCGATTTTTGATAGGGTTCTTAAAACTCTTTTGCCTAGCCTCCATATTTCGAAAATTAGGGTTAAGAAACCCTAAGGATTTCGAAAATCCCTTGCCCCCCAAGATAAGATCCCAAGATTTTAGGGATTTGGATATTGCTATCTTTATGATTATCCATTTAATTGTTTAAACTAGATAATTGAAGATCTTGTATTATCCTTTCCATATATTTAAAAATCTAGGGGATAAAAGGATTAATTAAATTAATAATTTAATTTTATGATAAACCTGAAAGATTTAATAGTTCAAATTAATTGTTTAATTTTGATAATTATTAAATCAAAGTTTTCTTGGTGTTTAAAATTTTTTAAATTAAATAGCCTTAATATCCGAAAATTTTAAATACACATTAAGATACTAGTATTTTGAAATGCTTTAAAATACACCCTTATACGATTATGATATTATAAGATTAATTATTATATATGTATAAGAATAAGCTAGTCTTATCGCTAGTAGGCCTCATTCACGAAGTCGGTCTATAAGGTGGGTATAAGGTTGTTGCCTATAAAATGGCGCTTAATGGATGTACACTCACATCTACCGCTTGCTTGACTGGTGGAGGGTCGTTAGCCGAACGGATAGGATAGGGCACTTAATTCCTCATTAAAAGTATAATGGAAATATTAAAGTAACTACATTGTTTTACAAATTCCCATCTCTTAGTTACTTTAGGGTAAAATGTGAAAATGATGCTAATCCATGGAATTACACTTCGTACCCTTGTCAAACGTTGATGGAGCGCGTGTGGTTAACCGGCACATCAATTTGGGGATGACATAGGTAGCGAAGGGTGACTCGATGTTTGTCATAGATCAATGGAGCGTGTGTGGTTTACCGGCACATTGATTAGGTGATAGTGACGTTGAGTGCACCACGTTAATTCGCATGGTTATTCACAAATTTGTTTGCGATCCTCGGCATCCCAGTCGCAAATGTGAAATGCATATCGAGATTTAAACATGCCATTGAAAGTTCAATGAATCTCAAAGATCTAGGAGTTTTCAATACATTTAAAACCTAAATTGCTTTTTCGTTTTTCATGGTGAGAATTAGTGAATCGTCATTCACTTACCTTCAAGTTATTTACTTTTAGAGTACGGCATCCCTTTCTAAGTTGTAAATAATGTTGTTGGATCCTAGCCCTAATTTCTCATTTGGGTGTTTAATTAGGGATTCATTTCTAATCAAGCTTTGTCCCTTTCTTTTTCAGATGTCTGCTAACAACAACAACAACAACGCTTCTGGGTCATTCTCGTTGATGAACTTGTGTCAGAAAGTGACATTTGATGGTTCAAACTTCAACGAGTGCTTCTATTGCCACCAAAAGGGCCACTGGAAGCGAAGCTGCCCACAATATCTGCAGGACATAAGAGATGGGAAGATCAAGCCCACATTTGCAGGTATGTATTCTATTAAATCTAATAACTCATCATTTGCTACTTCATGGGTTCTTGATACAGGATGTGGTTACCACATTTGTTCTGATTTACAGGGCCTAAAAAGAAGTAGGGAGATGGAGCATGGGAAGATGAACCTGATTATGGGAAACAGAAGATCGTCGCCTGTGACCAAAGTCGGTGTTTATTCTTTAGTGTTAAGTAATGGGTTAGGAATAGATTTAGAGAATTGCTGTTATTCGCCAGATATGGCAAGAAACATTATTTCTTTTCATGGGTTGTTTAGACAAGGTTTCAGATATTCTTTTGATAATAGTAATGGTTCTATTAATGTTTATTTGAATGGTGTCTTTTATTTCAATGCATTACCTTGTAATGGGATTTATGAATCAGTGATGATTGTTGATAATTTTGGAAATAATGTTTTGAATATTGATTCGTCTACTAGTCTAGACAAAGCATGCTTGTGGCATTGTCGTCTTGGCCATGTCAACAAGAAACGCATAGCCCAACTCCAAAAGGATGGAGTGTTGGAGTCATTCGACCTTAGGGACGATGACACGTGTGAGTCTTGTTTACTTGGGAAGATGACCAAGTCACCCTTTACTGGTACTTGTGAAAGGGGTGAGGGTTTATTGGATCTCATACACACCGATGTGTGTGGGCCCTTTAGATCCACCACAAGGGATGCTTGCCGCTTCTACGTGACTTTTACAGATGATTATAGCAGATATGGATATATCTACTTGATCAAGCAAAAGTCGGAAACCTTTGAAAAGTTCAAAGAGTTTAAGAATGAAGTGGAGAATCAGCTGGGCAGGAAAATCAAGATGCTTCGGTCAGACCGAGGAGGAGAGTACCTAAGTCTTGAGTTTCACGACTATCTAAAAGAATGTGGAATCGTTTCGCAATTGACGCCTCCGAGAACGCCACAATTGAATGGTGTGGCTGAGAGACGTAATCGGACCTTGTTGGACATGGTTCGTTCTATGATGAGTCGGACTTCGTTACCAATAGCTTTCTGGGGGTATGCCTTAGAGACTGCCGCCCATATACTTAACTTAGTTCCCACTAAGAAGGTTTCCAAGACTCCTCACGAGATATGGACAGGGAAGGCTCCCTCGTTAGCACATATCAAGGTTTGGGGTTGTGAGGCTTTCGTAAGACGAGAGACTCACGACAAGCTAGAACCTCGCAGTGAGAAGTGTTATTTCATCGGCTATCCGCAAAAGTCTTTTGGCTACCTTTTCTATAGACCGAGTGACAATGTTGTCTTCGTTGCTAGAAGAGGAGTTTTCCGAGAAAAGGAATTGATAGGCCAAGAAGACAGTGGGAGGCAAATTGAACTTGAAGAAATTCAAGATCAAAGCGATGAAGGAACCTCTGACACTGGCACTCAACTTGAGGAGGAAACTCCTGTTGAACCTGTTGACGTGTCCTTACCTCTTCGACGTTCCACTAGGGCTAGTGTTCCACCCCAGTTTTATGGTTTTCATATTACTACTGAAGGGGATACATTTATTAGTGATAGTACACTGGTAAATTTGGATGAACCTAGCAGCTATAAGGAAGCCATGGCAGGCCCGGAGTCTGCAAAATGGAAAGAGGCTATGGACAGCGAGATTCAGTCCATGTACGACAACCAAGTTTGGAATTTGGTTGATAATGTACCGGGTCGTAAGACAGTCGGGTGCAAGTGGATCTTCAAGAAGAAGACGGACATGGATGGGAAAGTGCATACTTATAAAGCGCGATTGGTTGCGAAGGGCTTTACTCAAACTCCCGGAGTTGACTATGATGAGACCTTCTCACCAGTTGCGAAGATAAAGTCTATTAGGGTGATGCTTGCCATAGCTGCGTTTCATGATTATGAAATATGGCAGATGGACGTGAAAACCGCTTTCCTTAATGGAAAGTTGGCTGAGGATGTCTATATGAATCAGCCAGAAGGTTTTGTCGATGTGAAGCATCCGAATAGAGTATGCAAGCTTGAGAAATCTATTTATGGATTGAAACAAGCATCTCGCAGATGGAATCTTTGTTTTGACGAGAAGGTTAAAGAGTTTGGCTTTCTGCGAAGCGAAGATGAATCTTGTGTGTATGTCAAAGCCAGTGGGAGTATAGTAAGCTTCCTCGTATTGTATGTCGACGACATACTACTCATAGGAAACGATGTCCCAACCTTGCAGGAAGTCAAGTCCTGGCTTGGGAAATGCTTCGCTATGAAGGACCTCGGAGAAGCCGCTTATATTCTGGGAATAAGAATAGTAAGAAACAGGGAAAAGAGACTGATAGGACTCAGTCAGGATACATACTTGGAAAAGGTACTAAAGCGTTTTAGTATGGAAAATTCCAAGAAAGGGGAGTTGCCAATCCAAAGCAATACCAAGCTGAGTAAGACTCAGAGCCCGAGTACAGAGACAGAGATAGCTGATATGAGCCGAGTACCTTACGCTTCCGCAGTAGGCTCTATCATGTACGCTATGACTTGTACTCGCCCTGATGTGGCCTTCGCTTTAAGCATGGTCAGCAGATATCAAGGGAATCCTGGTAGGGCACATTGGATTGCGGTTAAGAATATTCTTAAGTACCTTCGGAGGACCAAGGGATGGTTTCTAGTCCTCGGTGGGAGTGATGACTTAAGGGTACGAGGGTACAGTGATGCTAGTTTTCAGACGGATCGGGATAACTTCCGATCGCAGTCAGGCTGGGTCTTTACCCTAAATGGAGGAGCAGTGACTTGGAAAAGTTCCAAGCAAGAGACCGTAGCTGATTCAACGTGCGAATCAGAGTATATTGCGGCGAGCGAAGCGTCAAAGGAGGCTATATGGTTGAAGAACTTCATTGGAGACCTTGGAGTTGTGCCATCCATAAAAGAGCCCGTGGAAATTTTCTGTGATAATGAAGGAGCGGTTGCCTTAACCAAGGAACCAAGGGATCATGGCAGATCTCGACATATCGACAGGAAATACCACTTTATTAGACATCGGGTAGAAGAGGGACTCCTCGTTGTGAAGAGGGTATCGTCAGAAGATAACCCAGCAGATCCCCTTACAAAGGGACTGAGTAGGGTCAAGCATTTGCAGCACGCTAGGAGCGTAGGGCTGAAGGACGATATTAGTTTAGATTAGATAGGTAGAAAAACTTGTAATAGATAATGTCATATTCAACAAATGATGATTAAATAAAGGTGTGTTATTTATAAGAAAGTTTCTATCTTGTGTTGATTATTTATCTATTGTGTCGATTTTGCATGTTTTGACTTCCTGAATAATAAGATTATTCGAACAGTTCACAATCGCTCATATGTTGGAAGTAGATATGAAGGAAGATTGTCATAAATTTGTTTGTGGATTGTCTGAAAAGTTTTAGACATAGCAAAGGTTTGCTGCAAAGTTTATGAGTGCTTATGAAATCTGTATTGAGCATTGAAATAGACCCACACTTGCTGGTATTACTTCATGAATGTTATCACAAGTGATCGCAAGATGATAATATCATATAATCTTTAAACCTAGAGATATGGTTATTGTTTATTAGTTGATTATACATTGATAATGCGAAAACGCATCAGTAACTTGATGTTATAAAACGTATTATTGTGTGTGGTTTAACTAGTAAATGATAAAGGCATATTAGTCAACGTTTTCTGTTCCTTTTATTCTGTGAGGATAAAAGCGATATCTCGGCCACTTGATGATTTGGTTTGACTTATGTGCCGGGCCCGGTCAGGATAAAGTTGATGTGTTCAACTGAGTTCTATGTCGAACAAATCAAAAATCAAGAAATAGAATGCTAGACAATAAGTATTGTTAGCATGATATCTAGAACAGAGGATTATACGATCCCTTATCTAAAGGACAGATTATTGGTCAGAGTTGACAGCGGCTATTGAAAGCTACGATTGCTATCGGGTACGGAAATTATACGTGAGATATAGTTACTAGACTTATCCAAGTGGGAGACTGTTGGATTAGTGTCTAAGTCAGTAACCATATTTGGTATATACTTGACCCGAGTGTGCATGGTCCTTTTGGGTTGCCTTCACCAAAGCAACTTGACAAGGTAATTTGATATGAGAGAGGAGATATTATGATTTATTAATATATTATAAGAATAATATATTAAAGGAGAAATCATATTTATTTGATTAGTATTAGTCATAAATTAATTAGGAATTAATTTGGTGACTAAAAGAGATTAATTAAATAAAAGGGTATAAACTGTCAAATGTGTGATAGTTGAGTTTTGGGCTAGGAAACCTAATGGACTAAGGGGGAACGAAATTATGATGAAGGATCATCATATTTTCGTCCAAGGCCTCATTCCATAAGGTTCCTTGGGCTGCTTGGTGGCTAAGCTGTCCATTAGGGTTTTGACTAAAACCCTAGCACCCTATAGTATAAATACATGCCCTATGCTTCAATTTAAGGCCACTTGATTCCAAGGAAACCCTAGGGCCGAAATTAGCATCATTCCCTTCTCTCTCTTAGTTGCCTTCTTGCTTCAAGGTGTTTGTGAGCCATTAGAGGCACTACAATTGTGGTGCTTGCTTTCAAGAGTTCAAGAGAGTTCAAGAGATCAAGGAAACTAGTTGTTATTGCTTTATAACAACAAAGGTATGTTTACTACACTTCTATGTGATTTTCGAAAAATATAGAAGCATGCCAGGGTTTTATTTTGTGTTCATAAAGTTGTATGTCTCATAGTGAAAACATAGATCCAACTAGGGTTGCATGCACACATAGGATTGTTTGTATAAATCCTAACAGCTGAGAGCATGTGTGATCGACTTTGGTAAAGCATGGGATACCCATTTTCCACTGGTTGAGCTCTCCTACAACAATAGCTACCACTTTAGTATCAAGGCTGCCCCGTTCGAAGCCCTCTATGGTCGCAAGTGCAGATCCCCTCTGTGCTGGGCTGAAGTAGGTGACACGTAACTGGCTAGAGGGCAAGTTCCTGACAGCACTCTCACTGGCATGTAGATCATAAGAGAAACGACTAAGAAGATTGTTCAAATCTGAGAACGACTGAAAGCTTCTAGAGATAGACAAAAGAGCTACGCAGATAAGAGACGAAAACCCTTGGAATTCCAGGTGGGTGACCGTGTTCTGTTAAAGGTCTCACCTTGGAAAGGCATGGTACACTTTGGAAAGCGTGTAAAACTAAATCCAAGGTACATAGGGCCGTTCGAGATTGTTTCTAGAATTGGCCCAGTAGCTTACAAACTCCAACTACCTCAAGAACTTAATAAAATACATCCTGTCTTCCACGTGTCAAATCTAAAGAAGTGTCTATCCGACGAGACTCTTGCGATTCCACTCGAAGAAATTGAGGTAAATGAGAGTCTGCGATTCATGGAAGAACCAGTAGAAATCATGGATAGCGAAGTCAAATGAATGAAACAAAGTCGCATACCAATAATGAAGGTCCGATGGAATGCCAGGCGAGGACCTGAATTCACTTGGGAGCGAGAAGATCAGATGAAACAAAAAATCCCCGCATCTTTTCCCTAGTCCATGAGTGATCTATATATAAAGAATTTCGGGACGAAATTCCCTCTAACGGGGGGATAATGTAACAACCCATTATTTTCAAGACAATAAAAGTCAATCTTGCTAAATAAAAGTCATTTTGTCAATTGGTTAAATTTACAAGGTTTAAATATAATTTAATATCTAGAAATTATTTTATAAATGTTTTAAGTATTTGAGATTTAAAACACCTTGGCCGAAATCACCAAAAATGAATTCATGTGAACCGAAATTATCCCCACCGAAAACCCTCACAAGGTCCCACCTTCGGACCACAAACCCTCACCGAAATCTCATCGTTGATTGAACCTTAAGGACCGAAAACATCCTTGTTCTTGGTAGGATTTAGACCAAAATCACCTTGATTCCGGTGGATCTTAGACAAAAATCCTCTTCTATATAAATGTGTTCAATCGTGAACACAATTCATTTCTCAACTTTCCAAACCCTAAACACTCCCATTTGCTCTCAAGTACCATCCAAAGACCTTCAAATCTTCAACCGAAATCATCATCCCATCTTCAAATCTTCATAAATTCACCAAGAACACCAACAATAATCTTTAAATCTTCAAGCACATCGAAAACACCTAGCACAACGAAGACCCCCAGGAACACCGAAAGCTAAGAAACCCCTCGATTAATTCCTAGCACTTTTTGCAAGTATTTCTTATATAGTTAAGTGGTGTTTAACACTTAATTTCTAATTTATATTATTTAAATTAATATTTTATTAATTTAAATACGATATCGTGTATAATTCTTATTAGGACATGTCTACACACGCGGGTTCTAACCCGAGGATCATCGCTACCACTTCACATCCAAACACAGGCTTACATTCGAGGTGAGTTCATACCCCTACTTTTTCACTATTTTTCAATGTTTTTAGGGGGGGGGGGGGGAATACAAGTAAAACACAAGAAATCTTGTGTTAACATTCAAACGATTTCAAAACCGTTTCAAGCTATTTTAAATTGTTACGAGCTAACTTGAACTATTTCAACTATTTCAACTATTGTTTCACCCAAATATATATATATATATATATATATATATATATATATATATATATATATATGTGTGTGTGTGTGTGTGTGTGTGTGATTCAACAAACTTAGGACTGGTGTTTATATATATATATATATATATATATATATATATATATATATATATATATATATATATATATATATATATATGATTCAACAGACTTAGGACTGGTGTTTTCACCTTAACTCATGTTCCTTGTTTGGTTGTGGGCCTAGGGAAAATTCACTTGTCTGACTTTCTTTTTAATTACAATAATATATGTTTTATATGTGAGTATAAAACTTGAACCCTTTTGTAACATGCTGAGCAAAAGGGTTATTTTCATAATTATTTAAGTACACACGGAACTTACATACAAACTATAATAGGTATAGTTTGGAAAACACTACGCTATTCTACTAAGTTCAAGAACACGATACAGGAATAACTATATAAACTATAACATGTATAGTTTATGGAACATACATACTATTTCACTATTTCAAGGATACTCTACTAAAATAATTATTTAAGTATAATCATTTTACATTACAAGTACACTACTACAAGGTAATACATACATTTTCAAGTACAAGGGAACACTATAACACTATATGTAAACTAGTTAATACAGGATTGTGTGGCAATACTTCATTGTAGCCACTAGAGTATAGGTTAAAATCCTATAAATTATAACCAGTGTCTCGTTGAGGGAGAGCGTGAATTTGTGTATAGATCTATATGGGACTGACAATCCCGCACCTGAACTGCTAACTACAGTTAGGCCGGCAGGCTTGGGGTGACAAATGTCATAACATTCCGACGCCTAAAAAACGTCGTGGAGGCCACTAGTCATTTTAGCATGGTTATAAAAAACTCACAATAGTATCAACTCAAACATTGTTTACGGGATTAACATTACTTCAAAGGTTTTATTTTTATAATAGAACTGCATTACAATACACTACTTTCCAGTTCAGCTGGTGGATTCTAGGCACATACATACAAAGAGTTTGCATACAAAAACAATACAATACACTATTTTCTCAATGCAGTACACTATTTCCTTAATACAGTATATCATACAATTTTGGGAAACATTCATTGATATGGTTTTATTTAATAATAAGACTACACTATGATATTTCAGAGTTTAGTAACAAACGTACAATTGGTCTTAAGGTCTAAGACTACATTTTCAATTATAATAGAAAATATTAAATTTATGGAGGAACACACTGACATAATCAAAGAAAAGAGATCGGTCACTAAAACAAAAATGCTTATGAACTCACCAACTAAAATGTTGATACACTTTCAAAATCACTTGTATTCTCATGGAACCGGTAGATAGGTATATTACAGGTTTTTTAGAAGATGAAGCATTCATGGTGTCACATCTATAGTTTTTGCTATACTTTTTGATGTAATACAAACAATGTTGCAAGCAAAATGTAAACACTATATTATCAATGCAATGGTTAATGTTACTTTGATTACTATTGTTTAATTGTTGTGATATTGTACATGAATTCCTCCACCCCCAAACGTTTCCACCATTCCGGTTTGGGGGTGTGACAATTGATGAGTCAAATGCACGAGTTTATTTCGGCTGAGATTACTCGCGGCATCTTGTATCCTACTCCTATGTTGTTCGGTACAATCAAGGAGGGGATTATGGAGCTGATAGATGAGAGGCTGAGGTCATTTCGAGCTGAGATTATTATAAGTCAGATAGGAGCCCGAACTCCCTCATTCCATGAGTTCAAGGTCTGTAGAGCTCCTAAGTTCTTTAGGGCTAAGGACCCCATTGCTAGTCGATGTTGGATCACTGACATGGAGAATGCTCAGCGGTCAAGTTTTTGCCCTAATGGGGAAAAGGTGGGATTTGCATCCTACCTGTTAAGAGATCAAGCACAAGACTAGTGGAAGGAGGTTAGCCAATCTGTGTGGTCAACGGCACTGGCAGTCATGACCTGGGAGGATTTTATTTAGAGATTCCACAAGGAGTTTGCACCAGATGTTGAGGTTCAGCAGTTGGTGAGGGAGTTCTAGGACCTTCGCTAGACTACTGAGACTGTGGCGGAGATTACTGCTAAATTCAGGGAGAGGTCTTTATTGGTCCCGCAGTATGCTGCAAATGAGAAGATGGGGAAGACGAGATACCATGACATGTTGAGAGAGGATATCAAGGAGTTTGTGAGCTTTTTGGGGTGCAAGACACTGAATGATATGATCGAGAAGGCTCGTGAGTGAGAGATTGAGTTGGAGTTTCAGACGAAGTGGAAGCCGCAGTAGGTATAGACAGCTATGGGTCATGCTAAAAGTCCCAAGACTTCCGATGCACGTACCAAAGGCCAGCTACGACGGGGCCATTACGACAAGTATGACAAGCCACATAGTAGGTCATGCCAAGCGGCGAGTTCAGGTTGTTATAGTTATGCTAATCGGGCTATATGAGTAGGGACTTCGCCAGGAGTCCTCTGATGAGCTTTCATTGCAATTAGATCGGCCATAAAAAGGCCGATTGTCTGAGATTGTCAGGAGGAGCAGTCGAGGTGCCTGTGCAAGCCACCTTGAGGATTACTAATGGCCTCCAGGGCAAGGCAGAGGCTTCTGTGGTGAAGAGCAGGGCATTTTAGATGACCATTGATGAGGCTCATGCAGTGCCAGATGTGGTTACTAGTATGTGACTTATCTTTATCTTTTATTGTTTCCGTTATTTATGCTTATGACTATTCTGATCTTGTATAGGGACCTTTTTGGTCAATGGTATGACTACTCATGTTCTATTTGATTCAGGTGCTACCCGATATTTTGTATCTCTTACACTTAGCAAGAAGTTCTTGATGCTCCCAGGACTTTGGATTTTCCACTAGAGGTTGAGGTTGCGGATGATCGTACCGTGAGTGTGTCAAGGGTTCATCGCAGGAGTGTCCTGAATCTGTTTAGTGAGAGATACTCTATTGAGTTGATGTCGATTCCTTTGAGAATATCAAACATTATTATCGGTATAGATTAGTCGGGACCCAATGGGGCCATGATTGACTGCGAGCGGCAGGTAGTGAGGGTTCGAACCCCAAGTGGGGGGATTGGTAATTCTTGGAGATGGAACCTTGCATGGACCGGATCTCTGTTCACCTGCATGAGCCAGGAGGTATCTTCAGCAGGGTTGTTTTGGATTCTTAACTAATGTCGCAGACACTTGATTTGAGGGCTCTACAACGATGAACGAGGTGCCCATTGTTCAGGATTTACCGGATGTGTTTCCTGAGCATTACCAGTAGTGCCTCCTGAGAGGAAGGTTGAGTTTCAAATTGATCTGGTTCCTCGTGTGGCTCCGATAGACAAGCACCATATCGCCTGGCACCACCAGAGATGTAGGAGTTGTCTATGCAGCTTCAGGAATTGCTAGACAAGGGTTTTATTCGTCCGAGCAGCTCTTTGTAGGGAGCACCGATTCTATGAGAAGGACGGTTCACACAAAATGTGCATCGATTACTGGGAGTTGAATAAGCTAACGGTGAAGAACCGTTACCCACTTCAGAGGATTGGTGATTTGTTTGATCAAATTCAAGGTGCATCTTGGTGATGTATAGAAGACAACCTTCAGGACTCTTTATGGTCATTACGAGTTCGTAGTGAAACCATTCAGGCTCACCAATGCACCAGCAGCATTCATGGATCACATGAATCGAGTTTACGGGCCAATGTTGTATCGGTTTGTGATAGTATTCATTAATGATATTTTGGTCTACTCCAAGACCAAGGAGCAACATCAGTAACATTTATAGGAGGTGTTGGAGACCCTGAGGATGGAGAAGATTTATGCCAAATTCTCCAAATGTGATTTTTGGTTGCGCGAGGTGCAGTTCCTAGGGTACATCGTCAATCAAAAAGGTATCTTGGTCGACCCGATCAAGATCGAGGTTGTGGTGTGATAGGAGGTTTTGTTGGATTAGTTTCTAAGTCCATAACTATAATTGGTATGTACTTGACCCAATTGGCATGGCCATTTGGGTTGCATGACATCGGAACAATTTGGATAGACTTTTGTGAGAAAAGGATAATTATGATTTGTTAATACTTAATATATTATAAGTTCTAATATATTAATACAAAATCATATTATTTAATTTGTATTGATCAAGAATTAATTTGGAATTAATTTTGTGATCAAAAGGTGACTAATTAAATACATGGGGATTGATTGTGTAAAACATTCATTCTTATATATGTGGGCTTATGATCCATAGTTCTTCATGTTGGGCTAAATCCATGGAGTAACCCATGGATACTCCATGGAGGTTTTAACCCATGGAGCATGAAGAATATGGAAAGACATGAGTTACATGGTGTAATCGTAATAGCCACCATATATAAGGACACCATGGCTCAAGAAATTTGCACTAGTATGTGTACACATGAGGGCTTGCCGATTTGAGCATATGAACCTTTTCTCTCAAGTTATTCCAAGATGTTGGTGATGTTGTGTGAACCATTTGAGGTGTCACACTTGAGGCACTAGGCTCTTAAGCTCCATGGAATCAAGCTACATGAAAAGGTATGTCTTCTAGCTTGTTTATATTACCCAAGTATCAATGATTGTATGCTAGTTAAGGTAATACCTTGGAAAGTTCAAGTTTGCATATATAATAGAGAAAACATAGATTCAAGGTATTTAGGGTTGCATTTACACCATAGGAGTGTTAGAATGCTCAAAACCCTTCAGTGGTATTAGAGCCTAGGCTTGTTTTTATTTATACTTTATGCAAACTTGTTTTTCAAAACCGAAAACTGCCCAAAATGGTAAACTCGACGAGTTCTGGCCAAAAACTCACCGAGTTCATGTGATAAGGCATGAGATCGACGAGTTCCTTGGGGGAACTCAACGAGTTGTGCTTCCAGTTTGCAGATTTTCATGTTTTTTGGCTGGAATTGAACTAGGAACATTACCCTAGCTGTTTTTAAACTTGTAAACTTGTTTTTGATGTGGTAATGTTCATGCTAATCCAATTACATAGATAATTGTCAACAGATTCATGTTTGGTATTAGTTTAATGGTTAGGTTAACTACATGAAAATTGTTTGATTTGAATTATCTTGTTCTTATGAGTTCATTTAGATTAATAGAAAAGTTATGTGATAATATATTTTCAATCCAAATTAATCTAAAAGTTGTTCATAATATGTGTTTTTGTAACTTGTCCTTAAGTTATATGAAAAGTCACATTTATGATTATTAAAAGTCATAAGATTTCCATAAGTTATGAAAATGGAGAGTCTCATTTTTAAATGCTTTAAAGTCTTCCATAACTTGACCTCAAGTTATGGAACTTGAAGAGTTTTTCATTAAAACTACTTTAAACACATAAGTTATGGAATTGAAAAGTTTTTGAACAGTTCAAAACTTGCCCTCAAGTTTTTGGAATTTGTAAAGTTTCCCTCATGAATACTTTAATTCCAAATTAAGCCCTTAGAATTTTAAAAGTTAAAATTCAACCTTTATACTTTATAGTATTATAACTTAATAATATTTATATATATATATATATATATATATATATATATATATATATATATATATATATATATATATATATAAGAACAAATTCAGTCTTACCGTTAGTAGGCCTCATTCACGAATCTGGTCTATAAGGGGGTATAAGGTTACTGCCTATAAAATGACAATTTAATGGGTGTCCACTCTCACCCACCGCTTCCTTGATTGGTGGAGGGTCGTTAGCCGAACGGGTAGGAAAATGACTAGATTTCTCCCCTCATTAAAAGTATTAATGATAAATACTAAGTAACTAAAGTATTATGAATTCCCAATCTCAGTTACTTAGGAAAATGTGAATTTGGTGCTAACCCATGAAATTACACTTTGCACTTTGCTTAAGTCATTAGTGGAGCGTGTGTGGTTAACCAGCACACTAACCTGGATTTAACAAGGTAGGCAAAGGGTAACTTAATGTTTATCATGAGTGTGTGTGGTTAACCGACACACCGACTGAGGGATAAAGATTATGGGTACCAAGTATATTTGCATGGTTATTCACACCTTGTTTTGTGATCCTCGGCATCCCAGTCACAAAATTTGAGAGGGCACAATCGAGATTGAAACATGCCATTGAAGAGTTCAATGAATCTCAAAAGATCTAGGAGTTTCAAATCCTATTAAAACCTAATAAATTATTTCGTTTTTCATGGTGGAAATTGGTGAATCGTCATTCTCCTACCTTCAAATATTATATAGCTTGGATTACGACATCCCTCTGCCAAGTTATAAAATATTGTGTTGGGTCCTAGCCTTAATATTTCATATTGGGTGTTATATTAAGGACTTTAAATCAACTATCTTGAATATCTCCCAAAAGATGTCTGGTTCACACAATTATGATCTTCCTAAAAATCTTAGAACAAGCTTTCCTAATGAAGATGATGTCCCGGAAATCACTCTTCACTCCCTCAACCTCCTCTAATTATTCTCTCTAACCCACAAGTTCTTGAATAGTTCAAGGTCACTCAAGCCCTATTGGTGAGCACGGTCTATGTGTGCTTACATCTTGGAGATGAAGTCACATATTGATAAGTCGGGAAAGTTGGGTGTCAAAGTGTTAAGGAAGTTGGATGTTGACTAAGTTCTTCAGTCACTTGCTAAGTTACATAGTGAGTTCTTTAAGGACAACTATGTCAAAGACTATGACATGACCCTTAATGATCTTAACCATTTGCTTGGTGTTTCTGAATCAACAATGATTTAGAGGACTAGTAAAAAAAATTTCATTAGAATATCAACTTCCCAAACTTCCATAGACATTGACAATGGTAACATTGGATATCCAGAAAAACTTTCTCTTCCCAATGGAAAGGGATCGGCTATTGTCAACTCGGTTAACCAAATGTTAAAGAGAAAGGCTAAGTCTGAGATAGTCCAGTGTACCATTCCCAAAGGGTCCATATGGCTTTATTGCCAAAGGAAGGGGCATTGGTTGCGAAGCTGCCCTAACTACCTGAAAGATCTGAGAGAAGGTCTAGTCAAAAAGTTTGATTTTGCTTTAGGTAAGTCCACTATCTAACTCAATTAAGTTCATATTTGGGTATTATTAATATATTTTGATGTATGGAGGGATCAAGCAAAGGGAAGGAAACTTAAAAGAAGAGTATGTTGAATCTGAACGTGAAGATGGATTTCAATCGCATGGTTCGAAGATCAGATTCTTGAGCTACTACTTAAGAGTTATGATAGATTGCTAGGAAATATGTAATAGCATAGTTTTCATTTGAAGTTGCATTGTAAGGGAAAAGTTTTTCCACATTTTATCAATAAATAAAATTTTGATTTTATTTTAGTTTAAATCTCCTTGCAAGGGCTTTTATTGAAAATTTATATTTGTATGCTTCTAGAAATAATGAAAATGTGAATTTGATTCTTTCATTTGTGGTAGTGTCTAAATTTACCAAATAAGGAATGATTCTCATCACCCAAGTTCTCAATTGGAACGAAACTTGGAATCATGCAAGTTGTATAGTATGATGAATGAGAACTTTCAGCTTTGGAAAATTAAGACTAATTCCTTGTTCACATGTATATGTGAGTCAAGTGAAGGAGTAAGGGATCGAGTACACATTCATGTGCACTGATCAAGTCCACCACAAAATATCAAAAAGACTATTCGTCATGATTTACTAAAGTTTCGTAGATATGGTTCTACATACAAGTTTAAGTATAATTCTGAAACATTGTAAAAGTTTCGATGTATGGCAGAACGAATGAGAAGAATCAAATTAGGCAGAAAGATAAAAGTTTCCCAAATCTAAAAAGATGGGAGAGTACTTTAGTATCATGTTTTATGATCATCTTAATGATTAAGAAACCATGTCACAATTGGTTCTCTAAGAAAATCATAGTGCATTCCTATGGCTAAGAAGAGGAATCGTGAATTGTTGAAATGGTTAAATCAAGAAGATGAGTCATACTTCGTTCCAAAACAAGTCTTAGAGTCATACTCTAAGATTGTAATTTGAGTGACACATCTTAAAGAAGGTTTATTAACACTTGTCAACTGTAAGAGTAAAATGTGTTCTGCTCTTGTACATTTGAAATTGGTAAGTTATGATGTTTTGGATAAAACAAAGACCAACTAAGGCCAATTGTGTGAAGTGTTTGTCTTGATAAAGAATCTGCACTATCTCTTGAATATTTTGCAAGTGGGTCGTATATGTCAAGAGGACATTGGGAGTCTTAAAGATCTTGTAAAAACTTCTAGATCTAATCAAGAAGAAAAACCTATAGTTTATCACTAGCACACGACTTGAGGTTTATAACCTATCGTGTTGACATATTCCTATTTATGTGCCCATTCCAGTTAAAGTTGGCTTTATATATGAGTTCTGAGCATTCTCAATTGGTTTCATAACAACTTGGAAGAAATGGAAGGCCCTTGTGCTCTGAGGTGACAAAAAAGTAAAGACTGCACAAGTTCAATCCATATGAGTTTGGATTTGCCACTAACCTTGTCTTGTGATTATGGTTTTGACAAATTCATATGGATAGGAACATATACACCATAAAATCTAAGTGTCATAAGGATTCTCTCTGATTCATAAAAATGGTGGTGAGGAAACACTTTCACTAAGTGATTTTAAGTAGATAGCAATTGTGATTTTTGCATTCTCAAAGTCGTTAGTGGAGCGTCTGTGGTTAACCGGCACACTAACATGGACTTGTGGGGAATGGCAAAGGTCTAAACAATTGAGACTATGATTACATCATCCCTTTTTCATAGTTCTGAAATTGTTTAGACACACATGAGAGCTATCTAAGGAAAGGTGTCAGATTTTGATAAAGTTTTATCAAAGCATCTCGTATAAAAAATCTGAACTTTGGTAAGAAAGTCAATAAAGTATTGATTTCTAGAAGTCCAGCTAATTTTTGAGTACGTGTCAAATCTAGTGGGAGCATAAGTGTTATGCAAATAATCATCATGCAAATGGGAGCATGATAATTATAATAAGTGTTGCAAGTTAGCAATGTTAATTATAGAAAACAAAAGGTTTCAATTGGGAAAAAGTTGTTTTACTATAATTAAGGGAGATGAAATTGTACTTCATTTCAAATCTAAAAGCTTAGATCATGAGATTTTAATCAAATTAAGTCAAGTATGTATATGAATGTTTTGTTGGAATGGTTCAACATAAGGAAGATCTATATATGGGAAAATTATTTGCGTTCTAAAATTCGATTACGATTACGGCATCCCTTTTCATAATCTGAATTATGAGAACATGGCAAATAGAAATAGAAATATCATAGCAAAAGACTGGTCCAATATCATATCTTTATGTGAGACATCATTAATCCATACAGTGGCTTTCCAAGCCATGCAGGGGATCCAAACCAAAGATCCACTTCCCTACAACCCATCCATCACGTAAAGTGGAAAACTTTACGTGAATCCAAAGAGATCTAAGCATAAAACACTCTTGGGCTAAGGTTTGGGACAAAAGAACTACACCTACATCTCTTGAACATAGACTTTATGGCTCCTTGGGTCATAACAAGCCTAGATCTGAGGTAGCAACCTCAGATCTCACACCAAACTCGAGATGGACCTCATTCATGCCCCAAAAAACCCCACAAATGATAGATCTAAATGCACAAAAGCTCAAGAACAGATCTATTACCTCCAATGCAAACTCCCACTGAAGTAGACCTCGAGTCTATACCACTTCCTTGCTGAATCCCTTAGTCTTCAAGTTCCCCTTTTCAAGATTTCCTTTCCCAAAGCTCTAATTTCACTATCAATGGAGTTCCACTCAATTTCTAGGGTTTTTAGGCTCTCAAGGGTGGTAAGGTGACTGAAGAAGGGATGATATGTTCTTTATATAGGGCACAACCCCCGGGATTAGGGTTTTCTCCATACAACACCAACTCGCCGAGTCCCTCCATGCGAATGGCTGAGTTGGTCACTTAACACGCGACCTGTAACGCGACTCGACTCTCCGAGTCTACCTATCGACTCGCCGAGTATACCTTCTTATTTACACTTTTAGCCCTTCAACAATACTTCTGAATTTCTGAGATGTTACAATTCTCCCCCACTTAAATTAGGCTTCGTCCTCGAAGCTTACCGCTGCATACACTTCAGAACACACCCTCGCATTGCGGACTCCGATATCTCAATCAACTTAGGTTCTTCCAAACACTGCTATCAAACCCCTATAAAGACCAACTCTTTCTTACAGAGTCACAACAATTGATTCAAGCCGACCACCGACTTCTTTCTCTGCTAACAACCCTCCTTAACCAATGATCACCCGAGGATACATTCACCACCCCAGATCATAACCATCACTTGCCCTTTACGAAGCTAGGCATCACCTTGAACCACCGGGTCCAGACCCGGTACCAAACTGCTATCCCTTTCCTCGACTAGCATAACCTTTATCGAATTCATTTCTGGGACTCATCCCACTTCCATTCCAAATCCAACTCTTTTCTTTCCGCACTAACAGGATGACACATCCTTCAGCTCCTGAGCAACTCCCATGAGCTCTCCTCTGCAATCACATACGCATGATGAACCTGTTCTAACATCCTTGGGCTGGAAAACCCGACACACTGACGATACCTCCAAACATCCCCAGGATGAATTACCGCTACATACATAACCTCCTGATCACAACCATACTGAAATTCCAAGGCTCCATCCTTGCCTCCCCTCCGAACTCCGTTGGTTCTATACCACCGGGAATTCATCCGCAACCTCAACAGACACCCAATCCGGATGTGCTCGCATACCGCTGGTATCATCACAATGCTTAACAACCATAATTGAAATACTCTCAATCATCCATTCTCACTACGGCTTTCACTTCCGTGAACTAACACTTCCTCCCGGAGTTATGTATCCTTCTCTTTCCTCATCCAAGGAAATTTACTTGCCAACCTTGCCACTTCAGAAAAGTGTCACAGTGCTCACACCCCACTCTACACTATCCCTTTTAGAGTAACCGCTACTCTGTGCATCGCACATGCTCTGAATCTTCTCGCAAGGACTCTCGAGTCTATGCACTACTTTCCACTAACTTGATCAACACTTGGGGCCAGACCATATCAATCATCATTCCCTGGAGACGTATTTCCTCATTCTCCTCATACCGATCCACTAACACGTACAGAGTCTTCAGCATGGCTGGACCGTCCCTCCAAGCCTTCAGCCTATCTGGACCACTCTCGGAACCTTCAGCATGTCTGGACCGCCCTCCTAGGCCTTCAGCCTGTCTGGACCGTTCTCAGAACCTTCAACATGTCTGGACCGCCTCCCCGGGCCTTCAACCTGTCTAGACCATTCCCTCGAGCCCTCGACCTGACTGGTACGCCTTCTGGCCTTCAGTCTTCCTAGTCTGCTCAACTATCATACATCAGTCCAACTACCCTTACAGGAAATCCTTCCCGTTCATACTGTTCTAGCCCCTTAGGGGTTCCGAACTCTCGTTCCGATCCCAGAATCCTTTCCATGGCCTAACCCAGGCCTAACATCAAGCATTATCTTTCCTGAATCCATGGTCTGCTCCCTGCCCCCACTAGTCTGCCACTTACTCATACCAGCCCACACTCTTGGCTAACTGAAACACCGCTGACTTCCAATCAGCTAATCAACCTCAAATACTTGTCGATCCTCCTGAGAATTTTCCAATTCTCCACACTTAGAGAACTGGCTACCAACCACCGGTGACCCAACCGGCATCACTTAAACAACCCCACACAACATATTCCGCTTATCCATGAACTGATTCCCTCTCAAACGAGCAACCTCCACAAAATCATTCTTCCGACATCGCACATCTCGGACTCTAAGGGAGTTCGACTCTTCGCTGAACACTTGTCAAAACACAATTGCTATACCCGACAACAAGACCAATCAACCAAATTCTGACCATCAATCCCTTTGATGCTAACTGATTTCAACCTCTAACTACCGAACCCTCAGTAATACCATAAACCCGAAAGATCGAACGAATATAATACCATACATTATGTGAACAAGACTAGCAGATATAATACTCCATAACAACCATAAGATAACAAGATATCAAGAAGGAAACATGCCCGCAGCTGCATCTGGCTCTGCCTTGACCTCCTCTGCTATAAGCTGAAAAGCACACCCCTGAGCCCTCGGGGGCTCTGCTCCACCCTGACCTCCACTCGCAATCCTCAAAGTGGCCGGTGCTAGAGCCAGCACCGGTCCTGCAGCAAGCTGTGGACAGTTGGCCCTCATGTGACCAACCTGATGACAATGATAACAAATCCTCATATTCTGAATTGGGGCTGACTGACAGAAATCCCTCGCATAATGCCCCTCTCTCCTACACTTGCGTCATGCACCACCGGACCTACAAACTCCGGTATGACCCTTCCCACACTTCCCACAAGCACGGCTGCTCTAATCTCCCAATATAAAATCAACGGTCTTGGACCGTTTCGGCTCTGGCTGCGACTGCACCGGAGCCTGCCTCTGCTCTCGCAATTGCAACTCAATCTCCAACTCACGCCGCCTGGCGGCCTCCTGCAACTCTAACAAGGTCTCGCACCTCTGCGTAGACACAAACTGCCTGATATCCCTCTTGAGCATACTCAGATATTGGGACATCTAAGCCTATTCCGAAGCAAACTCAGGGCAAAACAACACCCTCTCAGTGAACATCCTGGTGATCTCCGTCACCGACTCCGAATCCTACTTCAGCTCCAAGAAATCCTGAGCCAACCTCTCTCTCTCAACCCACGGAACATAACGAGTGCTAAACATCTCCCGGAACTGATCCCAAGAAACTGCAGCCCTCTGCGCATCCGGATATGACCCCGTGGTCAATCTCCACCAATCCTTCACCCCGAGCCTCAACAGGTTCAGAGCACACCTCACTCTCTGATAAGCAGGGCATGAGTACGTGAAGAAACACCCCTCCACGTTTGACAACCATCTCATAGCAACAATCGGGTCCTGAACTCCATCGAAGGTAGGGGGCTTCATATTATCGAAGTCCCTTTACTGAAAACCTCTACGGGCTCCTCCCCCTGCCGCTGCTACAGCTGCTGTAACTGCCACGGCAGCCGTCTCCGTAAGAGCTGCATAACGCTCATCAAAATTGTAACACCGTACAATTTTTCACTTTTGAAAACACATTTTTAATTAAACAATTCGTTCAAAAAACGTCATAACATCAAGTTTTCAAATCACAATGTCTCCCAAGATCAAAATACATCCAATTCCCATATGTGTGTACGAATCAAGCCGGCGCCTTCCCGCGGTCATCACTGGTACCTGAAACACATAACATTGAATAATGTAAGCATAAGCTTAGTGAGTTTCCCCAAAATACCACAATAATCACATAATAGTCACTCGAGGCTGTAACTCTGTTGACCCTCTGGTCAATGTGTCTTAGTGGGGCCCTCCAGCCCCAACTCTCTGTGGGCCCTCTGGCCCTAACTCTAGGGACCCGAAAGTCCCAACTCTGTAACTCTGAATCATGCATATCACATATCACAATAAATCACAACACATAATAACATCCAATCACACTGGTATATAAATCTATAATACTCTGTCTCTTAACTCTGTTACCACACTAAGTAAAGTATAGTGAGAAGACTCACCTCAGGTATCTCGATAAATCTCTGACTCGGTAAATGCTGGCCTAGCCTCCGTCTAATCATATAAAAATAATACTCTATTTAGTATAACTCTCAAGGCTAGACTATGCTCTCTTATGACACTCTCAGAAGGGTAAAAGACCATTTTACCCCTCCCATAGCTCAAAGGCCCCACAATAGACCATACCCTAAAAGTCAACCAAAAGTCAACTCTCCAGGTTACGCTGCGCGTACCAAATGTGTACGCTGGGCATACCCGGCTGCACCACAGAATCGGGGAGCGCCTCCCAGTACGCGGAGCGTACTAGGAATTACGCTCGGCGTACTCCCCTGCATCATCCCTCTTGCTCTTGAGGTCTTAATCAGTTAAGACCTACGTCCATATTTTAGATCTGAACCCTTCTAAGCCCCTTAATCCATAAAGTTGATGACTTTAAGCCTTTTGCATGGCTGAACAAGTCACTAACTCCCAAAATGATCAAACCTTCAACTCTAGAAAGCTTAAAACACATGCGTGACTCCAAAGTAACATCAAAGATGGGAACTTTATGGCTCTACATCACTAATAACACTGAAAAGGGACAGATCTTGGACCATGGAGTACTTTACACTCATAAAGTCTCCACCTTTGGGGTTTTTAGCCCTAAAAATGACACATACAACAACAACCAAAAGAAGAGGAAAGTTTTGAACTTTATACCTCCAAGAGTAGCTCTTTCCTCTGTACATCTCAGATCCAAAATGGCACCTCAAGCTTTAGCCTCCAAGTTCTCCTTTCCTTCTTCTTCACCAAGCCTCTAAAGCACCAACAAGCTCAAATCAACACTCTCACACACTAAGAACGATGGGGCTCTCTTTTAAGGTTTCACTCACTGATATGGAGGCTAAGGAATGAGCCATAACACCCTTTAAATAGTGCACAAAGAGGATTAGGGTTTTTGCACCTGGGTCGGGTACGCCCGGCGTACCTCGAGGTACGCCCTGCGTACCTTGCCGACTCCGCGTCCAAATTAAGCGCGTGAGTACGTGCAGCGTACCCCCTTGGTACGCCCAGCGTACTCACTTACTATACATTCTCCACTCAATGACTAAACATGAAAATACAATAAAGAAAAAGGATGAAAGATATGCACCTGAATCTCGGGGTATTACAATTCTCCCCCACTAGAACTAGACTTCGTCCTTGAAGTCTCATTCCTCGAACAACTCTGGATGCTGCCCTCGCATCTCCGACTCTGACTCCCAAGTCATCTCGTATCCCTTCCGATGTTGCCACTGAACCAAAACCAAAGGCACCTCCTTGTTCCTCAAAACCTTGATCTTCCGATCTCTGATTGCCACCGGTCTCTCAGCATAATTCACGCTCGCATCCACCTGAATATCTTCCAATGGTACCACTGCCGACTCATCGGCTATACACTTCCGCAATTGCGACACGTGGAAAGTGTCATGGATCTGACCTAACTCTGCAGGTAGCTCCAACCGGTAGGCTACCCTGCCTACCCTTGCAATTATCCGAAAAGGACCAATATAACGGGGCCCCAACTTGCCCCTCTTCCTGAATCGGATCACTCCTTTCCAAGGAGAGACCTTCAGGAGTACAAAGTCGCCGACCTGGAACTCGAGCTCGGACCGGCGCCTGTCCGCATAATTCTTTTAACGACTCTGAGCGGTCAATAACCTCTGCCTGACCTGCTGTATCTGCTCAGTCGTCTGCATCACAATCTCTGTACTACCCATAACACGCTGCCCGACCTCACCCCAGCAAATGGGAGTCCGACACCTCCTCCCATACAACAGCTCAAAGGGTGGCATACCAATGCTCGAATGATGGTTGTTGTTGTAGGAAAACTCTGCCAAGGGAAAATACGTGTCCCAACTCCCCCCGAAATCCAACACACACGCCCGGAGCATATCCTCGAGTGTTTGAATTGTCTGCTCACTCTGTCCATCAGTCTGGGGGTGATATGCGGTACTAAAATGCAGCCTAGTACCCAAATCCTCATGAAACTTCTTCCAGAATCTGGAAGTGAAACGCACATCTCGGTCTGAGACAATCGAGATCAGCACTCCATGCCGAGATACCACTTCCTTCATGTATATCTCTGCCAACTTCTCTGCGGAAGAGCTCTCACTGATAGCAAGGAAGTGGGCGCTTTTTGTCAACCTGTCCACAATCACCCAAATTGAATCGACTCCCCTAGCAGTCCTTGGCAATTTGGTAATAAAATCCATGGTAATCTGTTCCCACTTCCATTCAGGAACCTCCAACGGCTGCAGCTTACCATGCGGTCTCTGGTGCTCGGCCTTAACCCTGCGACATCCCTCTTCATACATGGCCACCAATACTCCCTCCTCAGGTCTAAATACATCTTAGTGGCCCTAGGATGGATCGAGAACTTCGACCGATGAGCCTCCTCCATCAAAATGGTACGCGTCCCTCCCACAAACGGTACCTAGATACGCCCCTGAAAAGTCATAAGCCCCCGGCCATCGGTAACGAACTCCGATACCAACCAAACAACTCGCTCTTTCTTCTGCATCTCAGGCTGCACAGCCTCAGCCTGTGCCCCACGAATTGCGTCCAACACCGGAGCTATCACGGTCAATCTCAAACATACATCTCGCAACGGGGTGCTCTCCGCCCTGCGGCTCAGTGCATCAGCTACAACATTAGCCTTGCCCGGGTGGTACAGGATCTCACAATCATAATCCTTGACCACGTCCAACCACCTCCTCTGTCGCAAGTTTAGGTTGGGCTGATCCATCAAATACTTCAGGCTCTTGTGGTCCGTGTATATCGTACACCGAACCCCGTACAGATAGTGACGCCAAATCTTGAGGGCGAACAACACTGCCCCCAACTCAAGATCGTGGGTGGGACACCTCGTCTCATGAGGCTTCAGCTGCCTCGATGCATATGTTATCACATGCCCTCTCTGCATCAGCACTGCTCCCAACCCCAAGATCGATGCATCACAATACACCACAAAGTCCTCCATCCCCTCCGGGAGGGCTAACACTGGGGTTTCACATAGCCTCTGGCGAAGCGTCTCAAAGGAGGTCTGCTGCTCTGGTCCCCATGAAAAAGCAACACCCTTTCGGGTTAACCTGGTGAGTGGCACGACGATCTTGGAGAAATCCCTGATAAATCTCCGATAATAGCCTGCCAACCCCAAGAAACTCTTGATCTCGAATGGTGACCTCGGCACCTCCCAACTCATCACTGCCTCCACCTTGGCCGGGTCGACCAAAATCCCCTTCTGGTTAACGAGGTGTCCTAGGAAGTGGACCTCTCGCAACCAGAAATCACACTTGGAGAATTTGGCGTAAAGTCTCTCCGATCTCAGAACTCCGAGGATCTCCCTCAAATGCTCCTCATGTTGCTCTCTGGATCTCGAATACACCAAAATATCGTCGATGAACACAATCACCGACCGATTCAACATTGGCCTGCACACCCTGTTCATGAGATCCATGAACACTGTCGGGGCATTCGTGAGTCCGAAAGGCATCACCACAAACTCATAATGCCCATAACGAGTCATGAACACTGTATGCTGGATGTCCTCATCTCGCACCCTTACCTGATGATACCTCGACCTCAAATCGATCTTGGAGAACCAAGATGCTCCCTGCAACTGATCGAACAAATCATCGATCCTCGACAACGGGTAACGGTTCTTGACCGTCATCTTGTTCAACTCCCGGTAATCAATGCACATCTGGTGTGAACCATCCTTCTTCTTGACAAAAAGGATAGGCGCTCGCCACAGCGAGCTGCTCGGCCGAATAAACCCCTTCCCCAATAGCTCCTGAAGCTGCGAGGATAACTCTTGCATCTCTGGAGGTGCAAGGATAGGGCACCTTGGCAATAGGCGCGGCCCCCGGAACCAAATCGATACTAAACTCCACTTTCCTCACGGTAGGCACACCCAACAACTCCTGTGGAAATACATTCGGGAACTCACGCACTATCGGAACCTCCTCAACTGACCTCGGTCTCCTTGAATCAACCCGCGTATCCATCACATACGCCACAAAGCCCTTACAGCCCTGCTGTAGACACTGACTCACCCTAGCGGCCGAACAAAACGCTGACCCAGAACGTGTACCCTCGCCGTACACTGTAAGAACTCCCCCACTAGGGTCTCGTATGGTCACCAGCTGTCGCTCACAGTCGATAACCGCACCGAATCTACTCAACCAGTCCATGCCCACAATGACACAGACATCACCCATCGCAATAGGAATCAAATCAAGCGGGAACTCAACACTGAAAATCTCGAATACACACTCTCGGATCACCTCTGTGGCATAAATCACCCTCTCATCAGCTATGGAAACTCTTAGAGGCCGGCTCAACGCCTCACGACTAACACTGATATGCTGACTAAAAGCCAAAGATACAAAAGACCGACTCGCACCCGAGTCAAATAACACCAAGGCAGGTACAGAATTCACAAGAAAAGTACCTACGCATAACATAATATAAGCACAATATCTCAACATCAAAATAAATACATGAAAGAATACATACCAGCCACGACATCGGGCGCTGCGCGGACCTCCTCCGCGGTCAACTGAAAGGCTCTCCCTCGTGCCCTCGGCGCTTCGGCCTTCACTGTCCGACTCTCGGTAGCTCTGATGGCGGCAGTGGCAAATCCCTGAGGTGCTCCCTGTGCTGATCCTCGCAACTGCGGACACTCTGCCTTCCGGTGTCCGGTCTGGTTGCAGTCAAAACATACTGCAAACCCCTTGGGAAGTCCTTGGCCATATGCCCCTCCTTGCCACATTTGTAGCAAGACCCTACTCTGCACACTTCGTCGTGGCTCTTGCCGCACTTGCCATAAGTGCGGCCCCTCTAGTTCCCTGATCTCGAATCGGCGGGCTTGGCCCGCTTGGCTACCGACTGGGACTACGCCGGTTGCCGATCCATCCCCTGAGACTCAGCCTCCTCCCTAGCCTGAGTCTCCAGCTCTATCTCCCTCTTCCGGGCATTTTCCTGAAGCTCGGCAAATGTCCGGTATGTCGAGTTCGCCACGAACTCACGTATGTCCCTCCTCAGAATACTCAAATATCGACTCATACGTGCCTGCTCGGAGGACACGTGCTCTGGGCAGAACATCGCCCGCTCATGAAACATCCTCGTGATCACAGTAACAGACTCAGTGCCCTGCTTGAGGGTCAGAAACTCATGGGCCAAACGCTCCCTCTCCACCTGGGGAATGTACTCATCTTGGAACATAGCAGTGAACCTCTCCCAGGTCACTACTGCAAGCTCAGCAAGCGTATAGTGCGCCGTCACAAATTTCCACCAGTCCTTTGCCCCCAAGCGAAGCTGGTTCAGCGCGAACCAGACTCTCAAATGCTCAGGAGATGAGCAAGTGAAGAAACACCCCTCTATGTCTGAAATCCATCTCATCACCACAATCGGGTCCTGGGTCCCGTCAAACTCTGGTGGTTTCGTGTTGCTGAACTCTCGGAACAGCAACGCATCACCACCCTGCGGCCTCGTCGCAGCTATGGCTGCAGCAACAGCAGCCTCAGAAAGAGCAGCGTACTTCTCATCAAATGTCTCTATCAACGTGGTCTTGATAGACCCGAACATCTCTGGTATCTCTGCCCTGATGGCCGTAGCCACCTCCTCCTGGACGATCCTACGGATCTCCTCATCCCTCGTGTCACTGGTCCCTGATGTCTGGCGAGTCCCAACCATGATCTCTCTTTCTCTGAAATACAACATAAGAATAATATCAGGGACTCGCTTGAGTATACTCACACTCGAGTACTCCATCCTACTTGTTCCCTGGTAATCCAAAGATTCTTACTTGGACTGTGCACTGACCCGGTGTCTTCAGTAGTATGGGCCCAATACTACCGTCCACACCGCATCAGCATCCACCCCAAGTCCTCCTCCCAGAGTCCCAAGTCCCAAGCACTGTACTCTCTCTAATCATATGATACTCGCAACAGATCTCTCAAAATCTCCTCGCTGCTACCTAACCACTTTGAAATATTCATAGCAGCAAGACTCCTAGACTCAAGCATCACATATCAGGCCACTCTAGTCCTAATAAGAATACCTAGTCTACTCTAGCATGCATATCATAGCTCATCAGATAACATATTACATCATATATTATAACACTTATAATGATGGTATTTTGGGAAATCACCGTTCGGGCGCTGGCTGTTCGTACACACGACTCTGCTCTTTTTATCTCGCAAGTTCTTCTTTTGAAAACTTGTTTTATTATCAAAATTTTTCTCAAATCCTCGGTTTGAGTTCAGATACGACAGAAGGTGCACCCGAATCCCTCAAACCTAGGCTCTGATACCAACTTGTAGCACCGTAAAAATTAAAACAATTTTTCACTTTTGAAAACACATTTTTAATTAAACAATTCGTTCACAAAACGTCATAACATCAAGTTTTCAAATCACAATGTCTCCCAAGATCAAAATACATCCAATTCCCATATGTGTGTACGAATCAAGCCGGCGCCTTCCCGCGGTCATCACTGGTACCTGAAACACATAACATTGAATAATGTAAGCATAAGCTTAGTGAGTTTCCCCAAAATACCACAATAATCACATAATAGTCACTCGAGGCTGTAACTCTGTTGACCCTCTGGTCAATGTGTCTCAGTGGGGCCCTCCAGCCCCAACTCTCTGTGGGCCCTCTGGCCCTAACTCTAGGGACCCGAAAGTCCCAACTCTATAACTCTGAATCATGCATATCACATATCACAATAAATCACAACACATAATAACATGCAATCACACTGGTATATAAATCTATAATACTCTGTCTCTTAACTCTGTTACCACACTAGGTAAAGTATAGTGAGAAGACTCACCTCGGGTATCTCGGTAAATCTCTGACTCGGTAAATGCTGGCCTAGCCTCCGTCTAATCATATAAAAATAATACTCTATTTAGTATAACTCTCAAGGCTAGACTATGCTCTCTTATGACACTCTCAGAAGGGTAAAAGACCATTTTACCCCTCCCATAGCTCAAAGGCCCCACAATAGACCATACCCTAAAAGTTAACCAAAAGTCAACTCTCCAGGTTACGCTGCGCGTACCAAATGTGTACGCTGGGCATACCCGGCTGCACCACAGAATCGGGGAGTGCCTCCCAGTACGCGGCGCGTACTAGGAATTATGCTCGGCGTACTCCCCTTCATCAGCCCTCTTGCTCTTGAGGTCTTAATCAGTTAAGACCTACGTCCATATTTTAGATCTGACCCCTTCTAAGCCCCTTAATCCATAAAGTTGATGATTTTAAGCCTTTGCATGGCTAAACAAGTCACTAACTCCCAAAATGATCCAACCTTCAACTCTAGAAAGCTTAAAACACATGCATGACTCCAAAGTAACATCCAAGAAGGGAACTTTACGGCTCTAAATCACTGATAACACTGAAAAGGGACAGATCTCGGACCATGGAGTACTTTACACTCATAAAGTCTCCACCTTTGGGGTTTTTAGCCCTAAAAATGACACATACAACAACAAACAAAAGAAGAGGAAAGTTTTGAACTTTACACCTCCAAGAGTAGCTCTTTCCTCTGTAGATCTCAGATCCAAAATGGCACCTCAAGCTTTGGCCTCCAAGTTCTCCTTTCCTTCTTCTTCACCAAGCCTCTAAAGCACCAACAAGCTCAAATCAACACTCTCACACACTAAGAACAATGGGGCTCTATTTTAGGGTTTCACTCACTGATATGGAGGCTAAGGAATGAGCCATAACACCCTTTAAATAGTGCACAAGGAGGATTAGGGTTTTTGCACCTGGGTCGGGTATGCCCGGCGTAACTCTAGGTACGCCCAGCGTACCTTGCCGACTCCACGTCCAAATTAAGCGCGTGAGTACATGCAGCGTACCCCCTTGGTACGCCCAGCATACTCACTTGCTATACATTCTCCACTAAAGGACTAAACATGACAATACAATAAAGAACAAGGATGAAAGATATGCACCTGAATCTCGGGGTGTTACAAAAATACTCAACCATAGCGGTCTTGATCGACCCAAACAGTTTTGGCAACTCCGCCCGAAACATCGCAGCAACCTCATCATGAAGGATCTCACGAATCCTAGCATCCAACTCGTCTGTGCTCATCTGACCAATAACCTCGGGCGGTACTGACCCACCCTGACCGCCCTCTCCTGCTCCCGATCCCGATCCAGATCCGCTTCCATCATGCCACGTAACCACCATACTGAAAATATCGCAAAACATCAGGCACTCTCCCAGTACCCCGGGAACTAACTCCCAACCCCACCCTAGAGGTTGTGGCTTCCTTGATATGCGTATGGGTCCTGTGCTTTTAGTAGTATGGGCCCATACTACCTTCCACACCTACCCATATTTATATCAAGTATCACCATAACACCCTAGTGGTGATCATACATAACAAGCACTTAACCCTCACTTCTAGAGGAACACTGGAAATCTCATATAGAAAGAAAACACTAGGCTAGCAGGCATCATAATTCAAGCAACTCTATCATGTAATTCCTGAAGATCCCTAGCCTAGTACTAGCTTGCTGTTCTATCATATCACATAAACAGATAACTTGTATGGTATTTTGGGGTTACTTACTGGCTCCGGCTGATCGTACCTCCGCGTCCTCCTTTCCTCATTTTTGAAAATCATTTTAAATTCTCTTTTGAAAACTCTCCTTGATTTGAGACTGGATTCACACGAATGTTCCTCTAATTCACTCAAACCAAGGCTCTGATACCAACTTGCAACGCTCTAAAAATTCCAACAAATTTAAACTTTTCAAAAACAACCCAGTTTCGTTAAGTTATTACAAAAAGGTTTTCAATACAATTATTATCAGAGTCTTCCCAGAACCACATCATAAAAACATAAACATGAGGATCAGTACGATCACGCCTTTGCCTTGCCACGGTCTCCTGAAGTACCTGAAACATTTAAATCACAACTGTAAGCCCGAAAGCTTAGTGAGATACCCCCAAAATACCAACCACATATACCATACACATAACAGAACACAGAACAGCCATGCGCTTCGGGTCTACTGTGTGACTGGTCCACTGTACCAAGGCTTTGGTCCACCTAGTCCACCCTCCGAGTCTAGCCATATACATCGAGTCTACAGTGTGATTGGTCCGCCCACACCGGGCCTTCAATCCACCTAGTCCACTCTCTGAGTCTGCAGCATGACTGGTCCGCCCGCACCGGGCCTTCAGTCGGCCTGGTCTACTCTCTGAGCCTCGGAACGTCTGGTCCGCCCTCTTGGGGCCTACAACCTATCCGGACTGCTCGATGGGCCTTCGGGATAACCGGTCCTCCCTGGGTATGTTGGCCTACAGCACAAAGCAGGACCCGCCTCAACCCAACCCCAGTCGAACAACCATGTGCACATAACATACAGACATTTAACAATTCACATCCAGTCAAACCAATCTAGCAGATCACATAATATAACATCATCCTAACCAGGATACCGACCTAACCGGTCACTAGCATAGCATCATCCTATATACCAGCATACCGACCTTAACCAGGTCTCTAACATATACCATCCTAACTACCAGGATGCAAACATAGCAAAGAAATAACATAACAACGATGCCCGGATTACAATCCGATAAAGGGTCGGCCTTGGTGCCGTAGACCCTGTTGATATAGTGAGGATAACTCACCTGCAACTGTCGACTGAAAAGATAAGAGCAAGCTGCTCCGACCACTGACACGATCTCCACCACTAGCCAACACCAAATCAATAAACTCAAAATAAATGCCAACAATTACCAAAAATACCCCTGGAAATCAACTGGTCAACTCTTGGTCAAAGTCGAAGTCCTCAGCCAAAGTCAACCTTCCTGACTGACCCTACTCGCCGAGTCAACCCGCTGACTCGTCGAGTCCCTATACTTAGAACTCCCAATCCACGACTCAACTTGCCGAGTCGCCCCAAGACTCGCCGAGTCCAACAAACTCTGAGTCTTTTCCCACTCAACTCACCGAGTCATCCCTCGATTCACCGATTCACAGCTCATCCCAAAAAGGTTAGGACTCCACAACCAGACTCGCCAAGTCCAAGAACAGACTCGCCGAGTCCAAGGCAACATTCAACATACTCGCCGGGTTGTTCTTCCAACTCGTCGAGTTCCTGCCCATCTTCATCTAACTCGCCGAGTTCACCCATGTGACTCGCCGAGTACCTCTAGTTCTTAATTCATACAGTGGCTTTCCAAGCCATGCAGGGGCTCCAAACCATAGATCCACTCCCCTACAACCCATCCATCACGTAAAGTGGCAAACTTTATGTGAATCCAAAGAGATCTAAGCATAAAGCACTCTTGGGCTAAGGTTTGGGACAAAAGAACTTCCCCTACATCTCTTGAACATAGACTTTATGGCTCCTTGGGTCATAACAAACCTAGATCTGAGGTAGCAACCTCAGATCTCACACCAAACTCGAGATGGACCTCATTCATGCCCCAAAAACCCCACAAATGATAGATCCAAATGCACAAAAGCTCAAGAACAGATCTATTACCTCCAATGCAAACTCCCATTGAAGTAGACCTACCACTTCCTTGCTGAATCCCTTAGTCTTCAAGTTCCCCTTTTCAAGATTACCTTTCCTAAAGCTCCAATTTCACTATCAATGGAGTTCCACTCGATTTCTAGAGTTTTTAGGCTCTCAAGGGTGGTAAGGAGACTGAAGAAGGGATGATATGTTCTTTATATAGGGCACAACCCCCGAGATTAGGGTTTTCTCCATACAGCACCAACTCGTCGAGTCCCTCCATGCGACTCGCCGAGTTGGTCACTTAACACGCAACCCGTAACGCGACTCGACTTGCCGAGTCTACCCATCGACTCGCCTAGTATACCTTCTTATTTACACTTTTATCCCTTCAACTATACTTCTGAATTTCCGGGATGTTACAGTTTTGATTTGTTCAATTAGTCGGTCGTCATAAATCGGAAATCAGTAAACAACAAATGGACAGAGAGAATGATTATAATCCATGTCTCAGTCCATATGATATCTAGAATGGAGGAATATATGATCCCTTATCTAATGGACGCGTCAATGATTTGTTCAGAGTTTGACAGCAGCTTTTAAGAGCTACGATTGCTAGTTGGGTTTTGAAGTCATACGCAATAATAGTTTTAGACTTATTTAAGTGGGAGACTATTGGATTAGTGTCTAAGTCCATAACTATAATTGGTATGTACTTGACCCGATTGGCATGGTCCATTTGGGTTGCATGGCATCGGAACAATTTGGATAGACTTTTGTGAGAAAAGGATAATTATGATTTTTTAATATATTATAAGTTCTAATATATTAAGATGAAATCATATTATTTAATTAGTATTGATCAAGAATTAATTTGGAATTAATTTTGTGATCAAAAGGAGACTAATTAAATATATGGGGATTGATTGTGTAAATCATTCATTCTTATATATGTGGGCTTATGATCCATAGTTCTTCATGTTGGGCTAAATCCAAGGACTAACCCATGGATACTCGATGGAGGTTTTAACCCATGGAGCATGAAGAATATGGAAAGACATGAGTTACATGGTGTAACCCTAATAGCCATCATATATAAGGACCCCATGGCTCAAGAAATTGGCACTAGTGTGTGTACACATGAGGGCTAGCTGATTTGAGCATAGGAACCTTTTCTCTCAAGTTATTCCAAGATGTTAGTGATGTTGTATGAACCATTTGAGGTGTCACACTTGAGGCACTAGGCTCGTAAGCTCCATGGAATCAAGCTACATGAAAAGGTATGTCTTCTAGCTTGTTTATATTACCCAAGTATCAATGATTGTATGCTAGTTAGGGTAATACCTTGGAAAGTTCAAGTTTGCATGTATAATAGAGAAAACATAGATTCAAGTTATTGTTGGATTAGTGTCTAAGTCCATAACTATATTTCGTATGTACTTGACCTGACCCGACATGCTCCATTTGGGTTGCATGGCATCGAGACAATTGGATATACAAGATGAGAAAAAAAAAAGATACTAGTGATTTATATTAATATATTATAATTTCTAATATATTAATATATATAATCATATTATTTAATTAGTATTGATCAAGAATTAATTTATAATTAATTAAGTGATCAAAAGGAACTAATTAAATATGGACTCTTAGATATATATGTGTGATGGGCCAAGTTCATTTAGGTTAGGCTAAGCTTTCATGGATAGTCCATGGAGTGTTTAACCCATGGATCATATGAAATGTAGGGTCATGGGTTTAACCCTAATCTCCACACTATATAAAGATGTCCTTGGTTGGTGAAATTGGCACTAGTGTGTGACACAAAAGGGCAAGGCCGATTTCACTAGAGAGAACCAAAGTATCCTTATTCTCAAGGTTATTCCAAGTGTTCATGGTGTTGTGTGAACCATTTGACGTGCCACACTTGGGGCACTAGGCACTCAAGCTTCATGAAGCCAAGTTACATAAAAAAGTTATGTATTATATCTATTTTATTACCCAAGTATATGATATTTGTATGCTAGTATAGGGTAATATCTTGGAAACTTCATATTTGCATGTATAATAGAGAAAACATAGATCCAAGGTATTTAGGGTTGTATGTGCACCATAGGATGTTGTAGTATACTAAAACCCAACAATGGTATCAGAGTCATGGGTGTTTTCTATTATATTCATGCAAATGTTTGATTTTCAAAGTTGAAAAAAAAAAGAAAAAAAAACATGAAGTTTGTCAAATTTTAAGATAATTACTTGTTTTGTGAAAAACTAATTATTTGTAAAATTTGAATCATTTGCTATATGAGTTGAATTAGGTCAAATTTAGTAAAAGATAAAATGATATGATTATTTTATTAGTTTTAAAATTTTGATCTAAATGTTTTAAGGAGTTACAAATTTTGTCATAAAATTTTGCAGCTCAAAAGTTTTTTTAAAGTTGTGATCTTAAGTGTTTTGAAACCTCCATAAGTTATGGATATGAAAAGGTTTTAAAAAAAATTGATTCAAAGTTTTTATGGAGTTACAAAATTTGGTGTTAATGTTTTAAAGAATTCCATAACTTATTCTTAAGTTATGGAACATGAAAAGTTTCATCATAAAACAAGCATTTAACTCCATAAGTTATGGATTACCAAAAGTTTTATGTTTCCTTGATTTATGAGTTAGTTTAGATTAATGGAAAAAAATTTGTGTTTTAGTTTTTTTCAATCCTAATTAATCTAGAGGTAGTTCATAAAATGTGTTTTTGTAACTTGTCCTCAAGTTACATAAAAGGTCACATTTATGAATCTTAAAACTCATAAAAGTGCTATAGGTTACATAAAAAAAATGAAGAGTCTTTTTCATTAAATGGTATTATGACTCCATAATTTGTCCTCAAGTTATGGATGTTTAATAGTCACTTCTTTAAAAGTGTTATTAAAGAATAAGAGGTTGCATAAAAAATGAAGAGTCTTCATTTTAATGAACCATTAAACTCATAAGTTATGAAATGAAAAGTTTTGAATAGTTTCAAAAACTTGCCCTCAAGTTTTGGAATTTGTAAAGTTTTCACTTATGAATACTTTAATTCCAAGTTAAACCCTTAGAATTTTAAAAGTTAAAATTCAACCCTTATACTTTATAATATTACAAGTTAATAATATTTATATATATGTATAAGAGTAAAGTCGTCTTACCATTAGTAGACCTCATTCACGAAGTCGGTCTATAAGGGGGTATAAGGTTACTGCCTATAAAATGGCAGTTTAATGGGTGTCCACTCTCACCCACCGCTTCATTGACTGGTGGAGGGTCATTAGTCGAACGGGTAGGACAAGGACTATAATTCTCCCTTCATTAAAAGTATTAATGATAAATACTAAGTAACTAAACCCAATCTTAGTTACTTAGGAAAATGTGAATTTGGTGCTAACCCATGAAATTACACTTTGCACTTTGCTTAAGTCAGTTACTGGAGCGTGTGTGGTTAACCGGCACACTAGCTTAATTTAACAAGGTAGGCAAATGGTAACTTAATGTTTATCATAGTATCGGTGGATCGTGTGTGGTTAACCGGCACATCGATTTAGGGGTAAATATTAAGGGTACCAAGTATATTTGCATGGTTATTCAAACCTTGTTTTGTGATCCTCGGCATCCCAGTCACAAAACCTGAGGGGCACACTCGAGATTGAAACATGCCTTTGAAAAGTTCAATGAAACTCAAAAGAATCTAGGAGTTTCAAAACCAATTAAAACCTAATAATACATTTGGTTTATCTTGGTGGAAATTAGTGAATCGTCATTCACCTACCTTCAAATATTTTATAGCTTGGATTACGGTATCCCTCTTCCAAGTTATAAAATAGTTTGTAGGGTCCTAGCCTTAATATTCCATATTGGGTGTTATATGAAGGACTTTAGATCAACTATCTTGAATATCTCCCAAAATATGTCTAGTTTAGACATCTATGATCCTCCCAAATCTCTTGGAACTTCACTTCCTCCACCTCCTCCAATTATTCTCCCTATCCCAGAAGTTCAAGGTCACTCAAGCCCTATTGGCAAGCAAGGTCTATGTGTGATCGCATCTTGGAGATGAAGTCACATATTGACAAGTCGGGAGAGTTGGGTGTCAAACTCTTGAGAAAGTTGGATGTTCAATCACTTTCTAAGTCACATAGTGAGTCCCTTTGGGACTACTATGAAACAGATTGTGACATGACCCTTAATGATCTTATCTAGTTGCTTGGTGCTGCTAAATCAACAATGATTTGGAGGACTAGTAAATCAAATTGATTAGGAGATCAACTTCTCAATGTAAATTGCCAATGGTAACATTGGATATCTAGAAAAGCCTTCTCATCCCAAAGAAAGGGTTTGACCATAGTCAACTAGGTTGACCAAATGGTAAAGAGAAAGGCTAAGTCTGCGATAGTCCCATGTACCATTCCCAGTGAGTCCATATGTTTCTCTTGCCAAAGGAAGGGGCATTGATTGCGAAGCTGCCTATTTACCTGAAAGATCATAAGGTTGATCAAGTCAAGAAGATTGACTCTACTTCAGGTGAAGTCCACTATCTAACTCTGTTAAGTTTCTATTATGAGATTCTTGTTACATGATGTGACTGTGTCACATGTTGATGTTTTAAGAATCAAAGAAAAGTGAAGAAACTTAAAGGAAGTATATGCTGATTCTGATCGCGAAGATGGATCTCGATCGTATGGTTCTGTGATCAGAATTTTGAGCGGTTGCTTAGGAGTTATCATATATTGCTTAGGAATAGATAACAACAAAGTTTTTCATGTGCTTTTGCATTGTAAGGAAAGTTTTTCCGCAAAGTTTTTTAAATAAAAGGAAAAAAATTGATTTTATTTATTTTAAAATATCCTTACAATGGCATTTGTGAAAAGGAAAAAAATTGTTGCTTATATGATTCCATTAATAGCAAGAGTGGAAATATGAATTTGATTCTTTCATTTGTGGTAGTGTCTAAATTTTCCAAATAAGGAAAGATTCTCATCACCCAAGTTTCAATTGGATAGAAACTTGGAATCATGCAAGTTATATAGTATGATGAATGAGAACTTTCAAGCATTGGAAAATTAAGACTAATTACTTGTTCACATGGATGTGTGAGTCAAGTAAAGGACTAAGGGATCGAGTAAACATTCTTGTGCACTGATCAAGCCCACCACAAATGTAACTTGAGTGACACATCTTAAAGAAGGTTTATTGACACTAGTGAAATGTAAGAGTAAAAGGTTTTCTACTCTTGTACATTTGAATTTGGTAAGTTGTGATGTTTTGGATAAAATAAAGACCAACTTAGGCCAATTCTATTAAGTGTTTGTCTTGATTAGAATCCACACTATCTCTTGAATATTTGGCAAGAAAGTCTTATAAGTCAAGGAGACAGTGGGAGTCTAAAAGATCCTGAAAGGGTTTCAAGAAGTAATCAAGAATAAAACCTGTATTTCATCACTAGCACACAACTAGAGGTTTATAACCTATCGTGTTGACATTTCTGTGCCCATTCCAGTTAAGTTGGCTATACATTTGAGTTCTGCATGTTCTCAGTTGTTTGCATAGCTACTTGGAAGCAATGGTAGGCCCTTAAGCTTCCAGGTGGCAAGAAGTTAAGATTGCACAAGTTCAATCCATATGGGTTAGGATTTGTCACTAACCTAGTCTTGTGATTTTATGGTTTGACAAATTCACATGGATAAGAACACATACACCATAAAATCTAAGTGTCATAAGGTTTCTCTCCAATTCATGAAAATGATGGTGAGGAAATTCTTTCACTAAGTAGAATTTAAGTAGATAGCAATTGTGATATTTGCAATTCTCAAAGTCGTTCACTACTAGAAAAACAACATTTTACGACGCGCAATCCATGACACGCACTGTTTCACGATACGCAATAGTGGGTACCCTAAAAATAATGTCATCTCTCCCAAAAGTTGAGGGATTCGGGACACGCATTTTTGCGTGCCCCTAAATTTAGTGTCAAAATAATAAAAATAAAAAACACGGAGGGCACCTATCATATAAGCGTATCGTCTAAGAATGTTGTTTTATAATTTTTTTTCATTAAACGTGCGTGCTTCGTTTTTAACAGCTAAGGGGAAATGAATTCCCAAAAAATTAAAAACCCCGCCTCATGTTCTCCTCTCCATTGTTTCCACCCACTGTCTTTCCATATTTTGACCTAATTATTCAAGCTCTATGATTTCCAAGTCCTCTTTGAAATCTATTGTTACTATTGGAAATCAGATTCAATCCTACCATCGCCCAAGCCTTCTTGTCTCTCTTGGTCGCTACCTAGGGTTTATATTGAAAGCTTGAATCGATCGACTGAGGTAAATCAAAGGTCAAACGAACCGGGAAAGGGTTTTTAGTGAAATTACTGTTACTCTTTGAAATCGGATCCAATCCTACCTTCGAACAATCCTTCTTGTCTCTATCAGTCGCGACCTAGGGTTTTTTTTTGTGAAATCTTGAATCGATCGACTAGGGTAACCGAAGGGTAAGCAAATCAGGAAAGGGAAGCAAGAAATCCAACACTCTCTCTCAAATCGATTCTACTGGATAAGGTTTTAATTTGGGCAGTCTACTTTCTCATCGATTCTACTTTTATTCAAGCTTACATCAGTTTTTTATGAACCATTCGATCCCTAGATGGCACCGACTTATGTTTCCTGGTGATACAAGGTTTGTTCTTCCTCGCACTCGACATACTCTGGTAACAAAAGCCTACAATGGAAATCAATTGTGACCTAGGTTTCTACTCCACCGACCTAGGTTTGTCAACAAATTCTTTTACCTTTTATTTGTTGTTTTCTTCTCATAAATGCTTTGATATGTGCGATTCACATTTTTTAATGAAATCAGGCACATATGGATTTTGATTTCACTAGTGATATTTGAAGAACAGAGAATTCGTCTCATATGGGAACCCAATTGTTAACCAACCATTTTGGTATGTGATTATCATAATGTTTGGGTAAAGGAATTAGAATATGGACAATCAAATTTGGCCAACATACTGCACACTAACGAACTATCAAGGCAATTTAGCATAAATTTAGTTTCACTTTAATATTGGACAAACTTTATATGGCTACTATCAGTTTTACCATCTTTTCTTTTTGTTCTTTTTGAGTGTCAAGATATTTATAGAGTTATATTGCTAATTCATGATGATGATTTGAAAGCCATTATACTATTTATATATATAGTTTTATTGTGACTATATCTATATGTGTTGTATATATTTAGGATGTGGAAGAACTAATGAAGGAAGTACAAGAGGCTAGAAGGATCAAGATGCTGCATCAGCCTAGTAAGGTACACCATGCTAATTGCATTTGATTTTGGTGCATTTTTTATTATTATTAATTTTGACCTTTTCATTTATTTAGTTTCTTATGTTTTAGGAGTTTAGTTTTAAATATCATCTTCTCACAGGTTATGGATATGGAACATGAGCTCCAGGCATTACGAAGTCAACTAGCAGATAAGTCTAATTGTTCACTGAAGCTCCAGATAGAGGTTAAATAATTTTAATAATCAGTCTTAATTATTTATCATAGATGTTTTGTTTATATTATTATTATTCATTTATTATTTTTTGTTGTTTGTTTGTATTCTGTTGGCAATGAGCAAACAGGGAGAGAAAAATAGACCCTATTGATTTGAATTAGATGGCACAAAATCTTTAGGTTCATATTTGCAGATTCATCCATGTTTTGATGAAGTCCCAGAGCTTCTAGAATGTTCTATCCAATGGTATCTTTTGGCTTCTGAAGGTGGAAAAAGGCTCTTAATTCAGGTATTAAGATTATGTTTTTGGATTAATTTTTATTTTTTATAAAAGTCATCTAAATTTTGTACTTTTTAGGTGCCACAAAACCTATTTATGCTCCTGAACCTTCTGATGTTGGGCGATTACTTGAAGCTGAGGTCATTTCAGATAGGTTGAGTATCACTTTAACAACCTCCGTTCCCATTGAACCAGGTTTGTCTGTGAAAAGACGTAAATGCCCTCCTTGTGATGCTTTATACCAAACTCAACTTATATAAATTATGTAAAACCGCTGCAGGATTAGGATACTATGTGGAAGCATTAGTTCGTCACCATGACACCGAATTTAATGTATGCCAACTTAGCTATTATGCTATAAACATGGTGGTGGTTTAATTCAGTCTCTAGTAAGTTGATGCATTTTTTGTAATATTGGTGTAGGCTAAATGCAGAGAGACAGGGGAAATTGTGGCGATCAAGAAAGTTCTTCAAGACAAACATTACAACAACAGAGAGCTAAAAGTTATGCAAATGTTGGATCATCCAAATGTTGTGGCATTGAAGCACTCTTTCTTTTCAACCACTGAAAAAGAGGAGCTTTGCCTCAATCTTGTTCTTGATTTTGTTACAGAAACTGTTAGTCGAACTGCAACACATTACACTAGGATGAACCAATGAATGCCATTGATATATGTCAAATTGTTTACTTATCAGGCATGTTCATGTGCTACCTTATTTATGGTAATATATAGGACATAATTATTTTCAGATTAATGATATAAACATAACAGGAGAATGTATCTCCAATTTCAAAAAATCTGAATCTTTTTTATACTTTTTGGTGCAAATATGCAGGGCACTTGCATATATTCAAAAAATCTGAATCTTTTTTAATTATTATTATAATGTATTTATGTAGTTGTATTAAATCCTATTTGTTACTTTCAGGTGAATCCACACACACACACACACACATCTATCCAATCTTTCAAATTGCCTTCAGTTCATCGTTTGGTAGCAATAGCAAAGGTATAATACATTAATACCATCCATTCTTTTAATCCTTCTTTTTATTGTTGGTTCACATAATAATAAAAAATTTGCTATTGTGATGCTAAGTTGCTAACAACTTGTATTTGACATTTGCAGGTTGGGCATGTGGATTCTGGAAAGTCAACACTTTCAGGAAGGTTGCTACACCTTTTGGGACAAATATATTAGGAGGCTAAGTTACCATGTTGTGGTGCTGGATTCAACAGGGCATAAAGATTTTGTCCCAAACATGATATCAGGGGCAACACAAGTAAATGCTGCAATAGTGCAGGAGGTCAAACACGGGAGCACGTACAACTGATTAGAAGTTTTGGTGTTGATCAAATCATTGTTTTTATCAATAAAATGGACGTTGTTCAATATTCCAAGGAAAGGTTTGATAATATTAAACTTCAACTTGGGGTTTTTCTTCGTTCTTGTAATTTTAGAGATTCTAATGTCACGTGGGTCCCCATGAGTGCAATGGAAAATCAAAACTTGGTTGCACCTCCTTCTGATGCTCGATTGCTTTTCTGGTTGTTATAATACAAGTTTAAGGGAGGTAGTTTGTTGGAAGCCATAGATGCTCTTCAACCTCCGCATATAGAATATTCTAAGCCTCTTTTTAGATGATTCTTTTATGTTGATCATTTTAATCCTTTTTTGTAGCTATCCCATCATCATGTGGAACTGTATCATCCGTGCAGGTGTGTATATTATGTCAATTTTTTTAAACTTTACGTGTAACATATTAGTACTATACCAATATATTATTAATAACTTATTGCATATAACACTCTTTTTTTATTTATTTTAAAAATGTAACTCGAATCTTGGAATTAAAAACTTTTGATGTTGTTTTACTCATTTCTTTGTGTCATGATTTTGATGTAATATGATTAAGCAGATAAGGAACAATGGTATCGGTTCTGAAAACTTAAGATGACCAAGAAACATGGCAAGAAAACATGATACCTGTGGAAGTATTTGATCTCCATATGGCATTTGTAAGTAGAGTGGTAACTGCTAGATTTAGTTCTTTTGCTGTTCACTAGAAAGTAAAAACACAATAACTGTAGAAGTATTTGATCTCCATATATCTTCTTAAGGTACTGATCCAATCTAATCCGGTTGTGCCTTGTGTCTTTTCTGTTTTCTAGTTTTTCTTCAGGTTGCTAACAATGTATTTATATGACTTGTGTAGTTTGAAAAGAATGAACTACGTGCTGAAAAGCGGAGACTAAAAGCTGAAAAAGAGAAGCTTGAACAACAAGTTAACTACCTAGTTATTGTGCAGTATATATATAAATAGATACACTTTCAGTTTATCCATATTAAAGAAAGTTTGCTGAATTTTTACTTTGTGGGTAATTTCAACATTTTATATTTGACAAGTTTTATTCATATTGCTACTACAATGATTCTTCGTGCTCTTGAAAATGAAGCATCAACTCAGAATTCAGCCGATAGTGCATCAGTTTCATAGCTATCTTTTAGATAGCAATCTGGTTGGTCTGGTACATGTGGTCAAAAGTCGATGGATGACATTTTCAAGATGGTTAAATCACAAAACAAAGGTAATAGGTGCTCCCTGGTTATAAACAAGTATGAATATGATTTACACTTCCAGTTCACATTGTAGTCAATTATGGAAAGGATATTTGGCCCCATAGTAGTAGCTCGTATTGCAGGAGTAAGCAATTTTTCTTTAATTTAGTTTTTCTTTTACCATTTGTTTAATTTAATTATTCATTTTTTATGTAATTATTGATTTTGCATGAGAGAAAAAAAGTTTTATATATGAATCTTGAAAAATGGGATGTTTGTTTGATAAGTGAGGTCTTGAATATGTTTTATGTAGGTTGTGTCTATACCACTACTCACGAGTTATCCATTTATAGCCATGTTGACTGGATTTGCTCTCTCGTTGACTTTAAATTGTGCATCCAATATAAAGAATGTTTTATATGGAAGTTTTTCAGGGACTAAATCTGTCTACTTCAATAATTGCATGCTACTATTAGTTTATTACTTAATATAAGATAATATTTGCACATATTTATGCAAAATGCAAGACATGTTATAATTATTTTTATCTTGATAATTTGGTTTCTTGTCATCAACTGGTATCCATCATAACAGGGACATTCATGCTGCAAAATAAAGTTGTGGTAATCTTCGCCTCCTCAGTTCTATAGCTTTTTTAGGGTTAGATTCATAAAGTAATGTTAGGGCGTGTCAAACCCAACAAATAAAGGGTACTAATGACTCCTTAAACACTACTACTTTGTATTAGAAATGTAATACAAGGTAAGTAGGGTCGATCCACAGAGACACGGAACAAATCTTTATACCTTTTTGCGGAAGGTACAATAATGGTCACATAAATGGGGGGTTGGTATGCATGGATTTAAACAAGAGGATAAAGCAATAACTAAATGATCAATTAAATGAAACAAATTCAGGATTTGTGAGAACTCCAACTCTATGCAAGACAATTTAACAATGTGATTCCAAGGATGACAAGATATTTGTTTAATTCTATCTAAGTTGGTACTTGAAAGTGTTAACAAGCTCTAACACTTCCCATTCACCACAATAATTAACCAAAACAAGCTCTTTGATTAATCCTAACCTTACTAACCTAATCTAAACAAGCTCTTAGAATTGGATTGAAAGGTTGCTTTAAGCTTTATGTGAATGTTCCCAACAACACTCAATACTCCTCACAAGCTCGGGAGCGTAAGAATGTGTGAAAAGATTTACACTAATTTCATTCAATAGAAATCAGATTAGTGCTTGTTACCTAGTCTAATTTACAAAAAAATTACGGATTTTGCAATTAGATAACTTGAATGATCTAACCCTAATTCAAATGGCCAATAAGAATCACAATTAGAATCAAACATTCGATTGAGACAAAATCAAATTCACTAGATAGAAAATTGAAAGCAAACATCAAGTCATATGATTGAAATCACATCCAAATGTAAAGACATAAAGTTGGAGAATTTAGGGTTCTAGCCACTCATGGCTAGAACAAGATCACAAATCTAGAAAATGAAATTAAAGTTCTTACAAAATGAAATCAAATGTTCCCAAGTGTTAATCAACTTCAAAATCCTCAAGAAATTCGCCTTCTCTGCTCCAAAAGTCGACCCCCTCAGTAAAAAGTTGGTTCCCCCTTTTAAGAATGGTGAAAAACTGCTTTAAAACCCGCATTTACGTTTACACGGCCCGTGTAAATTAATATTGTCCTTTACACAGCCCGCGTAAACGCAAAAATATACTGCACAGAAATCTACGTTTACACGGCCCGCGTAAACTCAAGGCTTCCATTTACACGGCCGTGTAAACGTCTGTAAAGCCAAAATCTTCATTTCTTTGATATGTTGCTCCTCGGTGCTCCGCAAGTCCTGAAATTTTATCCACAACTTTTATTTACCTCCTCCAACAATATCCTTCCTCCAAAAGTCCCTGAAATATCACAAAAGTATTTGAATGAAGTTGCCTCATGAAAAATCCCGAAAACGTGCAAAATGCATGAGTTTAAGCCTATATGCAATGTACTTTTATAAAATAAAGCTACAAAATGGGTACATGAAATGCACCTAACAAGTAACAATGCACTTTCATTGATTTATTTATTTATTACAAGTTTATAACATCCTAATTTCATTTTTTCTTATTAGAACATTGTACTTTGAAAAATCTACCCAATTATCTTATTGTATAGCTTGAGTGCATCTATGGCTTAATCTTAATAATAATTCAGTTTTATATTATCTTATTGTCAAGTTTGTTTAGTAAGCTTAAGAAGAGTAAACATGGTATCCTTATCTCAGTTGCAGTCAAACCACAAGCTTCCGGGGCCAATTCAATTGCTGAGACATTTTCTGAAGTCAAACACCTTCTTCTTGTGTATAAGTTCAATAGCAAATTCCGTACGTTCTTGTGTATAAGTTCTATTAGAAGACAAACATATTTTTGATCCCTTTGATATCCATTTGTCTACTATTGGAATGATTATATGTATGATATTAAATTTTGTGCAATGTATTATATTTTTTGTATATGGCATTTTATTTTCTATTATGAGACATGAAATGGAAATTTAATTTGAAAATTAGTAAATCTATAAATAATTTTTTTTAAACAGTCAAAATTATGATACGCAAAAATGTGTGTCATCTGCATTTATGACATGGCCTTTCTTGACAGGGGCTTTTTTGATACGCATTGCGTGTCATTAACACGCGCGTCGTAAGGTTACGATACGCAAATGCGTGTCGTCTTCCTTTATGACAGGGCCTTTCTTGATACGCATTGCATGTCGTAAACGTGCGTCGTAATTGCATGTCGTGAATGAGCGTCGTAAACGCGCGTCGTCTATAGACGACGCGCAAATGCGCGTCATCTCTCTTTATGACAGGGCCTTCCTTGACGCGCATTTGCGCATCGTCTGAGCCCTTTACAACGCGCAATGAGCGTCGTAAAAGGCTGTTTTTCTAGTAGTGGTTAGTGGAGCGTGCGTGGTTAACCGACACACTAACATGGACTTATGAGAAATGGAAAATGTCTAAACAATTGAGACTATGATTACGGCATCCCTTTTCATAGTTCTGAAATTGCTTAGACACACCTGTGATCTATCTCAGATAAGGAGTATAATTTTGATAAAGTCTTATCAAATCAATCTAGTATCATAAATATGAACTTTGGTAAGAATGTCAATAAAGTATTGACTTCTAGAGGTCCAGCTGTTTTCTGGATACATGTCAAAGCGAGTGGGAGCATAAGTGTTATGCTAATAATCATCATGTTAGTGGGAGCATGATAATTATGATAAGTATTGCAAGTTAGCAATGTTAATTATAGAAAACAAAAGTTTCAATTCGTGAGGTTGCAGGGGTTGAAAAAGTTGTTTTGCTATAATTAAGGGAGAGGAAATTATACTTCATTTCAATTCTAAAAAGCTTAGATTGAGTTTATAATCATTCTAAAGAGCTTATATTGAGATTTTAATCACCTTTAGTGAAGAATATATATATATATATATATATATATATATATATATATATATATATATATATATATATATATATATATATATATATATATATATATATATATATATATGTGAATTTCATATTGGATTGGTTCAACTTAAGAAAATTCTATATATTGCATTCTCAAAATTCGATTATGATTACGACATCCCTTTTCATAGTCAAATTTGAGAATATGGAAAACAAAAAATTATTATGGCAAAAGACTGGTCTAGAACCATGTCTTTATGTGAAACATCATGAATCGTGTCTCATTTACTTTGGGTACAAGATCGATTACATGTGCTATAATATTTATCATTTCTGAATTTTCCAAATGCCTTGGGGCATTAAGGGGAAAAATGTCTAGAATTGGATATGACTAAAGTGATTAAGCAATTGTCGAGGACAATCTAAGGTTTACCAAAGATTGGTTACTCAAGGACAGTTGGAATTATACTATTAATATTGGAAGGACCATATTGACATAGTCTGAAAAGAGGCAACTCTTGTTCAGAAGTGGTAGTCAAAATAGGAATATAGAGTTGTCTTCATAGGTGGAAGCAATCTGTGTAAGGTTAAAGAAACTTAATGCAAGAAGCATGTTCAAAGAAATGCGCTTTGAATTTGAGACATCGTTTCCATGGAATTACTCTCCATTGGAATACTCTGTAACGATTGTTGCCAAGTCCTAGTGGCTTTGTGTATAATCATTACAAGAGGAACAGTGCATATAAGTTTAAAATCTAAACAGATTTCGATAAATGTTAGGAATTCTTACATTTATGACAAAGATTTGGAAGTGTGAAAACAGAATCATTGAAATTATGTTCAATCTATCTAGTTCACAAAGTAAGGATCATAGATAAACATAGAGTGCATACTTGGTGTATGGCAAAGCTATTGTTTAGAAAAACATAGTGTACATGCTTGGAGCATGGGACAACTAGTGTTTTTAATTCAGGTATAAAGTTGATAAAACTGAAACAATGAATAATGAGTAATAAATATGGTGATAAATAAAAGTGGTCTATTTATATTCATAGGGTTTGATACCATATTTGATTCATTTATTCTTGTGTTTCATTTTGCATGTTTTGACTTCCAGAGTAAAACAGGTTATTCTTCCCGAATGACTAAGTTGTTCAAACCATCCACAGTCGGTCATATGTTGGAAGTAGATATGAATCAAGACTGTCATGGGTTGGCTTGTACAGGTCTAAGATGTTGGACAAAGTTGTGCTACAACACTAATGCGTGCTCATAAGTTCTGAGTATTGGATTCAACCCGTGCTCATTTGAATCACTTCATGGATTTTATCATGAGTGATCATGAGACGATAATATCTTATATTCTTCAAACCTAGAGATATGAGTTGTTACTATGAGTTGGTTGTACATTGATTACACGAAACCGCATTCGTAACTCGATGTTATAAAACGTGCCTTTGTGTATGATTCAACAAGTAGTAGAACAAGCCATATGAGTCGAAGTTTATCCATTGCCTTTTACCTTCAGGATAAAAGCGATATTTGTGGGGGCCTCAATGATTTAGTGATGACACATGTGAGTGCTTGGCCAAGCCAGGACTGGTTTGATTTGTTCAATCAGTTAGTCGACATAAATCGGAAATTAGGAAACAACAAATGGACAGAGAGAATGATTTATAATCCATATCTCAGTCCATATGATATCTAGAATGGAGGAATATATGATCCCTTATCTAATGGACAAGTCATTGACAAGATCAGAGTTTAGTTAACACGTCAGAGTTTGACATAAGCTTTTGAGAGCTACGATTGCTAGTCGGGTTTTGAAGTCATACTCAATAATAGTTTTAGACTTATCCAAGTGGGAGACTGTTGGATTAATGTCTAAGTCCATAACTATATTTGGTATGTACTTGACCCAACCCGGCATGGTCCATTTGGGTTGCATGGCATCGGGACAATTGGATAGACAAGATGAGGCTAGTGATTTATATTAATATAATATAAGTTCTAATATATTAATATATAATCATATTATTTAATTAGTATTGATCAAGAATTAATTTATAATTAATTAAGTGATCAAAAGGAACTAATTAAATATGGACTCTTAGATATATATGTGTGATGGGCCAAGTTCATTTAGGTTGGGCTAAGCTTTCATGGATAGTCCATGGAGTGTTTAACCCATGGATCATATGAAATGAAGGTTCATGGGTTTAACCCTAATCTCCACACTATATAAAGATGTCCTTGGTTGGTGAAATTAGCACTAGTGTGTGTACACAAAAGGGCAAGGCCGATTTCACTAGAGAGAACCAAAGTATCCTTATTCTCAAGGTTATTCCAAGTGTTCATGGTGTTGTGTGAACCATTTGAGGTGTCACACTTGGGGCACTAGGCACTCAAGCTTTATAAATACAAGTTACATCAAAAAGGTATGTATTCTATCTATTTTATTACCCAAGTATATGATATTTGTATGCTAGTATAGGGTAATATCTTGGAAACTTCATATTTGCATGTATAGTAGAGAAAACATAGATCCAAGGTATTTAGGGTTGTATGTGCACCATAGGATGTTGTAGTATACTAAAACCCAACAGGTATTTAGGGTTGCATGTACACCATAGGAGTGTTAGAATGCTCAAAAACCCTTCTGGTTTCGAGGACCCCATCTGAGATTCGAAGTTTCTTAGGCCTCGAGGGTATTCTCAGAGATTTATCCAGGATTTCTCCAAGATTGCAGTGCCTTTGACCCACTTAAATAAGAAGAATGTGACTTTTTGGTGGGGGTTTGATCAATAGTTGGCTTTTGAGACTCTGAGGTAGAGATTGTGTGAGGCCCCGATTCTCACGCTTCCTGAGGGTCTAAATGATTATGTGGTTTATTGTGGCACCTCTATTTTAGGATTAGGAGTTTTTCTATGCAAAGGGGTCACGTGATTACTTATGCTTCGAGGTAGTTGAAGCTTATGAGGCGAACTACCCTACGCATGATTTAGAGCTGGGGGCCATGGTTTTTGCCCTCAAGATTTGGATACACTATCTATATGGGGTTCAGTGTAATATCTACATTGACCATAAAAGTTTGAGGTACTTGATGGACCAGCCAAATCTGAATATGAGGCAGCGGAGATGGATAGATGTGGTAAAAGATTATGATTGTGAGATCTTGTACCGCCCTGGGAAGGCCAATGTAGTGGTTGATGCTTTGATTCGCAAGGTCATGACTTCTTCTATCAGGGATATCTACTTGAAGATGGTTGCGCCTTCAGATTTGATCAAGAAGGCTCAGGTGGAGGGGTTGAAAAAAGGTTAATTGGAAGGTCAAACAGATCAGGGGATAGATTCCCTTATTTGTCAGAGACAGTCGGGGGTAGTTGACGCAGTGTGGTAGATTTTGGGTTCTGATAATAGGTGGGGTGAGGCAGACAGTTCTGGAGGAGGCGCATAAGTCAAGGTTTTCTATCCATCCGAGCGCCACGAATATGTATATGGATCTAAGGTTGAGTTATTGGTGGCCATGTATGAAAAGGGAGATAGCTTGGTTTGTTGAGCGGTTCTTAACTTGCAGGAAAGACAACGTTGAACATTAGAGACCACATAGCAAGATGAAGCCTTTACCCATTCCCATGTGGAAGTGGGAAGAGATTACCATGGATTTCATGACAAAGCTGCCAAGGATGGCACATGGAGTTGATTCTATCTGAGTCATTCTTGATAGATTGACCAAGAGTGCGCATTTCATAAAGATCGGTGAGAACATATCCGCTGAGAAGTTAGCTGATGTTTGCGTTCGGAAGGTGGTAGTTTGGCATGGGGCGCCAGTTTCAGTTGTTTCTGACTGGGATGTTCGTTTCACCTCTAGATTTTGGAGGAAGTTTCACGAGGAATTGGGTACTCAGCTGCATTTTAGTATAGCATACCACCCCCATATTGACGGCCAAAGCGAGTGGACGAGTCAGATGCTCGAAGATAGGCTACGGCTTGTGTACTTAATTTTAGAGGGAATTAGGATAATTACCTTCTATGGGTCGAGTTCTCCTACAACAATAGTTATCATGCCAGTATTGACCGACCACCGTTTGAGATGTTATATGGAAGGATGTCCAGAACCCCGATTATTGGGGGGAGGTCGGGCATCTGATTGTTTACTCATACATATATAATACTAGACTTTTAATGTTATATATAGTATAGGGTGTATTTTACACTTTTAAAATACTAGGTGGTCAAATTTAATAATTATACTTTTAATTTATTAATAAAACCATAAGGGTGTGATATGAACTTTTCAAAACAATACTAGGGTTTTAGAATTTAACATTTCTAAATTAAACTTTTAATCAACTTTTAAATTCCAAAACTTGAGGGATAGTTTTGAAACATTTCAAAACATTACGGTTTCAACTACTTAAATTTCAAAACAAAACCTTTAAGTTCAAATTTAAACCATAAAACATACATGGGCACAAATGAAACTTTTTCACAACACAAGGATCAAATAACAAATAATAGAAATTAAACAATTAATTTTTTCATTATCTATATTTGATCTAATTTCAATTTCTTGCAAGATAAGTTACCCAATTAATACAAATAATCAATCTTTAATCATATAAGGAAGTTATTATATAATCAATTGGTAAATATCTTTTGTTTAATCAAGGATATACTCAAATATCAGATAAAATTCGAATATTAAAGATTCAAAACAATTAAGGCAAGTATCCTTAAGCAAAACAACAAGAAATCCTGAAACTGCCTCCTTCTGACGCTCGAACTCGCCGAGTTCCTCTATGGAATCGCCGAGTTGGAGCAACTCGCCGAGTCCACATTGGAACTCGCCGAGTTCATCGGGCAGGGAGCCAAAAAAAATGATTTTGAAGCTTGAGCAAATAACCAAGGCATCAATACAATAGAAACCAATCAAGGCTCTGATACCACTGATGGGTTTTGGCCATAAGAACATCCTATGTGCTCATGCAAACCCTAATGCTTGGATCTAGGTATCTCTATTGTACATTCAATTCATCCAAGACTTTAAACCCTAGTTCTAGCATACAATTAATCATATTAACATAAGAATGGGGTTTAGATCTTACCTTGATTGTTATATAGCAATAACAATCTCAAATCCTCCTTGTAATGACTTTAGAAAGCTTGGAGTCACAAATGTCACTCCTCTAATGGTTCACAAACACCAAGAGCAAGAGGATGATGAATAAGGAGAGTGGAGGCTGCCCAAAACGTGTGGAAACCCTAAGGAATAAGTTCACCACGTTTTTGGGTCTCAAGGGTCCTTTAAATAGTGAGGCTATTAGGGTTATCTAACAAGGAACCCTAATTTGGATGCTTAAGCCCTAAGCAACCCATGGACTCCTTCCTTAAAGGCCCAGGATGATTTCTAATGGGTTTCCCCATAGAGTTCGTCCACCCCTCTAATATGGAATATATTAGCTCAATATTCAACTATCACACAGTTGACAATTCTAGTCCCTTAAGTTTAATTAATGTCTTTTAGCCACAAAATTAATTATCAATTAATTCTTGACTAATATTAATTAAACAATATGATTTCTCCTTTAATATATTATTCTCATAATATATTAATAAATCATAATTAATCCTCTCTCTCTATAATTCATCCTATCAAGTTGCTTTGGTGAAGGCAACCCAAAAAGACCATGCACCATCGGGCCAAGTACATACCAAAATAGTTATGGACTTAGACACTAATCCAACAATTTATTCACAGAAACAGACTTTGAGGGCGCAGTCTAGTTCAAGTAAGGGAGAGTTGTAACATCTAATGTTTTTAGGTATTCTCTTTTGACCCATGGATTACGATTTGTTTGCAAGATTGGTCCCCAATTGTATTTCCATAATTTTGGCCTTGTGTACGTACACTGGACGTACTCTTAGTACGTTGGACGTATGTAGCGAGGGTGAAAACCCTAATTTTTAGGGTATGGACCCTATTTAAGCAGCTTTATGGCCTCAAGCACCCTCTTATCTTCATCCTCCTTCCTCATTTCGAAACCCTAAAGTGTGTTAGTGCCTTACGAAGCTTGAAGAGCATTTTGGTGTCATTTTGAAGCTTTTGGAGAATAAGGAAGAACCTTGAGGTTGTAGTGTTTCACTCAAGGCCTTGGATCCAACATCTACTTCCCTTTGTGCATCTTTTGGAGGTATAAAGCTCCAAACTAGATGAGTATTTCATTTGGATCTATTTTTAGCTTAAAGTTGGCACCTTTTTGTCCTAATCTTGATCATTGTGAGTATGGAATACTCCAAACATTTGAGTTGTCCTTTCAGATGTTTTAGGGTATATTATTGATGGGTTTTGAGCATTCTAACACTTCCTAAGTGTACATGCAACCCTAATAACCTTGGATCTATGTTTGACTAATTATCATGCTAAGTTGAATTCCAAGGTTATATTCCTATCTAGCATACATGGGGAACAATTTTAACTTGAATAATAGATAGAATAACTTACCTTGTTGTTGCTTGTGTTCCTTGAAACCTTGTGAGCCTAGCACCCCAAGTGTGATGCCTCAAATGCTTCACACAACACCAAATGCTCTTGGAAAAACTTATGAGAGAACACACACTTCTTGAAATCGGCCAAGCCCTCTTGTTTTCTTAGTGTAACCGATTTTGGTGGAGAATATGATTCTTATATAGTGTTGACACATCTAGGGTTACACCATGTAAACCCTAATGTGTCATGACTCTTCATTTCCATGACCCATGGGTTTGTAACTCCCATGGAGCATCCTATGGGTAGAACCCAACTTGATAATCCATGGAGCCTCTTAGTCCACTATACAAGATATGGATGATTTACATAATCAACCCATATATTTAATTAGTTCTCTTTTGACCACTTAATTAATTCTAAATTAATTATTGATCAAACTAATCAAATATTATTATTAATATATTAGAACTTATAATATATTAATAATCTCCAAATGTTATTTCTCTCATTTAGTCTATCCAATTGCATGGTGCCATGCAACCCAAATGGACCATGCCGGGTCGGGTCAAGTACATACCAGAAATAGTTATGGACTTAGACACCTTATCCAACAGTCTCCCACTTGGATAAGTCTAATAACTATTACTGCAAGTATGACTTCAGGAACCGATCGGCAATCGTAGCTCTTTTCAAGGTTTCTCGGAACTGAGAAGATGATGGTACGCCATTTAAGATAAGTGATCATATAATCCTCTGTTCTAGATATCAGCCGGACAAATACATGGAACATTGTCTTGCTTATTGTCCAGCATTTGTTTCCCGATTTCCGATTTGTTTGACATAGAACTTAATTGAACACATCAACTTAGTTCTGACCGGGCCCGGTACATGGGTCAAAACAAAATCATCGAGGGGCCCAGATATCAGCTTCTAATCCAAGAAGGAACAGATAAACTTCGACTCATATGTTTGTTCTACCACTCATTGAATTACACACAAGAGTACGATTTATAACATCGAGTTACCAATGCGTTTTCGTACAATCAATGCATAACCAACTTGTAAGTAACAAATCATATCTCTAGGTTTGAAGACTTATACGATATTACCGTCTCACGATCACTCGAGATAGAATTCCATGAAGTGATTCCAGTGAGCGTGGGTTGAGTCCAATGCTCACGACTTATGAGCACTCATGATTGTTGTAGCCTTGTCCAAGACCTCTACAACCAAACATGACAGTCTTGATTCATACCTACTTCCGACATATGACCGACTGTGGAGGTTTGAATAATATGTTATACCAAACAAAAATTATTCTGGAAGTCAAAACATGCAAAAGAAATATAGTAAACGATCGACAAGAGATAGCAACACCTTACTCATAAATAAAACATTTTTTATTCATCATCACATGTCAATTACACTTTACAAATTTCGAGTTTATCTAACTACTAAATCTAATATCATCCTTCAGCCCTATGCTCCGAGCATGCTGAAGATGCTTAACCCGAGTCAGTCCCTTTGTGAGGGGATCTGCCGGATTCTCATCTGATGATACCCTCTTTGCCACGAGGAGTCCTTCTTCGATCCGATGTCTGATGAAATGGTATTTTCTGTCGATGTGTCTGGATCTCCCGTGATCCCTTGGTTCCTTGGCTAAGGCAACAACACTTTCACTATCACAGAAAATTTCCATTGGCTCTTTAATAGCTGGTACAACTCCAAGGTCTCCAATGAAGTTCTTCAGCCATATCGCCTCCTTTGCTGCCTCGCTAGCTGCAATATACTCTGATTCACAAGTAGAATCTGCCACTGTCTCTTGCTTGGAACTCTTCCAAGAAATTGCTCCTCCGTTTAGGGTAAAGACCCAGCCTGACTGAGAGCGGAAATTATCCCTATCAGTTTGGAAGCTAGCATCACTATACCCTACTACTCTCAAGTCATCACTCCCACCGAGGGTAAGGACCCAGTCCTTAGTCCTCCGTAGGTACTTGAGGATATTCTTTACCGAAGTCCAGTGTGCCTTGCCAGGGTTCGCCTGATACCTGCTAACCATGCTTAGGGCAAAGGCTACATCGGGTCGAGTACACGTCATAGCATACATGATCGATCCTACAGCCGAAGCATAAGGTGTTCGACTCATTTCTGCTACCTCAGCCTCAGTGCTAGGGCTTTGTGTCTTACTCAATCTGGTGTTGCTCTGGATGGGTAACTCTCCTTTCTTGGAATCCTGCATGCGGAATCTCTTCAGCACCTTATCCAAGTAGGTACTCTGACTAAGTCCAATTAGTCTTTTACTCCGATCTCTCAAGATCCTTATCCCTAAAATATAGGCAGCTTCACCAAGGTCCTTCATAGCGAAACACTTCCCAAGCCAGGACTTTACTTCCTGCAGGGTTGGAATGTCGTTTCCTATGAGCAGTATGTCATCCACATACAATATCAAAAAGCTAACTATACTCCCACTAGCCTTGACATACACACAAGATTCATCTTCACTCCTAGTAAAGCCAAATTCCTTGACCTTCTCATCAAAGCAAAGATTCCATCTGCGAGGTGCTTGCTTTAATCCATAGATGGATTTCTCAAGCTTACACACTCTATTAGGGTACTTGCTGCTGACAAAACCTTCTGGCTGACTCATGTAAACATCTTCAGCCAACTTTCCATTAAGGAAAGCGGTTTTGACATCCATCTGCCATATTTCATAGTCATGAAATGCAGCTATGGCTAACAGAACCCGAATAGACTTAATCTTGGCTACTGGAGAAAAGGTCTCATCATAGTCCACTCCAGGAATTTGAGAGAAGCCCTTTGCAACCAGTCTAGCCTTATAAGTGTGTACTTTACCATCCATGTCGGTCTTCTTCTTGAAGACCCATTTGCACCCTACTGTCTTACGACCTGGTACATTTTCAACCAAGTTCCAAACTTGATTGTCATACATGGATTGTATCTCGCTATCCGTAGCCTCTTTCCATTTAGCAGAATCGGGGCCTGCCATGGCTTCCTCGTAGCTGTTAGGGTCATCTTGACTTACTAGTGTCCCATCACTAATAAGTGTCTCACCTTCTGCAGTAATATGGAATCCATAGTAATGCTCAGGTGCACTCCTAACTCTCGTGGAACGCCTCAGAGGTACAGGTTTGTCAATTAGCTCAACAGGAGTTTCCTCCTCAAGTTGAGGGCTAGAGTTTGAAGTTCCTTCACCACTTGATTCTTGAATTTCTTCAAGATCAATTTGCCTCCCACTGTCTCCTTGGCTTATAAACTCTCTTTCTCGAAAGACTCCTCTTCTTGCTACAAAGACCACATTGTCACTAGGTCTGTAGAAGAGGTAACCAAAGGATTGATGTGGGTAACCGATGAAAATACACCTCTCGCTTCGAGGTTCGAGCTTATCATGAGTCTCGCGTCTCACGAAAGCCTCGCAACCCCAAATCTTGATGTGGTCTAGTTTAGGTACTTTACCAGTCCACATCTCGTGAGGAGTTTTGGCAACTTTGTTTGTAGGGACTAGATTAAGAATATGGGCGGCAGTCTCTAAGGCATACCCCCAGAATGAGATTGGTAGCGAAGCTCGACTCATCATGGAACGAACCATATCTAACAAGGTTCGATTACGCCTCTCAGCCACACCATTCAACTGTGGTGTCCTGGGAGGTGTCAATTGTGAGACAATCCCACATTCCCTAAGATAGTCGAGGAACTCTGAACTAAGATACTCACCTCCTCGATCGGATCGAAGCATCTTAATGTTCCTGCCCAATTGATTCTCGACTTCCTGTTTAAATTCCTTAAACCTTTCGAAAGTCTCTGACTTATGCTTGATCAAGTAGACATATCCATATCTACTGTAATCATCAGTAAAAGTCAAATAATAACGATTAGCATCCCTTGTGGCATGTTTAAATGGTCCACACACATCCGTGTGTATAAGGTCCAACAAACCTTCACCCCTTTCACACGAGCCTGTGAAGGGTGACTTTGTCATTTTTTCCAAGTAAGCATGATTCGCAACTATCATCTGACTTAAGGTCAAACGACTCCAAGACTCCATCCTTTTGGAGTTGGCCTATGCGTTTCTTGCTTATATGTCCAAGGCGACAATGCCATAATGATGCTCCATCCAAGTTATTATTAGTAGTAGAATCAATACACAAAACATTATTTCCTAAGTTATCTACAACAGACACAGCTTCATACACACCATCATAAGGTAATGCTTTAAAATAAAGAACATTATTAAAGAAAGCATCAATAGAACCAACTTCATTATTAAACGAAAAGGTAAACCCTTGTTTGTACAAAGCATGAAAGGAAATAATATTTCTTGCCATTCCTGGCGAGTAACAACATTTATTCAAATCTAAACTAAACCCACTACTTAGCGATAAAGTATAAACTCCAATCTTGGTGACAGGTGAAGCTTTCCTATTCCCCATGATCAAGTTTATTCTTCCTTGCTCCACATCCTCACTTCTTCTTAGTCCCTGCAAGTCACAACAAATATGAATACCACAATCGGTATCAAGGACCCAAGAATTAGAATGGGGTGAGTTATTAGAAATGATAGTGTAAATACTTGCATGGTTGGGTTTGACTTTCCCATCCTTCACATCCTGCTGGTACTTTGGGTAGTTCCGCTTCCAATGAGCCTTTTCATGGCAATAGAAGCATTCAGCCTCTTTTGGGTCAGAAGAAGGAGTAATGAAACCTTTCTTGGTTCCACTTGAAGAAGAGCCATCAAGGGTCCGAGCCTTGGTACCCTTTGAAGATCTCTTTCTCTTCCTCCCTCGACTTTTCCCGATTGCCAAAACCGGAGTTGAGTTTGGAGTAGGAGTGATAGCAACCGACTTCCCCTTAAGACCTGATTCTGCGGTCTTGAGAAGTCCCTGAAGTTTGCTGAGGGTGACTTCTTCCTTGTTCATGTGATATGTCATGCGGAATTGATCATAGCACGATGGTAAGGAATGCAAAATGATATCTATTGCAAGATCCTCCGGGAAGTTCACATTAAGCTTCAACAAACGATCCACATACCTTTGCATTTTCTGCATGTGGCTCGTGACGGATTCCCCGTCCTTCATCATGGTTGTTATCATGGAGCAGATGATTTCATACCTCTCTTGTCTTGCACTTTGATGGTATCTTTCCATCAAATCTTGGTGCATTTCATAAGGGTAGAAATCCTCATAAGACTTTTGGAGTTCCGCTGTCATCGTGGCCATCATGATGCAAGCCACTTTCGTAGCATCCCTTTCATGTGCCCGAAAGTCAGCGATCTCCTAAGGAGTTGTAGTGGTCTCATCAATCTCCTTAAGCTCCTTGTCAAGGACATATTCTTTGTCCTCGTAGCGGGTAATCATCCTGATGTTTCTGATCCACTCATTGAAGTTGGATCCATCAAAGGTGACTTTCCCACACAAGTTCATAAGGGTAAAGGAGCCATTAGGATTAGAGCCAGAAGCATTGTTGAAAGACATCTGAAGAGAAGAGAACAAGGTTAGTTTAGATATATAAGAGAGTCCTTAATAAAACACCCAAATGTAATATTAAGGCTAGGATCCAATCACAATATAATATAACTTAGAAGAGGTATGCCGTAATCTAAGCTATATCATATTTGAAAGGTAGGTGAATGACGATTCACCAATTTCCACCACGAAAACCGCAATATTTTAGTATTAGGTTTTTGAATGGTTCTTAACAATTCCTAGATTCTTTGAGATTCAATGAACTTTTCAAAGGCATGTTTCAATCTCGAGTGTGCCCTCCAAGTTTTGTGACTGGGATACCGAGGATCACAAAACGAGGTGTGAAGTAACCATGCAAATCACTTGGTACCCTTAAAGTTTATCACTCAATCGATGTGCCGGTAAACCACACACGCTCCATCGATACTATAATAAACCCTAAGTCACCCTTTACCTACCTTGTTAAGTCCAAGTTAGTGTGTCGGTTAACCACACACGCTCCACCAACGACTTAATCAAAGTGTAAAGTGTAATTTCATGGAATAGCACCTTATTCACATTTTCCTAAAGTAACTAAGATTGGGAATTTAATAAAACATTTAGTTACTTTATAATATTCATCATACTTAGAATGAGAATTTTTAAGTCCTTGTCTTACCCGTTCGGCTAACGACCCTCCACCGGTCAAGCAAGCGGTGGGTGAGAGTGGACACCCATTAAGTCACCATTTTATAGGCAACAATCTTATACCCACCTTATAGACCGGCTTCGTGAATGAGGCGTACTAGCGGTAAGACGACTTTGTTCTTATACATATATATATATAATTATTAAATCATAATAATATAAGTATAAGGGTTGAATTTTAACTTTTAAAATTCTAGGGGTTGGAACTAAAGTTTTAACTTAACTTTACTTGTTCCAAAACTTGAGGGCAAGTATTGTAAACTTTCAAAACTTTTTATTTCTTGTAACTTATGAGTTTAATAGAGTAATGAAATGAGGACTTTTCATTTTTCCTAACTCTTGTGTTCTTTTAATGGTTTTTAATCCAAGAGACTTTTGGTTTTCCATAACTTGAGGACAAGTTATGGACTCCATTAAAACACATTATGATCAAGAATTAAACTACCACATAGGTTACAAATAATTCCTATGATCATCTAAACATCATAAGAACAAGAATATGAATATGAACATGAACACCTTCAAGAATCAAAATCACATTTAATCTTTGTAATTTTGATAACTAGTTGTTGTAAATGAGTTAGAAAAGACATTACACCTTCTAAAACAAGTTTTCAAGTACCAAAACAATTTAGGGTAATGTTTCTAATTCATTTCCAGCAACTGAAGTCGAAATTCTGCACTCTGTCGACCCTACTCGCCGAGTGCATAAATCTACTCGCCGAGTAGGTTGAAGATACAAGTGAACTCGACGAGTCCTCCCCATGGACTCGCCGAGTCCATCAGTCAGACAGCAAGTTTTTCGACTTTCTTCAACTTTTAAGCACAAATAACAAACAAACAAGCCTAGGCTCTGATACCACTGATGGGTTTTGAGCATTCTAACACTTCCTAAGTGTACATGCAACCCTAATAACCTTGGATCTATGTTTGACTAATTATCATGCTAAGTTGAATTCCAAGGTTATATTCCTATCTAGCATACATGGGGAACAATTTTAACTTGAATAATAGATAGAATAACTTACCTTGTTGTTGCTTGTGTTCCTTGAAACCTTGTGAGCCTAGCACCCCAAGTGTGATGCCTCAAATGCTTCACACAACACCAAATGCTCTTGGAAAAACTTATGAGAGAACACACACTTCTTGAAATCAGCCAAGCCCTCTTGTTTTCTTAGTGTAACCGATTTTGGTGGAGAATATGATTCTTATATAGTGTTGACACATCTAGGGTTACACCATGTAAACCCTAATGTGTCATGACTCTTCATTTCCATGACCCATGGGTTTGTAACTCCCATGGAGCATCCTATGGGTAGAACCCAACTTGATAATCCATGGAGCCTCTTAGTCCACTATACAAGATATGGATGATTTACATAATCAACCCATATATTTAATTAGTTCTCTTTTGACCACTTAATTAATTCTAAATTAATTATTGATCAAACTAATCAAATATTATTATTAATATATTAGAACTTATAATATATTAATAATCTCCAAATGTTATTTCTCTCATTTAGTCTATCCAATTGCATGGTGTCATGCAACCCAAATGGACCATGCCGGGTCGGGTCAAGTACATACCAGAAATAGTTATGGATTTAGACACCTTATCCAACAATTATGTCATAAAAGGTGACCTTGGACATTGGTTTCTTCCCATGCATGGTCTAGGTTATCTTAATGGGTCAAGAAGCTAGGGTTTTTGTTATTAAGGTCTTAATAGCCATGCAAAACCATAAAGTTGGAAACTTTATGGTTAAGATCACCTTTTAGGGTCTAGATCTGGATTTTTGACATAAGTGCATAAGGATTAAGCACTCAATGGTTAAAGTTGAGGGTAGCCGCATGCGCTGGGCATACCAAGCGGTACGCTGCCCATACGTGGTCAGCTCTCCAATTCTGGTCAACCATTTTGTACGCTTCGCGTTCGTATTGTGTATGCCCAGCATACTCACCGAATCAACTCGGTTGACTTTGACCTTGATATCGACTAGGGTTTGACCTAGGGGTATTTTAGATATTTTGATCTGTATGTTGAGATTGTGTCATTGAATTCTTTAAGGTGGCTAGTAGATTTGATCTCAGAGCGACGTGCTATTCAGTTTGCTTATCTGTCTGTGAGGTGAGTTTCTCATTGTATCGATGGGTCGAAGGCACCAATGTCTTTGCATTACTTCTTTATGTAGAATGCTAGTTGTCTCTATGATACTTGCATGAAAGACCAGGATCTAGCCCCTGGTAATTATATGAAAGACCAGGATCTGTCCTTTGGCAATTGTATGAAAGAATAGGATCTGGCCCTGGCACTTGTATGTAAGATTGAGATTTGGCCCTCGGCGTCGCAAGGAAAGACCATGGGGGTAGCCCATGGCACTTGTATGTAAGACCGAGGTTTGGCCATTGACACTGCAAGGAAATACCGTGGGGGTATCCCATGGCACTTGTATGTTTTGGTGTGTGGTGCTTTGAGGAACTCACTAAGATTTGTTCTTATAGTTTATGTTTATGGTTTCATGTACTTCCGATTCAAAAATGAAGGGCCCGACGTGATGGCACAGCATCCTCCCCTCATGATTTCCGCATTCTGAATAATTATACTCTGATGTTTTGAATATTATAATTGGGTGTCTGATTTTGAACAATTTGTGTACGATTTGATAAACTTCCAAATGAAAACTTTTATCATTGTTTTTAGGACATTACATTTAACCTTTATTTAATTAATGCATTATTTCAACTCTTTCACCTAAACAGAATGATTCAATACAACTATCATATTCGTTAGGCGCTCGATCATATGGTTTCATTTCTTGTATGGTTGGTTCTTATTGCATATAAGAACTCTTTCCCTACATAATCTAGCCCTATCAAGCTTATTTTATCTAAATGGAACTTGATCTATTGACAAGTAAACAACCATAATTATATGCCCCCTTTATTAACAATAATAGTTCTTGAATCACCAAAATTGGCAACATAAAGTGTATATCTACATACCTTGTACTGGTGATGTATACAAGATTTTCTATTAATCATAGCATCCAACCACCACTGTCCCAACTTTGCTTCTCAATTATCGCCAATCCAGTGTATTGATTTATAATAATGGTCTAACATTGTCTATTCTCAAGCAAATTATGTAACATCGCAAGACTAAAACTATTCCATTAGAATTTTTGTAAATTGCTACAACTACACCAAAATCAACGAGTCGATGGAGGGTAGGGGTGAACATGTAGGAGAAGATGGATGATTTGGTCCCTAGGGTTTATGATGAAAAGATGGTGACGCTGCCATAGTGGGGAGGTCCAAATTGGCATCTTTGTCTTTGGAGATGATGGTGTTGAAGAAGAACGTGAGAGGAAATGATGGAGGCAATGAACAATAAGGTTTTATTAGGTGGGAGGGGGTTATTCTTTTCTTATGTAAATTGAAATTAACTTAAAAATATAATTATAACAAAAATAGTATAAATTTTTTTTAAATAAATCAAAAAGTGAACATACAAGAAATTAAAACCATAATATCAGTCTTCATAAAATACGGTTAGGAATTAAAATTGTTACTTTTATAAAATAAAGGAACCATTTGTGTAATTTTGTAGGGAAAATGACTTGTTAGGGTAAATATCTTTTTGTTTTTTTTTCACATTTAGGTAATATTTTTTTTGTATGCATGTAGGCATAGAACTTACTAGAAGTGCTCACATATGATCATTATACAACTTACGTGGAATATACGCGACAAAGATAATACCCCAGGAGCGTAATGAACTATTGGTTTTATTTACATCTCAGCAATTTCCTTTTTGTGTTCACGTTTGACCTACTTGTTAAAGTTGTTCATATAATACCATTGTTTTAGAAATTTGAATCAGTCACCAACTATTACCCTTAATATACCAATACCAATATAAAAACTTTTAATATATATCAAGTAAGGAAATGCAATCAATCAGCTAGCACATAGTAGCATATAAATCAATCATCTAAAGTATATTAGTGCACCTTTAAATTTCTAACTAGGTAAGCATATGGCCTAATTAATCTGTCATTTTAAGGGAAATTCGTTAGTGTACCTTAGTATACTTAGACCAACGTTTTAAAAAACCGGTTTTTTAGTTGAACTGGTCTAGTGGCTAGTTTCTGATTCGACCGTTGGTTCAACCAAGAAATTTCCTACATCTAGCAGTGGTGTGCGTCGGCCGTGGAGTTGTGTACAATCCAAAAATGTTCAGTTTGCTTTGGAAATCGAACTAATTAAGCGAAATTCAACTATACAAGTCTCGTAAACCGGTTCAAACGGTTTTTTACCGGTTCTATCACATCGGTTCAACCAAGTTTTTGAAGATATCGTCTGGTTTGATCCGGTCTAAAATTGACGTAAAATTGATTGTTGTTGAACCGCTCCCATCACCGGTTCCCGGTCCAACCAATTCGACCGGCCGGTTTAAGCCACTACTAGAAAAAAGGCCTTTTACGACGCGCAAAACACGACGCTCTCTGATTTATGTTACGCATTAGAGAGCGACATTAAAACAGTGTCATCTCTTCAAAAATTTTAAGGATTTAGGTCGCGCATTACTGAGTGCCCTTAAATTAGTGTCTCATGTAAAAATATTAAAAACACGGAGGGCACCTATAATAAAATGGGCGTCCTCTACAAATGTCGCTTTATAATTTTAATAAACGCGCGTTCTGGGACTCCTCGATAGGTAGGGGGGAAACTAAATCCCCCAAAATTTTGAACACCCGCTTCCTCTTCCTCTCTACTCTCTACACCCGCCAAAATCGACTTCATTCTCTCCCTTCTTTCTCTCTGCAAACCCCTTCCTCTCCGATCGACTTTCATTTCCTTCTATGTGCAAACCCTAATCAAACATAACACATTTGAAATAGTAATATCTTCTTTCACAAAATAGAAGATTTATCGAAGAATGATTTTCTTTTGATGAATCGGACATCACCAACAACAATAGCTTCCATCACAATTTGTGTTTGCTTTCAGACTCCACCGTTACAACATCGCACCACAACACCAGCCCTGAGCCACCACCACACTGCCTTCGCAACAGCCCAGAACCACCACTATACCACCACTGTTGCCTATTTCATCTGCGTAGTAGGCCTATTTCAAAGGTAATTCTTCCTTTTTCAACCATAGTTACCTGTTTCATGTCCTACTGGTCCTTCTTTTTGGACGATTTTTTGTGCCTTTTTACCCTCTCTCATATATTTTCATGGAATTGTTAATATTTTATGATATAAGTACCTGATTTTTTTTATGCACACTAGGTGTTTGACTAAATGTTTGAACCAAAAGGGGATTGTCCAAAGATTAATGAACAAGGTTCAAAGCAACCTGCCACAGTGACAACCTCACAGGTAAATAAAAATTTATGTATTCCTATTAGATTCAATTTACTATTATTATACATACACATGAGTAGTAATCAGCCAATTGTGTTTTGATAATGATAAAAAAATCAATTTAGTGTTTAGGAGTTGGAATTTAATTTATGTAATAGGAATTGAATCTCATTTACTTACAATTTCTAAACTGATTTGATTCCCTTTACTATCTCAATATGAGAATCCAGCAATACGGTCACAACTATGATCTGTTACTGTAGAGTTGCTAACTAAAACCTGTGTCCAAACTCTAGAAGGTCACACACACAATGTTTCTGATGTATGTTTCCATCCCGAGCTTCCAATAATAATGACAGGTTCAGAAGATGGTACTGTCCGTATATGGCATTCAACCACTTACAGGTGAGCTCTTGTTTTTTTTACCTTTAAGGGTGTGTTTGTTTTGTAGATTCTAAAAGAATTTGAATGCTAGATTCCATTCCATGGTGTGTTTGGTTTCCAAATGGATAGAATTCAATTTTTGTTGGATTCCTTCAAATTCCATGTTTGATGGATGGAAGGAATTCAATTTCTTTCTTCATTTCCTATCAAAAGACCAAAATACCCTCGTTATACATATGTTAAAAATGTAAACTTTTTGACTTTATGCCACTCTTTTTTTTATTCAGACTTAAGAACACCTTGAACTATGGAATTGAAAGGGTTTGGGCTGTTGGATACATGAAAGGTTCACGTCGGTAAGTTTGTATAGCACTTTTTGTTTTTTGTTTTGTGGGTCTTGAATCTTGATGCTTCTTCATTCATCTGGATTTATTTTAATTACTGTTTTTACAGGATTGTTATTGGCTATGATGAAGGAACCATAATGGTGAAAATTGGACGTGAAGAGCCTGTAGCCAGCATGGACAATAGTGGAAAAATTATATGGGCTAAACATAATGAAATTCAAACTATTAACATCAAGAGTGTGGGAGCTGATCATGAGGTTTGGACTTTAAAGCCCATATACATGTTATGTTATGTTAACAATGAAATGGGAAAAAAATCTATTTTTTATTCAGGTTTCTGATGGAGAGAGGCTGCCTTTAGCAGTTAAAGAACTGGGAACATGTGATCTTTATCCACAAGTGAGTTATGCTTGTTCCTACCTTCCTTTAAACTGAAAATAGTCAACCATATGGACTTTGACTTTTCTATTTTTCCACAGAGCTTGAAGCACAACCCAAATAGGAGGTATGTTGTTGTCTGTGGTGATGGTGAATACATCATATACACAGCTTTGGCATGAAGTACTGGTTGGTAAAAAATCCGTGGGGTGCTAGAAAGTATCACCCGAAAAACGATGGGCCAAAGGTAATATCTGTTGTTATATTGACTATTTTGCCCTTATTGTTTTTTATGGATCTGATTTATTTTTTTTACAATTACAGGTTTCGTTTTTTAGTGATGATGAAGAGACTACCAGCACACCAAAAGCAGATGCTCTTTTTATTCCAAGGGAAAATCCAAGAGCTCTGGTTATTCGCCCTCTTAAACAATGGCCTGGCAAATCATCTACTGAAAAATTAAAAAACGCATCCTCTCCAGCACAAACAAATGGTAAACTAATTTTCTGCTGCTACCTTAAAAATAAAAATAATCATTTTTTATCTCATTTTTTTTATTTGAATTCAGGTGATTACACTGGGTTTGCTTCTTCCCCTCCTTTAAATGGTCGCTCTATGGAAAATGGTAATAGTAAGATCATTTCTTTTACTGCAATTTGAATATTTGGAACTCAATTCCATACTAATATCAAAATCTTTGATTACAGGAAACCATTCTGAAAACGGAACCCTAAAGGAACAAACACCAATCAAAACCCCCCCAAAAACAAAACGGAGGATGTGATGGTGGCGAGATGGAAGATGGCTTTGAGTTTATCGTTAAAAACAAAGGCATCAACACCGAGGTGGCTTACCCATATCAGGCAACAGATGGAACCTGCAACACCAAGGAAGAAGCTGTCCATGCTGCCACCATTACTGGGTATGAAAAAGTGCCGTCCAACAGTGAATCCGCATTGTTACAGGCAGTCGCTAATCAACCTGTATCAGTTGCCATTGATGCCAGTGGCATGGGTTTCCAGTTCTATTCAGGTGGCGTGTTTACTAGGGATTTTGGAACTGATCTTGACCATGGTGTTACAAGCTTGTTGAATCAAATGGAGTTATATGTGGTTGTGTATATACTTGCAATCTTAGGCTTGGATAGTCTACAAGGAATCATGCTGGATCAAGGCAGCTGTATTGATACCTGTTGTACTTTTTGCAGGAAGGTAATTAAACTTTATTATTATTATTATTACTATTAATTACAAGTGTAACATGTTTTAAGTAAATTTTCATTCCTTCTACAGCCCTATTACAAATGATACGTGGCTCTGCAGTTCTTTAAGTTGTCAGCAGAAGAATCATCAAAGGATTCATTATATCTTTTGAGGGACATGTCCAATAACGATAACAAAAACTAAAATCAAGTAAAAATGTTTGCTAAAATGCTTGTAATTTTATTATATATTTGGCTTATATAGGGATGCCATGGGATACAAAAGGGGACATTTTGTTTTAATTGCAAAAATAATCATTTCTGCACTAGGCTACTTGATGCTGGGAACTTTTATTTATGTGCTTATCGTTGATGGATCTACATTCAATGCCAATGTATTATCAAGGTACCATTTAAAATTTCCCTTTTATTTAATTTATGTAAAAAAGTGTAATAGTAAATGCTCATACATAGTTGTAAATGCTCACAGGTGCATGATAGCAACAACAACCGATTTCTATTTTTGTATTGTCATTGTAGCAGTAAGTCTTTGTTTATTATATACTTTCCAACTATAGTGAAAAGGAGATTTTTCGACTTTTGTTATAACAATAATGTTTGATTGCTTCTTTTGATCAGGTGTGGATTGCATATATGGAATCAAGGTGGATAAGTGCTTTCTTTTGGATACTTTCACTTCTATCTTTTTGGAGGGTAAGCATATATAGAAACTAGCTCACTTTCCTTTTTTCACTCTCTTAAGTATATAACTATATATGGGATGCTGTTTGGATTTACAACTGAAGGAATCATGGTATATTTCCAGGACCCTGAAATCATTTACATTGTCTTATTTTCTCAAAATATTAATTGTTTATGTTGCTTCCAAATACAAGGTATGAAAAGCTGCAACGGTGGGATGATGCCCTTAAAGCATACACTGCAAAATCTGCTCAAGCAACAAGTCAACGTCTTATCTTCGATGCTACACTAGGTATTATTCAAATATACCATGCCATGGTGTTATAGTATTTATATTATTATCATTTCAAGGTAATTAATTAAAATATTTGTTCATTCTTATGACGAATGAGGAGTCAGTGACAGATGGGTATATATTATATAATCAAAACACTATAATTATAAATATTTATTTTTTTTACTATAAATAAATTATTTGAGTTAAAATGGCATGAATGATTTTAGGTAAATGGGGATGGTAATTCTGAAAATGGCTCCCATATATGTGAACAATATCCATTTTCAGTAAATGAGAAGGTTGTTATTTTTATTTATTTCACTTTTGTTTTCTATGTGAAGATATACTGACAAAAAATACATTACGTGACATGATATGTTGGTTGAGTAGCTTTACGTGTTCTAATGGGTGGTGTTAGATGGAATTGTGATGATATACTCTCTAGTTTATATGATCAAAGATTGTCATTGTGAATATCATTGTTGATAGCTTTACAGATAATATTTACCATTTGTATGCGGGTATTCTTGTCATTGTGTTTGTCATTGTTGATATTAGGTAATTCATATTGTAGTGTATTTATTCCAAATCCCAAATTCTTTGGATGGAGAAAAGGGTAATTTTGTCTTTTACAACTAACATTCCAAGTTTGATTCTTCTAATAATTGTATTAACATATTAATTTTTTGACTTTTATTTGATCAGGTCACAAGAATTATCGGAGCAGGGGTTCAATATTAGTCTTAAAGAAGTATGAAAGGCAAGATTCAACTCTACTTAGTTGGAATTTGATGTCTATCATCTTTGTGTATATCTTTTTAGTTTGTATAGCATTACATTGCATAAGGTGTCCCTTAATATCAATTTAGTATTATGTTATATAGTTAGAAAAAACCTCTTAATAACAATGTACAATTAGATCCCCTTAATATAAATGTATTACAATTTTTTGACATGATGTTTTTGGTATATATTTGTTTACATATGGAACGATTATTTGTATGACATTAAATTTATGCAATAGATTCTATTTTTGTATATGATATTTTATTATCTATTATCTATTATTAAACATTAAATACAAATTTAATTTGAAAATAAGCAAATCTATAAATAATATTTTTTTAAATTTAAAATTATGATACGCAAAAATGTGTGTCATCTTCATTTATGACATGGCCTTTCTTGACAGGGGCTTCCTTGATACGCATTGCGTGTCATAAACACGCGCGTCATAAGGTTACGACACGCAAATGCGTGTCGTCTTCCTTTATGACAGGGCCTTCCTTGATACGCATTGCGTGTCATAACCGCGCGTCGTAAATGCGCGTCATAAATGCGCGTCGTAAATGCGCGTCGTCTATAGACGACGCGCAAAAGCGCGTCGTTTCTCTTTATGACAGGGCCTTCCTTGACACGCATCTGCGCGTCGTCTGAGCGTTTTACGACGCGCAATGAGCGTCGTAAAAGGCCTTTTTTCTAGTAGTGAGCTGGTTTTTAAAACATTGACTTAGACCCTTATGTTGTATTTAAGGAAAATATCTTAGTGTATTTAGAACATGTTAAAATTTCACCTTGGTGATATCGAATACACCTAACTATTCGACATCACCATGGTGAAATTTTTACATGGTCTATATACACTAAGGTAATTCTCTTAAATACACCTTAAAGGTCTAAGTACACTAAAGTACACTAATGTATTTCCCTTAAAACCATGAACTCACTAGGTTATACGCTTACCGTGTTAAAACTTTAAAGATGCACCGGCACACTTTAGAGGATTAATTTATATGTTACTATATGTTTGTTGGTTGATTGTATTTTCTTACTTGATACATATTAAGATTTTTTGCATTGGTATTAGTATATTAGGGGTAATATTTGGTGACTGATTTAAATTTGTGAAACAACAGGACTATATGAACAACTTTAAAAAATTGGCTAGTCGAATATGAACAAAAAAAGGAAATTGCCTACATGTAAATAAAACTAATAGTTCATTACCCTTCTAGGTAATTTTCATTGTTATATATATGTCACGTAAGTTGTAACTTGCTATAGGCGGTTATAATGATGATAACGTGAACATTTCCTTTAAATTCGTTGCCTATATATTTAAAAACAAAAATACCTAAATGTAAACACTTTATTAAATTTATGGGATATATACAGTAAAGTCCCAATATTTTCATCGATTTGACAAAAAAGTCTTAAACTTTATTTTTTTGACAGTAAAGTCTAAATTACCGGCAGTTTTTGACACTTTTACCATTTTTTCCCGGTTAGCTGGTAATTAGGATTTTTTTGTCAAAAAAAATAAAATTTAGGACTTTCTGTCAAATCGTCAATTACGACTTTACTGTCAAAAAATAAAGTTTATGACTTTTTTTGTCAAATCATTGAAAATATTAGGACTTTAGTGTATATACAATTTTTTTGGTTAGAAATTTAATGGTATGATACTCTTTAAGCATAAGAGTTATTGAAACCTTCTCTAATCTGCTAGATCCTATTGAAATTCTTAACGTTTGCTTCTTGTTAAATCGTTTTTTTAATCTCAACATACCGACATTGAAAAAAATTGAGATAATCAAGAAAGAAAGAAAGAAAGAACCAGGGTTGTGTTGGCTTTTTGCAGCCCCAAAAATGGAGAAATAAGAAACCGAAAAAAACGAAATTGCCCTTCTTTCCCTTCTCCACATTCACACCATTTTGACTAGGCATGTGTTGTTTGTGTTTGTATAAAGCCAAGGCATTTTCGTTTTTTAGGTTTCTAATTTCTCCATTTTTGAGACTGCAAAAAGTCAACACAACCCTGGTTTTTCCTTTCTTTCTTGATTATCTCAATTTTTTCAATAGTGGTTTGTTGAGATTAAAATAACGATTTAACAAGAAGCAAACATAAAGGATTTCAATAAGATCTAGCTGATTAGATAATGTTTCAATAACTCTTATGCTTAAAGAGTATCATACCATTAAATTTTTAACCTAAAAAATTATATATACACTAAAGTTCCAATATTTTCAACGATTTGACAAAAAAAGTCCTAAACTTTATTTTTTTGACAGTAAAGTCCTAATTGACGATTTGACAAAAAGTCCTAAACTTTGTTTTGTTGACAAAAAAATCCTAATTACCAGCTAAACGGGAAAAAATGATAAAAGTGTCAAAAACTGCCGGTAATTTGAACTTTTCTGTCAAAAAAATAAAGTTTAAAACTTTTTTGTCAAATCGATGAAAATATTGGAACTTTACTATATATCCCTAAATATTACCGTAATATTCTCCAGTTTTGTATCTTTGGAATTGAACCTGCCGTTTTTTAAACAGTAACAGGCACATTTAAGACTACCCCGTTCTATTGGTAGTAAAACAGTGAGCCACTAAAAAAAACATTTGAAACACATTGAAAATTAAATAAAATATGATGTATTGGCCACAACAACAAACTGGTCCACCACTTTGGCTCCCACAATCCCACAATCCCACTTTTTCATTGTTCTTTTGATATAATCATAAAATTTTAATATTATCTGAGATTTTAAAAAGTTTTGAATGCGTGTCATTGCTCAAACGTTTATATTTGTTGCCTTAATATATAGAAAGTGGGGTTCAATAAAAAATCATAATTAACCAAGGAATCAATTTTATTTTTAATTTTTTAAAATTTATTTTTTATGAAAAAAAAACTAAAAATACATAAATTCATAGTTTTTTTATCCTTTTTCCAATGATATAAAATTCGAATTTTTTTTTACGTCAAATTCACAATGTGAATCTTTGAAAATTCACAACGTAAATCCGGATTTACACGGTGAATCCGAAAAATATTTTCCACATTCACAATGTTAATATATAAATTTAGATATTTTTAGATTTTTTTTTTTTCGATAAAAAATAAGTTCTACAAATTGAAAAAAAGATTTGGTTCCTTGAAAAACCAATGATTATGGTTCTCTATTGAACTTTTCCATATATATATATATATATATATATATATATATATATATATATATATATATATATATATATATATATATATATATATATATATATAGGGGACGGTTCCCTTGAGATTAAAAAAAAATTAGAGATCTTAAGATTCAACCTCAGTCATGTATTCCTTACTTGCTGCTATAACGCTCCAGCGTACCGGCAGCAATGGACTATGCCTAATCATAAATGATTATATGGAAGAGAGGTATAATCATATATGACTATGCATGTTTATACATATATGCCTAATCATAAATGATTATACATATGAGTAATCATATATGATTATGACAGTTGGTGGCAGAAAAGGCGGCGGTGACAGAGATAGCGGTGGTATAAGTAACGTATGCCTAATCATAAATGATTATACATATGAGTAATCATATATGATTATGACAGTTGGTGGCAGAAAAGGCGGCGGTGACAGAGATAGCGGTGGTATAAGGAACGTATGTGACAGTGGTGGGGTCGACTGGTGTTAGAGGTGGTGGTAGGGGTGGTGGCGGTGGTGGTTATGGTGGTGGGGGTGGTGGCGGAGGATAAAGGAATGAGTGACGATGTGTAATCATTTATGATTATACCAGATCTGCCGCACCGGTACGCCGAAAGGTTATTGCGGCAGATGTGAAATACGTGGCTGAGGTTGAATCTCGAGATCTCTATTTTATTTTTAATCTCAACGGAACCTACCTCTCTCTCTCTCTCTCTCTCTCTCTCTCTATATATATATATATATATATATATATATATATATATATATATATATATATATATATATATATAGAGAGAGAGAGAGAGAGAGAGAGAGGTAGGTTCCGTTGAGATTAAAAATAAAATAGAGATCTCGAGATTCAACCTCTTTATACCTTAAAAAGCATTTACAAGATTTTGCTTAATTTTAAGAGATACAAGATTTTAAGCATCATATACAATAACTTTAAGCATCGGAGAATACTAAATCTTATCTGGTCAAAGACAGATTTTGAATAGGTCTTCTAAGCTTATCTTCAAATTGAATGGGTTAAATATGAAAAAATCAAATAAGATGATGATAAGATTTTGAATGTGTCAAAGTTTGACCAAGTGTTCCTCATATCCAATTGAATCGGTAAATACTAAATCTTATCCGATCAACATTTATGAAAAAGTCAAATAAGATGATGATGATAAGATTTTGAATGGGTCAAAGTTTGACCAAGTGTTCCTCATATCCAATTGAATCGGTAAATACTAAATCTTATCCGGACAACATTTATGAAAAAGTCAAATAAGATGATGATGATAAGATTTTGAATGGGTCAAACTTTGACCAAGTGTTCCTCATATCCAATTGAATCGCTAAATATTGAATCTGTCAATAATAATGAAAAAGTCAAATAAGATGATGATAAGATTTTGAATGGGTCAAAGTTTGACCAAGTGTTCTTCATATCCATTTGAATCGGTCTAATACGATGTACACGTTATAAAACATTTCATATAAACTAGAAGATGTGCATTGATTTAGCAATCATCTATCATGAATGCTTTGCCATTGACCGCAAAACCTTGGTTCTCTCTCATGCTCGCTACCTCCTCGTTTGTTTTTCTTTCTATTAAAATCGAATAAGCCCAAAAATGTCTTATGTTTAGTCCTAGCCCGGGTATAAGAAATCTCTATATGTTCGTCATTTTGTTGATCTACACCCGTCGCTTTGCACGGGTAAACGGCTAGTATATATATATATATATATATATATATATATATATATATATATATATATATATATATATATATATATATATATATATATATGTAGTAGTTCAAATGAGAATCACAAAAGATTAAGAACCCTAAGAACCCCCTTATTAGTTAGTAAATATTTACCTGATATTCTTATTAAATATGTGAAAATCTTTTTTTCTCTTTTTGATACAAAAAGGGCAAAATTGTAATTTTTGCAGTATAATATTTTCATTCTTATATGCTCTCATATTTGAACACAAAACTTATATAAATTACAAGTTTATACAATCTATTTATAGTTTAATTCACAAAATTCACAACTTAATACAAATTGTTTTACAATAATTTACAAACTTACAGACATCAAAAATTCAAAATCTACTACTACCACCACCATACGCTGCCACCAATCACCTATACCAGCATCAAAACCATCATTTTTTTCTAAATCAGATCTTAAATAAAGTCATGTATTAATAACTTAATTAGTACATTCAAAGTCTAATAAAACCATTTATTTCACTCATTTTGAATTTAATGCAAAACTATTATTAAAACTAGTTGTGAAACCCGTATATTATACGGGTTAATTAAAACATAATGTTAAACAGGAGCGATTAAATGAAGAGTTTATTTGAATTTGAAATGTGAAATAAGTGAAAATTATGAAAAAAAACATGCAAAAAATAAATTAATTAAAATTATGTGTTTAATTGTTAGACCCGTGTACTAAACGATTTATTATAATAAAATGTTAAATACAAATGTTTAAAGTGTAAATTTATTTGAAATTTCAAATTTGAAATTTGAAATTTGAAATTAATAGTTATTATAGTAGGTTTACTTTATGGAAACTAAATTAATGATATAGTGAAAATGAATAATAAAGTAATTGACAAGTGGAAAATAAATATATTTCAAAATTATGACAAAATGACATGTGGCCAAATAAATGAGAGAATGACAAGTGACAATAACATTTTCATTTATTAGGGTAGACTAATGTATTCTTATATACTTTTACAACACAAAAATAAATATATTCAGAAGAAAATTAACAAAAAAAATTATACATAAATCATTCATATTTTAAATTGTGAATTTTATATATTAAGCCATGAATAAAATTTACATTATTTCAAAAGCAACCAAAAAAATTATAAAATAATCACAGCTTAATACAATCAATTCATAATTTAATACACAAAATTCACAGCTTAATATAGTCAATTCATAGTCTAAAAAGAAAATTAACAGTTTAATGCAGTTAATTCACACTTTAAAACACAAAAATCACAGTTTAGTACACAAAATTCATAGTTTAATACACAAATATGCATCCGCAACCATATTTTCAACTTAACACTCTTATCATAGTCAACTCAAAGTTTATACACAAAATTTATAGCTTAATACAAATAACTTCATACTTTCATAAGCATAATTCACAACTTAATATAGTCGATTTACAATTCATACAGGAAATTTAGCTTAATGCAGTCAATTCATAGTTCAAAAAGAAATTTCAAAGCTTAATGCAATCAGTTCACAGTTTAAAACACAAAAATCACAGCTTAGTACACTAAATTCACATTTTAATACACAAAAAGTAGTATTCACATCCATATTATCAACTTAAAACACTTATTACAATTAATATACAATTTAATATAGAAAATTCACAAACTAGTATAATAAATTCAAAGTGTAATAAAAAAAATTATACATTCAAAACTTAATATGAGTTAAAACTAAGATTAACAAAATTATACGACAAATGAGAGATTAAAACATCAAATTCACACTTTAAAGAAAAAGAACAACCAAAAAAATAGTTTAGGACTTTCTTTCGTAATATTAACTACTTAAAACCATATCAATTCATTCATTCACAGTTAAAACGAAATTTAACATAACTGAATAATAGTTGAAACATTAAAAATCATAATTTACAGCTTAAAAAATAAATTCACATTATTCGATAAAATATTAACAGAATAACACATCTTCTAAGTTTTAATCCACAATATAACAACCATCAAACGAAAACTATGAATAACAATTTTGATGCATATGTTATTGTTAGGAAGTAAAGCAGATAACTAGCAAAACCAAAAGCACACAAGACACAATATTTACGTGGTTCAATCAAGGAGACCTACGTCTATGGGCAGGAGGGGAGTATTCGTTATTTCAAAGCTCTCAACATATAGGTTACAAGTACAATTACACATAGATTCGCCTATCACTCTAGAATTCAAGATACAAAATGACCTAGCATGCATCCCTATTTGTACTTGAGGGATCAGACCTAAAACCCTAATGGGCCAAGCCCACTTGCCTATAAGCCCATGAAGGGTGTAACAACGAAAATATTCAAACAAAATTTTCATTTTTAAAACTCATAAAATATTCATATAATTGATTTCACAAAATCACAAGTGTCTCAAGTCAACATAATTCCACAAGAAAAGTCAAATCCCAAAATCCTCAACATAATCTCGAATAGGTGTGTACAATCACGTCGGTGCCTTCCCGCGATCCTCGGAGGTACCTAAAACACATATCACATAATACGATAAGCATAAAGCTTAATGAGTTCCCCAAAATACCACACACATAATTAGCCGCTTGAGGCTATAGCTCTGTAAGACCTTCCGGTCAATGTGTCTCAGTGGAACCCTCTAGTCTCATAGCTCGTTGGACCCTCTGGTCTGGTCTAAGTGAAAACCCTTCGGTCTCACTGCTCGTTGGACCCTCCGGTTCGGTCTAAGTGAGAACCCTCCGGTCTCATAGTTCGTTGGACCCTCCGGTCCGGTCTAAGTATCACATAACATAACATACAGTACATATCACACAAAAAGACATATCTCAAGCAAGCACATAAGACCCTCTGGTCACACATAATTACCACTCTAGGTAAGGAATAGTGAAAAGACTCACCTCGTAAGCTAGCAAGTGAAAATCTCGTACTCGGAAATCTCGAACTCTAACCACCAGTCTAGCCTCCGCCTAACACATATAATAATTATCCTTAATTAATAAGGGCCCTCAAGAAGCTAGGTAAATCCTTCTACAAACTCACAGAAGGGTAAAAGACCATTCTACCCCTCCATAGGCTTAATAGTCCATAATTTGACCAAACCCTAAAAGTCAACAAAAGTCAACGGCCAGGGAGTACACTGCGCGTACTCGGCTTCCATGCAGGCATCGGGGATGCACAACCCCTACTCCGCGTGTACTATATTTATGCCCAGCATACTCTCCAGTTTCCTCTTTCTCACTCATTTGGTATTAAACAGTTAAGACCTTGGCTCATCTTATAGATCCAGACTCTCTAACAGCTCCTAACCCATAAAGTCAATGACTTTAAGCCTTTGCATGGCTGAAAAGGTCACCAACCCTCAAAATATACACTCTTTTGCCTCAAGGAGCTCATAACTCATGCATGGAGTGATTCCAACGACCAAGATTGGATTTTTATGACGTTACATCACTCATAAGCTCAAAAGGGGTTGGTCCTAGTCTTTGGAGTTCAAGATCTCATCAAGTCTCCACCTTTTTGGGACAAAACCCTAAAATACTCCATTAAGATATTCATAACAAAAGAGAGGTAAAGTTTGAAGCTTTATACCTCAATAAGAAGCTCCCAACTCAGATATGCTCGGATCTAGAAGCTTGGAATCCAACTCCTTCTTCAAGGCTTCCTCTTCACTTCAAGAACACACAAGAATTCTCAAATGCTCATAAACACACACAAGCTCTAAAATGAGGGTTAGGGCATACTTAGGGTTTGTTGTCTGAGGATGATGGCCAGAAATGAGCCCATCATATCCTTTAAATAGGGGACTCACCCTAGATTAGGGTTTTCATTCTGGGCCTAGTACGCCTAGCGTACTAGGTTGTCTTCGCGTCACTTACACGTTGACGAGTACGCTAAGCGTACACCTCAGGTACGCCCCGCGTACTCGTGTTTCACACATTTTAATAATAAGGGCCAAAATAAACAATAGATCAAAAGACCAAGGTTCACAATGTATACCTGGACTTGGGATGTTACAATTCTCCCCCACTAGAATCAGACTTCGCTCTCGAAGTCATGCTCTGCAAATAACTCTGGATGTTGCTCCTGCATCTCCGACTCCGGCTCCCAAGTCAACTCGGACCCCCTCCGATGCTGCCACTAGACCTGAACCAGGGGCACTTCCTTGTTCCTCAGAACCTTCACCTTCCGCCCCAAACTCGTAATCAGTCTCTCATATAATTCAGGCTCGCATCCACCTGAATGTCCTCTAATGACACCACCGACGACTCGTCAGCTACACACTTCCTCAACTGGGACACGTGGAAGGTGTTATGAATCTGACTCAACTCTGCAGGTAACTCCAATCGGTAGGTTACTCTGCCTACCCTGGCAGTCACTCTAAAAAGACTGATGTATCCGGGCCCCAGATTGCCCCGCTTCCTGAATCAGATCACTCCTTTCCATGGGGATACCTTCAGGAGGACGAAATCTCCAACTTGGAATTCCATCTTGAATCGTTGCCTGTCTACATAACTTTTTTGGCGGCTTTGGGCCGTCAGTAATCTCTGTCTCACCTGCAGGATCTGCTCAGTCGTCTTTAGTACTATCTCAGTGCCACCCATCACTCTCTGCCCCACCTCCTCCCCCCCCCCCCCACAAATAGGATTCCGACACCTCCTCCCATATAGAAGCTCAAAGGGGGCATACCAATACTCGAATGGTGGCTGTTGTTGTAGGAAAACTCAGCCAGGGATAAGTATGTGTCCCAAATTCCTCCGAATTCCATGACACAGGCATGCAGCATGTCCTCGAGGGTCTGAATTGTCCGCTCACTCTGCCCTTCCGTCTGCGGGTGCTACGCAGTACTAAAATTCAGGCGCATGCCCAACTCCTCGTGAAACTTCTTCCAGAATCTGGGAGTGAAACGCACGTCTCGATCTGACACTATCGAGATCGGCACCCCATGCCTAGATACCACCTCTCTCACATAGATCTCAGCCAATTTCTCTACATAAGAGCTCTCACTAATAGCAAGAAAGTGAGCACTCTTCGTCAAATGGTCCACTATCACCCAAATTGCGTCAACTCCATGCGCAGTCCTCGGTAGCTTGGTGATGAAGTCCATAGAGATCTGTTCCCACTTCCACTAGGGAATCTACATTGGTTGCAATGGACCATGTGGGCGCTGGTGCTCTGCCTTGACCCGACGATAGTCAAGCACCTCTCAACTACCCAAACAACATCCCTTTTCATACAGGGCCACCAATAATCTCTCTTCAGATCCAAATACATCTTAGTGGCCCCGGGATGGATTGAGAATCTCGATCTATGCACCTCCTCCATCAGTATACGTCGAGCTCCTCCCGTGTAGGGCACCCAAATCCACCCTCGGAAAGTCATAAGCCCTCAATTATCCGTCACAAACTCGGACACCTGCCCAACCACCTGCTCCCTCTTGAGGTTCTCCGGTCTCATGACCTCCACCTGGGCCTCCCGAATGGTATCTAAGACTGGAGTCATCATCGTCATCCTCATACACATATCTCGGATCAGAGCACTCTCTGCTCTACGACTCAAGGTGTCAGCTACCACATTAGCTTTGCCCAGATGGTACAAGATCTCACAGTCATAATCTTTCACCACATCCAACCACCTCCTATGTCTCATATTTAAGTTGGGCTGATCCATGAGATACTTCAGACTCTTATGGTCAGTGTATATGGTACACCTAACTACATACAAATAGTGGCACCATATCTTAAGGGCGAACACCACCGCCCCCAGCTCTAGATCGTGGGTGGGATATCTCGTCTCATGAGGCTTCAACTGCCTCGAGGCGTAATCTATCACATGCCCTCTCTACATTAGCACCACACCTAACCCGGATATAGATGCATCACAGTAAACTACAAAGTCCTCCATTCCCTCGAGAAGAGCTGACACCGGGGCTTCACACAACCTCTAACGAAGAGTCTCAAATGAGGTCTACTGCTTGGGACCCCAAGAAAAAGTGACACCCTTTCGGGTCAATCTGGTGAGGGGAACGACAATCTTGGAGAAATATCTGATAAATCTCTGGTAATAGCCGGCAAATCCAAGAAAACTCCTGATCTCAGATGGGAATCTCGACACCTCCCATCACATGATTGCCTCAATCTTAGCCGGGTAGACCAATATCCCATTCTGATTAACGAGATGCCCTAGAAATTGGACCTCTCATAACCAGAAATCACACTTGGAGAATTTGGCATAAAGCCTCTCCGATCTCAATACTCCAAGAATCTCTCTCAAATGCTCCTCATGCTGCTCTCTAGATCTCGACTACACCAAAATATCGTCAATGATCACGATCACCGATCTCAATGCATAGGCCTACACACCCAGTTCATGAGATCCATGAGCTCCGCCGGTGCGTTGGTGAGTCCAAAAGGCATCACCACGAACTCGTAATGCCCATAACGAGTCCTAAAGGTCGTCTCCTGAATATCCTCTTCACGGACTCTCATCTGATGATATCCAGACCTTAAATCGATCTTGGAGAACCAAGACACACCCTGCAACTGATCGAACAGATCGTCGATCCTTGGAAGTGGATAACAGTTCTTGACCGTTAGCTTGTCCAACTCTCGGTAATCAATGCACATCCGGTGTGAACCATCCTTTTTCTTGACAAAAAGGATCGGCGCACCCCATGACGAGATACTCGGTCGGATAAAGCCCTACCCCCAACAACTCTTGGAGCTATGAGGATAACTCCTGCATGTCAGGCGGCGCAAAGGCGATAAGGTGCCTTGGCGATAGATGCCGCTCCCGGAACAAAATCAATCCTGAACTCCACCTACCTCTCGGGAAATACACCCGGTAACTCCTCAGGAAAAACATTCGGGAACTCACTCACTATTGGGGCCTCCACGATAGAACTCGATCTCTCAGCAGCAACTCGTGTATCCAACACATGCTACAAAACCCTTGCAACCCTGTTGTAGACTCTGTCTGGCTCTGGCAGCTGAGCAGAATGCTGACCCGGATCGGGTAACCTCGCCATACACTATAAAGCACTCCCCCACTAGGGTCTCGTATGGTCACCAACTGATGCTCGCAGTCGATCACAGCTCCGAATGGACTCAACTAGTCCATCCCACAATGACACAGACATCACCCATAGCGATCAGGACCAAATCTATCGGGAACTTAACGCCAAAAATCTCGAGAACACATCCCCGAATCACGTCAGTCACAAACACTACATTCTCATCAGCTATGGAAACTCATAGAGGTGAACTCAACGCCTCTCGTCGGATACTGATGTGACGGCTAAAAGCTAACAATACGAAGGACCGACTCGCACCCGAGTCAAATAACACCAAATCAGGTATAGAACTCACAAGAAAAGTACCTAAGCATATAAGAATGTAAGCACAAAATAACTCGATACAGAATAAAATAATGAATACATACCGGCCACGACATCTGGTGCTGTGCGGACCTCCTCCGCTGTCAGCTAAAAGGCTCTCCCGTGAACCCTCGGTACCTCGGCCTTCACTGGCCGACTCTCTGTAGCTCGTGCAACAGCAGGGGCAGATCCCTGTGCTGATCCCTGTAGAAGCTGTGGACACTCGGCCTTCTGATGACCGGTCTGGTTGCAGTGAAAACAGATTGCAAACCCCTTGGGGCAATCCCTCGCAATATGCCCCTCTTTTCCACATTTGTAGCAAACGCCTGCTCGACATACCCCCTCATGACTCTTTCCGCACTTCCCACAAGTGCGACCTTTTTGGCCTCTAGATCTCTAATCAGCGGGCTTAGCCTGCTTGGCTGCCGGCTGAGACTGTGCCGGTCGCCGATCCCTCCCATGAGACTCCGCCTCCTCCCTGGCCTGAGTCTCCAGCTCAATCTCCCTCTTTCGGGCATTTTGCCTAAAGCTCAGCAAATGACCGATACGTCGAGTTCTCCACGAACTCTCGAATATCCCTCCTCAGAATGCTTAAATACCGTCTCATACGTGCCTGCTCGGTATACACATGCTCAGGGCAAAACATCGCCCTCTCATAGAACATTCTCGTAATCACTGTCACTGACTTTGTCCTCTGCTTGAGGGACAGAAACTCCTGGGCCAACCGCTCCCTCTCTACCGGGGGAACATACTTATTTTGAAACATCATAGTAAACCTCTCCCATGTCACAGCAGTGAGCTCTGCAGACATGAAGCTGGTTGTCACAAACTTCCACCAGTCCTTCGCCCCCAAGCGAAGCTGGTTCAACGTGAATCATACCCTCAAATGCCCTGGACATGAGCAAGTGTAAAAACACCCCTCGATATCAGAGATCTATCTCATCGCGACAATCGGATCCTAAGTCCCATCAAACTATGGTGGCTTCGTGTTGCTGAACTCCTGGTACAGCAACGAGTCACCCCCTGTGGTCTGGCAGCAGTAGCAGCCGTCACGGTAACAGCAACGTATCTCTCATCAAACTTCTCAATCAAAGTGGTCTTAATAGACCCAAACATCTCCGGGATGGCCTCTCAGATAGCTGCGGGCACCTCGTCGTGAATCATCCGGCGAATCTCATCATCGCTAACTCCACTAGTCTCTGGGGCGTGGCGCGTACCCACCATGATGTCTCTGAAACATAACGCAAAATAATCAGAGACTCGATCAAGAATACTCACACTCGATCACTCGCTCCTACTTGTTCCCTAGCACGCCAAGGATTCTTACTTGGACTGCACACCGATCCGGTATTTCCAGCAGTACGGGCTCAATCCTACCTTCCGCACCGCATCTGTGTTCATTCCAAGTCTTCCTCATAGGATCCTAGTTCCCAAGTACTCTATATCTTGCCAAACATAGACTACTCTCTTAGTAGACCTCTCATATTCTCCTCTCTGCTACATACTCGTACTCGAAGCAAAACACTGGTAGCAGTAATCCCTAGGCTAAGGCATCACAAATCAGGCCACTCTAGTCCTAAATTATGAAATGCCTGGCCTACTCTCTAGCAGTAATCTCGGAGCTTGTGGATCTGATGGCGGTGGTTCGTCGGTGGTCGGAGGCGGCAACAATAGGGGTGGTGGCTGGTGGCAATGTTTATGTGTTCTTCAAGTTTGAGATGAGAGAGAAGATAGAGTTTGTGTAGTGTGTAAATCTGATATAATAAAAGATGAAAGTGTTGTCGGAAGAGTTTGAGAGGGTTTGGAAAGTTTTCTTGCAAAATAAGTTTGAAAGAATAGACCAAAATAAGTGGTTCCTAAGGTTTTTAATCTTTTTTTATTTTCATTTGAACCTTTATATATATATATATATATATATATATATATATATATATATATATATATATATATATATATATATATATATATGTGTGTGTGTGTGTGTGTGTGTGTGTGTGTGTGTGTGTGTGCGTGTGTGTGTAGAATTATTAATTATATACAAAATTACTGTCTTAAGTTACGTTTTACAAATGGCGTGGTACGTCACGACTCGAAAAAGCTCTAGGCTTAACATTGCCGCTAAGTCACGCCTAAAGTTATTTAAAACCTTGATATTATCTCAATCAAAAATAATAAAAAAACATTAAAATTTATAATATTTTTTATAAATAAAATATAATATTGATATAATTCAAATTCAATAACAAGTTTTTATTTTTAGTCCATTTTGATTTCTTATTTGCTATCATAAATCATTTGTATTCCAATTTCACGTCAAATCTTGGTGATTTTCAAAATTATTCGAACATTCAAGGAGATGAAAAGTTTGTATATGTAATTTTATATTTCATGTTAACGATGGTAGCTTGTTTATCAACATAATTAAGGTGCTGTTTGGTTTTTGAAAAAAAAAAAAAACTTCTTCAAACATCTTATTGTTGTGCGGCGCAGCACACGCGCAACATTTTTCATCTCGCAGTTGTTTGTTTTTTAGAAGTCTTCTGAGTCAAAAACCTCTGCACATGCTCTATTTGGCGCAACACTTGTACTGCCTCTTCCAACCCCTTCCAACCTCTTCTTCTTTTTTTATTGCTGAAAATTTGATTATATGTTGTTAAAAATTTATTTCACATTTTTTTTACGTTTATTCTTGTTGAATTTATTTTTCGTTTTTTTATATTCAATAATGATAATTTTTGATGAAATATCATTATTTTTTTACTAAAATATCTTTATTTTTTTGTTGAAATATCATTATTTTTTACTGAAATATCATTAATTTTTACCGAAATGTTATATATTATTAAATTTTACGTATTAAAAAACTATTTTCGGTTTATAAAATTAGTTTATTTTAATTTTTTAATATCTGCAACAGTATGCAAATGTTAAAAAAAAAAAAAAAAAAAAAAAAACACGCTTCTTATTACAGTCTGCAGCGGTTTGGTCCATCTCTTTTACTGCAGAGGGTTGCAGAGGTGGTCCGCAGAAATCATAAATTTTTGTTTCAGAAAATCAAACAGCACCTAAATTGATGAATAAAAAATGACTTTTATCTTTTTTGTTATTTACTTTTATATTTAAAATACAAGTTTTAATTGTTATAAATAAAATACTTACTTTTTGGATCAATTACATAAATCGTTCGTATGATTTGAGGGTAGTCTACGTACATAGTCCCTAACTTTTTCTTTTTAACTGGACGGTACATGTGATCAGTGGCGTATCTAATAAGGAAGAAGATAGGTCGTAGAACCTATCTAAAATTTCAATTTCATTTATAATATATATATCACAAAAATTAGGAACTATCTTAGAAAAAATAAATGACTTACCTTGAATTTGTTTTTTTTAATTGTTTAAAAAAAAACATTTTAAAAGGAGAAAAAAATAAGTTACAATCGACAATTGCGTTGGTAAATATAATATGTAGTTTTATAAAAAAAAAAAATAAAATAAAAATAAGGTATCGGTGCACTAATAATCAACTAGTTTTTCATTAAATCGTTCAGTTTTTTAGTTATATTTTAGATGGTTTTTAAAAAAATTTATTTGGTGGTGCGTGATCAGTTTTTCACTTATATTTCATTAAATCATACACGACCTGATCCGACCCGATCCCCAACAAGTGTTGTTGACTTTTTTTATCGGCTTCACTTAATTTGGGAACCACGTAAAATTTTGTTCTAGATTCACCACTGTCTGTGATATTGTTTTGTCACGATGTTGGTCCCTAGCATAAAATGATTATATTACTCATTCTTAATAGTATTTTGTATTTCTTTTAATTTTATTGTTTATTTTTATCTTTTATTTTTTATTTTTTGTTATCAAGACCCACCAATCTTTCCCACCCACTCTTCCTTCTTGAAATATCTCATGACCACCAGCGGTGGTCAACGACGATCACCACCAGCATTACATCAAATCTAAAACTGAAAATCAAAACCAAACGAAAACCAATACTGAATATCAACCTTAAAATCAAACTTGAAATGGACATTTACTAATAAAAAATTCTTAGCAACATACCGATTTATTTTTTTGGCTTGGCGTCAAAGTTGTTCAACGATCAAACTTAAATGATTACAGATTTAGATGAAGTTGCAGTGAGGAAAAAAGGTTTTCATAACATAAATTCTTAACCCCAAGATAGGGAATCACACGTGCCAATACTAAAACTGAACACATTGATGGAGAGATTAGATACGATCCACGGTGAATAGACTAACTTCTTGCACAAATCCTATATCTAACCATCAAAATCATAAAGGGTAAGTCGGTATGATGTGTGCCCTCTCTCCATGAGGTTGTCGAACGTTAAAGTCTCACTCGAGACATAGGTAATTTTGGGAGTAGAATACAAATTTTTTGTTTCAAAAAAATGTCCATGCTTCAAGAAAGATCTTAAGAATATAACAAGCCAAACTTTGAATGGCTTAAAACCTCCATGGAAGCCAATCTCTAAATGGTGAGTTTGGTAATCTAGTTTTTGAAGTTAACGCCTCATATATCAAGCCATTGGTTGCCTAAATGTTATCATATGTTAACGATGTCACTGATTCTAGCAAGAGAAAGGAACGATAGAGATTTTTTCAATCTTCATAAATAGAGATGATGGAGAGTTATGTGTAAAAAGGGATGCCAATGGAGTCTTTTTGAGTCTTCATAAATGTAGAGAGGCGGTATGGGAGTAGATGAGGGTGACAATGACAATTTCCGACAAGAGACGTGTGAAGGCTCTATGGAATGGGCAGTAAAAGAAAGGGATGTACAGATGAAGGGATGAAAGTTTTGTTTTATCTTATTTGATTTTTTAATTTGTTTTAATTTATGTTATAATAATAATAATAATAATAATAATAATAAAGGTAATTTGGTCTTTTTATATTCTTGGGACCAACATCCTTACAAAACAATATCACAGAGACCGTCCGAGTTAAAAAAAACACATGCATTTAACTACCTCAACCCACATGTTCATATAATTTACTAATTCTAATAATTTTTAAGAGAATAAAACATAATTACAAATTATATTAATTTGATAAATGATCTAGGTTTTGTTAATGAGAATGAAATTTTAACTGGATTAGGTTATGTAAATAGAAGCAAAGGAAATTAATTTTTTTTCATGCAAAATAATTTTTATCCATACAAAATAATTAATATTTTATAAAATTATACAATATAATACTTTAATACATATATTGATATAAATATATGTATTAAAAAAATTTATTGCCTAGGAATCAATTCTCTTTTTTAAAACCATCTGTATATTTTTGTCAGTTGGAACCAAACTTCCCGTTTTCTAAACACATATCGTATGTACACTCGCATTCTATATATTGAGCACATGATCCCTCACTTGCCTCGCAATTGCCTTTACTTTTACAGAATCGTTCCACTGGGTCCTACAAATCTCACCACCGTTAACCACCTACACCGGCCACCGTCCCAATCCTAATTAATGGCCGCAAAAGTCATCTCCAGTGGATTCCGGTATACTACTCTACCGGAGAGCTACGTCCGTCCGGTTAACGACAGACCTAACCTATCTCAAGTTTCCGATTGCAACGACGTTCCTGTTATTGACATCGGTTGTGGTGATAGACAACTCATAAGCCAACAAATTGGCGATGCTTGTAGAAGATACGGTTTTTTCCAGGTAATTAATTTCTTTTGCTTATCGATCAATAAAGGAAAGAATTGACGTGTAGAACAAATTTTCAGGTGATTAATCATGGTGTGCCTGATGAAATAGTGGAGAAAATGCAACAAGTAGGTAGGGAGTTTTTCCTGTTGCCTGTGGAAGAGAAGATGAAGCTTTACTCAGAGGATCCATCGAAGACGATGAGGCTATCCACCAGCTTTAACGTCCAAAAAGAACAAATTCATAACTGGCGAGATTATCTCCGCCTTCACTGTTATCCTCTGGATCAATACAGTCCTGAATGGCCTTCAAATCCTTCTTATTTCAAGTAATTCATCTTTTCCCCAAATCTCTCCTACTCTCTCTCTCTCTCTCTCACACACACACATACATACACAGTGTTCATGATACGTGTCGTGCATTTTGAATATCACGTCAAAAATGTGTTATAGCAGCATCACAAGTTGCATATTGAATTTTCTTAACTGATTGGTGATAATTTCAGTATTTTATCATCAGTTTTGTTAACACAAAAACCATAAAATCGACAATAAGTACTCAATCTAAACGTTTTGGAGCTGTAGCAGCTAAGCTTTAACTACATAACATAAAAATCTGTCTTATTTGTGACGATGACATGATGATGAAACAGTGAATGATACTTTTCGAAATTAGATATACTTGTTAAGTACACAATGAATCTATCTATGCGATAATGCATAAAAAACAAGTTGTATATGTGATTGGTCCACTGATTAAATTGACAAAAACTTAAAAGAAGCCGAAAATGTAGACCTTTATCCTGAAATTTGGTCTACTAGGTGCTCTTGAATAAGGCTGCCAAAGAAATTCCAACGAATTAGTGTACAAATATGACTTTAGCCTTTGCAAATGGTCTTTTTGGTTACACTATAGGCTTTATTGTAATTTTATGTCAAAAAAAAAAAAAAAAAAAAAAAAAAAAAAAAAAAAAAAAAAAAAAAAACTATTGTATGGTTTTGATTTTTGACTTTATTTAGTTTTAGTGTTGATACACAAACTAAAGGGTCACGATGTCAAAATTAGTTTAATGGTTGATGTGATCTATGTTTAGCCTTTTTAATATTATATCATAACTTGTTTAAGTTAACTTGCATTTAACATTATTATATACTTAACATTATTATTAACATTATTATATGTATTCAGGTGAAACAGCTTAATTAAAAATCTATCATAAAATATTTACGTCATATATTAGAGATTAGAGGTATTATATATTCTGGTTTTCCGCTATATATGTTAGAGATTGCCTACATCTATTTTTTCCAACCCTTTTATTATGCGATTTTGGGTTTTGTTGTTGTATACTCATATTTTAAATAAGAACACTTTGTCAATGTACAAAATATACATATCATATATTCATAGAAATTAAGTTCGTAATGCAACTCATTGATCGTAATAAATCAATCATAATCCAATATATTTTTTTAGACTGGTGGGTATAGACAACATGTTCAGACAAATTATCATACCTAAAAGTTGACACATCACCAATCATATCATATATGTTGTTATAACACCAAGTCTGGATATAAACATGTTATAACACTCTTTAATTTTCATGTTATTATTTCTTTTTTTGTTTTGTTTTGTTTTGTTTTGTTAAATAATTATAAACAAAATATAAATTAATAAAACATGTTACAATAATAATAATAATAATAATAATAATAATAATATTATTATTATTATTATTATTAATGATGATGATTATATAAGTCTAGGTTCAAATGGTTTTTTTTTTTTTTTTGAAATCAGATTTTGTAAGACAAATTTGACTAGGGGTTTAACTTATAAGAATGTGGAATTTGAGGGGCCAACACTATCCAAACCGAAAAGTTACTTATGCACAACAAGGGAGATAACTCTCATTGTAAAACTCCCGATTCCTTCGTTACAATCACAACGTGTCGCAACATAACGTCTAAAAACACCGGACCCGGTGGTGTGCCGGCGTTACCATGTTGTTTTTCCGATGCCATGTCATGAAAATAAGAGTCGGCGTTGTCCATACCTTTCGGTCACAAGAAAAATTAGATTTGGTCTTCTAGAATATGTTTTGGGAAGATGCTACAACCTTATAATTTCTAAAAAGATCAAAATTATTGACATCACAATAAATTAAATAATTATGACCGAGTCTATACATGTTATTTAGCTTGATGGCACATGCCGACGTAGGCTAGCAAGATATTTAATAATAGTGGTTGCTTCGATGACTTGTTAACATGTGACGTAAGCAATGACTATTTTTATGATGTCACATTATAAGTTTTCATTTTTTAATTTGATAATTTTATTTGAACAAATAGATAATGTAACATAATTTGTAAGATAGACACATGTGACTGTGATCTAACATATATATAATTTCTAAGATAGAAACTGATACAAACTTATCTTTATATAAGTTTGGAGTTAATTTGTAGTTCCTAGAATCGATTAAAACATAAATTATCATTTCTAATAAATGAATGTCTTTTTGTCATTTTGTCACACTCTCATTCAATTTGTGGAATGTCATTTTTTGGGTATTTTGAATTAATTTTTTTTCCATATTTCATTTTATAACTTTTTATATTTTTTTAAATTTCATATAATATTTTAATGTAATAATTGCAATAAATGTTATAATAAATAGATATTAATTTTATTAATAAACTTACATTTTAATTTCAAGTTTTCCAAAATTAAAGTTCGTTAGTTTCTGTTTCTTTATTTAAATTATATGTTTCAATTTAAAAGATAAAAAACATTTCTATTATAATAAATCATTCTTTTTCTTATAAATTCAAAATTCTTAAATATTTTAACATTTATATTTGTTTTATTTTTAAATTAACTCATGTTTATGCAGTGTCCGGCAAAAATTGTACATTCATATATTTATGATGTACTAGAACATAAGACTAATGCATGTGTTATGTTTGGACACAAACCATGTGCACAGAAAGACTTAACGAATACATGTGTGTGATGTTTCTATAAATATTTAAGGTTTTATGTGTTTTGTCGTTAGTTTTTAATTTATAATCTTTGTCCCCAAAAACTAGGATTAATACTGTTTATGTCAGATGAACAAATAATCAAATGGTTACTTTATATATATATATATATATATATATATATATATATATATATATATATATATATATATATATATATATATATATATATATATATATAGAGAGAGAGAGAGAGAGAGAGAGATTCAAATGTTTTCACTATCTATTGTGTGCCCGTATGATTGATTATGGACCAATTATTTTAGTTATTTTAAGAAAGTAATTAATGCATATTAAATGCTGAAGATGAATTTAATACCTATTATATCTTCAACATGTAATATGCATTAATTACTTTCTTAAAATAACTAAAATGATTGGTCCAGAATCAGTCATATGGGCACACAATAAATAGTGAAAACAAAATAACCTAACCCTATATATATATATATATATATATATATATATATATATATATATATATATATATATATATATATATATATATATATATATATATATATATATATATATATATATATATATATATATATATATATATATATATATATATATATATATATATATATAAGAGGTGCATTAAACGATACTTTTCCGTAATTTAAGCATAACGTTAATATAGTATGTACTTAATAACTAAAATTCAATTATTTAAATATTAATAGGACAGCGCGACATTATGTGTGATGCCCACTGATTCCAAATCTCAACGCGTTATGCTTGCGTCGTATCTCACATCCCGTGTTGACGTCACTATTTTTTTATATATATTTCTTCCTGCTTTAGTATTGACTTTATATATTTACAAAAGTCTCTGTAACAGTTAACAGTTATTTTTATAATTAACGTGTCACTGTTGTTTTATCTAAAAAATATATTAAATGTTCATAATGGTAGTCACTGTTTAAAATCTTTCACATGTTCATATTGGTTCGGTTTTTTCAGGGAATATGTTGGTAATTATTGTACAGCAGTGCGAAATTTAGGAATGAGAATATTAGAATCAATATCAGAAAGTTTAGGGTTACAAAAAGAAGAAATAAAAACTATATTAGGCGATCAAGGTCAACACATGGCCATCAACCATTACCCAGTGTGCCCTGAGCCCGAGCTAACCTACGGGCTACCCGGGCACACAGACCCCAATGCTCTCACCATCCTTCTACAGGACACACTGGTCTCTGGTCTTCAGGTTCTCAAAGATGGCAAATGGTTAGCCGTTAAACCACACCCTAATGCGTTTGTAATTAACATTGGTGATCAGTTAGAGGTAATTAATTAATTTGATAATGTTATATTAAGTTAAGTACTAGTTAATCAACAATAATTAAATCCTGATTTTTGTTGTATAGGCGGTGAGTAATGGTGAATATAAAAGTGTATGGCATCGAGCTGTGGTTAACTCAGACAACCCGCGAATGTCTATAGCTTCGTTTTTGTGTCCTTGTAATGACACCGTTATTAGGGCTCCTAAAGAAATAATAAAGGAAGGATCGAAACCTGTTTTCAAAGAATTTACTTATGCAGAATACTACGCGAAGTTTTGGACAAGAAACCTTGATCAAGAACATTGCTTAGAATTCTTCAAGAACTAGTTGTACTTTCTTCCGTTATATGAAGGAATATGTGTTTCCATGTTGTGTACTAATTTGTTGGTGTTAACCAAAGTCGTTTGATTTTTTAGTATATTGATCTCCTAATATTTGTGTTATTTACGAATAATGATTGTACTTTTAATGTGGATTTAGGCTTGAAGTGAATAAGAAGCCAAAATTAAATGATTTGTTTTTCGATGGTTTACATCGTGTTTGGCCATTGCATTGGGCGTTGTAATTTTAATATATTGTATGTACTTTGTATTCATTTTTTAAAGAGGTAAATAACATGCTTCCTAAATCTACTATTAAATTTGTGCATTTATTCGAAACGATACTTGAACCTTTAATCTATTCTTTGAAAGGGATCTTACCACCACTTTTGATACCACTTGATCACCGCCCCTTGATCGCTTTTAAGCATTAACTACAACTAAAATTGTATGTACTTCTATTTATAGTTGACGAGAAGAACTTTTAGATATTTTTTTGAGAAGAACTTTTCGATATTTTTTTAGAAAGAACTTTTAGATATTACTAAAATTAAAATGGCAAATTGCGGGAAGTAACAATGTGTTTTGCTCCTTTTACCGATATGGTCAACGTACTACTATTAGTTATGTAAATATTATTTTTATTTATGAATTTTTATTCGTAACTATGATTGTTATCCTTTATATAAATATAGCATTATTTATATTACAAATGATTGGAGAGTATTGTATTAGCCCACAGTGTTGTATTTGTTTAGCTTATATATTGTATCGTCCATTTAGTATAGGCCAATTGTACTTTGTATTTATGTATGTGCGACTGTCCATATTTGAGAAATGATCAATCAGAAAAGATTCTCTCTCTTTCATGGTATAGACTTAACATCATATCCCCCTCAAACCCTTTATAGTTGTCAACCGGTTATTAGGGGTGTTCGTTTGGATGCATCGGTTTGATCTGATCCAATCAAGTGAATCCAAATTGAATTCGGTTTTCAAAACATGGATCCGAATAATCCAAACTAAATTCAAATTTGATCCGATCCGATCCAATTTCAATTCGGTTGGATCGATTTTTATAATTCGGTTTTCAAAAACCGAAATATTTTAAAACGACATATAACTATAATATTACCCGCAAGAAGTGAAAACAAGTTATTTAGTTGTGATTTGAAATTTATAAATGACTATTAAGAAGGCATATTATAGTTAAATATTTTATAGATAGAAAACTTTTGAAAGAAAATGCATATTAATGTTTTTTTATTGGGTGAAATGTTTTGAACATATTTTAAAGAATAAATTACAAAATTAATAAATAACGATATATATATATATATATATATATATATATATATATATAATAAATGTTTATTCGAATTTATTCGGTTTTTATTTTATAAACCAAAACCAATCCGAAATCCAAAATAATAATTCGGTTTTGTTCAAAATTGATCCAAAAATCCGAATATCCGAACCAAATAGTCCAATCCAAATTGTCCAATTGGACAATTCGGTTTTCTCCAAATAGTGAACAGCCCTACTGGTTACTCCTCCCATGCAATCGCCGCCGTAAAACCTCTTTTTGCCGCCAATCATCGTTATCTCCTTCCCTTATTATTCTCCTCTCGATTCATTATTTTCTCTTGTTATAGTCATCGGCAATACAGCTTCTGCCTCTAATGTGAAACCCTAAGGAGTCATAAACATAAAAGCTTACGTCCCGCTCATTCTAGATATGAATGAATTGAATTACGATGTGTTACGCAAATTATTGGACGCATTGTCTTCTTCAGTGTCCCAGTATCATAACATCAATCATTTTTCTCAAATGGGAGATCACAACAACAATTTTGGGGTCATGACAACTTTCGCAGTAGCTTCGATGACAACTGTCGCTAGCCCCTTGCCAAAATGACCAACAACAACATTGTTCACTGTCTTGTCAGCCGCCACCCTTCATGTAACATTGGCAATTTCTTGGCCAGCCTCCTGCCCCCATGCGGGTTGCTTACCATCCCTACCAGTAACAACAACTTGTCAGTCATCCCCTTAACAATGACAATAAGGCCTTCTTGGTCCCCACCCCATCGATAGTTCCTCCTTAGCTTTAACATCCTTGCATACCAACGTTGTTGGTAGGCTCTGATACCAAACTATAACACCCCAAAAAAATTTCAAAGTTAAAATGCTATGGTTATAAAATCATTTCGGGGATTAACGCGCATTTAATTAAAACTTGATCTTGCAAAAAACACATTTATAATTAAAACATTAAGTGTTACCATTAAGCATCAATACAAATCATACCAAGCAAATACGGATTACACCAATATCATTATAAGGAACTTGATAAGATCCACTTCATTCACTATCTCTTAACTTCTAACTTATCATTCACTATCTCTTAACTTCTAACTTGCAACTATCATCTTTTCTCCTTAAGTACAACTTGAGATTCATAGTATTAAAAAGAAATATGTAAGACAATAATGACTCGATAGATACGCGAGTTTGTGACCCAAAACATTTCAAAAAATTACATGAAAATCATTTCATACATAACATAACCACTGTTTTGAAAACCATATCAGTTTATCACATACTTGTTATCTTTTACTAACATAAACTACTTTTTGTATTTTATATAATTAAAATTAATAATAATTTGATTAAAAAGTCATCTGGTTTTTTCTGGTTTTTGAGACCGGTCGGACCAGTTGAACCATTGAACCAGTTGGACAGTCGGTTTCCGGTCCAATTTTCAAAATCTTGAACTTAACATATCATATCATATCATTTGATTTCTTTCCACGTCAAGTACCAAGGTGAAGAGAGCAAAATCACTCCACCAATGTATCCTGCTATATCATATCATTTTATCTCTTTCCAAGTCAAGTGTCAAGGTGAAAAAAAAACAAAACTAATCCACCAATGTATCATTCTATATTAGGACATCTACTTCGCAAAGGGAATGTACCATCCCATTAGATTCCTCTAGTGCCTCTTTTGAGGTATCATGGTCCTGGTAGTTTTCATTGTGTCTTTACTCCCTTTCCTTTTAACATTGACATATAATCATTAAACAACTTTCATATCTTTCATCATAAATAAATAGACATGTTAGAATGATTTATATTTCAAAAGACACACTTCACTTTTCAGAAAAATTAGTTTGATACTTAGCCATGTACCCCGTAGTGGGAAAAGTCCATACATACTCACCTAGGTCATCAATATAAATTGCTACTCCTTTCCAAATCATATCCACAAGTAAACATTCTTTAGATACCACCTATACAATGTAGGTGAAGGTTAACAAAGTAACCAAAATACCTACGAGGGTCATAAAAATTATGAAACATAATTTTCAACCATTTCTAACTAATACTATTGGAATTGGTTCAAAAGGATGAGCCGAACTCAAGTTAGAAAAGTGTGTGGAAAAACTAAATTATATTAGATTATGTTTCTCTTTTCCTTGAGAAAACATGTTTTTTCATGGTTTGTTTTTTCTCAAAATGACACTCTACTTTACACAATTCTTGAAGGCCCTTTCTAGTTCGTCTTGTACCATTTGTATAGGTTCTCACGCATGATCAGGAGGTGTTTTATCATCCAAAAACACTATTCTTAATCCATTAATTTTTCATTGAAACATTTAAGAACATGATGATCTTCAAGTTTTATAAGAAGGGGTTAACTAGTCTATTTTGCAATTGAACATTCTAAAAATCACATAATTTGTTTCCAACTTATTGAAAACTCATATCAATGTTTTTAAGTGCATAAAACCACAACCAAACCCATTAAAAGTGCTTAATTTAACTATGGAATCCTCAATTTCATTCCATCTTCCTAAATTGTCCTTATGGACAAATATTCCATAAATCTAACTAAATATCATTCTAGTGTAACACCCCGAATTCATAAGACCTAGAAAGGAAAGGAAAACCTCAAAATCATAAGTCGAATCGTCGAGTAGGTAGGGTGACTCGACGAGTAGGAGCGTGTTCCGGGTTGCGGATTAGGTGACCTACTCGACGAGTCGGAGGACCGACTTGGCACCCTATTTAAGCATCTTATTCTCTTCCTCTTGGTTCCATTCCCAGCCCCCGTTGTCCAGAACTTAACCCACGAAACCCTAGATCATTTGGTGAGTGTGTGAGCCATTCTTGAGTGTTTTGGTGTTCTTGGAGGCTAGAAGAGGAAGAAGGAGATTGAAGGTTCAAGGAGGAACTTGTAGATCCAACAACATCATCTCATTTCCATCATTTTTTGGTAATCAAGTCTTCATCTTTACTTATAGCTTCTTAGATCTATTTATGTCCACTTTATGAGAGTTTTGGTCCATGGATCTTGATCTATGGGACAAGGATGTCCTAAGCAAAGATCCTTTCAGATCTGGGGTCCCTAAGAGTGGTTGAGGAATAAAGGTGCAAGCTTTATGCCATTGGAACCCTCATGCAAGCTTTAAAGAGGTTATTATGGCCTTTTGAGCAAAAAGGGAGATGCATGGATGTGAAGGCAGAGGCTTTGCATGTTATTTCGACCCTAGAAGGTTAGATCTGGGTCCTGGATGCTTCGTGTTCTACTGAAACCGTTAGAATAGAATTGGAATTAGGAGGACTCGACGATTTACTCTTAGGACTCGACGAGTCAGGCCGTTTTCCGCCCAAAACCCTTCTGATAGCGGGTGTGTTGAGTGGGTATAGGACTCAGCCAATTGGGTTCATTATGGACTTGAAGATCATCGTACTCGACGAGTTCAAGGAATGAACTCGGAGAGTCTAAGGCAATATCCCTAACTTATGAAGATGGAGTCGACGAATTCAAAGGTGAACTCGGTGAGTCAGTTGATCAAGGGCCCCGACGTGTTTAAAGGTGAACTCCATGATCTCAAGGAAGACTCGACGAGTAGGATTAAAGTCTAGAGTTTCGTGTTGATAGTGGGACTTGGCGAGTTAGTGGGCCAAATCAGCGAGTTGAGTCAACTCGGAGCGTTGACATTGACCATTTACTTTGACCAATTTTGACTTTTGAGGGTATTATGGTTTAAGTGTTATTTTAGGTATTAATAGTTCGGGGAGCCGAAGGATCAGCAGTTCAGGAGTTGCCGGTTAGCAGTCGGAGGTGTTCAGATAGTCTTCAGCAGTGCAAGGTGAGTCTCCTCACTGTGTGAATGGGTCTAAGGCTACAATGCCAACCCATGTAGTTTATGAGTAAGAAGACCCGGGGGTTAGCCCTAGGTACTGTATGCAAGTATGTTATTCCAGACCAAGGTCCGATGTCGGGCGGGTGCCCGAGGAATGTTTGTATGTTAATTTATACTTGTTGTCTGTGTGATACTTATATGTGCCTGGTAGGGAGGTGAGTGTAGGCGAGGTCCCGTATCTCACCACTAGAAAAATATGGATGGGGTTCCGTATCTCATTAGTAGCAGAGCAGGAGCGAGGCCCGAGTTAGGAGAGAGGTGAGTATGGGCGGGGACCCGTATCTCACTATCAGCAAGAGCGTGGACGTGATTAATTGACTGATCAGTAGCAGGACAGGGGTAAGGCCCAAGATAGGAGAGGCCTTAGAACATGAATTCACTAGAATATGTTTAGTTTATGTGTTATGTGCTATGTTATATGATTGTATGTGTTTAGCGGGCGGGGCCCAGAGACAGGCGGGGCCTAAGGGAGACAGATCTGTATACCGAGTGAGGCTTGATGCCAGACGAGGCCTGATGTAGGATGGGGCCCGATGCCGGGTAAGGCCCGATGCAGTGGGCAGGGGCCAAGTATGTGGTTATGCATATGTGGTATGTGGTAGGTTGGGGAACTCACTAAGCTTCGTGCTTACGGTTTTCAATTTTGGTTTCATGTACATCCGGTAGCGGAGGGAAGAGCTTGGGATAATCGCATGGCACACACCCAGAAGTTTTAGCCTGGGATGTTTACTCTGATAAAAAGAATATGTTTTGAGATGATACTCTAATTTGATATAAACCTTTGCTTAAGAATGAAATGATTTGTTACTTATGGCTTATTTAATGTCTTTAAAAAGGAAATTTTTGGTCATGATTTTTGGGAAGTTACAAGTTGGTATCAGAGCCTTGGTTTGAGGGATTCGGGCACGCTCTCGGGTGTGACTGAACTCAAACTGAGGACACGGTAAGAAAATTTTCAAAAGAAAATTGTTTTATAAAAAGAACTTTGAAAAGAGAAAGGATTTCGAAAAAGGAAAAAGGACTTTGAAAAGAGAAAAAGGGTGTGGTGCATGCAATCAGCCGAGCTCAAGTAAGTTATCCCAAATTACCCATACAAGTTTATGTTATGATATGATTATGTGATCATCATGCTAGTTTAAGGCTAAGGATCTAGGAATGATGCCTTATATGCCTATTATATGTGTTTATGGAGATGCATGTTAGTACTGGTTAGATAGTAGTAGGATAGCCTGGTTAGGTTATGACTGATTATATGAGCTTATATCGCATGCTAGTGCAGATTCTTGATATGTGAATATGATTGCTTGCTTATGCTATGGTTAGATTTTCCTTTTTGTCTAAATGCTACTTGCTTTGTTCTTTTTGGGACTCTGAGTGATGGGAGTTAGCCATCAGGTGAATACGCCAAGTCACATGTGATCAGGTTGAATAATCTCAGAGTGTTGGATGTGGCCCTATTACACAACTCTTGTTTGAGTCCAACCGTTGTAGGGACGAGTTGTTTACTCGAAGGATTATCTGAGCCTTGTCACATGTAATGGTATTCAAGTAATGGCTAATTGGCATTATGAGGATACCTTAAGTAGCTGAGGACTAGGTTGGGTTGTAGTTTTCCCTAGGGTAAGCCTAGGATGATTTTAGTGCTGGGAGCAGTAGTGGTAGTGAAAGGGACTTGGGGAGTCGAGGCAATTCTTGAGGAAAGTACAGATAGATGTGGAAGGTAGTATGGGCCCGTACTACTGAAAGCAGAGGATCCGTACTCGATTCAAGAGGGATCGAGATAAAACCAGGGAACTTGTAGTGCGTGTGTGATCCCTTGGAAGGGATGTGTATTCTGATGGTTGTTGTGGCATGTTTTTGTTGGGTTTTGAGCATTCTAACACTCCTATGGTGTACATGCAACCCTATAAACCTTGGATCTATGTTTTCTCTATTATACATGCAAATAAGAACTTTCCAAGGCTTTAATCCTAACTAGCATATTATGATGTTCTTAATCTACAAAGTACTAGTTAGAAGACATACCTTTTGATGTAGCTTGATGTCTTCAAGCTTTAAGAGCTTAGCCCCAATAGTGTGGAAGCCTCAAGTGGAATCACAAATCACCAAGACACCTTGGAAGACTTTAGAGAATATGAATACTTGGTTCTCTCTTAGTAAAATCGGCTAGCCCTCTTAGTGTATCCACACTAGTGCCAATTTCACCAACCAAAGACATCTTTATATAGTATGGAGGATTAGGGTTAAACCCTAATACCCATGACCTTTCATTTCCTAGGATCCATGGGTTAAACACTCCATGGACTATCCATGAAAGCTTAGCCCAACCTAAATGAACTTGGCCCATTCCATATATATAAGAGTCCATATTTAATTAGTTCCTTTTGATCACTTAATTAATTATAAATTAATTCTTGATCAATACTAATTAAATAATATGATTCCATATTAATATATTAGAACTTATAATATATTAATATTAATCATAAACATACTATTCTCAAAAGATTATCCATATAAATTGTGTCGGTGAAGTGCAACCCAAATGGACCATGCCGGGTCGGGTCAAGTACATACCAAATATAGTTATGGACTTAGACATTAATCCAACAGTCTCCCACTTGGATAAGTCTAAAACTATTATTGCGTATGACTTCAAACCTAACTGGCAATCGTAGCTCTTAAAGCTGCTGTCGAACTCTGATCTTGTCAACGAACTTGTCCATTAGATAAGGGATCATATATTCCTCCATTCTAGATATCATATGGACTGAGACATGGATTATAATCATTCTCTCTGTCCATTTGTTGTTTCCCGATTTCCAATTTATGACGACTGACTAATTGAACGAATCAAATCAGTCCTGGCCCGGCCGAGCACTTCCATTTGTCATCATCAAATCATCGAGGGGCCCACAGATATCGCTTTTATCCTGAAGGTAAAAGGAATGGATAAACTTCGACTCATATGGCTTGTTCTACTACTTGTTGAATCATACACAAAGGCACGTTTTATAGCACCGAGTTACCAAATGCGTTTTCGTGCAATCAATGTACAACCAACTCATAGTAACAACTCATATCTCTAGGTTTGAAGAATATAAGATATTATCGTCTCATGATCACTCGTGATAAAATCCATGAAGTGATTCCAATGAGCGCGGGTTGAATCCAATACTCAGAACTTATGAGCACTCATGAGTGTTGTAGCCCTTTGTCCAACACCTTAGACCTCTACAAGCCAACCCATGACAGTCTTAATTCATATCTACTTCCAACATATGACCGACTGTGGATGGTTTGAATAACTTAGTCATTCCGGAAGAATAACCTAGTTTATTCGGGAAGTCAAAACATGCAAAGTGAAACACAATAATAATTGAATCCAATATGGTATCAACTCTTTGAACATAAATAAACACCTTTTATTTATCACCATATGATTACACATTATTCATTGTATACTGTTTCAACTATCAACTTTAATCTTGAATTTAAAACAATAGTTGTCCCATGCTCCAAGCATGTACACTATGTTTTCTAAACACTAGTCATGCCACACACTAAGTATGCATACTATGTTTGTCTATGATCTTTACTTTGTGAACTAGATCCATTGAACATAACTTCAATGATTCTCTTTTCACACTCCCAAATCCTTACTGCAAATGCAAGAATTCCAAATTCATGCCATTTACTGGAATCTGTCAGATTCTAAACTTATATGCATTGATCCTCTTGTAATGATTATGCACAAAGTCATAAAGACTTGACAACAAACATTACAGATCATTCCAAAGGAGAACAACTCCTTGGAACCATCCTTCTTGCATTAAGTTTCCTTAATCTTACACAGAGTGAAAATTCTAACTTTGAAACATTTCCAGATTCCATTTTGACTATCACTTCTGAACAAGAGTTGCCTCCTTACAGATTATGTCAATATGGTCCTTCCAGAATTATCACTATACTTCCAACTGTCCTTGAGCAACCAATCTTTGGTAAACCTTAGATGTCCTTGAGCAACCAATCTTTGGTAAACCTTAGATTGTCCTCGACAATTGTTTAATCCTTTTAGTCATATCCAGTTCTAAACCTTTTCCCTTCTTAATGCCCCAGGCATTTGGAAAATTTTAGAACGGATGATTATAGCACATGTAATCGATCCTATATCCGAAGCATATGGGACACGATTCATGATGTCTTACATAAAGACTAAACCAGTCTTTTGCTATAATATTTCCATTTCAATTTGCCAAGTTCTCATAATTCAGATTATGAAAAGGGATGCCGTAATCATAATCGAATTTTAGAACGCAAATAATGGACCCATATACAAAATTTCCTTATGTTGAGCCATTCCAACATGAAATTCATATATATCCTTGACTAAATGATAAAAACCTCACGATCTAAGCTTATAGATTTGAGATGAAGCATAATTTCCTCTCCCTTAATTATAGCAAAACAACTTTTTCCTAATTGAAACTTTTGTTTTCTATAATTAACATTGCTAACTTGCAATACTTATCATAATTATCATTCTCCCACTAACATGATGATTATTAGCATAACACTTATGCTCCTACTAGCTTTGACATGTACTCAGAAATCAGCTGGACTTCTAGAAATCAATACTTCATTGACCAAAGTTCAGATTTCTGATGCAAGATTGTTTTGATAAAGTTGTATCAAAATCATACACCTTCCCTTAGATAGCACACTTGTGAGTCTAAACAATTATGAAGAGGTATGCCGTAATCATAATGGTTATACCTTTTTGCCACTTCTCACAAGTCTAGGTTAGTGTGCCGGTTAACCACACGCGCTCCACTAACGACTTTGAGAATGCAAATATCACAATTGCTATCTAGATAAAATCTACTTAGTGAAAGTGTTTCCTCACCATCATTTTCATGAATCGGAGAGAAACCTTATGACACTTAGATTTATATGGTGTATGAGTTCCTACCCATATGAATTTGTCAAACCATAATCACAAGACAAAGATAATGACAAATCCAAAACCATATGGATTGAACTCAATCTTAACTTCTTGCCACCTGGCAGCTCAAGGGCCTGCCATTGCTTCCAAGTTGTTATGCAACAAACTGAGAACTCTAAGAACTCATATGCAAAGCCAACTTTAACTGGAATGGGCACAGATATGTCAACACAATAGATTATAAACCTCAAATTGTGTGCTAGAGAAGAACTTTAGGTTTTATTCTTGATTAGTTCTTGAGACTTTCAAGACCTTTAAGACTCCCACTGTCCTCTTGACATATAAGACTCCCTTGTCAAACATCCAAGAGATAGTGCGGATTCTAATCAAGAAAAACACTTTACCCAATTGGCCTAAGTTGGTCTTTGTTTTATCCAAAACATCACAACTTACCAATTTCAAATGTACAAGAGTAGAAAACTTTTACTCTTACATTTGACAAGTGTTTTAAACCTTCTTTAAGACATGTCACTCAAATGACAATCTTGGAGTATGACTCTAAGACTTGTATTGGAACGAAGTATGACTCATCTTCTTGATTTAACCATTTCAACAATTCAAGTTCCTCTTCTTAGTCATAAGAATGCACTAAGATTTCCTTAGAGAACTAATTTTGATATGGTTTCTTAATCATTAAGATGATCACAAAACTGATACTAAAGTACTCTCCCATCTTTTCAGATTTGAGAAACTTTTATCCTTCTGCCTTATTTGATTCTTCTTATCGATCTTTAGTGGTGGACTTAATCAGTGCACAAGAATGTGTACTCGATCCCTAAGTTCTTTACTTGACTCACACATCCATGTGAACAAGTAATTAGTCTTAATTTTCCAAAACTTGAAAGTTCTCATTCATCATGCTATACAACTTGCATGATTCCAAGTTCCGGTCTAATTGAAACTTGGGTGATGAGAATCTTTCCTTATTTGGTAAATTTAGACATTACCACAAATGAAAGAATCAATTTCATACTTCCACTCTTGCTACTAATGGAATCTTATAAGCAACAAAAATTTCCACAGATGCCATTGTAAGGATATTTTAAAATAAATAAAATCAAAAATTTCCTTTTATTTTAAAACTTTGCGGAAAAACTATCCTTACAATCCATATGAAAACTTGTTGTTATCTATTCCTAAGCAATATCTCATAACTCCTAAGAAGTAGCTCAAGAATCCGATTTTTCAAACTATGCGATAGAAATCCATCTATGCGATCAGATTCAGCATATTCTTCCTTTAAGTTTCTTCACTTTCCTTTGATTCTTAAACCATCACCATGCGACCCGGTCACATCATGTATCAAGAATCTAGCTCAGAATAGAAACTTAACAGAGTTAGATAGTGGATTTTACCTGAAGTAGAGTCAAACTTATTGACTTTAACATCCTTAGGTAAATTTGGCAGCTTCGCAACCAATGCCCTTTCTTTGGCAATACAAACATATGGACCCTTTGATAATGGTACACAGGACTATCACAAACTTAGCTTTTCTCTTTACCATTTGGTCAACCGAGTTGACTATAGCCGATCCCTTTCCATTGGGAAGAGAATGCTTTACTGGATATCCAATGTCATCATTGTCAATGTCCATAAAGTTTTAGGAAGTTGATCTTAACAAATAGATAAGATCATTAAGGGTCTTGTCATAGTCTTTTTCATAGGTGTTCCAAAAGAACTCACTATGTGACTTAGAAAGTAGTTGAACCACCAACTTTCTCAAGACTTTGACACCTAACTCTCCCGGCTTGTCAATATGTGACTACATCTCCAAGATGTGACCACACCTAGACCTTGCCTTGCCTAATAGGGCCTGAGTGACCTTAAACTTTTCAAGAACTTGTGGGTTAGGGAGAATAATTTGAAGAGGTGAAGAAGTATGATATCCATGGGACATCATCTTCATTAGGAAACCTTGTTTCAAGAGATTTGGGAAGATCATAGGTGTCTAAACCAGACATCTTTTGGGAGATATTCAAGATAGTTGATTTAAAGTCCTTAATATGACACCCAATATGAAATATTAAGGCTAGGACCCAACAAACTATTTTATAACTTAGAAGAGGTATGCCGTAATCCAAGCTATAAAATATTTGAAGGTAGGTGAATGACGATTCACCAATTTCCACCAAGATAAACGAAATGTATTATTAGGTTTTAATTGGTTTTGAAACTCCTAGATCTTTGAGATTCATTGAACTTTTCAAAGGCATGTTTCAATCTCGAGTGTGCCCTTCAGGTTTTGTGACTGGGATGCCGAGGATCACAAAACAAGGTGTGAAGTAACCATGCAAATCACTTGGTACCCTTAATAAATTACCCCTCAATCGATGTGCCGGTTAACCACACACGCTCCATCGATACTATGATAAATATTAAGTCACCCTTTACCTACCTTGTTAAGTCCAAGTTAGTGTGCCGGTTAACCACACACGCTCCACTAACAACTTAGACAAAGTGTAAAGTGCAATTTCATGGATTAGCACCTTATTCACATTTTTCCTAAGTAACTAAGATTGGGTATTATTAAGAGTTTAGTTACTTAGTATTATCATTAATACTTTTAATGAAGGGAGAATTCTAGTCCTGTCAAACCCGTTCGGCTAACGACCCTCCACCAGTCAAGCAAGCGGTGGGTGAGAGTGGACACCCATTAAGTTGCCATTTTATAGGCAACAACCTTATACCCACCTTATAGACCGGCTTCGTGAATGAGGCGTACTAGCGGTAAGACTGACTTTACTCTTATACATATATATATATTATTAACTTATAATATTATAAAGTATAAGGGTTGAATTTTAACTTTTAAAATTCTAAGGGCTAACTTGGAATTAAAGTATTCATAAGTGAAAACTTTACAAATTCCAAAACTTGAGGGCAAGTTTTGAAACTATTCAAAACTAATTAATTCCATAACTTATGTGTTTAAAGTAGTTTTAATCCAAAAACTCTTCAAGTTCCATAACTTGAGGACACGTTATGGAAGACTTTAAACTAATAAAAGAATTAACTTTTCTTTATTTTATAACTTATGGAATTAATTAAGGTTACACTTTTTTTATTTTATTTTATTTTATTAAATGAAGAGACTCTTGGTCCTCCATAACTTGAGGACAAGTTATGGAGTCATAAAACCATTTAATTAGAACTAGACTCTTCATTTTGTAACCTTTGCCAATTTTTATGAGTTTTATGATTCTTAAATGTGACTTTTCATATAACTTGAGGACAAGTTACAAAAACACATTTTTGAATCAATTCTTAGATTAATTTGGATTAAAACCAACTATCACATAATTTTCATCATTAATCCAAATTCACTCATAAAACAAGATAACACAAAAAACTTTTGGTGATCCATAACTTATTCTTAAGTTATGTAATCCTTTAAAACATTAACACCAAATTTTGTAACTCCAAAAAAACTTTGAATCAATTTTTTTTTTTTTTAAAACCTTTTCAAATCCATAACTTATGGAGGTTTCAAAAAAATAAAACTTTTTAGATCAAACTTTTAAAACTAATAAAATAATCATATTATTTTATCTTTTATTAAATTTGACCTAATTCAACTCATAAAGCAAATTATTCAAATTTTACAAATAATTAGTTTTTCACAAGAACAAGTAATTATCTTAAAATTTGACAAACTTCATGGTTTTTTTTTTCCAACTCTGAAAATAAAATATTTGCATCAATATAACAGAAAACAACCCGTGGCTCTGATACCACTGTTGGGTTTTGAGCATTCTAACACTCCTATGGTGTACATGCAACCCTATAAACCTTGGATCTATGTTTTCTCTATTATACATGCAAATAAGAACTTTCCAAGGCTTTAATCCTAACTAGCATATTATGATGTTCTTAATCTACAAAGTACTAGTTAGAAGACATACCTTTTGATGTAGCTTGATGTCTTCAAGCTTTAAGAGCTTAGCCCCAATAGTGTGGAAGCCTCAAGTGGAATCACAAATCACCAAGACACCTTGGAAGACTTTAGAGAATATGAATACTTGGTTCTCTCTTAGTAAAATCGGCTAGCCCTCTTAGTGTATCCACACTAGTGCCAATTTCACCAACCAAAGACATCTTTATATAGTATGGAGGATTAGGGTTAAACCCTAATACCCATGACCTTTCATTTCCTAGGATCCATGGGTTAAACACTCCATGGACTATCCATGAAAGCTTAGCCCAACCTAAATGAACTTGGCCCATTCCATATATATAAGAGTCCATATTTAATTAGTTCCTTTTGATCACTTAATTAATTATAAATTAATTCTTGATCAATACTAATTAAATAATATGATTCCATATTAATATATTAGAACTTATAATATATTAATATTAATCATAAACATACTATTCTCAAAAGATTATCCATATAAATTGTGTCGGTGAAGTGCAACCCAAATGGACCATGCCGGGTCGGGTCAAGTACATACCAAATATAGTTATGGACTTAGACATTAATCCAACAGTTTTCAGCATGGTGACATTGCGTGAGAGACCGGTGGGTGGATCAGGCGCCAGAGAGGGATCAGACTCGGGTTCAGGGGTCGAGCAGCTCGAGGAGCGGATGAGGGAGTTTGTATCAGCTGAGATTACACGCAGTATTCTAGGCCAGACTCCTGTGATCTTTGGTATGGTTAAGGAGGGCATAATGGAGATTTTGGATGAGAGGCTGGGAGCCTTCCGTACTGATATGATGGCCATGATGGGCGCACGTACATTGACATTTCGAGAGTTCAGAGCTTGTGGAGCTCCAGATTATCATGGGTCTAGGGAACCCATTGCTAGCAGCAGATGGTTGGCTAATGTCGCCAACACCTTTCTTTCTAGTTGATGTCCAGAGAGGGACAAGGTTAGACTAGCCTCCTGTCTTTTGAAGGATAGAGCGCATGATTGGTGGGAAAAGGTTGGTCATGCTATGAGGGATGATGTCGCGTTGGACGTCATGACATGGAGTGATTTCTCGGCCAGGTTCAAGGCCGAGTTTGCACCGGTGATTGAGGTGCAGCAGTTAGCACGAGAGTTCCAGGACTTGCAGCATACTATAGAGACAGTGGCGGAGATCACCGCCAAGTTCCGAGAGAGAGCCCTTCTAGTTCTGCAGTATGTGGCGGACGAGGAGATGAAAAAGGCTCATTACCACGAGATGTTGAGGAGCAATACCAGTCAATTTGTGAGTCGGTCCAGCTGCAAGACGCTGGAAGATATGATCGCTCGAGCCATAGAGAGAGAGAGAGGGATTGATCTAGAGACAAAAAAGAAGAGGAAGCTGGCAAAGGTTCAGGTATCTATGGGTTCGGGCAAGAGGCCCAAGACGTCGGATTCTAGGTCGAGAGATCATTAAGACCGGGGGCGCTGTGGCAAGTGCGGCAGGACGCACGAGCGTGTGTGTAGGAGTGGTAGTGGTGGGGATTCAGGCTGCTTCAAGTGCGGTCGGACATGTCATTTTAGCAGAGATTGTACTGCTACCAACACCCAGGGATCAGACGTGATATGTTTCCATTGCAGTCAGAGGGGCCACAAGAAGGCCCAATGTCCGAGTTTGCTTTCAGTAAAACAGGTGATAGCACCTGCCCCTGCAACCTTGAGGATCACCGACGGCCGTCAGGGCCGGGCAGAGGCGCCTGTGACAAGGAGAAGGGCGTATCAGTTGGTTTCAGAGGAGGCGTGAGCAGCCCGAGAGTGTACGGCCCATGCGATGGTTCTCGGTCCAAAATGATTTCTTCCAAAACACACCACTCTTAAGAATGCTAGGTTTATACACCTATAAATTCATTACCCTAAGTATATTAAGATAATAAAAGAAATAAGTTTGACCTTTGATTGATACGTTTGACTTTAGTTGACCAAGTTTGACTTTTACAAGATAGAAATTATGGGTTGTCACAAATCAAGAGAAAAACCCACCGCCACCACCGTGAGGTGATGGCTGCCGCCGTCGACGACCACCGCCCGAGGTGGCATTGGGTGGTGCTCGACTTAATGAAGCCCTAATTGACCTAAAAGCCTAACTGTTTGACTAATTGACATGTGCTTGGGTTAGAAACCCTAATTACACTACTAGAAAAACAGCCTTTTACGACGCTCATTGCGCGTCGTAAAAGGCTCAGACGACGCGCAAATGCGCGTCAAGGAAGGCCCTGTCATAAAGAGAGACGACGCGCTTTTGCGCGTCGTCTATAGAGGACGCGCATTTACGACGCTCATTTACGACGTGCAATTACGACGCGCGTTTACGACACGCAATGCGTATCAAGGAAGGCCCTGTCATAAAGGAAGACGACACGCATTCGCGTGTCGTAACCTTACGACGCCCGTGTTAATGACACGCAATGCGTATCATTAAAACCCCTGTCAAGAAAGGCTGTGTCATAAATGAAGATGACACACATTTTTGCGTATCGTAAACTTAAATGTTTAAAAAAATATATTTATTTATTTATTAAATTTTAAATTAAATTTGCTTTTACTGTCTCATAATAGAAATAAAATACCATATAAAAAATACAATTCATTTCATAAAATTTAATGTCATACAATTCTATTTCTTACAATAAATAAACTTGCATTCATCTAATCTACTCTATGTTTCATACTAACAATTGAAACGAAGAATGCAACACTTGCGCGCATTTGCAGCATCTTATCTCTTTCAGCTTGAGCTTTCTTTTCCTCCTCTAACTCCAGAGCTATTCATTTTCATCAACCCTGTAAACACAACACAAAATCACTTGTCATTTTCATTCTGCTTTAGAAATGTCAGCAGTGAAGTTAATGGATTATGAAGAAGAAAACTTTGTTCCAATAAATTTAGCAACTTCACTAAACTTTTCTTCACTTGGGAACTTCAGAACAGATGGTCTAAACCCACATATATCAAAATTTAATGTCATCATAATGTAAGGAGCTGCAACATGAATTAACTTCATTTTAGTTTATGTCGCAAAAATAAGGAGCGAGGATAGGTTATTCACCCAAATTCATGGCAAGACAGCTGGTGAAAAGGAAATGCGAGAAAGTAGTCACGATGAACAAATGCTTGATCTTCCGCAGGTCCATGCCAACTAACTTCATTGGTCACTTTCAAATGGCCTAGATCAATTTCCAAGAAACTGCATCCATGAAAGAAACGCCGAGAAACCATTTTCAAATGATGTTTATGCAAAGAACCTTCAATAAGTAATTATAGCATCCCCATACAAACAACTAACTAAATGAGAATAACATGCACCTTTAAAACAAGTGCCATTGTTGCTATTGAAACACTCTTCTGGACAATATTTATAGTAGAAACTATATACATATCCTTATCTATTTATAGTAGAAACTATATACAACGCCAACCACTCTAGTTCTCTGTACACATTAACACAACACATTTTTTTATTTTTAAATATTGTTATTTAAAAAAAAGTAAACATTTCACCTAAAAAATTATACTATAAGGATAAAAAAACCAAACCTGGATGTTGTAAACCTTTCTGGATATAACTCCGGTGACCAGGTTGAGAACTCCAGGAGCATTATTGACAAGAATGTTCACAGTGTGAGACTTATGACCAGTTAACTGTTTTATTAATATTAAATCTGAGTTATATATATATCCCATAAACTATTTACTAAATAATGATTGATAAGACATTAATGAAAAATGAGAAATTGACGCATATCTTACATCTTCTTCATAAAGCACACCCCAATGGGGGTCAAGGACTTGATTCATTGAGAACCTATTGTAGTACTCCACAGGATAAACATCTCACTACATTCAAACAAATATATCACAACTCAAATTAATAAAATTAAGAAGAAATTATCACAAATAGAAACCTGCAAAGAATTAAAGAATATACCCCTGAAACCGCACTCAAGATCTCATCAACCGTGTGACTTATAGCTCAAAAAATGCAGTGAACCTATTAATTGTTATGTTACCACATAAACAAAAAATGTTTCAGAACACAACAAGGGCAAAATGGGAAAATTAAGAAATTATGAGGAAAATGGTTGGAGAAAGATGTAAACATGCTTACTAAAATAAATGATTAATAATTAAGTGAAGCAAGCAAAGTAAGAAGAAACAGGTAAATAGGGAAGGAACTTGAAATTACTCTTAGAATGCTTACAAGGAGAGAATTCTAAAGGCTTTAAGTAGTAAAAAGAAAGGGTGGGGCTATAGAACAATCACAGTTTCCTTATAGTGAACTTAGGTTATTTATAATTATAATGGCAAGAATTGATGGATGTGGGGTAGATTGAACTTAATTTTCTACAAAGGGTAAATAGGTCATTTAACTTAACCTTTAAAGACTCAAGATTCTTGTAACTCATGATAGGGTTGGGAGAAAGACACAGCTAACCCACAGGTTCAACCTTGACTCTCTAGTTGAACAATTTTACTTCTCCAAGTGGCTTTTGTTGAAACATTGGGACAAGAGCATCTTTTGGTTAAGATTGTTGGCCAACACTTGTTTAGCCCATTGGTTTTGTGTTTGAGAGTACTGAGTTAACCCGGGGTGGACCGGGTGGGTTCGGGTTGAGCCATAACGTGACCCATGTGGGATACTGGTTAGGTGAAGACTAGAGGTGTTTGATAAAGGGGAGAGATTAAGGTCTGAAAAGGGCATTTGGGAATGGGAATGGGAATGCGAACGATGATGTGGCGAGGGGAGACTGTTGTGGGCCCCAGGTGAAAATGAAGGGAGAGATGAGGTTAGTGTGAGTATGGGTTCTGTGAAGAATTAGTGTTTCTCTGTAGGGTATGATGAAGCTCTGTATAAGGGTTTAGGGTCTAAAGGGAGATGAGATTGTGAAGACCATCTTCTGCTTCCATGGCTGCTTTCTGTGTCTGAGATGTGTTGGTCTAGCCACTCTAGTAGGTCTACTGAAGCTGATGAACCTGAAAATATGTATATTTTTTTTATAGAGGAACATGAACAAAGTTACAAAAGCAATGAAGATCAAAAGTATTTCTTGAATAGATTTGATATAGATACTTACTTTCTCTTGAAATAGATCCTGATCCTCGATCACCAATAACTCCACGATGTCTAGGTCCGCTTACTGATCTGTTTAGCTATTTAACAAAACAAGAAATTTAGTTAATTTGGCTCAAAAAATGCACAGCTTTATTGTGAAAAACTGAAATCAAAACTATACTTTTGAAAATATAGTTGACAGATCATCTAAATCCAATAGAGATCTTGCACCTGGCTCCTGTGGAAAAAGAAGATGTAAGATTTAGAAAGATGAGATATTTTATCACTGCAGGTTTAGGGATTTGAATTTGCATGAAATTAATTGCAACTATTGTAACGACTTTAGATGTCTAAAATGTGAAGTGATGAATGCATAATATCTCAAGCGTTTAGATTTATGAACAATAAATGAAGATAAATATGGAGTGAAGTGAAAACAGAAGATGCACAATGTACATTATACCTCTTCTCTGTCAAATAAATGGCATTCATCATCAGGAACTCCAGTTGAAGGATTATCTTCATCTTCTTCTAACCACCTAAACTCAATTTTCTCAGTAGTAGGTCGACCAAAAAAAAGCATACTGTGAAGCATCAAAGAGTTTATCATCTGCACAATAATGAAAGAATCAGGCATAAAAAACAAAATCTTGAAACAACAGAAATAATAAGAAAGAACAACGACACTTGCAGACAATAAAACCAATGATAATTTGTTTTATTGCTCGATGAACTTCTTTGGTTTTCTTCCTCTGGTAAAAATGGTAACATGTTCGACATCCAGATATCGAAATATGAACTTGTGTGGGGTGTACGTACTAGTAAATCATTCAAATAAAAGATTCCTTCATCGGAGATATCACCTCAATCACACAAGAGAGAGAGAGAGAGAGAGAGAAAGAAAGAGAGAACCTTGATCTAAGGGAAGAGGCCATGGTAGCCACGAGATTTGAGAAAAATGTATGTGACATCCTTAGAACCATGAGTATCGGGAGCAGAAGAAGTGCCTCCAACGCAAAATTAGTTATGGCCACCGGAGGAGGAAATCATGATTCAAACTTGTATGGTTTTTCTGGTTAGGGTTTACATAAGAGAAGAGAAGATGATTCAAAATCGAAATTAGAGGGATGAATAAAGGAGAAATAAGAACCTGGATCTTATCTTCGACATTATCGACGATCTCGACGTTGCTCTCAACATCGAGTGGGAGATATAATGGTTCCAGTGGGTAGAAGTAAGTGATCCTTGATCGATGTCCTCCCTTTCTCTCGAACGCCTTTTGTATCCCACAGATATTCCTTTATAACGGAGGTGAAGGGAACGCACCAAGAAACCCCTATGAGAGAGAAAGCAATAGCCGATTTGAAGCAACCGACAAATGAAATTGAAATGTTGAGGCTCTACACTCCTTTTTTTGTTCGTGTCACCACACATCAACATAGAGAAATCGAGAACCCCTGTGGGTTTGATCTGTTCAGAAGACGGGATCAGGGATTTGGTGATATTGCGATTTTGTTGCGTGAGAAAAGAGGATTTGTGATGATATTAGGGTTTTTTTTGGGTATTAGAGTGACAGAGTAGAGAAAGAGAGAGAGTGAGAGAGAGAGAGAGAGGGGAAAGATGGAAATAAGATAGAGGATAACAATGGCGGCCTTTCAAACTTTTGGGATTTTCGTTTCCCCCCAGCTGCAAAAAAAAAAAAGAGAACGCGCCTTTCATTCAAAAAATATAAAGAGACATTTCTAGACGACGCCCATTTTTAAATAAGTGCCCTTTGTGTTTTTAATTTTTTTTCTTGGACATTAATCTTAGGGCACGCACAAAAAGCGTGACCTCTATCCTTCAAAAGTTTGAAGAGATGACATTATTTTTAGAGCGCCCACTTTTGCGTATCGTAAATCACCGCGTGTCATTGTTTGCGCGTCATTAAAGGCTGTTTTTCTAGTAGTGTTAGGGTATAGAAAACCATAATTTCAGAAGATGTTAGTTTTAGATTGTCGGGCCCCGCGTTCAGACCAGTGGACTGGAGTTACGATTTATGTCCAACTACGTTGTATGAATGGCCTAATGGAGTGATGGACTTAATGGATTAAGTCCTTAACGGGTTACGTAAGAATACTTAACCCTAATCGTCATTTCATGTGAGAAACCCTAATTTTTGTTGGGCCTTGAGTTGGGCCTTTTTGTTGGGTTTAGGGATTGGGCTCTTGATGGGCCATCCAAGAACAAATATATGGACTAGATTATTTAGTTTGGGCTTTATAATAAGGCCCATTAGACAGGCTTGGGCCCAATTGGGAAAATTGGGCCTTAGATGGTCCATAACTGGGCATTGATGATTATGAGATTTTGGACCATTGGATTTGTTGGAATAGTGTCTAAGGCTGCAACTATATTAGGCAAGTATTTGACCCGATTGTGCATGGTCCTTTTGGGTTGCCTTCACCATAGCAACTTGACAGGATGATTTATTATGAGAGAATAGATATTATTAATATATTATGAGAATAATATAAGGAATAATAATATTGCTATTTGACTTAAAGAGATTAATTAAATAAGAGGGTATAAACTGTCAATTGTTTGATAGTTACACTTTAGACTGTAAATCCTTATTGGATAGAGGATGGACGAATTGTAGAAGCTAAGGATAGCTCAAAATCGTCCAAGGTTATCTAAGGAAAGGATTTAGATTGCTTTAAGGAAAGATTATCCAACTAGGGTTTAAGCTGAAACCCTTAAGGAGTCTACAAGTATAAATAAACCCTCTGGCCAAGGGAATTCGACATCTCATCTCAAGTAGAGAACCCCTGGTCGAATTTCCTCCCATCTCCTCTCTCTCAAATCATCCTCCTTGCTGGTTGGTGTTTGTAAACCATTAGAGGAGTGACAATTGTGACTCTAGAGCTCCAAGACAACAAGATCAAACAAGAGATTCAAAGGTAAACTTCTAGATCTGTTTGTATTGTTCTTATACCTAATTAGTCATTAGAAGTCTTGGATTCAAATCATGTTTAATTAGAAAGCCTAGATCCAAGCATTAGGGTTTTGCATGCGCACATAGGAAAGTTCTTATGGCTAAAACCCATCAGTGGTATCAGAGCCTAGCTTGGTTTCTGTTAAATTGTTGCTTGTTTGTTTGAAACTTGTTTGCAAAATTCGATTTTTGAGGTTTTGAGTCATGGACTCGACGAGTCCCATTGTGGACTCGGCGAGTTGGCTTGACTCGGCGAGTCCCTTGGTGCACTCAGCGAGTCCAAGCGTCAGGAAAGGCCAGATTCGGGATTTTTTGATGATTATCTTATGGAAACTTACCTTAATTATATTAGATCAACCCTAATCCGATTTTTTGATATATATGACTATAATCTTGATCTAATTAAAGATATTTATCAACTAATAAAATATTTAATTTCCTTATATGATAATTAATTAATTATTTTGATTAAATTGGTAATTATCTTACAAGAAATCTTGAATAAATCAAATATAGATAATTATGGAATTAATTGTTGACTAAAATTATTTGTTATTTGATCCTCCATGTTTTAAATGTTTTAAAACTTGTCCTCAGGTTTTGAAATTTATTTTTTGTGATTAAAAGTTTTAATTTAGAAAATTTAAATTTCAAACCCTAGATTTTAAAAGTTTAAAATACAACCCTATACTAGTATAATATTACAAGATTAATATATATGTATAACTAAAATGCTAGTCTTACCGTTAGTAGGCCTCATTCACGAAGCCGATCTATAAGGTGGGTATAAGGTTGCGGCCTATAAAATGGCGCTTAATGGGTGTACACTGACACCCACCGCTTGCTTGATTGGTGGAGGGTCGTTAGCCGAATGGGTAGGATAGGGAAACCCCATCCTCTCATTAAAAGTATAATAAGAAATATAAAGTAACTACATATTTTAAAAAAAATTCCCAATCTTAGTTACTTTAGGAAAAGTGAATTGATGCAATCCCATGAAATTACACTTTGCACCCTTGCTAAGAAGTTAGTGGAGCGTGCATGGTTTACCAGCACACTAATTGGTTCTAAGCAAAGGTGGCAAAGGGTGATTCATTGTTTATCATAGTTCGATGGAGCGTGTGTGGTTTACCGGCACATCGAATAGGTGATCGTTACAATGAAGGCACCATGTGAATTTGCATGGTAATTCACACCCGCTTTGTGATCCTCGGTATCCCAGTCACAAACAAGAGGGGCATATCGAGATTTAAACATGTCATTGAATAGTTTCAATGAATCTCATCCGAACCTAGGAATTCTCAATGCATTTAGGACTTAAGTTATGTTTTGTGGTGGAGAATTAGTGAATCGTCATTCACTTACCTTCATATTATTTGCATGTTAGATTACGACATCCCTTTTCTAATATGTAAATATTGTTGTTGGATCCTAGCCCTAATTTTTCTTATTGGGTGATAATTAGGGATTCACATTCTAATCTATCTTTGTCCTTTCTATTTGTAGATGTCGAACGCAAACAACATTGCTGCTAGTTCTTTCACATTGATGAGCCTTTGTCAAAAGGTCACTTTCGATGGAACAAACTTTAGCAAATGGATAAGATACATTCGCACCATTGCTCGCTATGAGGATAAGGAGTATGTCCTCGATGAGAAGCTCGAGACGATTAACCCTGAAATCGCTACTCTGGCTGAAATGACCGCTTTTGAAACTCATGAGCGCGATGCAACGAAGGTACATTGCATCATGATAGCCACTATGAACTCTGAATTCCAAAAGTCCTATGAGGACATGTACCCGTACGAGATGCATCAAGACTTATTGGAGAGATACCACCAAAATGCGAGACAAGAGCGTTATGAGATTTTCACTAACATGATTTCCGCTAACATGGGTCATGGAGAGTCTCTTACCGTGCACCTGCAAAAGATGCAAAGGTATGTCGACTGCCTTTGCAAGTTGAATGTTGACTTTGGGGAAGACTTGGCGATCGACATGGTGCTTCACTCTTTGCCTCCGAGCTATAATCAATTTAGGATGACCTACCACATGAACATAGAAGAGGTCACCCTAAGCAAACTCCAAGGTCTCTTGAGAGTCGCTGAAAGCTACTTCAAGGACTAGTCTGCTGCACCACCTCCCAATCCACCCGCTGCTCCTGTCTTGGCTATTGGACAAGGAAAGGGAAAGAAGAGGAAGGCTTCGTCTAAGAACTATCGTAAGGTTAAAGCCCGAGATGGTGCCTCTTCTAGTGGGACCAAAGTTGATCCTGCTAAGCCCTGCCCTAACCCAAAGGTGGCCCACTGCCACAAGATAGGACATTGGAAGAGAAGCTGCCCAGAGTACCTACAAGCCATTAAGGAAGAAAAGCTTAAGCCGTCTTTCGTAGGTATATATACAATTAAATCTAATGAATCATCTCACACTATTTCTTGGGTTCTTGATACCGGTTGTGGTTACCACATTTTTTCTAATGTCCAGGGACTAAGAAGAAATAGGGATGTGGAGGCTGGAAGAATAAATCTAATCATGGGGAACAGAAGATCGTCGCCTGTGACCAAGATTGGAGTGTATTCTTTAGTGCTTAGGAATGGTTTAAGTTTAGATTTGAACAATTGTTGCTATTCGCCAGAAATGGCTAGAAACATCATTTCATTTCATGGTTTGTTTAGACAAGGTTTTAAATTTTCTTTTAATAATGAGAATGGTTCTATTTTAGCTTATCTGAATGGTGTCTTTTATTTTGAAGCTATACCATGCAATGGAATTTATGAAACTGTTGTGATTGTTGATAACTTAGGAAATGATGTTTTGAATATAGATTCTTCCAATAGTATGGATAAGGCATCCTTGTGGCATTGTCGCCTTGGACATGTCAACAAGAAACGCATAGCCCAACTCCAAAAGGATGGAGTGTTGGAGTCATTCGACCTTAGGGAAGATGACACATGCGAGTCTTGTTTGCTTGGAAAGATGACTAAGTCACCCTTCGCGGGTTCTTGCGAAAGGGGTGAGGGTCTGTTTGACCTAATACACACCGATGTATGTGGACCATTTAGATCAACCACGAAGGATGGGAACCACTTTTATGTGACTTTCACTGATGACTATAGTAGATATGGGTATATCTACTTAATCAAGCAAAAGTCAGAAACTTTTGAAAAATTCAAAGAGTTCAAGAATGAAGTGGAGAATCAATTGGGCAGGAAAATCAAGATGCTTCGATCCGATCGAGGGGGAGAGTACCTAAGTCTTGAATTCCACGATTATCTCAAGGAGTGTGGAATAGTTTCACAATTGACGCCACCTAGGACACCGCAGTTGAATGGTGTGGCAGAAAGGCGTAATCGAACCTTATTGGATATGGTTCGCTCTATGATGAGTCGTGCTTCACTACCTATCTCTTTTTGGGGGTATGCCTTAGAGACTGCCGCCCATATCCTTAACCGAGTCCCTACTAAGAAGGTTGTCAAAACACCTCACGAGATGTGGACAGGGAAAGCTCCCTCGTTGGCACATATCAAGGTTTGGGGTTGCGAGGCTTTCGTAAGACGAGATACTCACGACAAGCTCGAACCTCGAAGTAAGCGATGTAATTTCATCGGCTACCCGCAGAAATCCTTTGGATATCTTTTCTATAGACCGAAGGACAATGTTGTCTTCGTTGCAAGGAGGGGAGTTTTCTGAGAGCGAGAACTCATAAGCCAAGGAGACAGTGGGAGGCAAATCGAGCTTGAAGAGATTCAAGAGTCGATAGATGAAGGAACCTCTACCACTGACACTCAACCCGAGGAGGAAACTTCGGTTGAACCAATTGACGAATCACTACCTCTTAGACGTTCCGATATAGTTAGAGTTCAACCCCAGTTTTATGGTTTTCATATTACTACCGAGGGGGACACGTATATTAGTGATGGTACACTAATAAATCTTGATGAACCTAATAGCTATAAGGAAGCCATGGCAGGCCCGGAGTCTGCAAAGTGGAAAGAGGCAATGGATAGCGAGATCCAATCCATGTATGATAACCAAGTTTGGAATTTGGTTGATAATGTGCCCGAACGTAAGACCGTTGGGTGCAAATGGATCTTCAAGAAGAAGACCGACGTGGATGGAAAAGTACACACATATAAAGCGCGATTGGTCGCGAAGGGCTTTACTCAAACTCCCGGAGTTGACTATGATGTGACCTTCTCACCAGTTGCAAAGATAAAATCTATTAGAGTGATGCTAGCGATTGCCACATTTCATGATTATGAGATTTGGCAAATGGATGTCAAGACCGCTTTCCTGAATGGGAAGTTGGCTGAGGATGTTTACATGGCTCAGCCAGAGGGGATTGTGGATCCGAAGCATCCGAATAGAGTGTGTAAGATTGAGAAGTCCATTTATGGACTTAAGTAAGCATCTCGCAGATGGAATCTTTGTTTCGATGAGAAAGTCAAAGAATTTGGGTTTGTACGAAGCGAAGATGAATCTTGTGTATATGTCAAAGCCAGTGGGAGTATAGTAAGCTTTCTCGTTTTATATATCGATGACATATTACTCATAGGAAACGACGTCCCGACTCTGCAGGAGGTTAAGTCCTGGCTCGGGAAGTGCTTCGCTATGAAGGACCTCGGAGAGGCTTCCTATATTTTGGGAATAAGGATAGTGAGAGAAAGAAGTAAGAGACTAATAGGACTTAGTCAGAACACTTACTTAGAGAAGGTACTAAAACGCTTTAGTATGGAAAACTCGAAGAAGGGAGAATTACCGATACAAAGTAATGCCAAGTTAAGTAAGACTCAAAGTCCGAGTACCGAAGTTGAAATAGCAGAAATGAGCCGAGTACCATACGCTTCCGCAGTTGGCTCAATCATCTACGCTATGACTTGTACTCACCCTGATGTAGCCTTTGCTTTGAGCATGGTTAGTAGATATCAAGGGAATCCTGGCAGAGCCCATTGGATTGCGGTGAAGAATATCCTTAAGTACCTTCGGAGAACAAAGGAATGGTTCTTAGTCCTCGGAGGGAGTGATGACTTGAAGGTGCGAGGGTATAGTGACGCCAGCTTTCAAACCGTCAGGGACAACTACCGTTCGCAGTCGAGCTGGGTCTTTACCCTGAATGGAGGAGCAGTAACTTGGAAACGTTCTAAGCAAGAAACCGTAGCTGATTCAACGTGCGAATCAGAGTATATTGCAGCGAGCGAAGCGTCGAAGGAGGCAATATGGATGAAGAACTTCATCGGTGACCTTGGAGTTGTACCTGCCATAAAGGAGCCCATAGAGATTTTCTGTGATAATGAAGGAGCGGTTACCTTGACCAAGGAACCGAGGGATCATTGTAGATCACGACATATCAACAGAAAATATCATTTTATTAGACATCGTGTAGAAGAAGGACAACTCGTAGTGAAGAGGATATCATCAGAAGACAACCCAGCAGATCCGCTCACGAAGGGACTGAGTAGGGTTAAGCACTTGCAGCATGCTAGGAGTATGGGGCTGAAGGATGATATTAGCATAGATTAGATAGTATTAGAAACGTGTAATAGATAAATGTAATTAACATTTGATGATTAAATAAAGTAGTTTTATTTATGAGTAATTTTACTATCTTATGTTAATTGTTTAACTATGTAACACCCAGATTTCCAAAAATAAAATTTTCATTTAATTAATCAATTTAATATTAAAAACACTTGTTTAAAATCTTATTCACATTCAAATTACAAAACGTAGTTTCATTTTCGTTATAAAAGAAGACCAGGATCCTCCAAAACTCAACTCTTTCTTCGGTGTGTACAATCGAACCGTTGCCATCCCGCGTTACTGTAAGAACCTGAAACAACGTAACATAAACAACGTAAGCACGAAGCTTAGTGAGTTCCCCAATATACCTTACGCACATACGCCATCCGGCCCGGACCGTTCGGTCCACATAACATTGCCTTCCGGCCCGGATCTTTAGATCCACATAATATCGCCTTCCGGCCCGGATCTTTCGATCCACATAATATCGCCTTCCGGCCCGGATCTTTCGATCCACATAATATCGCCTTCCGGCCCGGACCTCTCGGTCCACAAGATAATTGCTTCCGGCCCATACACATATATAACACATAATACCAATACTATAACACATAAAGCACATATATCACATATCATACCTGACCTTTCTGTCACATAATACCTTGCCTTCCGGCCCATATATAAGCATGTATAACACGCGTAGCAGCTAACTTTCCATTCATAGCATATAAACATAACACATAACATACTTGACCTTCCGGTCACACAATCAAACCCTTCCGGGTGAGGTATAGTGAGAAGACTCACCTCGCGGTCACTAGAAGATAGCAACTTCTAAAATCCCTTGCACTTGATCCTCCGAGCTACAAGCTCCCTGTAACATCATATATCCCTTATTTAATACTTCTATCTTCCACGTTAATTGACCCTAAGAATCACACCAGTCAACTCTGGTCAACAGTCCATTGTCAGCTCGACTGGACTCGGCGAGTCCCCTGGCGACTCGGCGAGTCTGGTCGTCCTTCAATCCTCTGAGATTTCCCTTCTACTCGTCGAGTATCCTCTTTGACTCGACGAGTCACTCCTGGAAGAATCGCGGGGCCACCCCGACTCCACTCGCCGAGTCTGAAGAACAACTCGGCGAGTCCCAGTGAATCTTCAAGCTACTCGCCGAGTCTGATCATCCGACTCGGCGAGTCCATGCCATGCAGTCGATCCAACTGCTTCCTGAGATACGTTTTTCCCGAGATACACACTCATGGGACTTCTGGACCTCTAATCATCCTATTACTAGGGTATAAACTCTTGTATAACAACATAATAATCCATCAAATCACCAAATGGGTTTCATAAACCCTAATTCCATAACACATCAACATAGCAGAGGATAATTCGAAATATTACCTGAATAACACCCTCTCTGTGTCTCCAAACCTCAGAACTCGATCCTCTTGATATTCCTTTGGCCAAAACTCTTCTTCTTCTTGCCTAACAACTTCTTCAAGGTCAATAATGGTCTTCAAGCTTGTTCTAGATGCCACAGACGTCTAGGGATCTCCACAATCGGCCAAAAGACGTGAAATGACGACATAACAACCCTTAAATACGACCCAATACGAAACGGCTAGGGTTTCTGCTGAACAGCGTCGACTCGCCGAGTCCATACCTGGACTCGTCGAGTCCAGTCGCGAACCCGCGACCAACTCTGCGCCCCTACTCGGCGAGTCTGGCTCCAACTCGCCGAGTCCCCCTTTTAAAACACCCCAAAATGCAATTTAACAATACTTAAGATTTTGGGCTGTTACAAACTATTGTTTCACTTTGCATGTTTTGACTTCCAGAATAATTGAATTTATTAAGAATAATCGAATTATTTAAATTGTCCACAATCGTTCGTATGTTGGAAGTAGATATGAATGAAGATTGTCATGAATTGGTGTGTAGATTGTCTAAATGGTGGTAGACATAGCAAAGGGTTGCTGCAACATTCATGAGTGCTTATGAACTGGTTTTGAGCATTGGAACAAACCCGTGCTTGCTGGAATCACCTTATGGAATATGATATAAAAGGTGATCGCAAGATGATAATATCATATAGTCTTAAAACCTAGATATATGGTTTATTATTTGTTAATTGGTTGTACATTGATAATGCGAAAACGCATCAGTAACTCGGTGTTATAAAACGCATTGTTGTGTATAATTGGTTAATGAATAAGTAAATGCATATAAGTCGAAGTTTATCTGTAACTTTTATTCCAAGAAGGTAAAAGCGATATCTCGGCCGCTCGATGATTTGATTTGACTTATGTGTCGGGCCCGGTCAGAACTGAATTGATGTGTTCGATTAAGTTCTATGTCAAATAAATCGGAGATCGAGAAACCTAAATGCTAGACTAATCATTCCATAGAGTTGTCAGCATGATATCTAACAGAGGACTGTACGATCCCTTATCTAAAGGACAAGATTGATTAGATCAGAGTTTGACAGCGTCTTTAAGAGCTACGATTGCAAATCGGATTATACTTGTGCATATAGTTGCTAGACTTATCCAAGTGGGAGACTGTTGGAATAGTGTCTAAGGCTGCAACTATATTAGGCAAGTATTTGACCCGATTGTGCATGGTCCTTTTGGGTTGCCTTCACCATAGCAACTTGACAGGATGATTTATTATGAGAGAATAGATATCATTAATATATTATGAGAATAATATAAGGAATAATAATATTGCTATTTGATTAATATAAGTTATAAATTAATTAGTATTAATTTGATGACTTAAAGAGATTAATTAAATAAGAGGGTATAAACTGTCAATTGTTTGATAGTTACACTTTAGACTGTAAATCCTTATTGGATAGAGGATGGACGAATTATAGAAGCTAAGGATAGCTCAAAATCGTCCAAGGTTATCTAAGGAAAGGATTTGGATTGCTTTAAGGAAAGATGTTCCAACTAGGGTTTAAGCTGAAACCCTTAAGGAGTCTACAAGTATAAATAGACCCTCTGGCCAAGGGAATTCAGCATCTCATCTCAAGTAGAGAACCCCTGGCCGAATTTCCTCCCCTCTCCTCTCTCTCAAATCATCCTCCTTGCTAGTTGGTGTTTGTAAATGATTAGAGGAGTGACAATTGTGACTCTAGAGCTCCAAGACAACAAGATCAAACAAGAGATTCAAAGGTAAACTTCTAGATCTGTTTTGTATTGTTCTTATACCTAATTAGTCATTAGAAGTCTTGGATTCAAAGCATGTTTAATTAGAAAGCCTAGATCCAAGCATTAGGGTTTTGCATGCGCACATAGGAAAGTTCTTATGGCTAAAACCCATCAGGATTGTCATGTGTTGGACCAAGAATAAATGGTTGGGCCTTAAGGTAAGACCATGTGAGGAGTTTGGGCCCAATTTGGAAAATTGGGCCACAGTTGGGCCTTGGTTAATCATTTGACTTATGGGCCTTTAGAGTATGAGTTTAGGCCTTAATCTTGGACCAAGCGGGGATTTTAGAGTTATGCATAGGAAGCCTAAATGGTTAATTGGGCTTTGTTTTGATGTTGACAGTTTAGGGATCTGTCAGCCAGCAGCCAGAGATTTATTCGCGATATTTCAGCAGGCAACTTGAGAGGTGAGTTTTTCTCCTGTAGGAACGGGTCTAAGGCACCAATGCCAGCCCATTTATGTATGTTAGTATATGCTGGAATTAAGTCTAATGTCAGGGTTAGCCTGATGTAGATTATATGTTTCCGGACTTCGGTCCGATGTCGGGGCAAGCCCGAGGAATGTTTGTATGCTTGATGTTTTTGTGATTTCTTGCATGTGTTTGTTTATATGTTCCGGGCTTTGGTCTGATGTCGGGGCAATCCCGAGGAATGTTTAGCTTATATGTTATGTGTTATGTGTTCCGGAATTCGATCCGATGTCTGGGCAAGCACGAGGAATGTTTATATGTTATGATATGTGTTTATGTTATATGTTTGTTGATATGATATATGTATACTGGACTTCGGTCCAGTGTCGGGTGGGGCTTAATGTAGTGGGTGATGTGTGTAAAACCCACTAGTTTTAAACCTACTTTTAATTATCAAATAACACACAAAAGGCAGTGAACCTATCAATTGTGGTATAGCTAAATAAGCAGGGTATCGAACACAGGGAACGGCAAATTAAACTAAAAACTAATTTAATCTAAGTTAATTAAAAAGCAGGGGTTGTTCTCTAGTTTTACAAGACTAGAAACTTACTAATTATTACTAATTTAAAGCTAGAAAATAACGATTTAACTAGATTCAATAATTGGAAAGGAACTTCTATTTAGTTCAACTTGGTTAACTCTATGGTTGATTTTTAAGGTAATAGTGCAATGAGTTAATTCTTTCGTTGGTTACCGATTCAAGTGATTAGGTCCATGTTCACTACCCTAATCCTTAGCAAATAAACTAACTCAAACAGTGGCCAATTGTCTAATTTAATTATATTTACTAGATTAATTATTCGGGTTAAGTTAGACTTGCAATAGTTAACTAATTTAGTCTTTTTAATTAACCTCTTGTTTGATAGTCATCTTACAAGCTTGCACATGAATTTACTCAATTTTCTTATTAATTCTAGTTTCATATTCATTAATCCTAGACATATAACTATGTGGTCACAATATATCATATGAGGACAATAATCAATAGATGTTCATGCTAATCAATTATCTTCCTATTAACAGAAAATTAATTATTATTCACACACAAGGTTCTTTAGCAAGCTAAAATAACAAAAATTCACCAACTTAGAATTAATCCTACCAATCAATCAAACCATATTGTCAACTTTGTATCCCCAAACAGAAGTCTAAAGGTTTTAGCTCATAATTAAAGTAAATAACAGCAAACAATCAAAGTCAAATTGCTTAGTCATGATGAATAAACAAAAGAATAAATGGAATGATGAAATTTTGCCTTAATTACTCTCCGGAATTGAATTCTAGCTTCCTTCGTCGTCTTCTAGAATTTTTCAGGCTTCTCAATGGTAGCAAGATACTTCTGAATCGTCCCAGAACTCTTCCTCATCGATCTGTGGAATTATCTTTAAATAAGCGATCCGACTCGTCGAGTCAAGTGGTGACTCGTCGAGTCCCTCTCACATTCCCCGTATTGCGATAACTATCTGGGATCCCGAGTCATTATCCTTCTGATTCCTCGACCGGACTCGTCGAGTAGCTATCTGACTCGACGAGTAGAAGCTTTTTTTTAGTGTTTTTCCTTCTTCATTCCACTCTCGAGCTCCTAACTGCTTCTCTTGCTTCCTTTTGCTTCCGAGCTTCATCTTTGGACTGAAAAACATAATTTAACACTTTTAAGTACCTTTTGTCCATAATATGCGATAATTTAGCTAATATATGAATAAAAACTTTACTAAATACACACTAAATATGCACATATCAAAATACCCCACACTTGTCTTTTGCTTGCCCTCAAGCAAAACTGAATTTTAACACATTAGAATTATGTATAACAACTCCAATCTAACCCAGCCATTATGCCAAGACCGCAACGCATGCATTTGTGTCTGAAATTTTTCCTAAAGAACCCCCCATATTCCAAATACTCACAATCCTCATAAACATTCGCCCACTCACCCCGAACTATGCTCATTTTATGCAACCCTCCGAATCCATCCGCAGAAAACCTCTTTACCCTCAAGGTATTTTTAATTGAGCAACCCAAGCATACATATTCTAGAAAATTACAATTTTCGATACCACTATGAATTCTTTGAATTCTTCACTTTCTTGATAATTTGATCTTTGATATCTTTGAATTCACCAACTTGTATTGACTTTTGGCATCTTCAACTTTTTTTTTTTTGGATTTCTTGGAATTTTGATCTTTAGATCTTCAATTTGATTGCTCCAAAATTCTTACAACTTTTCTTGTAATTCTCTCTCTCTTTTTTTTTTACATGTATACCTCACTTTTTTTTACTCAAAACCCTACATGCTTAAGCATGGGCGCTCAATCTCAACCTTTATTGGCTAATGATAAAAATTTTCCTGGATACATTTCAGGTTCAGGCTGCTAAACATATTGCATCCTTCAAACTAAGCGAGGTCGTGTTTTTGTCGCATGATTTCACTAGAATAAGGAAGCTACAAATGCACTAGAACGTATATAGGCTCAACTAAACATTTGAGTTTTCATGCAATTATTAACACAATCCTAACATGGAATCCTAATTTTTGCACCAAAGTTTTCTAATTAAGTCCTAAATAATACTTTTTGTATGCAAAAATTTTTAAAATTGACTATTATGTAACCAACCCCCTACCCCACACTTATGTGATGCAATGCCCTCATTGCATATGATGCATAAAAACATAAAAAGAAACTAAAGAGGGAATTGGAACAAACTCCCCTGGGATAGCAGTGGATAGGTTGATCACTCTCATTTAAGCTCCAACTTCAATCAACTTTAGACATGGAAACATCTCATCCATGCCTTGGGTGTCTCGTCTCGTGTGGGTCGCTCCAAATACGCGGAAATCAGTGTAAGATCTTCAAGAGTGGAAATGGAAGAATAAGTGAGCAAGTGGGACAAGTAGCAGCATCAAATCAGCAGTCCGTCGGTATAAAAATTGAACGACTCGTCGAGTCTTATGGTGGACTCGTCGAGTACCAGCGCGCCTTCTCAGAATATGTAGAAATACAAGGCGACTCGTCGAGTCAGCTTAGTGCACTCGTCGAGTAGGCCACTCAACAAAAAAATTTGGTATTTTGCAACTGTTTTAGCCTCTAAAAACTTCTCTAACTCTTCCCCATGTTTAGACTCAATTGCTCATACCCCCTAAGGACCGGACTCGACACTTTGACGTTAAAGTTCCGCTTCCTTGACTCGCTTTCACTCGTGATAACATCCATGCTATAACTCTAAACCATCCTAAGCATGCAATCCTAATCCAATCCTGAAAAATAACTAAAGCATACAATCATTAAACACAATAAAATCTCAAACAAGTCATACACACCAAATAAGAATAAAAACAAAACAAAAATAAAAATTGTTTAATTAAAACACAAAAATCAATCTTCGTCCTCCTCATCATCATTGGCGGCTCCACTTCCTCCGGCTCCACTTCGTCTCGCACCAATCACCTCATCCCAAGATGGAATAAATGGGTAATTTCCACCATCAATATGTGGGATATTGAAGTGGTCAAAAAGTCGTATATGGGATTGGTTGCTAAAGTTCAGCCCCCTCGCCATTTGATCCTGCATCCGCCTCATCTCCACATTGTACCAATCCATTGGTACGTCTTCATTCTCGACCGGAATCACTGGCGGCTCGTCCTCCACATCCCGCTCTCTTCTTGATCTTACCCTCCTTCCCGGTGCTTCGGGACCAACAACGGGGTCATCATTTGGGATGGCATAATGGCCACCACCATAGTCTTCAATAATCCGTGCTCTTCGGAAAAGAATGGGGTTGAACGGAGGTGTCGGGATCAATGTCATGAAGTTCCATGCACCGCGGTTCATCAACCCGAATGAGTTAGCCAATCGGGTTACAAACATCCCACCATTAATACGGGAGGTTTTGCGATCCTTGACCGCACCCTCCGAAAGGTATGAAGCTATACACCAAGGGATGTTGCAAAAGACGTCGGGTGTAATTATACTCCATAAATAGAAGACGTCAAGGTTGGACACCTTGTCGTCATCTTTTCTTTGATTGATGGTGGAGGAAATAAGGCGGTGAATGAGGCGGTGAGTTGGGGATCGAATGCTCCCTTCCTGTGCAGACTTTGGGATGTAAACTTTATTTCCAATGGTATTCCACCAGCCCGTGCTTGTAACTCCATCGGGGAACACCATATGAGTGTGTGCCAAAAAGGCCCGAAAGATGTTTGTTGAAACCAAGGGTTGATCGTAGATCCCTAGTCGGCAGGCAAGATCCACCACCGAGCATTGACGATACTCGCCCCCAAGGCAAAAACTAAAGCTTGCCGGGTGATACACATCCACTCCCCCGGTAAAAGATACCGTGGAGAAAAACTCCAAACAAAGCTCTAAATAGACCGGCTCTTGTATACGGAAGACCCGGCTCCACCCGTCGCAGATCATTGTTTCGCCTTCATGTTGGAACTCCTTTAAAAGGTAAGGAGCTAATTCCTCCTCATATCGAACACTTTGCAGCCACTCCCAATCAATCCTGTTTGGCACATAAACCTCCTTCTTCTTAATATCAGATAGCTTCTTCTTCCATTTCCTAATTGTTGAAGCGGACTCAATTTGCGAGAAGTTTAGCCATGGAAACTCCCCTTGGTTGCCACTTGAAGTTTGTCCCCTTCTGAACATGATTTTTGCAAAATAAATACACAAAACCCAGAAAACACAGAATATAATTAAAAAAAATGTCTTCTGTCTGTAACTCGACTGGACTTGTCGAGTCCAGGCCCGACTCGGCGAGTCGCGTAACCTGCACGAGTCGGTCGACGGGTCACTACAAATTGGACCATAAAACCTGTAAATTCTTTCAAGGGTTTTGTCTCAACACTTAGTATTGATGTATTAAGGCCAAAATAGACATTCAAAACAACTTAATTCATGAAAAATCAAAAGCCTATAAATTTAATACTTCTCAAAAACGGGTTTTTCATGCAATTACTACCATGGATGGCCTTATAATCATGCTCTTAACAGAAAATAGGAAGAAATTTGTTACCTTTTTGGATTGGGCTTGAGAAATTTGAAAGAACTTGAAGAAGAATGATGAATGCTTGAGAGAGAATGAAAATAGCGGCACCCGACGAGTGTGGTTTGTGAAAACTGATTCTTAGGGTTAAAACCCTACTTACCCAATGTAAAAGTAATTTCGAAATCTATTTTTTTTTTTCTGCAAATAATACCAACTCGTCGAGTCGTGGTCAGACTCGGCGAGTCCGGTCGCGAAGTCAATTCTTTTCTGAAATCCATGTGGACTTGTCGAGTCGTGGTCAGACTCGGCGAGTCGCTTAAAAAAATGCATAATTTTCAAAATTTTGTTATGTATTGTAAATCATTTCACCCCACACTTAGCTTATGCACACTCTCAAGCAGACATGCCCGATGATTTGGAAAAACGAAGGGAAAATAAATAAATAAAAAGAAAACTAAAAACGTAAAAGAAAGCAAACTCTATATAACGGGTTGCCTCCCGCCAAGCGCTTCTTTTTGAGGAGTCATTAGCTAGACTCCTTCCCATCTACGTTTTGTCATCTTCGAGCATCGGGAACGCACGCCTAACTTTTTGTGATTTGTACTTGGTCTTGTAAGCGTGGATCTTTTTCTTGTAAGCCCTTTTTAATGCATCCCTTTTTCTTTTCATTGCCTCATCTTCAGCTGCTTGGGCTTCCCTTCTTCTCTTTTTCTTCTTTACCCCCTTCTTTTTCACCATCTCTTGAACCTCCTTCTCTTTAAATTTAATAACTTCACATTTCATAATGGTCCGTGCTCTAGGTTTAGTGGTGAATAGGTGATCAGCTTCCTCCCTCCTTTCCTTTATCTCTTCGTTCGTTCCAGTGCTTAACCCATCTTCAAGATGAACCGTATGAAGACATGCTACATCGGCGTATTGGACTCTCCTTTCCTTTCCTCTTTCTGCTGTTTGTTCTTCTAAAGAATCCTGTATATTATTGAAATCCAAGGTATGTGAAGAACTAGTAACAATCAGATCTAAGTCGGCCAAGTGTTTGCCCAAATCGACTGGACTCGTCGAGTCCATTAAAGTGACTCGGCGAGTCGGTACGAATTCCATAAAATCTTGGGTTTTTTCTGAGTGGGCTCCTTCCAGTAGCTTTTCTAATTCATCCAAGTCCTTGTTAACATCTCCTTCTTCTTCAGAGTGTATCACAAACTTGCTTGGGTCTTCTTTCATCAAACGTGCAAGCTCTTGTTCTAATATCTCATCATCCAATTGGATCATTGAGACTTCATCAATCTTTTCCTCTTCTTGCTTGATTTCTGGAATAGCTTTAAACGTCACAGCCTCATCACCCTCTCTCAATGTCAATGTAGACTCACTTATATCAATTAAAGCACACGCGGTGTTCAAGAAAGATCTCCCCAAAATAATTGGAATTTCGGGGTCTTCTTCCATATCAACAACCACGAAGTCTACTGGGAAAATAAACTTGTCAAATTTTATAAGGAGATCTTCACAAACGCCTTTTGGTTGGATTGTCGTCTTGTCCGCCAAATGGATCTTCATATTCACCGGTTTTGGTTCTGGTAGATTCAACTTCTTATAGAATGACAAAGGCATCATATTGATGCTTGCCCCTGAGTCAGCTAATGCTCGTGTGAAGACTTTATTACCAAATTGGCACGGAAGCACAATATTTCCTGGATCACCCTTCTTTTTAGGCAGTTCACTCATCAAGACTTCTGCAACTTCAGCCAAATCCTTCCCAGCAGCAAAAAGGCCCTTAAGCAAGTTGAAGTATTTAGGCGTTTGAAGTATTGTTTCCACAAATGGCACATTAACTTGTAAAGTGTTAACATGATTCATGAAGGTTCTGTATGCTTCAACTTTTTCTGCAGGCATGGCTTTGGTTGGGTATGGCAGTGGAGGCTTATAAGGTTTCGAAGAACTGATGGGTTTCTCAATTTCGCATGGACTCGTCGAGTCCATAGGAGTGACTCGGTGAGTCGGGTCGGGTTTGGCTGGCTCCGATTCTTCTACCTTTTCTTCCTTCTTCTTGGAGATCCTTAGTGCTTCTGTAAATTTTTCTTCACTGCTGGAGGTTATTACGCTCACGTTCTCCATTCTTGGATTGGGCTCGGTGTTGCTCGGAAGTTGACCCGGTCTTCTTTCATTCACTTGATGTGCAAGCTGTCCCAGCTGTTTCTCAATGTTGAGAATGGAAGCTTCCTGATTCCTCAACATGTTTCTGGTTTCTTGCATTGCTACATCGTGATCATTATGTCTTTTCTCGGACGCGGTTATGAACCTTGTGAGTATATCTTCTAAATTTTCCTTCTTTTCTGTCACCGGCTCTTCCTTTTGATAGAATCCCCTCTCCCTCTGTTTGTATTTCTCCTCCTTAGCCTTTTTATATTCTTCGTATGGGAGCCATTCCTTCTTCGGTTTCCTCCAGTCTTCATCGTATCTATCGCCACTGGAATAGAATACTTGAGCCTTTTTATTTCCATTCTCGTCTCGATCACAATCCTTGGTAAGATGGGGGCCGCCACAATTTTCGCATCCTACCCTAATAGCATGGATCGTTTGATCCATTTTCGTCATTCTTCGGTCTAGGCTATCGAGTTTAGCTATTACCGCCGCCATGCCATCGTTCACCGAGTTTACTGCTCCACGACTCACTTTATTACTCGGATTGTGGTATTCTCTAGAATGCTTAGAGAATTCTTCAATTAATTCCTTTATTTCCGGAGGTGGCTTTCGGGTGAGCGGGCCTTGTGAATCGAGTAGTTGCCTTGTGGTGACATTAACTCCATCATAAAAGATGGAGACCTCTTGTTGGCTATTAAGATCATGGTGTGGGCAATTTCTAAGTAGGCTCTTGTACCTTTCCCAAGCTTCATAAAGAGATTCTCCGGGTTGTTGCTTGAAGTTGGAAATGGCTTTCTTTAGCTTGGCTATCTTGGAGGGCGGGCAGAAATGGTCTATGAATTCTTCTTTCATCTTGGCCCATGTGGTGACCGATCCAGGAGGAAGTGACTTCAACCACTCTTTTGCAGCTCCTTTAAATGTGACAGGAAGCATGCGAAGAAGCTGGATCTCGCAAGGCACATTGGGTACATTGAAGTAATCTGCCACATCATTCACTTCGTCCAAGTGCTTGTAAGCGTCTTCATGATCCTTCCCGTAGAAAGGGATCTCTTTGAGTTGGGCGAGAATATGGCCTTTTAGTTCAAAAGTGGCGGTTGCAGGAATTGCGGGTTGCACAAGTCCCGGCCCGGTGTCATCACGCATCCTTTTCTTCCACTCCCCCATGGGGACTTCATCGATGTTAGCCATAGTGATAGCTAACTCTTCTTCGGAATCGGTTTCGTGCTCGGAAATATGCTCTTCTTCTTCCTCGGTCTCGTACTCGATATCTTTGTGAATTGGTTCTTCAATTGTTAACGAGGCACTGGATGCTCCTAATTTGCTGCTTTTTTTCTTGCTGAAAATGGATTTCAAGTTCTTGAGTGGTGAGTTCTTTGAAGTTGCGGTTTCTCCTACGGCTTTTCCCTTGCTTCTCTTTAGTGCGGATTCCGGGTCTTCCAAAGGTGGTACTAGAGGTGTGTCCGATCCTCGGGTCATGAAACAGCTGAAAAAAAACGAAACAAAAGAAACAAAATGCGTAAAAGGAAAAAACGGAATAAAAAAATAAAGACTAAAACAGCGATGGACTCGCCGAGTCGACACGAGTGCACTCGGCGAGTGCAAGGCAAAAACAGAAAAGAAAAATTTCTAGTAAAAAAAGAATTGTAAACCTACTTTTAATTATCAAATAACACACAAAAGGCAGTGAACCTATCAATTGTGGTATAGCTAAATAAGCAGGGTATCGAACACTGGGAACGGCAAATTAAACTAAAAACTAATTTAATCTAAGTTAATTAAAAAGCAGAGGTTGTTCTCTAGTTTTACAAGACTAGAAACTTACTAATTATTACTAATTTAAAGCTAGAAAATAACAATTTAACTAGATTCAATAATTGGAAAGGAACTTCTGTTTAGTTCAACTTGGTTAACTCTATGGTTGATTTTTAAGGTAATAGTGCAATGGATTAATTCTTTCGTTGGTTACCGATTCAAGTGATTAGGTTCATGTTTACTACCCTAATCCTTAGCAAATAAACTAACTCAAATAGTGGCCAATTGTCTAATTTAATTATATTTACTAGATTAATTATTCGGGTTAAGTTAGACTTGCAATAGTTAACTAATTTAGTCTTTTTAATTAACCTCTTGTTTGATAGTCATCTTACAAGCTTGCACATGAATTTACTCAATTTTCTTATTAATTCTAGTTTCATATTCATTAATCCTAGACATATAACTATGTGGTCACAATATATCATATGAGGACAATAATCAATAGATGTTCATGCTAATCAATTATCTTCCTATTAACAGAAAATTAATTATTATTCACACACAAGGTTCTTTAGCAAGCTAAAATAACAAAAATTCACCAACTTAGAATTAATCCTACCAATCAATCAAACCATATTGTCAACTTTGTATCCCCAAACAGAAGTCTAAAGGTTTTAGCTCATAATTAAAGTAAATAACAGCAAACAATCAAAGTCAAATTGCTTAGTCATGATGAATAAACAAAAGAATAAATGGAATGATGAAATTTTGCCTTAATTACTCTCCGGAATTGAATTCTAGCTTCCTTCGTCGTCTTCTAGAATTTTTCAGGCTTCTCAATGGTAGCAAGATACTTCTGAATCGTCCCAGAACTCTTCCTCATCGATCTGTGGAATTATCTTTAAATAAGCGATCCGACTCGTCGAGTCAAGTGGTGACTCGTCGAGTCCCTCTCACATTCCCCGTATTGCGATAACTATCTGGGATCCCGAGTCATTATCCTTCTGATTCCTCGACCGGACTCGTCGAGTAGCTATCTGACTCGACGAGTAGAAGCTTTTTTTTAGTGTTTTTCCTTCTTCATTCCACTCTCGAGCTCCTAACTGCTTCTCTTGCTTCCTTTTGCTTCCGAGCTTCATCTTTGGACTGAAAAACATAATTTAACACTTTTAAGTACCTTTTGTCCATAATATGCGATAATTTAGCTAATATATGAATAAAAACTTTACTAAATACACACTAAATATGCACATATCAAAATACCCCACACTTGTCTTTTGCTTGCCCTCAAGCAAAACTGAATTTTAACACATTAGAATTATGTATAACAACTCCAATCTAACCCAGCCATTATGCCAAGACCGCAACGCATGCATTTGTGTCTGAAATTTTTCCTAAAGAACCCCCCATATTCCAAATACTCACAATCCTCATAAACATTCGCCCACTCACCCCGAACTATGCTCATTTTATGCAACCCTCCGAATCCATCCGCAGAAAACCTCTTTACCCTCAAGGTATTTTTAATTGAGCAACCCAAGCATACATATTCTAGAAAATTACAATTTTCGATACCACTATGAATTCTTTGAATTCTTCACTTTCTTGATAATTTGATCTTTGATATCTTTGAATTCACCAACTTGTATTGACTTTTGGCATCTTCAACTTTTTTTTTTTTGGATTTCTTGGAATTTTGATCTTTAGATCTTCAATTTGATTGCTCCAAAATTCTTACAACTTTTCTTGTAATTCTCTCTCTCTTTTTTTTTACATGTATACCTCACTTTTTTTTACTCAAAACCCTACATGCTTAAGCATGGGCGCTCAATCTCAACCTTTATTGGCTAATGATAAAAATTTTCCTGGATACATTTCAGGTTCAGGCTGCTAAACATATTGCATCCTTCAAACTAAGCGAGGTCGTGTTTTTGTCGCATGATTTCACTAGAATAAGGAAGCCACAAATGCACTAGAACGTATATAGGCTCAACTAAACATTTGAGTTTTCATGCAATTATTAACACAATCCTAACATGGAATCCTAATTTTTGCACCAAAGTTTTCTAATTAAGTCCTAAATAATACTTTTTGTATGCAAAAATTTTTAAAATTGACTATTATGTAACCAACCCCCTACCCCACACTTATGTGATGCAATGCCCTCATTGCATATGATGCATAAAAACATAAAAAGAAACTAAAGAGGGAATTGGAACAAACTCCCCTGGGATAGCAGTGGATAGGTTGATCACTCTCATTTAAGCTCCAACTTCAATCAACTTTAGACATGGAAACATCTCATCCATGCCTTGGGTGTCTCGTCTCGTGTGGGTCGCTCCAAATACGCGGAAATCAGTGTAAGATCTTCAAGAGTGGAAATGGAAGAATAAGTGAGCAAGTGGGACAAGTAGCAGCATCAAATCAGCAGTCCGTCGGTATAAAAATTGAACGACTCGTCGAGTCTTATGGTGGACTCGTCGAGTACCAGCGCGCCTTCTCAGAATATGTAGAAATACAAGGCGACTCGTCGAGTCAGCTTAGTGCACTCGTCGAGTAGGCCACTCAACAAAAAAATTTGGTATTTTGCAACTGTTTTAGCCTCTAAAAACTTCTCTAACTCTTCCCCATGTTTAGACTCAATTGCTCATACCCCCTAAGGACCGGACTCGACACTTTGACGTTAAAGTTCCGCTTCCTTGACTCGCTTTCACTCGTGATAACATCCATGCTATAACTCTAAACCATCCTAAGCATGCAATCCTAATCCAATCCTGAAAAATAACTAAAGCATACAATCATTAAACACAATAAAATCTCAAACAAGTCATACACACCAAATAAGAATAAAAACAAAACAAAAATAAAAATTGTTTAATTAAAACACAAAAATCAATCTTCGTCCTCCTCATCATCATTGGCGGCTCCACTTCCTCCGGCTCCACTTCGTCTCGCACCAATCACCTCATCCCAAGATGGAATAAATGGGTAATTTCCACCATCAATATGTGGGATATTGAAGTGGTCAAAAAGTCGTATATGGGATTGGTTGCTAAAGTTCAGCCCCCTCGCCATTTGATCCTGCATCCGCCTCATCTCCACATTGTACCAATCCATTGGTACGTCTTCATTCTCGACCGGAATCACTGGCGGCTCGTCCTCCACATCCCGCTCTCTTCTTGATCTTACCCTCCTTCCCGGTGCTTCGGGACCAACAACGGGGTCATCATTTGGGATGGCATAATGGCCACCACCATAGTCTTCAATAATCCGTGCTCTTCGGAAAAGAATGGGGTTGAACGGAGGTGTCGGGATCAATGTCATGAAGTTCCATGCACCGCGGTTCATCAACCCGAATGAGTTAGCCAATCGGGTTACAAACATCCCACCATTAATACGGGAGGTTTTGCGATCCTTGACCGCACCCTCCGAAAGGTATGAAGCTATACACCAAGGGATGTTGCAAAAGACGTCGGGTGTAATTATACTCCATAAATAGAAGACGTCAAGGTTGGACACCTTGTCGTCATCTTTTCTTTGATTGATGGTGGAGGAAATAAGGCGGTGAATGAGGCGGTGAGTTGGGGATCGAATGCTCCCTTCCTGTGCAGACTTTGGGATGTAAACTTTATTTCCAATGGTATTCCACCAGCCCGTGCTTGTAACTCCATCGGGGAACACCATATGAGTGTGTGCCAAAAAGGCCCGAAAGATGTTTGTTGAAACCAAGGGTTGATCGTAGATCCCTAGTCGGCAGGCAAGATCCACCACCGAGCATTGACGATACTTGCCCCCAAGGCAAAAACTAAAGCTTGCCGGGTGATACACATCCACTCCCCCGGTAAAAGATACCGTGGAGAAAAACTCCAAACAAAGCTCTAAATAGACCGGCTCTTGTATACGGAAGACCCGGCTCCACCCGTCGCAGATCATTGTTTCGCCTTCATGTTGGAACTCCTTTAAAAGGTAAGGAGCTAATTCCTCCTCATATCGAACACTTTGCAGCCACTCCCAATCAATCCTGTTTGGCACATAAACCTCCTTCTTCTTAATATCAGATAGCTTCTTCTTCCATTTCCTAATTGTTGAAGCGGACTCAATTTGCGAGAAGTTTAGCCATGGAAACTCCCCTTGGTTGCCACTTGAAGTTTGTCCCCTTCTGAACATGATTTTTGCAAAATAAATACACAAAACCCAGAAAACACAGAATATAATTAAAAAAAATGTCTGCTGTCTGTAACTCGACTGGACTTGTCGAGTCCAGGCCCGACTCGGCGAGTCGCGTAACCTGCACGAGTCGGTCGACGGGTCACTACAAATTGGACCATAAAACCTGTAAATTCTTTCAAGGGTTTTGTCTCAACACTTAGTATTGATGTATTAAGGCCAAAATAGACATTCAAAACAACTTAATTCATGAAAAATCAAAAGCCTATAAATTTAATACTTCTCAAAAACGGGTTTTTCATGCAATTACTACCATGGATGGCCTTATAATCATGCTCTTAACAGAAAATAGGAAGAAATTTGTTACCTTTTTGGATTGGGCTTGAGAAATTTGAAAGAACTTGAAGAAGAATGATGAATGCTTGAGAGAGAATGAAAATAGCGGCACCCGACGAGTGTGGTTTGTGAAAACTGATTCTTAGGGTTAAAACCCTACTTACCCAATGTAAAAGTAATTTCGAAATCTATTTTTTTTTTTCTGTAAATAATACCAACTCGTCGAGTCGTGGTCAGACTCGGCGAGTCCGGTCGCGAAGTCAATTCTTTTCTGAAATCCATGTGGACTTGTCGAGTCGTGGTCAGACTCGGCGAGTCGCTTAAAAAAATGCATAATTTTCAAAATTTTGTTATGTATTGTAAATCATTTCACCCCACACTTAGCTTATGCACACTCTCAAGCAGACATGCCCGATGATTTGGAAAAACGAAGGGAAAATAAATAAATAAAAAGAAAACTAAAAACGTAAAAGAAAGCAAACTCTATATAACGGGTTGCCTCCCGCCAAGCGCTTCTTTTTGAGGAGTCATTAGCTAGACTCCTTCCCATCTACGTTTTGTCATCTTCGAGCATCGGGAACGCACGCCTAACTTTTTGTGATTTGTACTTGGTCTTGTAAGCGTGGATCTTTTTCTTGTAAGCCCTTTTTAATGCATCCCTTTTTCTTTTCATTGCCTCATCTTTAGCTGCTTGGGCTTCCCTTCTTCTCTTTTTCTTCTTTACCCCCTTCTTTTTCACCATCTCTTGAACCTCCTTCTCTTTAAATTTAATAACTTCACATTTCATAATGGTCCGTGCTCTAGGTTTAGTGGTGAATAGGTGATCAGCTTCCTCCCTCCTTTCCTTTATCTCTTCGTTCGTTCCAGTGCTTAACCCATCTTCAAGATGAACCGTATGAAGACATGCTACATCGGCGTATTGGACTCTCCTTTCCTTTCCTCTTTCTGCTGTTTGTTCTTCTAAAGAATCCTGTATATTATTGAAATCCAAGGTATGTGAAGAACTAGTAACAATCAGATCTAAGTCGGCCAAGTGTTTGCCCAAATCGACTGGACTCGTCGAGTCCATTAAAGTGACTCGGCGAGTCGGTACGAATTCCATAAAATCTTGGGTTTTTTCTGAGTGGGCTCCTTCCAGTAGCTTTTCTAATTCATCCAAGTCCTTGTTAACATCTCCTTCTTCTTCAGAGTGTATCACAAACTTGCTTGGGTCTTCTTTCATCAAACGTGCAAGCTCTTGTTCTAATATCTCATCATCCAATTGGATCATTGAGACTTCATCAATCTTTTCCTCTTCTTGCTTGATTTCTGGAATAGCTTTAAACGTCACAGCCTCATCACCCTCTCTCAATGTCAATGTAGACTCACTTATATCAATTAAAGCACACGCGGTGTTCAAGAAAGATCTCCCCAAAATAATTGGAATTTCGGGGTCTTCTTCCATATCAACAACCACGAAGTCTACTGGGAAAATAAACTTGTCAAATTTTATAAGGAGATCTTCACAAACGCCTTTTGGTTGGATTGTCGTCTTGTCCGCCAAATGGATCTTCATATTCACCGGTTTTGGTTCTGGTAGATTCAACTTCTTATAGAATGACAAAGGCATCATATTGATGCTTGCCCCTGAGTCAGCTAATGCTCGTGTGAAGACTTTATTACCAAATTGGCACGGAAGCACAATATTTCCTGGATCACCCTTCTTTTTAGGCAGTTCACTCATCAAGACTTCTGCAACTTCAGCCAAATCCTTCCCAGCAGCAAAAAGGCCCTTAAGCAAGTTGAAGTATTTAGGCGTTTGAAGTATTGTTTCCACAAATGGCACATTAACTTGTAAAGTGTTAACATGATTCATGAAGGTTCTGTATGCTTCAACTTTTTCTGCAGGCATGGCTTTGGTTGGGTATGGCAGTGGAGGCTTATAAGGTTTCGAAGAACTGATGGGTTTCTCAATTTCGCATGGACTCGTCGAGTCCATAGGAGTGACTCGGTGAGTCGGGTCGGGTTTGGCTGGCTCCGATTCTTCTACCTTTTCTTCCTTCTTCTTGGAGATCCTTAGTGCTTCTGTAAATTTTTCTTCACTGCTGGAGGTTATTACGCTCACGTTCTCCATTCTTGGATTGGGCTCGGTGTTGCTCGGAAGTTGACCCGGTCTTCTTTCATTCACTTGATGTGCAAGCTGTCCCAGCTGTTTCTCAATGTTGAGAATGGAAGCTTCCTGATTCCTCAACATGTTTCTGGTTTCTTGCATTGCTACATCGTGATCATTATGTCTTTTCTCGGACGCGGTTATGAACCTTGTGAGTATATCTTCTAAATTTTCCTTCTTTTCTGTCACCGGCTCTTCCTTTTGATAGAATCCCCTCTCCCTCTGTTTGTATTTCTCCTCCTTAGCCTTTTTATATTCTTCGTATGGGAGCCATTCCTTCTTCGGTTTCCTCCAGTCTTCATCGTATCTATCGCCACTGGAATAGAATACTTGAGCCTTTTTATTTCCATTCTCGTCTCGATCACAATCCTTGGTAAGATGGGGGCCGCCACAATTTTCGCATCCTACCCTAATAGCATGGATCGTTTGATCCATTTTCGTCATTCTTCGGTCTAGGCTATCGAGTTTAGCTATTACCGCCGCCATGCCATCGTTCACCGAGTTTACTGCTCCACGACTCACTTTATTACTCGGATTGTGGTATTCTCTAGAATGCTTAGAGAATTCTTCAATTAATTCCTTTATTTCCGGAGGTGGCTTTCGGGTGAGCGGGCCTTGTGAATCGAGTAGTTGCCTTGTGGTGACATTAACTCCATCATAAAAGATGGAGACCTCTTGTTGGCTATTAAGATCATGGTGTGGGCAATTTCTAAGTAGGCTCTTGTACCTTTCCCAAGCTTCATAAAGAGATTCTCCGGGTTGTTGCTTGAAGTTGGAAATGGCTTTCTTTAGCTTGGCTATCTTGGAGGGCGGGCAGAAATGGTCTATGAATTCTTCTTTCATCTTGGCCCATGTGGTGACCGATCCAGGAGGAAGTGACTTCAACCACTCTTTTGCAGCTCCTTTAAATGTGACAGGAAGCATGCGAAGAAGCTGGATCTCGCAAGGCACATTGGGTACATTGAAGTAATCTGCCACATCATTCACTTCGTCCAAGTGCTTGTAAGCGTCTTCATGATCCTTCCCGTAGAAAGGGATCTCTTTGAGTTGGGCGAGAATATGGCCTTTTAGTTCAAAAGTGGCGGTTGCAGGAATTGCGGGTTGCACAAGTCCCGGCCCGGTGTCATCACGCATCCTTTTCTTCCACTCCCCCATGGGGACTTCATCGATGTTAGCCATAGTGATAGCTAACTCTTCTTCGGAATCGGTTTCGTGCTCGGAAATATGCTCTTCTTCTTCCTCGGTCTCGTACTCGATATCTTCGTGAATTGGTTCTTCAATTGTTAACGAGGCACTGGATGCTCCTAATTTGCTGCTTTTTTTCTTGCTGAAAATGGATTTCAAGTTCTTGAGTGGTGAGTTCTTTGAAGTTGCGGTTTCTCCTACGGCTTTTCCCTTGCTTCTCTTTAGTGCGGATTCCGGGTCTTCCAAAGGTGGTACTAGAGGTGTGTCCGATCCTCGGGTCATGAAACAGCTGAAAAAAACGAAACAAAAGAAACAAAATGCGTAAAAGGAAAAAACGGAATAAAAAAATAAAGACTAAAACAGCGATGGACTCGCCGAGTCGACACGAGTGCACTCGGCGAGTGCAAGGCAAAAACAGAAAAGAAAAATTTCTAGTAAAAAAAGAATTGTAAACCTACTTTTAATTATCAAATAACACACAAAAGGCAGTGAACCTATCAATTGTGGTATAGCTAAATAAGCAGGGTATCGAACACTGGGAACGGCAAATTAAACTAAAAACTAATTTAATCTAAGTTAATTAAAAAGCAGAGGTTGTTCTCTAGTTTTACAAGACTAGAAACTTACTAATTATTACTAATTTAAAGCTAGAAAATAACAATTTAACTAGATTCAATAATTGGAAAGGAACTTCTGTTTAGTTCAACTTGGTTAACTCTATGGTTGATTTTTAAGGTAATAGTGCAATGGATTAATTCTTTCGTTGGTTACCGATTCAAGTGATTAGGTTCATGTTTACTACCCTAATCCTTAGCAAATAAACTAACTCAAACAGTGGCCAATTGTCTAATTTAATTATATTTACTAGATTAATTATTCGGGTTAAGTTAGACTTGCAATAGTTAACTAATTTAGTCTTTTTAATTAACCTCTTGTTTGATAGTCATCTTACAAGCTTGCACATGAATTTACTCAATTTTCTTATTAATTCTAGTTTCATATTCATTAATCCTAGACATATAACTATGTGGTCACAATATATCATATGAGGACAATAATCAATAGATGTTCATGCTAATCAATTATCTTCCTATTAACAGAAAATTAATTATTATTCACACACAAGGTTCTTTAGCAAGCTAAAATAACAAAAATTCACCAACTTAGAATTAATCCTACCAATCAATCAAACCATATTGTCAACTTTGTATCCCCAAACAGAAGTCTAAAGGTTTTAGCTCATAATTAAAGTAAATAACAGCAAACAATCAAAGTCAAATTGCTTAGTCATGATGAATAAACAAAAGAATAAATGGAATGATGAAATTTTGCCTTAATTACTCTCCGGAATTGAATTCTAGCTTCCTTCGTCGTCTTCTAGGGTTTTTCAGGCTTCTCAATCGTAGCAAGATACTTCTAAATCGTCCCAGAACTCTTCCTCATCGATATGTGGAATTATCTTTAAATAAGCGATCCGACTCGTCGAGTCAAGTGGTGACTCATCGAGTCCCTCTCACATTCCCCGTATTGCGATAACTATCTGGGATCCCGAGTCATTATCCTTCTGATTCCTTGACCGGACTCGTCGAGTAGCTATCTGACTCGACGATTAGAAGCTTTTTTTTAGTGTTTTTCCTTCTTCATTCCACTCTCGAGCTCCTAACTGCTTCTCTTGCTTCCTTTTGCTTCCGAGCTTCATCTTTGGACTGAAAAACATAATTTAACACTTTTAAGTACCTTTTGTCCATAATATGCGATAATTTAGCTAATATATGAATAAAAACTTTACTAAATACACACTAAATATGCACATATCAGTGGGCTAGGCCCAAGTTATGTTTATGTTATGTGTTAATGTTATATGCATTGTTCATATGTTTATATGTATACCTAATCTCGGTCCGATGTCGGGCGGGGCCCGATGCCGGACTTGTCCGATGTCGGGCGGGGCCCAATGCCGGATTTTTCCGATACCGGGTGGGGCCCGATGTAGCGGGAAAGGCCCAATGTATGTTATCATATGATTATGTGTATGGTATGTGGTTGTTAGGGGAGACACACTAAGCTTCGTGCTTACATTTTTCAGTTTAGGTTTCAGGTACTTTCGGTAGCAAGCGTGGAAGAGCTCGGATGATTGCAGTGCACACACCAATAGTTCAGCCTTAGATGTTTTTACTCTGATATATTTGATAGATGTTATGATATTCTTGAGATACACGATTTATGAGTTTTATATGTTGAATGATAATTATGGTTTTATTAAGGATTTAAAATGAAAATTTTAGACTGTATTTTTGGGATGTTTCAAGTTGGTATCAGAGCTTTGGTTTGAGGGATTCGGGAACACTATTGGGTGTGTCTGAACTCAAACTAAGGACTTGATATGAATATTTTCAAAAGAAAATCAGTTTTACAAAAAGAACTTTGAGAAAAAGAAAAGGATTTTGAATAGAGAAAAGAACTTTGAAAAGAGAAAATGGTGTTGTGCATGCAATCAGCCGAGCTCAAGTAAGTATTCCCAAATTACCTATACAAGTTTATGTTATGATATGATTATGAGAACTACATGCTATATTAGGGATAAGAATCTAGGAATTATGCCTTGTATGCCTGTTATATGTGTATGAGAACTGCACGCTAGACTAGAGCTAAGGATCTAGGAATGATGCCTCGTATGCCTGTTATATGTGTATGAGGACTGCATGCTAGTTAAGGCTAAGGATCTAGGAAGGATGGCTTATGTGTCTGCTATATTAGCTTATTGAACTATATGTTAGTACTGATTAGTCAGTGATATGATGGCCTGATTAGAGTATGCTTGTAGGGTAGGACCTCTCATTCGAAGAATTATCTAGTCTTAGTGATATGTAATTGTATTCGCGAGCTAGTTAGGGAGAGACAGTAGAGACTTCTTATGCAGCTGATGGCGGATAGTGGGTTGGTGATTACCCTAAGGCAAGCCTAAGACGAGATTAGTAGAGAGTAGTAATAGTAGAAGAGACTTGGTGGATGGAAGGTAGTATAGGCCCGTACTACTGAAAGTAGAAGATCCGTACTCGAATCAAGGAAGGTTGAGACGAACCTAGAGAACTTGTAGTGTGGGATATCCCTTGAGTTATGATGAGTATTCTGATGACTGTTTTGGTATATTTCTGAGTATAGTGACACTAAGTGGTAGACCAGATGGTAGTTCTGGTGCCGGCGAGGGATCAGGCGCGGACTCGGGAGCCGGGCAGCTTGATGATCAGATGAGGGAGTTCATTTCATCTGCGAGTACGCATAGTATCACTTACCAGACTCCTGTGATCTTCGGCATTTCAGAGATTTGTGATGAGGGGCAAAGTGCATTCTGCACTGAGATAGCGGCCATGATGGGGGCGCGTATGTTCATCCTTCGAGAGTTCAGAGCTTGTGAAGCTCCAAATTATAATGGGGCTAGGGACCCCATTGCTAGTAGCAGATGGTTGGCAAATGTCGCCAACGCTTTTCGTACCAGTCGTTGCCCGAGAGGAACAAGATCTTGCTTACTTCCTGTCTCCTGAAGGACAGAGCACGTGCTTGATGGGAAGAGGTTTGTAGTGAGTTGAGTGATGAAGCGGTAGATGCTATGTCATGGGATGACTTTTCGACTAGATTCTAGGCAAAGTTGCCCCGACAAGTGAGGCGCGATAATTGGCGCAAGAGTTGTTAGATCTCCGCCAGACTACTGAGACTGTGGCTGAGAGCACTGCCAAGCCTCGAGAGAGAGCTTATTTGGTACCGCAATATGTAGCGGATGGGGAAATAAAGAAGGTAAGGTATCATGACATACTGCAGACTGATAGTAGCGAGAACGTGAGTATCTCGGGGTGCGAGACCCTGAATGATATGACTTCTAAGAGCCCGAGAACGGGATATTGACTTGGAGCACATTGGGAAAAGGGAACCAAATTAGTTGGATATATTGAAGGGTCTTGGGAAGAGACCCAAGATTTCAGATTAGCTTTTGAGAGGCCAGCAGGGACAGATTTAGTGCAACACTTGCGGGAAATTTGACGATAGAGTCTTTCATTCCAAGGGTTTGAGTAAGTGTAACTATAGGTTTATCCTCTGTCTGTGTTTGAATTATATTTCCAAAAGATGTCATATGCCAATTGCATACCGAGATTTATTAGTGGGCGGCGAAAGGTTATTTCCTTAATTGCGGGTTGGGAGTGTACAGTGTCGTCTTAGTTTATGGTCGAGATCGGATCGGGGGTGTTCTGTGGAAGGTCTGCATTCAGGGTTCCGCAGGATGGTTATCCAGCATCGACAGGATTTGATTGTCTTATTAACCATTATTGATTGGATAGTAATGGAGCACTAGTTGGTAAGAGCTGGTTGTCATTGGATCGATCATTGGAAAGTGAGAAGGGTGGGGAATTTTCCAATTTTCATGTATTGTTAAGACTTAGTCGAATCTAAGTGGGGGAGAATCATCTAGGGATTCATAAGCAGAAGCAGTTTTGAAACTGGGATAATTTTTGCATCCTTGTCAGAAAGGAAGACAGCCCAAGCGACAATATGGATTGAGGTTAGTGTGAGTTGGAAGTCTGAAAAACTTGTGAATAATGAGATCGCGTTCTCGGAATGTTTGATAGTAGGCTTTAAGGAATCAGGTTGGGGATTCCAGTCAGGACATGAGTTCCATTTGGAATGTTAGGTAGTGTGTATGCTCGACGTTGGATGTGTTTAGATTAGTAATCAGGGATGAAGATAGTGTGGAAAGAATTGTAAGACTGCAGGATAGCCGTAGCATTCACCAGCAGCGAGATAGCGTGGAAAGTGTTGTAAGACTGCGGGATAATCGTAGCATTAACTAGCATTCAGATAGTGTGGGAAGTGTTGTAAGTCTGCGGGTGTAGCCATAGCATTTACAAGGTTATCAGATAGTGCTAGAAGTGTTGAAAGTCTGCGGGTGTAGCCGTAGCGTTCACAAGGTTAGCAGATAATGCTATAAGTGTTTTAAGTCTACGGGTGTAGCCGTAGCATTCACAAGGTTAGCAGATAGTGCTAGAGTATTGTAAGTCTACGGGTGTAGTCGTAGCATTCACTAGGTTAGTAGATAGCATGGGAGTGTGTTGGATCACGGAGGGAACAGTAGTACCCATCAGTTCGGGTGCAATAGTGAGGGCATGGCAAATCCACATATTGGTTTACGGATTTCCCCAGATGAATTAGACCTGTTTGATCCAGTGATAAGACCATAGGAACGTCACCACAATTATGAGATATGGGAAGCAATGGACGGCTTAAGGTTGTTTGTGATATAAGGCTACCATTGGTCATGTAGCAATAACTTTTAGCCTTGGATTTGGTGATGTCAGGATTCGATGCATGGACCCGATCAGTTGGATCAGGAGGTCGTTAGAGCTACAGTGGCAAGATAACTAGTGGCAACTATTGATAGACAAGGATTTCATTCGGAAGTCGTGTGGGGCGACTGTATGAGAGCCTTTGGCTCAGCAACCAGACCAAAACCCGGTGTTCCAGATGACTGGTGAACGACTTGATACCAGGGAGGTCTCGGTAGATTTTGGAAAGCAACCATGTGGCAACATGCTGTTTTGAGCAGTTTCAGTGTTTTGGGCAGTATTGTTTTAGGATTTCATGTATGGTTAGAGTAACAGATAGCTTGGGTTATGCTAAGTCACTCACAGCGGGATTATCTGAGCCCTGACCAAGTATAAGTGATCTACAGGGATAATTGGGTATGTGATTCATTTTTCTAGTGGGAACCTCAGGTTATCAGAACTTAAGTAGCCAGTAGGAGATAAGTGCAATGGGTTCGATAATAATTAAGTATGGACAGTCTGTCAGGGAGTCAGACCATCTCAAAACTGTAGATTTCAGATGAGTAGATGTGATCATGTTGCAAGAAATTCGTTCATTTTTGGGTTTTAGAACCCTTCGAGGGATGACTTAGATTACCTTGAGAAGGCTCAGGTATGCTCGGGGCTGTGACCACGTCGCTCAAGTTGTTTGGCGTGACAAGAATGGTAAGGAATGATTTCGAGGACGAAATCTAATTTAAGTTGGGGGAGAGTTGTAACATCCCGTGTATTAAATAAATAAATAAATAAAGTTTATAAACGAATAGTGGCCCTAAATGCGGAATAATTTAGCAAGGCGTTGTTGTTGGGGGTTAAAATGTAACTCCCGGATTAGTTTGTAAAGAATTTTGAAGGTTGAGGGTGGTTTGGTAAATTTTGGATTTAAATTGAAATAAAATCTTGAAAAAGAGGGGTTGAATGGTAAATATTGGATCAAAGTTGAAAAGATTTTATGGAGGCAGGGGACAAAGTGTAAGTTTTGGATTTAAATTGAAAACAAATATTATGGGGATGGACTAATATTGGATAAATGAATTAAAGTTTGAATAGACATGGGATTAAACCCAGTACCATCCTTCCCTTTTGTGGATCACCCAAAACACTAACCCTAAGGGTGAATCAGTCGCCACCACCTTAGAAGTGCTCTTCAGCCGCCGCCGTGTGTAACCTCCCCGACCGCCACCGATTTGCTGTTGTGAACCACCAATGCAGCTGTCTCCGTCCCATGCTGCACCGAGCCGCCGAGCATTGCGGATGTCCTTCCCTTCCAGCGAAGTAAAGTGATCACCATTCCTCAGTTGCCTTCTTCTTCTACCTTCTATCGTCATCTACAGACGTGCCATGTCCTTCATCGGCGCTACTCTGACCACCCTTCGCCATCTCCTACCCAACAGACGCTGATGTCGCCGCCTTCCTCCTCCATGTCCGATGTATTTCTGCATGGTGGATGTTCTATATGTGGGTGTGTCTGTGCTTCAATACTTTTGGCGAGTGTTAGCTGGCCGGAGAATGAGAAAACCACCATGGCTGCCAACCATGGTGGTTGTCGCCCCCTGTCACCGCTTTCTGCCGCCACCAGCCACCGTGAAGGGTGGTTGTGTGTGTGATTTATTGTGTTTAATTGTGGGTTTGGTGGGATTATGTGGAATGATTCATGTTTGGCCGGATTAATCAAGGGAAAAACCCACCGCCACCACCGTGAGGTGGTGGTTGCCGCCGTGTGCCGCAGTCGACCACCACTGCGAGGTGGCAGTGGGTGGTGCTTGACTTAATGAAACCCTAATTGACCTAAAAGCCTAATCGTTTGACTAGTTGACATGTGCTTGGGTTAGAAACCCTAATTTTGGAAGATGTTAGTTTTAGATTGTCGGGACCCGCATTCGGACCAGTGGACTGGAGTTACAATTTATGTCCAACTACATTGTATGAATGACCTAATGGAGTGATGGAATTAATGGATTAAGTCCTTAATGGGTTAAGTAAGAATACTTAACCCTAATCGTCATTTCATGTGACAAACCCTAATTTTGGTTGGGCCTTGAGTTAGGCCTCTTTGTTGGGTTTAGGGATTGGGCTCTTGATGGGCCATCCAAGAACAAATATATGGACTAGAATATTTGGTTTGGGCTTTAGGATAAGGCCCATTCAACATGTTTAGGCCCAACTGAGAAAATTGGGCCATAGATGGTCCATAACTGGGCCTTGATGATTATGAGATATTGGACCATTAGATTGCCATGTGTTGGACCAAGAATAAATGCTTGGGCCTTAGTGTAAGACCATGTGAGGAGTTTGGGCCCAATTTGGAAAATTGGGCCACAGTTGGGCCTTGGTTAATTATTTGACTTATGGGCCTTTAGAGTATGAGTTTGGGCCTTAATCTTGGACCAAGCTAGGTTAGGGGTAAAATGGTCTTTTTACCCCAAGTGGGGATTTTAGAGTTATGCATAGGAAGCCCAAATGGTTAATTGGGTTTTGTTTTGATGTTGGCAGTTTAGGGATCTATTAGCCAGCAGCCAGAGATTTATTCGCAAGATTCCAGCAGCCAGCTTAAGAGGTGAGTTTTTCTCTTGTAGGAACGGGTCTAAGGCACCAATGTCAGCCCGTTTATGTATGTTAGTATATGTCGTACTTAGGTCCGATGTCGGGGTTAGCGCGATGTAGATTATATGTTTCCGGACTTTGGTCTGACGTCGGGGCAAGCCCGCGGAATGTTTGTATGCTTGATGTCTTCGTGATTTCTTGCATGTGTTTGTTTATATGTTTTGGGCTTCGGTCCAATTTCATGGCAAGCCCGAGGAATTTTTAGCTTATATGTTATGTTTTATGTGTTCTGGACTTCGTTCAACTGTCGGGGCTAGCCCGAGGAATGTTTGTATGTTATGATATGTGTTTATGTTATGTGTTTGTTGATATGATATATGTATACCGAACTTCGGTCCGATGCCGGGCCGGGCCTGATGCCGGACTTTGGTCCGATGTCGGGTGGGGCCCGATGTAGTGAGCTAGGCCTAAGTTATGTTTATGTTATGTGTTTATGTTATATGCATTGTTGATATGTTTATATGTAAACCGGATCTCAGTCCGATGTCGGGCGGGGCCCGATGTAGCGGTCAAGGCCCAATGTATGTTATTATATGATTATGTCTATGGTATGTGGTAGTTTGGGAAGACTCACTAAGTTTCGTGCTTACAGTTTTCAATTTTGGTTTCATGTACTTTCAGTAGCAAGGGGAAGAGCTCGGGATGATTGCAGTGCACACACCATTAGTTCAGCCTGGGATGTTTTTACTCTGATATATTTGACAGATGTTATGATATTCTTGAGATACACGATTTATGAATTTTATATGTTGAATGATAATTATGGTTTTATTAAGGATTTAAAATGAAATTTTTAGACTGTGTTTTTGGAATCTTTCACCCAACTCCTGAAGCTTGTTCCAATTAGTTGTGGGAGACACTGCAAAATCTCTATTATGGAGCCATCCCAATCGATGATTATACCGGTTAAGCACTTCCTGGGATATGTTGGTTGGGAAGGTATAGAATGGGTGTAAGTTGGCAACTCCACCTTAAGCTTCATTAACATCCTTTCTAGGACCCATATGCCTGCAAGAAAATAACAGCAAAACAAAACACAAAGCATAACAACCATTAAACATTAACCAAAATATGTAAATTCTCGGAAGTCCAGTATTCACGTCGTGAGAAGCAGCCTCATGTCGTGAGTTTAGCGCGAAGGTAGTTAGTCCTATCCTCAAAATCGAACCAAATTCCAAGCAAACTAAGTGTAAATATCTCATAGGGTTTTGTCAAGTAGCAATTTTAAGCACATATTAGGGACATGCAAGATGAATTTTTGTAACTTCCCAAAAATCATGACCAAAAATTTCGTTTTAATTTAATAATAAAACCACAACTATCAACCATTTATTCAAAACATATCACATCATAGTATCATGTCTAAAACATTATTTTATTTTATCAGAGTAAAACATCCTAGGCTAAACAAACAATGGTGTGTGCCATGCGATCACCCCGAGCTCCTCCATCCGCTACCGGAAGTACCTGAAACCAAAATTGAAAATTGTAAGTACGAAGCTTAGTGAGTTCTCCAATCTACCACATACCACATACATAACAACATACTGCCCGGCATCAGGCCCCGCCTAGCATCGACCCCGCTTGGTATACATATATGTTTCTCTTAGGCCCTGCCTGTCTCTGGGCCTCGCCCGCTAAACACATACAAACATATAACATAACACATAACAAGTGGCTATCACACTCTACTATACTCCTGATCTAAGGCCTCGCCTCACATGGGCCCCGCCCCTGTCCTGCTACTGGTGAGTCATGGAACGTCATCCACACTCCTGCTGATAGTGAGATATGAGCCCCCGCCCACACTCACTCATTTCCTAATTTGGGCCTTGCCCCTGCTCTGCTACTAATGAGATATGGAACCTCGTCCACACTCTGCTAATGGTGAGATACGAGACCTCACCCACACTCACCTCCCTACCGGGCACATACAGGTATCACACAGACAACAAGTATAATCTATCATGCAAACATACCTCGGGCTCCCGCCCGACATCAGACCTTGGTCTGGAATATCATACACATACACCTGCCTCGGGCACCTGTCCGACATCGGACCTTGGTCCAGAATATCACACTAGCATACAGTGCCTAGGGCTAACCCCCGGGTCTTCCTACTCATAAACTACAGGGGTTGGCATTGTGGCCTTAGACCCATTCACCCAGTGAGGAGACTCACCTTGCACTGCTAAAGAATAGTTGAACACTTCTGATTGCTAATCAGCAACTCCTGAACTGCTGACCCTTCAGCTTCCTGAACTAGCAATACCGAAAATAACATTTAGACGACAATAATCCAAAAGTCAACCCAGGTCAAGCTTGATCAAAGTCAACGGTCAAAGTCAACCTCCAGTTGACTTGACTCGCCGAGTTGGTCTACCAACTCGTCGAGTCCATACCCTCCAACCCAATACAACCGCCGACTCCACTCATCAAGTCTAGCAAGAACTCAATGGGTTCTACTTCAGTCATACAATCGGGACCATCTTCAACTGACTCGCTGAGTTCATCCTTGAACTCATCGAGTTCATCTCCCTCACATGAATGTGTCTAGTCTATGACTCGCCGAGTTGTATGAACAACTCGCCGAGTCCATCTTCATAAACTAAGGAGATTTCCTTGGACTCGTTGAGTTCCTCCTAGAACTCATCGATTACAATGATCTTCATGTCCACTATGGACCCAGGCTGGCTGAGTCCCTAACCAACTCAACTCATACCCTTTACAGAGGGGTTTTTGGGGCAAGAAACCGGCCTGACTCGCCGATTCCCATAAGTGACTCGTCGAGTCCCTCAGTGTCCAATTCTATGCAGGCGATTTCAGTCAAGCACAAGGCATCCAGGACCCAGATCTAACCTCCTAGGGTCATAATAACACGGAAAGCTACTATCTTTGCATCCATGCATGGACCTTTTTGCTAAAAAGGCCATAACAACCTCTTAAACCTCGCATGGGGAGCTCTAATGGCATAAAGCTTCCACCTTTATGCCTTAACCACTCTAAATGCTCTCAGATCTGAAAGGATCTATGCTTGGGACGTCCAAATCCAACAAGTAGTCATTCTTGGTCCAAAAACTTCATAAAAAGGGCTATAAAGAGATCAAACAAACTAGAAGTCAAGATGAAGACTTGATTACCAATAAGTGCAGCAAATGGGGTGTATCTTCTGGATCTACTTCTTCCTTCTTGAACCTCCAACCTTCTTCTTGTTCTTCCAAGCTTCAAGAATGCTCAAAATCTCACAAAATGGCTCACAAACTCAAGGGAGGCTCTAGGGTTTCGTGGGTAAGGGTTTGGGCAATGGAGTCTACAAATGAGGCTGATAGAAGGAGAATGAGATGCTTAAATAGAGCACCAAGTCCCGAAATTAGGGTTTCCTAACCCAGACCAAACTCACCGAGTCAGTCCCCTAACTCGCCAAGTCGGCCACTTAATCCACGACACGAGACTCACTCCTACTCGTCGAGTTCCTCCCTGGACTCGACGAGTAGACTTCTTGACTTAGGTATTTTCTTTTCCTTTCTTGGTTTTCTGAATTTGGGGTGTTACAATTTCGAACATAAACATGGGTAATTGCAAATTTTGAACCTATTAGCATAAACCCTAACCCCAAAATCTAGTAAATTAGACAAAGGATCAATAACATGGATGTTTACCTTAAAAGAGTAGTACATAAAAGATAATGTTGTTGTAGGGAGACAAAACCGAAATCGAGTATGGGGGACCAAGGGTGTGAGTCCACTTCATGAGAAATGAAAAGTGGTAGTCAAATGTGTTTCTGGTTTCTTTAATCTGTGGTCCCGATTTTGAATAGGTCACATCGTGAGCTTTATGCCTCACGCCATGAGAAATGGCTGGGCTAAAAACTACGGGTTAATTGGATTCACCACGAGGTGGGCTTTTGGGCCATGAGGTGGTGTCGAGTTTTTTCAAAAAAAAGTCCATTTTACTAATTAAATTTTAATTTGTAAGGTCCCCACACATGATTTTCATCATTTTCTAAAATTATTAAGATGATTAGATAATTAGTTATCCTAAAAACCAATGCAAAAACTAGACTAAATGCAAAAACGAAAAGAAATTGCAAACCAGACTCGGGTTGCCTCCCGAGAAACGCTTCTTTTTCTTGGAAGCATGAGTTGGAATCTGTGCCGCCTCACGTTGAATCTTTCGGAGTGTCCTTCACCAGTTGTATCTTCTGCTCTTTCCACCTTCTTTTGTATGCTTTGACTTGTCGAATATATGCCTTTTCAGAGTTTTCTTTTTTAACTTTCACCTCATTTTCTTCAAGCTTTCGTTTAATCCCTTTATCCTTCACAGGTTTTTCTTTTTCTTCAATCTTTCGCTCCACAGGTACCATGTTCTCATGCACAGTTAAACTCTTTCAGTTAGAAGTAACCTTTTCATCATCACTGGATACCATTTCATCACTTTCCTCACTCACCCAATAAGTCAAATTTTTATAAGCATGTACTTCAAAAATAAGTGGAACGGATGCTCTCGGTTTTGTATGCTTGATTTGTTGAATCTCCTCTTCCATAAGCTTTTCCAATACCTCAAGTTCATTATCTTCATCTATGTTGAAGACTTCACCTTGAAATTCATTGCCTGGAAAACCATCTTCCATTCCAAAAGTAGCTTCATCATCTCCAACTCTCAAAGTAAGCTTGGACTCTTGAATATCAACCAAGGCTCGAGCAATATTTAATAATGGGCGACCAAGTATAATTAGGACATTTTTGTCTTCTTCATGTCCATAAAGACAAAGTCAATTGGAAAAACGAATTTCCCAATTTTTACTAAGATGTCTTCCACAATGCCTCTAGGATGTGTCACTGAACAGTTGGCCATGTGAATTGTCATTCTTGTAGCCTTCAAATCCGAAATATTTATATTTTGATAAAATGAGAAAGGCATTAGATTTATGCTAGCTTTAGAATCAGCTAAAGCATAAGTCTTCAAATTGTTTCCAAATTCACATGGAAGAGTGAGGCGTCCAGGATCTCCCATCTTCTTTGGTAACTCCCCCATTATAACCTTTGAACTCTACTGACTAAGAATTACCTTGGAATTCTTCTCTAACTACTGGCGAGTATCTATTAAATCTTATAAGAACTTGGCATACTCAGGAACCTTAGCCAACGATTCAATGAAAAGGGTATTGATTGGAATACCCTTCATTTGATTCATAAATTTCAAGTGCTCCTTCTCAAGTGGATGGGTATTTGCCCGGGACAAAAATGACAAAGGAGGACGATAAGCTTACACATTGGCTGAATTTTTCTGTTCTGACCCTTTGAAGGCTCACGTCTTGAGCTTAATGTTTCAGTAGAACTTTTTTCTTCGAGTTTCGACTTCTTCGGCCTTGGTCTAGACTATTGTGGCTCCACTTCTAAAGCTTCTAAGAAATCAGAAATAACATCTTCTTCAGTTTCTATCACCATGACATGTGATTGAGTCTTCTTGTCGGGAAATTGTGGAGATAGCCTTTCATTCACGAAAGTTGTTAGTTAACCAAGTTGGGCTTCGAGATTTTGGATCGATGCTTGATGATTTCTTAATAATGCTTACTGGTCAATCATCATAGTCTGTTGATCTTTCATCATGGCGTGTTGATCCTTCATCATCATACTTTGATCTTTTATAGCTGCATCTGTCTCATCATGCCTTTTTTCTGAAGCCTCCATAAAACGAGCTAGCATGGTCTCTAATTCAACTTTCCTTTCAGCTGGTGGTTGTTCCTTTTGGTAGAAGCCTCAGCCAGTCTGCCTATATTTTCCTTCTTTTTGCTTCTTATATTCTTCATATGGCAACTACTCATTCTTTGGTTTTCTCCAGTCCTCATTATATTTATCTCCACTCGAGTAGCAAACTTGAGCCTTTTTGTTCCCATTATCATCTAAGTAGCAGTCAAGTGTGGACCATTGCATCTTTCACATCCAACTCTAATAGAAAGAATTGACTGGTCCATCTTTGTAATTCTCATGTCCATAATATTAAGCATGGCTAGTACAGTAGCCATGTCTTCTGATGTTCCACTACCAATTCCCCATGTCCCATCATGTCTTGGATTATGGACTCATAATAATGCTTGGAGAATTCTTCAATTAACTCCTTGATTTCAACCGGATTTTTCTTAGTAAGCGATCCATGGGAATCAAGGAGTTGCTTCATCATGACATTCACCCCGTCATAGAAAATAGAAACTTCTTGTTGTATGTTAAGGTCGTTTTGAGGGTAGTTTCTTCGTCACCCTTCATATCGCTCCCATGCCTCATAAAGCGACTCACCCGGTTGTTGCTCAAAGTTGGCTATCGCCTTCTTGAGTTTAGATATCTTTGATGGTGGGCAGAATTGTTCTAGGAATTTCTCACGCATTTGTGCCCAAGTAGTAATTGCACCGGGTAGAAGTGCCTTCAACCAATCCTTTGCACCTCTCTTAAAAGTGATAGGAAGCATCCTTAACAAGACTTTCTCTCTAGGAACATTCCGGACATTGAAATAGTCTGCAATGTCTTTGACCTTATCTAAATGCTTATAAGCATCCTCATGATCCTTCCCAGAAAATGGTACATCCTTAAGAGCAGTAAGAATGTGTCCTTTCAACTCAAATATTGCAGCAACGGAAATTCCAGGTTGTACTAAACCAGGACAAGCATCGTCTCTTATTCACAGCTTGTATGCTCCCATGGAGATATCTTCAATGTTTGTCATTTCGTTTTCTGACCCGTCTTCAGGTTTGCTTTTCTCTAATTCGAATTTAGGTTCGGACTCGTATTCGGATTCTTGGGGACTAGGTATTTGATGATGGTCTTCAATTTTGCTTTTGTCCTTCGAAGATGTACTTGACACTCCCAAGTTCTTCCCTTCTTCTTTCCAAATACTGATTTAAGATCTTTGAAAGGTGACTTCTTTGGTGTTTGGTTTACTCCATCCTTGTTCGTCTTTTTCTAAAGGGATAACTCAGGATCTTCAAGCGGTAGCACCAATGGTGTGTTGGATCCTCGGGTCATGAACTGCAATAAAAACAAAAATAAAAACGTAAATCTAAAAAAAAAACTAACTAAAAATTGCCTACTGACTGGCCACCACGACGTGGTAAAGATCACCACCTCGTGTTGTCGCAGAAAATCTAAACAGAAAAGAAAAACAAAGAATGATTGGGCTCACGTCGTGAGTTTAGTACTGGAAAAAAAAAACTAACCTGAAAATTAACTTTTTACATGTTTTACCCTACAAAAAGGATCGATTAACCTAAAGCAAATAAATCAACAATCAAATCAGCCGTTCCCCGGCAACGGGGCCAAAAACTTGATGTGTCTGAAACAGCTACACCTAATTTTACCTCCTAATCTACTAGTTATTCGACCCAGGGCAGTGTACCCCTTCGCAAATAGTATAGCACACAAGTCGGGTATTGAACTCAGGGAACAATTTTAATTAATTAATCTACTCACTATTAAATTAACCTAAAATTCTAGCAAAGTAAATTGGTTTATATATATATATATATATATATATATATATATATATATATATATATATATCTAATTTTGCAAGTTTAGATAAACTTCAATTATTAACAACTAATTTAATCAATTATGAATTCAAATCACTCATGTTAGTTCGAATCCACTTTCCCTCATTATTTAGCTATTAATTAAGGATAATTCTCGTTGGTTACCAATTAATATTTTATTAGCAATTCAAGTCCAAATTTACTAATGTTGAATTAATTCGTGTAGATCTATGCATAGTCACACATAATTTAACACATAATCAATTGCTAAATGAATTGGAGCTATGTAAGATTGATTAGGTAAACACAATATTATAATCACAATATATGTTCTCTAGCACAACCAAAACTAATACTTTGATTACTTCACTAAGATTGGTTTGATCCTAGCTCTAGCAATTCAATGGTCACTAAATTACTAGGTGTGACATCCCCAAAATCTCGGCCAGAAAAGACTGTTTTCATTTATGCTTTTTAAACCTTTTCAGAGTAAATTCTTTTGATTTTAAAAGAGATGCGGAATTTGTTCCCAAAAACAAAACATGATAAAATAGATATTTATCAAAACATTTCATAAAGAAATATGATTTCATTTCATAATAAAAAGTCGGGATGTCATGTTTCGATACAAATCATAAAGCATAAATGATAGCATTACAAGTCATTCAACAAATATATACATATACAGACTTGTAAACAAAACAACTTGATGATTCGTCTATCTTAAGCTCTTGCGCCACTTCCTGTAATACAAATAAACTGAGTGGGTCATGCTTGCGAGCCTGGTGAGCATGTAGGGTTTTCAACCCACAATAATTATATTTAATTTCAACAATCCATAATAAACCCGATTACCCATTCCCGTTATCCTCATTTTACGTCCCTAAAATAACATCTATTATAAGGAACCTAATTCAGGATTTTCATCGGGACGGACATTACTGCAGGGGGGCTTCCTCAACAATAAGTATCCTAAAGGCAACCATGTGGGGGATAGAGTACACCGGTGAACACGTCGTTCACAACACCTACATGTAATGAGTCTGCTAGTGTTCCACAGGACAGTCTAGAATAGTCCATGGTCGTCATCCATACTCTGCTGACTGACTAGAATAACACCAATAACAACGAGGCCTCTCATCTATTTATTACACACAAATTATCTACCCATGTTCTACCCAACATATTAGTAGATAAAAATATAGATTTTTATACATAGTTTAAAAACATGTATAGCATGCTTTAATCAATACCTATTCCACATAACAGATGAGGCATACACACATAACACGTATTTCATAGAGAATAAATCAGATCTATGAGATAGAAGAGAGTGAATATACATTCACACATATAACAACAAAATATATACACGTAGCACATATTTTATATAAAATACTTCATAATATTGCGTTGGAATAAAAATAACTACACACTCACTTGATCAGAAGATGACCGGGCAGCACTACGGCTTGCAGAAGTAGTGTTCCTCCGTAGATTTGGAAGATCCTCACAAAAACCGGGCTCCTCGTGGGCAGGGCTTCGGCTCAGAAATCTCACTTCTCGGGATCCTCGGGACTTCGGAACTTGCTTCGGGGCTCAGGAATAATATCGGGGCTTCGGGATATGATTGGAACGCAAAACGATGCAAAACTTAGAGAGAAAGTAAGAAAAATCGCAAGGAAATGGCTAATCTCGAGTTCTATTTATAGGCTGCTGGGTCTGGGATTACGCTGGGCGTAATTAGGTTACGCTGGGCGTACTTCAACGTCACTGTGTGCGTCAATTGGTGGCACTCAAGTATTGGTCAGACAAGTTGCACCCCTCTGAGTACGCTGGGCGTAATTTGACTCGTCGAACTTCTAAATTGCATAACTTTTGCATACGGGCTCCGTTTTCGACGTTCTTTATATCCACGCGTAGGTCAGACCATACTCTACAACTTTCATTTAGACTCCGTCGGCTAATTTTGACTTTTATTTTTATTATTTATTTTTAGAAGGTCGGGACAGAAAAACTTCGTTATAAATTCATAACTTCTTCGTCCAACGTCCGTTATCGCCTTAACTTAACATCGTTTTGCTACTAACAGCAAGATCTTCGATTCTCGTTTAGATTGTTTCGGCTAAAAACCGTTCGATCTCAAATCGAGTATTCGGGCTGCATACTGCTAAGTCGAAACTTCAGAAAATCATAACTTCCTCATACGAAGTCAGATTTGGGCGTTCTATATATATTTGGAAACCTCGTTCCAACTACTACAACATTATCCAATGATATCAAGTTTATTTTACACTTAAATTTTGACGCTCATTTTATTCTTAATTCAATTATATCACATAATTAAGCAAATAAACACATAACTCACATAATTCACAGAATTCACAAATAATACATTTTTATTATTTCAAATTGGGTTACAAAGGTTAACCGAGACTATTACATTGCTAAAAATGGCAAGCCCAGAAACACGGGCGTTACACTAGGTGTCAAGTTCATGCAATCAATATTCACTAACTACATAGAACATGAGTTTAAGCAATCCTAAGTATCAAGTTCTAACATGCTAGGTATAAACACTCAAACACAAGCAAATAACCAACTAAAAGAATCCATAATCAAATTACTAGTTCATGAGTTCCAGCTTCATCTAGCTAACAAGAGCAGCTAGATTTAACTACTCATACTAACAAACAAGCAATTATACTTCATAATCAAGAGCTTAGTAATGTACCAAATCAAAAGGTAAAGTATGTTCTTTTTCTTCCTCCTTGGTGTATTACCAAGTTTCTTGCCTCTAAACTTCTGAAAATCGTCTTCTGGAAACTCTCTCCAATCCAACCAACCTCCTAAAATCATGAGGATCAAAGATATATATTCTTCTGAAATAACCCTACTCACGTCGTGAGTTCGGTAGCAATCCGTATCCAACACGAAGTCTTGCTTCCGGATGCTTATCTTCTAAAATATCCTTCCTCACGTCGTGAGCCTTCACTCCTCATGTTGTGAGGATGTTTTTTAGCTGAATTCTTCATCTTTTAAGCTTTTAACCTCCAACGTTCCAATCTTTGTTGCTTTTAGACCTTATTCTTTCAAGATGTCTTCTTTTGGCTGCAAAATGTAAGTTAATCTTATAAGTACCATTCAAATATTCAAATAACAAAAATATTAATAAAAATGTATTAAAATATTGCGTAAAAATATGTATAAATACGGCAATATCAAATCTCATAACTCAATATATTTGATACATCCCGGATCAGACAAGATGTATCTCGACCTTAAGAAGCTTTATTAGTGGCTCAATTTGAAATTGGGGATTGCCACATATGTCGGTAGATGTTTGAATTGCGCCAAACTCAAAGTAGAGTACCATAAACCATCAGGAATACTACAAAAACCATCGATTCCAGAATGGAAATGAGAACAGATAGCCATAGACCTCATAACGAAGTTGCTAAAAACTTTGAGCGGTTATGACATTATTTGGGTAGTGGTTGACCTTTTGACCAAGTCCACCCACTTCCTTGCCATCAAAGAAATCGACTAGATGGAGAAACTCACAAAGACACACATCAAAGAAATAGTCAGATTACACAGAGTGCCAATATATATTATCTCAAATCGAGATAGCAGATTCACTTCCAGATTTTGGAAGACGTTATAGAGATCTCTAGGAACCAAACTAGACATGAGTATTGCGTATAATCCTCAAACGGATGGACATAGTGAAAGGACGATACAAACTCTAGAGGACATGTTCCGCACTTGTGTGATAGACTTTGGTAATGCATGGGATATCTACTTACCACTAGTCAAGTTTTCATATAACAATAGTTATCACACTAGCATACAAGCTCCTCCCCAAATGTCGTTCGCCATTATGTTGGGCAGAGGTTGGAGATACTCAACTAACTAGAAATCATGTTGGAGATACTTTATGTACTGGCCCCGAAATCATTCAGGAAACCACGGAGAAGATTGTTTAGATCAAGGAAAGATTAAATTTTACACGTAGTCATCAGAAAATTTATGTTGACATGAGACGTAAACCCCTAGATTTCGAAGTAGGAGACCGTGTCCTACTAAAATTCGCACCACGAAAAGGTATCATTCAATTTACAAGATGAGGTTAGCTAAATCCCCGATACATCAGACCTTTTGAAATCCTAGCAAGGGTTGGTCCGCTGGATTACAAACTCAAACTACCTCAAGAACTCAACAATGTTCATAAAACCTTCCTTGTGTGTAACATCAAGAAGTGCCTCTCTAACGAGAACCTTGTAATCCCCCTCAATGAGATCCAGGTCAACACTAAACTTCACTTCGTGGAAGAGCCGATGGAGATCATGGATCGAGAAATCAAACGCCTCAAACAAAACCGCATATCTATAGTTAAGGTTCGATGGAACTCTCGCAAAGGACCGAAGTTTACATGGGAATGTGAAGACTGGATGAAGCAGAAGTACCCGCAATTGTTCAGCGGTGATCCCTCCATTAGTGGAATGAAATTGTAGTAGGAACGAAATAATTTCAGGACGAAATTCCTTTAATGGGTAGGTAATGCAACATCTCGGAATTTAGGTCTAAATGTGTAAACAGTTGGCTCACCGCGAACCTCCTTGTAACTTGACCTACTAAATTTTAATGCATATTTTGGTTAAAATATAGTTTCATTTCAATTACAATAAGATATGAAATGGTATCTTAATTCCTGTTGTGGAAAATTTCAATCGAAACACAACCACAAACTGTAACCCTAACTAATACATCTGAAAAACTGAAATTTCATATTAAGCATTGGTGAGCAAAGCAAACATTTTAGACTTGTAGTACATGTTTCCCTGATCTTGATTATATAAAGAACACCCAAAACAGAGTTTGTATGTAAAAGATGCGCCCATGTTAAGAAATTAAACAGGTATAACACTGATTTTACCCATACGGCATAAATTGCTTTAACCCGTTGACGTACTTGCACACCTCCGATGAGAATTCCGTGATGTTTCCAGAATCAGACTATAGCATAATATTTAATTCCTCACTTGAAATATTTTTAACTAAAATATTTACAAAAATCGAGAAATCAAGCATTTTGAATCATGTAGATGAGAAACTTCGAAAGTGAATTTTCGGAGTTCTATAACTCGAAAAATTAAACCATTCGGTTTTTTTAGAACCGTTGAACTTAAAACTATTATTCCCCAAGTACTCCTTTAATTAATTAAAAAGAACAAGAATAAATAAATGAAATAAAATAAAATTAATATTAAGAATCTCATTAAATAAATCTACTTATTTATTTTAAATAAATGCATATATTTCTAGGTGAAAGATTTGCAATTTCCTAAAATTAATTTGGTAACAATATATGAGATTAGGGTGGAGTTGGCTAGATAGCCAAATAGCAGGGACCATTTGGGCCAAAATCCGAAAGATTCTGTCTTCTTCCTCCTTCCTCAGATGCAGGTCACGACTGACCTCCTTTCCCTCCTTGGCACCTGATGCAAACGAATCTTGGAAAAATTAATTGTCTCAATCTTATTGGGGATAGGAAAGAAGCACGCTTGTGTGGATCTTACTGGGGTCTCTCTTCTCGTCGGTTTGAGGAGCGGGGGTTTCACAGCAGGGCATGCCGCTTTAAAAGTCATTGCATGCAAAGTGGTAAAGCACGAGAATGCATGTATAGAAAATCAATATATGTTTGTACCTTTTGCATTTGATACATTTGGATTTTTCGCACCAGAGGCGGTGGAGCTCCTCAACAGAGTCCAACGGGTCATGCATTCTAATGTTAAATCTCCTAGATACACAGATGTTGTTTTCAAAAGAATTAGTTTTTCCATCCAGAAAGAGCTAGTGGCGCAGCTTGTTGTCCGTTTGCCTTCCATCGATATGTATTGAACTATATTTGATTTTAGTTCATATTTTGGGTTCCGTGGTGATCCCTCAAATGTGACCATTTGACTAAATTGACAAGTCCCTTTCCATCCATGTGGCTAAAAAATCCCGAATCTGAGGTTATAAAGAGAGGATTTTTGATTTGAAGTTTCACCACAGAACCACCACAATTCCACCATTGTTCTCCTTATTTTGTCAAGAAACCACCTACTGTCACCCTCCATCGTCCCTCCATCATTTTCTTACTCCACCGGCAAAGAGAGCCACCATAGCCGGCTGTAGTAGCCCCCCCCCCCCACCTCCTCCTATTGAAACTCTAGTCACCACCGCCGCCACTTGTTGCTGCTGCCACCATGAAGATTTCGACCAGGCAACATCCATGCCGCCACAGTAAGTCCTTCGCCACCACCATCTTTCGTTCCTCAGATTTTCTTTTTCCGTTTGAAAATTTGATCAAAGAATATGAAATTTTTTTAATTTTGTGTTCGTCCCTGAGGGACGAGTTCCCTCTCTTAACCCAAACTCCCATTTAAAATGTTTAAAATCACCACCTTTTGCCAAATGGTTAACGGAATTAGTCCTATTTGCCCAAAATTACATTTATATTAAATAGTTTAGCCCTACCTTAGAAATTCCTAACAGAATGAGTCCCCATCTTCAAACTTGAGTTGATTTAAGCCACTTCAGCCCCTTCCATGGAAATAAATTATGAAATTAGTCCCCTTGTTGAGTTAATTTAGCAAATCCTTCCCTTTAGTTAATTAAATTATAAAACCACTCCCACACTTATTAAATAATACCAAAACTACCTTTGGTTAATTAGGTAACAAAAATAGTCTCGGTGGTTTATTTTGAACACAAGGAGCGTCATGTTGTGATTTCTCACATCACTCTTAGTTCTCGAATTTGCGCGTTTAAGGTGAGTGCTTACGGCCCCTTTTAAACTTTTTTTTGGGGGGGGGGGGGAGAATACATATGAAAAACGTATATCGATCATGAAAAATGCATGTTGAACTCATATTTAGCTTAAATCGATATTCAGTCAAAATAATATATCATGACATACGCATGTCATAGTGGTTTAAAACATGTTATAACTATAAAAGATAACTTATATGATGCATGTCATAAATTATAAATCATAAGAATATTATGATTTTACGAAATAATGCATATCAAAAAATATGTGTTATGAATGTTTATCAACTTTGTATTCTTTTACCTATGCCATGCATAGATTACCATTCATAGATTTGTACATATGTTAAGTAGATAGGTATAAATTATAACACTTATATCTTGGAATTTTTTTCATGCACTTGAGAAACTTATTATCTATTTAAGCGAGTAATATACACTTTTATGAATATATCGAACTTACTCGGATTTTATAGAACAACTATTTTAGTTACTGGATTTTATAGTGAGACACAATTCATTACCTAAGTTTAACCACTTGGTATACCCATTCGGCTATAACCGTTAATCCTTGGAGCGAGATACATCTGTATGGATCTATGTGGGTTGACACCCCACATGCGATTGCTAGCTACAACCTCAACGGATCAATCGAAGTGGGTGATAATTATATTTTGTCATTTATCCCCGACGTCCAATGAAACATCGTAAAGGGTTTTATCTAGTCACATAGCTCAATTATGGGACTCACTATAACATTAACTGAATTATTTATCAAAAAGCATAGATTCGGTTTCTCTTTTTATAAGCATTAACTGGATTATTTATCAAAAAACCACAGATTCGGTTTCTCTTTGCATAAGCATTAGTTGGATCATTTATCTAGAAACCACGGATTCGGTTTCTCTTTATCAAACATTTTAAATATGGATTTACTTATGATTTCTTTCTTTACCAAACATTTTAAGTATGGATTATTTATGATTTATCTCTTTATCAAACATTTTAAGTATGGATTTACTTATAATTTCTCTCTTTATCAAACGCTTTAAGTATGGATTTACTTATGGTTTCTCTTTTTATTAAACATTCTCAATGTAACATCCCAACCTCCAGGTTTGAATTTACAAGCTTATATATGTATTTTCAGGGCAACTCGACGAGTTGGGAGGCTCCAACTCGCCGTGTAGACTTTAATGGTCGCGCAATTTTTCAAGGTCAACTCGACGAGTTGGAAGGCTCCAACTCGATGAGTTGACGGTTGTTTATGAAACCCTACTTTTTAGGTTTTTGCGTCCTATTTAAAGACCTTATGACTCATTTGTGGCCTCCCTCATCGTCCCCTCATTCCATAAGAAACCCTAATCGCGCCTCTTTCCCCATTTTGATTGTTTTTGAGTTTAAAGAGTGTTCTTTGGTGCTTTTTTTGAAGAAGCTTGAAGTTGGTGGTGCAAGGTTGAAGGGAGAAGCTTTAGATCCATGATTCTCAGTGTTCTTGTAGCCATTTGGAGGTATAAAGTCTATACCTTGACTTCTTATTTTAGATCTCCTCCTATGGAAGTTTAGTGGCATTTTTGGCCCATCTTGGGACCATTCCTTGGATTGGTCGTTGCATGAGGTTATAACTTCAGATCTGGGAGCTTTGTGGCCTCCTTGGGCCTAAAGTTCCAAGATTTAACTAGTTCTAGACCTTCTTCATGCACTAAGTCCCCTAATAAAGCTTTAATGGAGTGTTCTAGCCCTTTTGATGCCATGCATGGACGTAAAGTTAGCAACTTTACGTGATATCTCAACCCTAGAGGACCATATCTATAGTTTGGGGCTTTAGATTTGACTGGAAGGAGCTAAAAATGTTAAGACAGGAAAACTCGACCAGTTGCTCTCTCCCGCTTTCTGGATACTAAGTGAACTCAGCGAGTTGGCTAGGGTTTCTCGGTTATCTGAATGCTGAAGAACTCGACGAGTTACTCTGGTAACTCAGCGAGTTGTCTCGAGCTTTTCACGATCTTCTGAGATATAAAGGAAGTCGATGAGTCAGTATATGCACTCGACGAGTTGGGTCAACATGGACTGTTGACCTTGATTGTTGACTGTTGACTTTGACTTCTAAGGGTATTTTGGTAACTTGGGATTTTAATGGAATTAGTCATATGGTGGTTACAGGCAGTTGAGTTCGAAGCTGTGAGTTGGGATTCAATTTTATTGGTTCAGCACTACTTGTGAGGTGAGTTATCCTCACTATGCTAACAGGGTCAAAGGCACCAATGTCGACCCTTTTGGAATGTTATCCTGGTTATCGAATGATGATATGCTTAGTGATATGTTAGATTTGTATCTTGGTATATAGGATGGTGTTATGCTTAGTGATATGTTAGATCTGTATCTTGGTATATAGGATGATGTTATGATTAGTGATCTGATAGATCCGTATGATTGTCTGTACGTACTAGCTAGCGTTTGATATCTATGTGTTGATTGTATGTTTGTGGGTGGGTTGAGGCGGTCCTGCTTTGTGCTCCAGGCCAATAGACCTGGGGTAGCCCGGATAGACTAAAGGCCCATCAGGGCATACCAATTAGGTCAAAGGCCCGAAGAACGGTCCAGACATGCTGAAGGCCCGGTGAGACATGATGAAGGTTCCAAGAGTGGGCCAAATAGATTGTTGGCTGGTGAGGCGGTCCAGTCATGCTGAAGACTCTATATGCATGTTGTTTGTTTATGATATTGTTTTGTTATGTGGCGTTGGTGTCTTGGGGGAACCCACTAAGCTTAGGGCTTATAGTTTTGGATTTTGTTTCAGGTACTTCGGATGATCGCGGGAAGGTGAAGGCTTGATCATGCACCTCCTCTCATTCTATGTTATAATTTATGAGATTTCTCTGATGATAAACTATTTTGAAAATAATTTGCAAACAATGAATGGTTTTTGGAATGTTTGAAAAGTTTAAAATTTTTATGAATTTTATGGAGGTTGCATTCAAACATGATTTTAACTACAAGAGAAATACGTTTCAGACGTATAAATGTATTATTACTACAGTTAGCAGAAAACTTGTAATTCTCACTAACCTTTGCGTTGACTCTCAAACTACATGTATTCTTAATAGATCGTAGAACCAACTTTTAGTAGAAGAGATGTTCATGGATTTCAAGCAACCTAGTTTTCTTTGGTTTTTGTTATATCGACCTATTTGTTAAGGCAATTCACGTGCTTACTTGTTTATTATTATCTATAAGAGCCATATATTCAAACTTGAAAGCGGAATGTAACCAATGTATTGTTATTGTTGTACTTGTGATGTATATTCAATTTGCTTGTGATCCATGAACTAAGTCGCATAACCTGACGTGTTCCGCTACCTCGGTCAGGGGTGTGACAATGAATTGGTCCACATATATCCTCTTGAATTCTTTCTAAGATCGGGGGTGTGAAAATGAATTGGTCCACATATATCATCTTGAATTCTTTCTAAGAAACTAGGACTTTCATACCCAACTTTTTTCAATGATGGACGAGAAATTAATTTTCCTTGAGAGCAAGCAACACAAAACAATTCATTAGCTTGAAAAGTCTTCTTGTTTTTCAAGGAATGACCACTTGAAATTTTAATTATTATGTGCATCATAATTGATCCGGGATGACTCAACCGGTCATGCCAAACTTTGAAGTTGTTACCATACCGTTTATTTTCAATAGCATGAGATTCAATCATTCTAATATTTGTATAATACAACCCGGAGGACAAAACGGGTAATTTTTTCAAAATACTTTTCTTACCCGATATCATTTTTGTAATATTGAGACACACTTTATTACAGTCATTAGTTTTTTCAACATAGTATCTATTAGACCGAATATCCTTAAAACTTAATAAATTTCTTGGTGATTTCGATGAAAATAATGCATCACTAATTGTAATTATTGTCCCTTATGGTGATATTATATTTGCTCTTCCGGAGCCTTCAATCATTTTTGCATTATCCGTTATTGTATTAACATTTGTTTCTCCAATTGATATATTGTGTTGCACTGTATGCAATATATATCTTTCCAATTTCTCTTGTGAATATCCAAATTTCTCTTCAATAAATAAATAAATAACATAAGAGACATTTGACTTAGAAAAATAGAGCAATATTTTATTACTTTGAGAAGATTGTGACGACATCATTTCTCATGAAACGACTATGACATAAAAACATAAGAAATAACATGAAACAAAACTACATCTTATTCTTCCATCACCATCTATAACACCACTTGTCCCTTCAAGGTAGACAAGAAAAATGACAACATCCAAATATGTCATTTCTGGTTGATATTCGCGAAAATCATTTTGAATAAAAATTGTTTCGACATAGTTTTTTTTCTTTAGTTATAGAAACTTGATAATGATCAACAAAATGATTTGGAGAGCAGCATGTACGAGACCAATGACCGATCATTCCACATCGGTGATAAATATTTTCAACTTTCTTTTTGTCTTGACCACTTTTATCATTAGGATGTGGGGTTTTATAATTTTTCAACTTCTGGTGGTTAGTTGCAATCTTGTTATTGTTGTTACGATAATTATGACGACCTCCACAACCTTGGTTAGTCCCCATGACTATTATGATTATATGATGTTGCATTCACTTTAGGGAATGGACTAGAATCGATCGGGTATGATTGATGATTTTTCATTAGCAGTTCATTGTGTTATTCAGCCACAAGAAGATATGATATTAATTCATAATTTTTTTTTCTTTATCATGGTTTTCCATAATGAAAATACTAATCAAAATAAAGACTTGTATGTTAAGGAATTGTTAGTTAAGAAATTTCATAAAATAAGTTGTAAGCATTATACATGTCAACATATAAGAAAATGCATACCTGAAAAATGACAAGAGCGATAGTGAGTTAGAGCTCTATGGTAGAGTCGTGCTGAAAACATGTTATAAAATATGAAACTTGTTAAAGAATAAATTAGGAAATGAGATTGTAAATAACTTTATTTCATCACGTGTGGTAAAAACAACCAACATTTACAATACATATTACTCATTATTTATACTAAACAAAGAAGAAAAAAGGTGAGTTATGTTATGAACGTTTTTTAATGTGGTACATAACTACACTTATAAAACTCATAATCACGTTTGTTATGATGCTTACTAACGATGGAGAGTCATGAGAAAAATGAGGTATCTAGTGGTCATTCACAAATTAACATTTAATAATAATAATAATAATAATAATAATAATAATAATTCAGTAACAGATACTCCGTATTCTCTTCTAGAAGATTGCAAAAATTGCAAATAGAGGTGTTTGTTTGGATGTATCGGTTCCATCTGATCCAATCAAATGAATTGAAATGGATTTCGGTTTTCAAAATATGGATCCAAACAATCCAAACTAAATTCAAATTCGATCGGAACCAAACAAATTACAATTCGGTTGGATCGGTTTTACAATTCGATTTTCAAGAGGCGAAACATTTAAAAATTATATAACTTGAATATTAGACAACTCTAAACAAAAATAAATTGTTTAGTTGTGAATTAAAATTATGAACAATCGATAAGAAAAATATGTTATCATTTAGTATTCTGCTGATAAAAACATTTGAGAAGTACATTAAGGTTTTTTATTGGGTAATACATTCGAATCTATTTAAAAAACAAATAGTGAACAACCATAATTGCAAAGACTAGAATCCACAACTACACATCTTTTAACGATTTCCATCTTAGACGGTAACTAATTTAGAACCGCCCTCTAGGTCTAGCAATCGTGTCGTGTTTAGGTTGACAGATCAAAATATACCAACCCGAACACGACCCATTTAGATATACAGGTCACGGGTTGGCGGGTTTGGAACATAAACTCATATATGACCCGTCAACCCACTTATACAAGTTTACAAGTTGGCGGGTTCATGAGTCAGATTTGGGATCATGAGTCAGATTTGGGTTTGTGTGTTCGTGGGTTGGATCGCAGCAAATCGATTGCCTACTACGTTGTGCGTTCGTCGTTCACGTTCAGGCGTCGATATCGTTCGATAACGATTCAATCATTCATGTCGCTGTTCTTCGTGAGTTCATTTTGTCGTTCATAATAGAGGGGAGAACAAGAGATGGCTTATTCGATTTTGTTTGTGAGATACTAGGATTATTTAGCCCAAATGCTAAATGTCAAATGGTCAATGGTATCGGGTATACTATCCTCGTAATCTAGTATAAAGTAGAAATTGTATAGTGTATAATACTTAATACAGTTAAAAAATATATAATTTTTTTATTAAAATTCTAAATGGGTTGGCGGGTCAACCCGTATATTTTTTGAGAAACTCATATATGACCTGTTTAATAAACAAGTTAACATATTAGCGGGTTGACGAGTTGAAAAACTCAATCCAAACTCGTTTATTTCGTGTCATGTCGCGGATCGTATCCATTGGCGGACCTAGCTAGTAGCCAGGGGTAGCCCGTGCTACCCCTCAGAATCATTTGTGAAGTGTAAATAAAAGGATGTTGCAGAAGTGCTACCCAGGGGCACACTGAAGAAGAAGAGAAGTGGGGAGAAATATTTAAATGAAGATGCAAACTTGATTTCTCCTATTTGGAATCGAAGGTAACCCTAATTTCTCCAATTTCAAATCAAAGCTAGAAGGTAACCCTAATTTCCCGATTTTAAAACTGAAGTTAGAAGGTAACCCTGATTTGATTCAGTGGTTCTAAGTTTTTAGATTTCTCACTTTGACCATTATAACGTTCCAAAGTGCTTAGTGTGGATTAATGTGATTGTGATTATTATGTTATTAATTAAAGGTAATCATATATGTTAGTCTATGAAGACACCAAGTGTTATTCATTAATGAAATTTGTGTAGCATAATCTGTCTCCTTAATTTCTTTATGGTTTTTTCACTTGGTGTTATTTATGATTAAGTGAAGATTGGTACTCTGTATTCATGCTTTCGTTTATAAGGACTTTGGACAAATTAATATTCTATTTTTTGCAACAAGCTACTGCAATGTGAATGAGACAACTTGTGAATGTTAAATCACTTTTGATGCAATTTATTAATGACAATTTTAGGATTTTTGAAGTTTTCAGGACAAAAAGTGAAATTCCTTTTAGAGTTGTAGTGGACTTGAGGAAAATAGATGCACTGTATGATATAATTTTTCTTGTTTATAATCTATACAAACTAATAATAATAATATTGATCTATGTAGTTCAAGGTCCTTGATTGCAGGTTTCTATCTAGCAAACAGTAGGAGATGCTACAATTATAAGAAGGGAAAATGACTTAGGAGGGTAACTACCTCTTATCCGTGTTCACATATTGACAACTTCTTCTTTTTTGTACATAATAAAGCAACTAACTTGTTTTAACTGTTTAAATAACACCAATATTACAGGCTAATACCTCTTTTAACCGGTAACTCAAAGGGAAAATGACTTATGAGGGTAACTACCTCTTATCCGTGTTCACATATTGACAACTTCTTATTTTTTGTACATAAGAAAGCAACTAACTTGTTTTAACTGTGTAACATCGCAAAAATCATGACAAAAAATCTTGTTTTTAATTTAATACTAAAACCATAATTGTCAAACCATTAATTTAATACTCCGGCATCGGGCCTCACCCGACATCAAGCCCCGCCTAGCATCGATCCCCGCTCGATATACAGATCTGTCTCTCTTAGGCCCCGCCTGTCTCCGAGCCCTACCCGCTAAACACATACAATCATATAACATGCTAACACATAAAGAAACATACTCTACTGTATCCCTGTCCTAAGAAACATACTCTGCTAATAATGAGATACGGAACATCGTCCGTACTCAGCTAGTGATGAGATACGGGACCTCGCCCACACTCACCTCTCTACCAGGCACATACAAGTATCACACAGACAACAAGTATAATCTAACATGCAAACATTCCAAGGGCACCCGCTCGACATTAGACCTTGGTCTGGAATAACATACTAGCATACAATGCCTAGGGCTAACCCCCATGTCTTCCTACTCATAGACTACATGGGCTGGCATTGTGGCCATAGACCCATTCACACGGTGAGGAGACTCACCTTGCACTGTTGAAGCCTTGGCTGGAACTAGCTGAGTACGGACGAAGTTCCGCATCTCATTATTAGCAGAGTATGTTTCTTAGGACATGGATACAGTAGAGTATGTTTCTTTTATATGTTAGCATGTTATATGATTGTATGTGTTTAGCAGGCGGGGCCCGGAGACAGGTGGGGCCTAAGAGAGAGAGACTTGTATACCGAGCGGGGCTCGATGCCAGGCGGGGCATGATGTCGGGCGAGGTCTGATGTCGGAGTATTAAATTAATGGTTTGACAATTATGGTTTTAGTATTAAATTAAAAACGAAATTTTTTGTCATGATTTTTGGGATGTTACACATTTAAAACAAGTTAGTTGCTTTCTTATGTACAAAAAATAAGAAGTTGCCAATATGTGAATACGGATAAGAGGTAGTTACCCTCCTAAGTCATTTTTCCTTTGAGTTACCGGTTAAAACAGGTATTAACCGGTAATATTGGTGTAACTTAAACAGTTGAAACAAGTTAGTTGCTTTATTATGTACAAAAAAGAAGAAGTTGCCAATATGTAAACACGGATAAGAGGTAGTTACCCTCCTAAGTCATTTTCTCTTATAAGAACCATTCATAAAAATATGAATACTCAAATAAAAAAGCACATAGATTGTTTAGGAAGTGTGTATTACTAATGGAACTAAAAGTTAATTTGTTGCCAACCCATGGCTTGAGCATTCATTATACAATACTTTGTGAAAAGTTAAGCGTAATATACGCAATATATGTGATCTTTCCACTTAAATAAAAAAGGATTAAAGTTCAACCAACTAAACTTTATCTATGAAGTTAGAGTTGTGTATGGTGTAATTATAGGTTTTTTTTTCGCTATGGACATGTAAACTTTTTGGACTGAACCTCACTCTTTATATTTTATCAGGGGAAGAAATGTGTGCTACCCCTGACAAAAATTTCTAGTTCCGCCCCTGATCGTATCGTGTCGAGAATTACCAGACCTACCTAGTGGCGTACAAACCGGTTTTTTATTCAAACCGGTTCGGTTCTTAGAACCGGTTCAGTTCAAGTCAATATGGTCAACACTGGTTCAAGGCTAAACCGGTTCGGTTTCAAACCAGTTCTTCATTAAAAATATATGAACTTTATAGACCTGTTCGGTTCCTCGAAAACCGGTTTAGGAGAAAATCGATTCATTGGACGTTTTTGTTTTTTCTTTGTTTTGGTGATTTAATTTAAAATGGACAACAAAAAAGGAGTTGCTTGCTTTCGTGTAGGAAATAGAGTTTGACAATAAGAAAAGATAAAAAAAAAAAAAAAAAAAAAAAAAAAAAAAAAAAAAAACGGTATGCATGTATGCATAAAAGTACACGACATGTATCTATCATGATTCATGCATTCGTTTTTGGGTCCTACTATTTGGACCCCAGATTTTCTTCCTGCACCCTGTAATTATGATTTTTTTAGTCAAACTAAAGGTTTTTTAACACCTTGGAAATTTAACTGTTTGACTTTTGAAAATTTAATATTTTTCAGCTTTTTCTGTAAAAAAAAACATTGAACGAATAAGACATGCTAACAATTAATATAGGGAAAAAGAAATGTTTGTATCTTAACAATGTGAATAAGGGCAATATTGGATAAATAATCTAATCATCTTGTTTTATTTTATAACAAACTAGTTGTGAAACCCGTATATTATACGGGTTGATAAAAACAAAATGTTAAATAGAAACGATTAAATGAGAAATTTATTTGAATTTGAAATTTGAAATAAATAAAAATTATGAGAAAAAAAACATGCAAAAAATAAATAAATTAAAATTATTGTTTAGTTATCAGACTTGTATACTAAACAGGTTAATTATAACAAAATGTTAAACACAAAGGTTTAAATTGTAAATTTATTTGAAATTGAAATTGAAATTTAAAATTTAAAATTTAAAATTAATATCATTATGGTAGGTTTAATTTATGGAAACTAATTAATAATATATTACAAATTCAGTTTTGATCTTTACAATTATCTACAAATTTTAAACATTGAAAAATGTATGCTCTTAATAGCCAATTAATTGTCAACTAATCCGACTATAACACATATCTAATATAAAATCAAAACATTTGTAATGTAAACAAACAGCAGCTTTTGTTTTTAAACTTCAGGTAAAATCGAAATGCTTGTAAATATATTATCCATCACCTATGGCAACCTAACACCTCCACTGAACACTGTTGTAACCACCTCCGGTCTACTACCGGTGGTGTTTCTACAACATCTGGTCATAACAGAAAATGAGAGAGAGAGAGAGAGAGAGAAAGAGGGAGAGAGGGAGAGAAATCGATAGGTGGTGGTCTGAATGTCAAAGTTTTTGAAGGAGAAAGAGATGAGGGAGGGACACATACAGGTGAAGGAGACGAGTGGGACGTTTGGGTGTTGTCAGAAATTCATATATGTAGGGTGGATGGACAGGGCCATCTCAAGACGATTTGAGGCCCGGTGCGAAAAAAATGGGGCCCTTAGTGATAGATATATAAACATAATTTTTATTTTTGGTAAAGGAGGGCGATACCTCCGAAAATTTTTATTAATTAAAAAAAAATTAATACAATTGCAGGCTGGGGACTCCCCACCTATGGAAAGGAAAAAGCTTCGGGACAGGCCCAAAAGCCAAACAATCTAATACTATAAATACAAAGCAACAAAATAAAAAAGACTATAACATGATTTGCACCTATTACATAAACATAGCAAAGAAAAACTAAAAAAAATTATATTTACGAGCTTTTTTAGAAGCAAAGTCATTATAAATATTATCAAGGTCAATTTTATCCAACATATCTTTTTCGATACATAACATCGCCAAACCATTCAATCTTTCTTGTGACATAGATGATCTCAAATAACTTTTTAATAATTTTAATTTTGAAAAACTTTTTTCTGCTAATGCTACAGTAACAGTAACAGATATAGTTAATAATATTCAATATCCAATGAAAACATGTGAATAACAATCTTCAGTTTTAAAGAACTCTAGAATTTCAACAGCGGACATAAAAACGTTTGGCAAAGTCATTTGTAACACTTGAAGTTCGGAAAATAAATAATTTGAATCTACATCACACAAGTTATTACGAGAAAATTGTTTTGTGAAATTAGTACAACTTTTTTTAATTTCAATGTCATCCAATGAATTTAATTTTTTTGAATTATATAAAAATCCAAAAATATTTTCAAAAATAGTTAATTGTTCAAATCTACTCTTTAATGAAACAATTTTCATATCAACAACAACCATAAAATATTCAATTCTAAACGATTCTTCGGCTGACTGTAATTCTTGTGCATTATCAATTTCATCAAATTGTCTTTTTCTAGTAACTTGACGTCTTATTCGAAATGTAGGTTCAACATCCATATCAATTGCTACGACTTTAGCATTATCTAAACTACGAGAAAATTCTTCATTTCTATATTTCTCAAAGAATGACATTATACTTACCATATTAATAGCAAATAAAATATCATACCAAATTACCGTACCAAGTAAAAATTCATAATTTTCTATGGCACCAACTAACCTTTCTGCTTCACTTTTTGATTTAGCATCATTGCATGATTTACCTAATTCAGTTAAAGCTTGCCTTATTTGAGGAGCTTGAAACCTAAAAGCTTTGACACTTTTAATTCTACTCTCCCAACATGTATTAGATAAGCATTTTACAGTTAAATTGTGAACATTTTCAAGTAGTATGTTCCATTTAGTAGAGAAAATAGTACAAATATGCGTTGCACAGCTCCAAAAAAAGAAATAGCATTTTCACATGAATGAGCCATATCACTAACTGTAAGATTAAGGCTATGGCAAGCACATGGCATATACAACGCTCTTGGATTAATTTCAAGTAATCGTTTTTGAACCCCTTAGTGTTTCCCTTTCATGTTAGAACCATTATCTTAACCTTGCCCTCTTATGTCATCAATATTAAGACCGATTGATTTAATTGCATATAATAATTCGTTAAATAGTCCTAAACCAAACATATCATCTACCTTCAAAAATTCTAAAAAGTATTCTTCAACTTTTATTTTGTTACTAGATATGTTCACACATCGAATAACTAGACTCATTTGTTTTTGATGACTTACATCGGGGGTACAATCAAGAATCACAGAAAAATATTTTGCTTCTTTATTAATTTTAATTATAGAATTTCTAACATAGTGAGCTAAAATAGAAATTAGTTCATTTTGGATTTTGTGCCCAAAATAATGATAATGGGTTTCATGATTTTCTATGCGTTTAACATGATCTTGCATTACACTGTCAAATTTTGTCATCATTTGAATTACTCCTAAAAATTTACCGTTATTATCTTGATTAAGTTTCTCATTAGATCCTCGAAAAGCTAAATTATATTTGGATAAATATTTCAGGGCATCAATTATTCTTATTAAAGCTTGTCTCCAATGTTCTTTTTCTTTTATATATATTTGTTGTAAGTCCTTATCAATTGTTTCATTCTTACCCAATCTTACTCTTAGCTCATTCCAAGATCGCACACATAAAACATGTTGAGCACTATTTTCATGTTCATCAAGTCTTTCATAAATGTGTTTCCAATTATTAAATCCATTATTTGCCAAAGAAATTTGATTATTATTATTATTAGGTTTAAACAATTTACAGCAAAAACAATAAATTTTATCTACTTGTTTAGAATAAATTAACCATTTTTGATCACTTGTTTCACCGTTACCTAGCTTTTTAGTATAAGTACCATAAGAAAAATGTCTAGATAAACTATCTTTAGGAAACACAAGATTTGATTCTCTAATTGGTCCTTTTTCAACTAAATTTTCCCTTAATTTATTGTAAATATTATCCCAATTACTTGGAGCATAAATATTTAAAGGAGGAACAAATTGATGGCCATTTTCACTACTAACATTATTTTCAATACTAATTTCATTCTTATTAGTGTTATTTTCATCTTCATTAGTGGCATTACTTTCATTGGGACTTTTATTCTCGTTAGTGTTATGTTCATTCTCATTAGTGGCTTTATTATCAATTTCATTCGTATTAGTGTTATTTTCATCCTTATTGGTAATAATATTTTCATTACGAATTTCATTCTCATTATTATTAGACAAAACTTCAAAAATGGTTCCTGTTGTTTCCAAAAATATCAAGTTTAGTCCCTAAGTTCAAAAAACCTCACAGATGGTCTCTGTGGTTTCAAAACTTTTAACAAATGGTCATTTTCGCTAACACCGTTAACATTTGACCGTTAAGTGAAAGGCGTTTCAGTCATTTCACCACTACAGGGATCATTTATGAAGTTTGCCTTATTTTAAAAAAAAAGAAAGAAAAAAATATATTAATTTAATATTAAAGGGCCCACCTCTCTCCCTCTCTCTCAAACATACACACATCCACATATGTCTTTCTCTTTCACCTCGGCAAACATTAAACTCATCTCTATTAGAACCGATAGCTTGCCATCTGCTTCCACATATCCACTGCAATCCCTTCCCGTCAGCAACCCTAAATCAGATTTAGGTAAAAAGCATCACGAACTGATTACAGAACGAGAAGCAAATTTTACTCCTAAACATGTGTAAGCTACCTTATTCCTACTATCAGACGACCACCATTGTTTTCATTACACAACATTGTTAAGTTTCTCATCCTGGAACACAAGCAACCATGAATTGGGTTAGCGAAAATGTGTCATCGTCGTGATTTTGAAGTCGCCGTGAACTGGGCCACCGTGAATGTGCCAGCACCAACAATCTGGGTCTTGTTGGTGCAAAAGAGCCCTAGGATTTTTAGAAAGGAATTACTGGGTAAGAAAGGGTTTGCGGTTTTGATTTTGAAATCAAAGATGAAAGGCTTTAAGATTTTTAGAATGAATCCACTTATGTATTGTATATGCTCGATCCAGCTTTATCCCCCAACAACCCCTCTACAGACATCGATCGCCCGAGTTTCCCTTGGGTTTGGTTTTTAGATGCTCGTGTTCGACTTGTACGATCTCCAAGGAACTGTTCTTTCTGATAACACAAAATGAAACTTGTACGATCTCCAAGGAAGAAGAACTAGAATGTGATGTTGCCTATGATTAATGTCAAAAATAAGAAATCAAACGCCCAGTTGATCCAATCCCACATGCACCTCTTACAGTTGAATCAATATTTTCGATCTCAACATTATCTCGAATAGAGAATTCCTTGTTTGTTCGACTCGAATAGGGAAGAGAAAGAGGGATTAGGGTACGGTGAGATGTAGTGGCAGTTATCGATTTCCACCATCTTCTTCACTAGCCAATTTCGTTAGTGGCCTTCTAGGAGTAACCCGCATCTTCCCATGTTCCTTCCTATGGCTAATGTGTGTGTGTGAGAGAGAGAGAGAGAGAGATAGAATACGGTGTGTGTGTGTGTAAGAGAGAGGGGGGTGGGACCCTTTAATATTAAATAATTATATATTTTTTCTTTTTTTTTAAATAAGGTAAAACCTCATAAATGGTCCCTGTGAAAGTGAAATGACAGAATTGCCCTTCACTTAACGGCCAAAAGCCAACGGTGTTAGCGAAAAGGACCGTTTGTTAAAAGTTTTGAAACCACAGGGACCATCTGTGAGGTTTTTTGAACTTAGGGACTAAACTTAATATTTTCGGAAACCACAAGAACCTTTTTTGAAGTTTTGTCTTATTATTATTTTCATCTTTATTAGTAAGGTTATTTTCATTATCAAATTCATTATCATTAGTGTTAATTTCATTATCATTGTGGCTATTTTCATTATCACTTGTGATATTTTCATGTTCAATTGAAGCATTGGGATTATCTATTTTTTTATAAATTTATCCATGGATCCCTTTTGAGCTTGTTCATCTTCTTCTATTTTTTGTTTCTTTTTCCTTTTTTGACTTACTGATAGATGCTCTCTAGGAAGCATTATTATCTTATAGTTATTATATGTGGATTTTTATTTAAACAAAGCAATGGAAGACAATGATAAGATAAGATTATTAGATAGAGCAATCAAAAAAGAACAGTTGATTCATCAATTTGTAGGCTCACTAGGTTGTTGCCAAGTTGCTATTTGCTTCCAAAAAATTTATATTTCTTTTTCAATTACGCAATTACCTACACTCACTATATGAGACAAAGTTAAATCGTATATATAAAAAAAAACAGAAACAGAAAATTGAAAAGTTCCAGTTGATTAAATGGGGCTGATAACAGAGAAGTCAACAAAATCGATTTTGGGTATCATCTATATCGTGATTCAGAAATCGGTTATGGGGACTTTCACAAATCAACAAAATCTATTTGAAAGATAAAATATAAGAAATCAGATGGAGAATAAAATTGAGAAACACGAAATCTAGAAAATTGATAAATCTATCACTCTAAGAAATCTGAAAATTGATAATAAAAAAAAAGTAAAAATAAATTGTTTATTCTTACCTGATCAGATGTTATTGATTCCTAATTGCTCAATGGATTACTGGACATCTGGATGGAATCGATTTCAGAAATAAGTTGTTCTCGTTTTCCTTCAATATCAGGAGAGGGAGTGCGGGACTGTGGAAGAGACGATAGGCCGAGGGGACGGTTCAAGAATCAAGGTTCAAGGACGATAGCAATTGGCATGGAAAACTGAAGAGTCCCGCTTTAGGCTTGAATGAATCAATGTGTGTACGAGAAGCTACCGAGAAATTAGGGCGCATTTTTTTCTGATTACCTAATCGAACTCTATATCATCATATGGGCCTCAAAATTTCAGAAAACACATACCGGACTATTTCTATTTGTTATAACAAACTTCTAAAATGGGCCTTATACAAATTTTGGGGCCCTGGGCCATTGCCCAGCCTGCCTCCCTATTGGGTCGGGTCTATGGATGCAAAGGGAGGTGTGGCGAAGCTGAGGGGAGACAGATTAGTTGGTGGCGAGATTAAGAAAGAAATGGGCTAGAGGAGAGGCGTGGTGGTCGTCATTTTCATTTTGGTGGTAACCACGATCGGAAAATAGATGTTGTTGCCAGCGGTGGATGTGGTCGCGGCTCCTGGTCGGACGAAGATGGAGGTGGTCGGACGAAGATGGAGGTTGCTTGTGCTCACAGATTTGTGAGGATGAGAGAATTCTTTTGATGACGACTGATAATAGTTTAGGATTTTAGGGTTTACGTTCTCATTTATAGGTGGTTGATTTAGAGTTTTAAAAATATTGGGTTGGGCTTAAAAAGACTGAGTTTTTTAAAAACGAATTTTTCTTAAAAAATAGGTCTTTCTTATAAAATTTATTTAAATAAGCTTTTTTAGTATTAAAATTTTATAAAATATTTATTTGATGTATTTTTCATTTTTATATTTGTGCAATATTCTAATTGTTTATTTGTTGTGTTTTTTTTTAGAGATGTTTAAGTTTTTTGGAATCAACTTGTCGGCTAGAGATAAAGATTTTTCTACAAAAACTTCGACGTTTTCTACCAATCAGGTTTTATAATTATATCAATTATGATGCTTTCAAATACAACATATATACTAAATCACTTGAAATTTGATTGCAGAAGTTCAAGTCTCATGAGGAATTATTGGAGTGGACACAAAACACCGTACGTTCTTTAGGATATGTCATTGTTACTAGAAGATCAAAGGGATATGGGAACGGCTTCGTGCATACAATCATACTTATATGTGATCGTGGCAGAGTGTAACACCGTAAAAATTAAAACAATTTTTTCGCATTTTCAAAACACATTTTCCAAACACATTTATTAATAAAATGTCATTGTATCATATCTTTGTTTCACAAAACATTCCCCAAGATCAAAATACATAAAATCCCATGTGTGTGTACGAATCATGTCGGCGCCTTCCCGCGTTCATCACTGGTACCTGAAACACATAACACATAACACCGTAAGCATAAAGCTTAGTGAGTTCCCCAAAATACCACTCTAACACATATTAGCCACTCGAGGCTATAACTCTGTTTGACCCTCTGGTCAATGTGTCTCAGTGGGACCCTCCAGTCCCAACTCTCTGTGGGCCCTCTGGCCCTAACTCTGTGGACCCAAACGTCCTAACTCTATAGACCCACTGGTCCTAACTCTGTAAACTCTGAATCATGCATATCACATATCACAATAATCATAACACATAAATAGCATGCAAACACATTGAAACCTAACTTTGAAATACATTATCACATACTCTGTTTAACACTTTAAGTAAAGTATAGTGAGAAGACTCACCTCTTGTAACTCGGTAAACGTTGGTCTAGCCTCCGCCAATTCACATGAAATAAATACCCTATTTAATATAACTATCAAAGGCTAGACTATGTCCTCTTATGACACTCTCAGAAGGGTAAAAGACCATTTTACCCCTCTCATAACTCAAAAGGCCCCACTATAGACCATACTCTAAAAGTCAACCAAAAGTCAACTTTACGGGTTACACTGCGCGTACCAGATGTGTACGTTGAGCGTACCTGGCTGCCTCTCAGAATCAGGGAACGCCACCCAGTACGCGGCGCGGACTGGGATTACGCCCGACGTACTCCCCTGCTTCAACCCTTAAGCTTTTGACGTCTTAAACAGTTAAGACCCACGTCCAACTTCTAGATCTGACCACTTCTAAGCCTCTTAATCCATAAAGTTGATGGCTTTAAGCCTTTGCATGGCTGAACAAGTCACCAACTCCCATAATATTCCATTCTCTAACTCTAGAAGGCTTATTACTCAAGCATGACCTCATATCAACAACCAAGATGGAAACTTTATGGATCTAAACCACTAATACCACTGAAAAGGGACAGATCTCGAACCATGGAGCACCTGACACTCATAAAGTCTCCACCTTTGGGGTTTTTAACCCTAGAAATGACACATGCAACAACAACCAAAAGAAGATGAAAGTTTTGAACTTTATACCTCTAAGTGTAGCCCCTTTTCTCTGTAGATCTCATATCCAAACTTACACTTCAAGCTTTAGCCTCCAAAAGCACCTTTCCTTCTTCTTCACTAAGTCACCAATGCACAATTAGCTTCAACAACACTCACACACACTAAGAACGATGGGAGGCTCTCTTTTAGGGTTTCACTCACTGGTATGGAGGCTGAAAAATGAACCTTAGCACCCTTTAAATAGTGCACAAGTCAGAATAGGGTTTTGCACCTGGGCCGGGTACGCCCGACGTAACTCTGGGTACGCCCAGCGTACCTTGGCGACTTTGCGTCCAAAATAAGCGCATGAGTACGCGCAGCATACTCCTGAGTACGCCCATCGTACTCATTTGCCACATATTTCCTCTAAAGGGCTAAACTTGACAACAAGAGAAAAGAAGGAGGATTGAATAGTTGTACCTGAATCTTGGGATGTTACAATTCTCCCCCACTAGAACCAGACTTTGCCCTCGAAGTCTCATACTAAAAACAACTCCGGATGTTGCTCCCGCATTTCTAACTCTGTCTCCCAAGTCAGCTCGGACCCCCTCCGATGTTGCCACTAAACCTGAACCAGGACCTCCTTGTTCCTCAGAACCTTGATCCTTCGATCCACAATCGCGATTGGCCTTTCAGCATAATTTAGGCTAGTATCCACTTGAATATCCTCTAGTGGAACCACTGCCGACTCGTCAGCTACACACTTTCTCAGCTGGGACACATGGAAGGTGTCGTGAATCTGGTTCAACTCCGCAGGTAGCTCCAAACGATATGCTCCCCTGCCCACCCTCGCGATCACTCTAAACGGACCAATATATCGGGGCCCTAGCTTGCCTCTCTTCCTGAACTGGATCACTCCTTTCCAAGGAGATACATTCAAGAGCACAAAATCTCCGACCTGAAACTCAAGCTCGGACCGACGCCTATCTGCATAACTCTTCTGGCGACTCTGAGCAGTCAACAACCTCTGTCTGACCTGTTGTATCTGCTCTGTCGTCTGAAGCACTATCTCTGTGCTACCCATCACACGTTGCCCTACCTCTCCCCAGCAAATGGGAGTCCGACACCTCCTCCCATACAACAGCTCAAAGGGTGGCATACTGATGCTCGAATGATGGCTATTGTTATAGGAAAACTCTACCAAGGGTAAATACGTTTCCCAACTCCCTCCGAAGTCCAATACACATGCCTGAAGAATTTCCTCGAGCGTCAGAATCGTCCGCTCGCTCTGCCCATCAGTCTGTGGGTGGTATGCGGTACCAAAATGCAGCCTCGTACCCAATTCCTCATGAAATTTCTTCCAAAATCTGGAAGTGAAACGCACATCTCGATCTGAGACGATCGAGATCGGTACTCCATGCCGCGATACCACCTCTCTCACGTACAACTCTGCCAACCTCTCAGCGGAAGAGCTCTCACTGAAAGCAAGGAAGTGAGCGCTCTTTGTCAACCTGTCCACAATCACCCAAATTGCATCGACACCCCTAACAGTCCTCAACAATTTGGTGATAAAATCCATGGTAATCTTTTCCCACTTCCACTCGGGAACCTCCAACGGCTGCAACTTACCATGCGGTCTCTGGTGCTCGGCCTTAACCCTACGACAGGTTAAGCACCTCTTAACAAACCACGCGACATCCCTCTTCATACAGGGCCACCAATACTCTCTCTTCAGGTCCAAATACATCTTAGTGGCTCCGGGGTGGATCGAAAACCTCGATCTATGCGCCTCCTCCATCAAGATGGTACGCGTTCCGCCCACAAACGGTACCCAAATCCGACCCTGAAAGGTCATAAGCCCTCGGCTATCGGTGACAAACTCCGATACCTGCCTGATAACTCGCTCTCTCTTACGGTTCTCTGGTCTCACGGCCTCAGCCTGGGCCCCTCGAATGATGTCAAACACTGGAGTCATCACTGTTAATCTCATGCAAATGTCTCGTATCGGGGCGCTCTCTGCCATACGACTCAGGGCATCGGCTACCACATTAGCCTTACCCGGGTGGTACAGGATCTCGCAGTCATAATCCTTTACCACATCCAACCATCTCCTCTGGCGCATATTCAGGTTGGGCTGATCCATCAAGTACTTCAAGCTCTTGTGGTCCGTGTATATGGTACACCGAACCCCATACAAATAGTGACGCCAGATCTTGAGGGCGAACATCACTACCCCCAACTCTAGATCGTGGGTGGGATACCTCGTCTTATGAGGCTTCAGCTGCCTCGATGCGTATGCTATCATATATCCTCTCTGCATCAGCACTGCTCCCAACCCCGATATCGACGCGTCACAATACACCACAAAGTCCTCCATCCCCTCCGGAAGGGATAACACTGGGGCTTCGCACAGCCTCTGGCGAAGTGTCTCGAAGGAGGCCTGCTGCTCTGGGCCCCATGAAAAATAAACACCCTTCTGGGTCAACCTGGTGAGTGGCACGGCGATCTTGGAGAAATCCCTGATAAATCTCCGGTAATAGCCTGCCAACCATAAGAAACTCCTGATCTCGGTGGGGGACCTCGATACCGCCGAACTCATCACTTCCTCAATATTGGCCGGGTCTACCAATATCCCATTCTGGTTAACGAGGTGCCCCAGGAACTGGACCTCTCGTAACCAGAAATCACACTTGGAGAATTTAGCATAAACCCTCTCCGATCTCAAAACCCCGAGGATCTCCCTCAAATTCTCCTCATGCTGCTCTCTGGATCTCGAATACACCAATATATCGTAGATAAACATGATAACCGAGCGATCCAACATCGGCCTGCACACTTTGTTCATGAGATCAATGAACGCTGCCGGTGCATTGGTGAGCCCGAAAGGCATCACCACGAACTCGTAATGCCCGTAACGAGTCCTGAATGTTGTCTTCTGGATATCCTCATCTCGTACTCTCATCTGATGATATCCAGACCTCAAATCAATCTTGGAAAACCAAGACGCTCCCTGCAACTGATCGAACAAATTGTCGATCCTCGGTAAGGGGTAACGATTCTTGACCGTCAGCTTTTTCAACTCCCGGTAGTCAATGCACATCCGGTGTGAACCATCCTTTTTCTAGACAAAAAGGATAGGTGCTCCCCACGGCGAACTACTCGGCCGAATAAACCCCTTCCCCAACAGCTCCTGAAGCTGCGAGGATAGCTCATGCATCTTTGGAGGGGCAAGGCGATAAGGTGCCTTGGCGATAGGCGCAGCCCCCGGAACCAAAGCGATACGGAACTCTACCTGCCTCTCGGGAGGCACACCCGGCAACTCCTCCGAGAAAACATCCGGGAACTCTCGCACTATCGGAACCTCATCAACTGACCTCGGTCTCTCTGAATCAACCCTCGCATCCAACACATACGCCACAAACCCACTACAGCCTTGCTGTACTGTCTGCCTCGCTCTAGCGGCCGAACAAAATGCCAACCCCGAACGTGTACCCTCGCCATACACAGTAAGAACTCCCCCACTAGGGTCTCGTATGGTCACCAGCTGTCGCTCGCAGTCGATAACCGCTCCGAATCTGCTCAACCAGTCCATTCCCACAATGACACAGACATCTCCCATCGTAATAGGAACTAAATCAATCAGGAATTCAACACCGAAAATCTTGAGTACACACCCTCGGATCACCTCTGTGGCATACACCGCCCTCTTGTCAGCTATGGAAACTCTCAGAGGTCGACTCAACGCCTCACGACTAACACTAATGTGCTGACTGAAAGCCAAAGATACAAAAGACCGACTCGCACCCGAGTCAAATAACACCAAGGCAGGTACAAAACTCACAAGAAAAGAACCTACGCATAACATAATATAAGCACAATATCTCAACATCAAAATAAATACACGAAAGAATACATACCAGCCACAACATCGGGCACTGCGCGAACCTCCTCCGCGGTCAACTGGAAGGCTCTCCCTCGCGCCTTCGATGCCTCAGCCTTCACTGGCCGACTGTCCGTAGCTCTCACTGCAGCAGGGGCAGATCCCTAAGATGCTCCCTATGCTGACCCTCGCAACTGTGGACACTCTGCCTTCCGGTGTCCGTTCTGGTTGCAGTAAAAACAAACTGCAAACCCCTTGGGGCAATCCTTGGCCATATGCCCCTCCTTGCCACATTTGTAGCAAGACCTTGCTCTGCACACCCCCTCATGGCTCTTGCCACACTTGCCACAAGTGCGGCCCCTCTGGCTCCCAGGTCTCGAATCGGCGGGCTTGGCCCGCTTGGCTGCCGGCTGTGACTGTGTCGGTCGCCGATCTCTCCTTTAAGACTCAGCCTCCTTCCTAGCCTGAGTCTCCAGCTCTATCTCCCTCTTCCGGTCATTTTCCTGAAGCTCGGCAAATGTCCGGTATGTCGAGTTCGCCACGAACTCTCGTATATCCCTCCTCAAAATGCTTAGATATCGGCTCATACGTGCCTATTCGGAGGACATGTGCTCTGGGCAGAACATCGCCCGCTCATGGAACATCCTCGTAATCACTGTGACAAACTCAGTACCCTGCTTGAGGTTCAGAAACTCCTAGGCCAAACGCTCCCTCTCCACCTGGGGAACGTACTCATCTCGGAACATAGCAGTGAACCTCTTCCAGGTCACTGCAGCAAGCTCAACAGGCATATAGTGCACCGTCACAAACTTCCACCAGTCCTTCGCTCCCAAGCGAAGCTGGTTCAGCGCGAACCGGACTCTCAAATGCTCTAGAGATGAGCAAGTAAAGAAACACCCCTCTATGTCTGAAATCCACCTCATCGCCACAATCAAGTCCTGGGTCCCATCAAACTCTGGTGGTTTTGTGTTGTTGAACTCTCGGAACAGCAACGCATCACCACCCTGCGGCCTAGTCGCAGCTATAGCTGCAGTGGCCACAACAACAGCAGCCTCAGAAAGAGCAGCGTATCTCTCATCAAAATTCTCTATCAGTGTGGTCTTGATAGACCCGAACATCTCTGGTATCTCTGCCCTAATGGCCGTAGCCACCTCCTCATGGATGATCCTACGGATCTCCTCGTCACTCGTACCGCTGCTCTCTAGTGTGTAGCGTGTCCCAACCATGATCTCTCTCTCTCTCTCTGAAATACAACATAAAAATATCACGGACTCGCTCGAGTATACTCACACTCGAATACTCCACCCTACTTGTTCCTTGGTACTCTAAGGATTCTTACTTGGACTGTGCACCGACCCGGTGTCTTCAGTAGTACGGGCCCAATACTACCGTCCACACCGCATCAGCATTCACCCCAAGTCCTCCTCCCAGAGTCCCAAATCCCAAGTACTCTACTCTCTCTAATCATATGATACTCGCTAGCAGATCTCTCATAAGCTCCTCGCTGCTATCTAAACACTCTCAAGCATCCCTAGCAGCAAGACTCATAGACTAAGGCATCACATATCAGACCACTCTAGTCCTAATAAGAATACCTAGTCTACTCTAGCATGCATAATATAACTCATCATCTAACATAACATATCATATCTCATAACACTTATTTTAATGGTATTTTGGGAAATCACCGTTCGGGCGCTAGCTGTTCGTACACACGGCTCTGCTCTATTTGTCTCGAAAGCTCTTTTTACTCTGTTGAAAATTATTTTATTATCGAAATTTCCTCAAATCCTTAGTTTGAGTTCAAATACGCCCGAAGGTAACTCGGTAAACGCTAGTCTAGCCTCCGCCTATTCACATGAAATAAACCCCCTATTTAATATAACTCTCAAAGGCTAGACTATGTCCTCTTATGACACTCTCAGAAGGGTAAAAGACCATTTTACCCCTCTCATAACTCAAAGGGCCCCACTATAGACCATACCCTAAAAGTCAACCAACAGTCAACTTTCTGGGTTACGCTGCGCGTACCAGATGTGTACGTTGAGCATACCTGGTTGCCTCTCAGAATCGGGGAACGCCACCCAGTACGCGGCGCGTACTGGGATTACGCCCGACGTACTCCCCTGCTTCAGCCCTTTAGCTCTTGAGGTCTTAAACAGTTAAGACCCACATCCAACTTATAGATCTGACCACTTCTAAGCCTCTTAATCCATAAAGTTGATGGCTTTAAGCCTTTGCATGGCTGAACAAGTCACCAACTCCCATAATATTCCATTTTATAACTCTAGAAGGCTTATTACTCAAGCATGACCTCATATCAACAACCAAGATGGAAACTTTATGGATCTAAACCACTAATACCACTGAAAAGGGACAGATCTCGGACCATGGAGCACCTGACACTCATAAAGTCTCCATCTTTGGGGTTTTTAACCCTAGAAATGACACATGCAACAACAACCAAAAGAAGATGAAAGTTTTGAACTTTATACCTCTAAGTGTAGACCCTTTCTATGTAGATCTCAGATCCAAACTTACACTTCAAGCTTTAGCCTCCAAAAGCTCATTTCCTTCTTCTTCACTAAGTCACCAATGCACAATTAGCTCCAACAACACTCACACACACAAAGAATGATAGGAGGCTCTCTCTTAGGGTTTCACTCACTGGTATGGAGGCTGAGAAATGAGCCTTAGCACCCTTTAAATAGTGCACAAGTTAGAATAGGGTTTTGCACCTGGTCTGGGTACGCCCGACGTAACTCTGGGTACGCCCAACGTACCTTGGCGACTCCACGTCCAAAATAAGCGCATGAGTATGCGCATCGTACTCCCGAGTACGCCCAACATACTCATTTGCCACATATTTCCTCTAAAGGGCTAAACTTGACAACAAGAGAAAAGAAGAAGGATTAAATAGCTATATCTGAATCTTGGGATGTTACACAGAGAGTATAAACCTAAAGAGTATACAAGTAGAGAGTATAAACCTAAAGAGTATACAAGTAGAGCATCTGGAAGCAAAAGGACTAATTGTCAATTTCAATTGGAAGGAAAGTATTCAAAAGAACATGATAAATGGACGCTAAGAGTAATATGTGATGAACATAATCATCCACCGGCACAACATATGGAGGGTCATCCATTTGCAAGACGGTTATCTGTCGATGAGACTCGTTTGGTGGCTAATTTAAAAGAAAGAACATGGCACAACGTGACATCCTGTCAACATTGAAGGTTCAAAACGAAAACAATGTGTCGACAATTAAAACAATATATAATGCACTACAAAAGATTCGAATGCACGAGTAAGCAGGAAGAACTCCAATGCAGGTTCTTATGTCCCTTTTACATACCAATGATTATGTCTATGAGTTTACTACAGGTGATTCAAATGAGTTAGAAAATTTATTCTTCGTTCATCCAATGTCTTGGAAGATATGGCGTGCATTTCCACATGTGTTGATAATAGATGCCACGTACAAAACCAACAAATATAATAAGCCGTTGGTTCAAATTGTTGGTGTGGCATCAACTCAAAAGACATTCTCTGTAGGCTTTGCCTATATACATAGAGAAAAGGAGGCCAACTATACTTGGGTGTTAAATTGTCTAAATTCGACGCTTGATACGTGTATGCACCCACGTGTAATAATCACAAGCAGAGAGTTGGCACTCATCAAGGCATGTGAAACAATTTTTCCGGATGCTGCCCGATTACTTTGTAGATGACATATTGAACAAAACATTTTGAAGCATTGCCAAAAAATTATCACGTTGGAAGATGATCGACATTCTTTTAGATCATTATGGAACTTACTAGTTGAGTCTCCAACATTGATGGATTACACAGAAAACTACATGCGACTTCAATCAATGTTGATAAAATATCCACGTAAGCTTTTTTTTAACTATATTTTTAAACCATAACCTTCATATTATTATTTATTTACGTATTTGTTAACTATATTTCTAAATCATAACCTTAAGGTGTTTTGAAATACATAGAAGATACTTGGTTTAACAAGTACAAATAGGGATGAGCATATGGACCGGGGAACCGGCTGGAACCGGAACCGGAACCCGATGGAGCCAGTCGGGCCGGGACCGGGACGTTATTTTTGTGGATTTTTGGAACCGGGAACCGGTAGGAACCGGAACTGATATAACCGGAACCAGTAGAACCGGCAAAAACCGGAACCGTATGATGCTATTTTTCAAGGACCAGTTCCAACATTTGAAGACACGACAAGAACCGGTAGGAACCGGGAACTGGTAGAACCGGAACCGGTAGAACTGTCGGGCCGGTTCGGTTCTTGATTTTGGCCGAAGCCGGTTCCCGGTTCCGGCCGGTTCCAACCGGTTCGGTCCTTTTGCTCATCCTTAAGTACAAAAAAATGTTTGTATCTGTTTGGATTAATCAACATCTTAATTTTGGAAACAACACAATCAATAGAGTCGAGAGTGCACATGCCAATTTAAAGAGATTTTTGGACTCTGCAAATTCTAATCTCGATAGATTTGTGCAACGAATTAATGAAATTGTGCAGTCACAACTCACTTCAATCAATGGAAGCTTTGAAAAAAGCTTAATTTTCCAATATAAGCATCATACTTTGCATTGCTTAGGGTTACTGAGAGGTTCTGTTTCGAACGAAGCTCTTGATATAATAGTAGGAAAGCTCCAAAGGTTAAATACGTCAAAGTTGGACTCCTCAAATTGTGCTTGCAAACTCCGTACCAGTTGTAGGTTACCATGTGCTTGCATGCTTTCTGTTTACTCAAACTCAGGTTAGTATGTTCAATTACAACAAATATATAAATTTTTAAATATTACAAAAATATTTATTTTGTATTTTAATATAGGTGAAGAAATACCCTTTGATTTAATAGATATCTTTTGGAGAAAGCTTAATATTTATGATACGAAGCCTAAAAAAAAAGGTGATATTCGTTGCGACGATGAAGTTGAAAAGTATAAAGAAAATTTCAAAAAGCAGTCAGAAGCAGGAAAAAATATATTTGAAAAAACTAAAAGAGATATATGATCTGCACACAATTGATGTCGGAGAACCCACAGTTCAAAATAAGACTCGCGGACGGCCGAGTATGAAGAAACAACATAAAAAGAATGTCAACCCTCCGAATCAAGCTCCTCCTAGATGCAACGACTTTACCACATCAGATTTCATTGGGTTGGATTTAAATAAAGAACCTGAAATGCATAATTATTCGTACGACATTGACTTAAATGAAGAACCACATATGCATGATCCATTCCTAATGAAGAGTATTCCTGATGTATTTCATGATTACATCGACAATATATAAGATGTACTTGGTGATGGAAAATGTGGGTTTCGAGTGGTAGCTGTTAGTCTAGGGCATAGTGAAGATCAATGGCCATACATTCGGAAACAATTGCTTGAAGAGTTACAAAGTCAATTTTACGCGTACCAACAAGTTTTTACTGACGGGTTCAATGAGGTATACGAGTCTTTGTGTTGGTTCGAATCACCTGCATATTTGCAACATTGGATGATTATGCCTTTGACTGGTTACTTGATTGCCAACAAGTTTGGTGTGATTGTTCATTGTCTAAGCCATGAACAATCTACAACCTGCTTCCCTCTTTGGAGAGGTCCAGAAGAGTTTCAACCTCATCGAAGCATTACAGTGGCACTTGTAGGCAAACATTATATTTCGGTGTCTTTAAAAAAGGAAATTACCTAATGCCTCCCACCATAACATATTGGAATGCTCATAAAAGCTCGTTTGCATCTTTCTGGCAAACTATGTATGTGTCGCGTTTCGAATTATACAATCAACATAGGCCTCGTAGTTCTGAAATACCTTGGATACATATCAAGGATTAAGTATGAATGTATTTGAACTCTTTTGATATGTATTGCTTTCAAAATTTTGTTTTATTATTAGTATGTCATATTTGTAGTCTTTTGTTATAATATTTTTAAATAAAATGATTTTAATAAATTACATATAAATAACCTTAAAAATATATAAAAGAAAAATTATATTTAACCTATTTTATTTTGCAAGTTTAATAACCTAAAAAATATATAAAAAAAAATTATATTTAACCTATTTTATTTTGCAAGTTTAATAACCTAAAAAATATTTAAAAAGTTATATTTAACCTATTTTAGTTTGCAAGTTAAAAAAAAAATTATTAGAATACTTTTATATAAAAAGGTATTATGATTTGTAAAATAAAATTCATCATTATTTACTAAGTAGTTACTATTATAAATAAAAGACATAAAATTATTATGTAATGATGGTTATTAAAAAGTAATTATTATATAATAATTTGTTTATTTAAGGAAAAAAATAAAGTAATGATGATGGGGTCCTTTAAGATTATTAAATGGTCTAATTCTCTAGTATTTGCTTTTGGAGTTCCTTTGCCCGATGAAAGCAAACATAGGAAGTGGTGGCTCGGAGAAGCTGCAATAGTAGTGGTGGTTTATGGCGATGATTCCGGTGGAGATGGTGAAGGTAGGTGATGATGGTGGTGTTCGATGGCGATAAGGAGTTATGATGATGACGGTTCTAAACCGGTTCCCACTAAACCGGTTCTAAATCGGTTCCCACTAAACCGGTTCCAACATCTATAATCTCGAACTTGTCCAAACCGGAGGTTCAGTTAGGGATGGAAAAAAGCCCGAACCCAACGGGGAAACACGAAACCCTATCATTTCGGGTCGGGTAACGGGTCGTTATCGAGTTTTTTTATCGGGTTTGGGGCAAGGAGTGGGTTCTCCTTGCCCCGCCCCGATTATATATATATATATATATATATATATATACACACACACACACACACACACACACACACACACACACACACACACACACACACGAATCCTTTTGATGTTAATTGCAAGCATTCAAAGATAAAATACTTACTGTGGACAATTTTTTTAGTTTTTAAAAATATGGTGTGAATGATATTTTTTTAATGTCTTGACGTATTACACTAAACTTAAATCAAATAGTCTTTTTAGTAATTAACAGTTATTTATGTTTTGACGTATTATATTAAACTTAAATCAAATAATTTTTAATATAACGTCTAGTTTATTTTATTAAAGTGATACATCATATTTTTAATTTAAATGGGAAGCTAAGACATGTAATTATTATAAGACATCGGGGTACCCTAAAACGGAATAAAGATTTTGTTATAAACCCGATGGGAAAACCCGAAACCCAATGGGGAGCCCCGGTAAGAAACCCGAAAAATATCAGGTCGGGTTTGAGAAACCATGCCCCGTCTCGAACCCGCCATGTTGCCATTCCTAGGTTCAATTCTCAAACCAGATCAGTTCTTCTTCGATCGGTTCACGTCAATCCGGTTTACCGGTTTATGATGTGTTTCTTTTTTCTTTTTTTTTTTTTTTTTTTTTGTGTGTACGTGCGCGCACGCCTGCCTACCGCCTTCCACCCGAAAAAATAGATTTTGATAGGATCCAAAAAAATGCCTAGACGATAGGCCTTTTCCAGAATGAGGGATGATTACATGAGGCCCAATTTACAAAATTTGGTTTGTCAATGATTACAAGTTACAAGTCCAAGGGCACGACTTTGAGTCCATTCATGTACTTTCAAATTTCAAACCGTTATCATTCCACGCTCACGCAAACATATTGATTTGCTTTACTTCGCTCGAGAGGAGTCGAGGGTTTTCAAGCGTTTAATCAATGGCGGATGTTCAGGAAGTCGATTCAGCCTTCTTTACACCAAAAACGAAAAAGAGAACAGTCGTTGAGGCTTTGGATGATGACGATGACACGCCTTTGAGACCTATCTTCTGTTTAAAGAGGAAATCCGCCATTAAAGAGTTCGACGATAAAGAAGACTGTTTCATTCTTGATTTCAATCCAGAAGAAGATTCCGTTGATCTCTCAAAAAAGGATGTCGAAAATGGTCACCAAAACAACCCCCATGATTCTCCCGATGTTTCCCTAATCCATGAAAAGGGACAGGTCTTTTCTTAAACCCTTAATTCGATACATGAAATTGATGATCCTGGTCTGTTCTATTGCATAATTGGCTTCGATTTTAATGAGCATTTGTGTCTTCTGCTGTAGGTGGCGTGTAGAGACTACCCCCATTCCAGACATTTATGTGTAAAGCATCCATTTACGAAGACACCTCATGAAAACTGCTGTAAACTGGTAATTTCAATCCCCATTTGTGATATTACAATCTGTAAGTTTGGGGCTAAATTAGACTCTTATTTGGACCCTTTTTAAGTAACTATTTGTTCTATTTCCTCTATCTGATTGCAGTGCTACTGTTTTGTGTGCGATGTCCCTGCACCTTGCATGTATTGGACTGGTTCAAATGGCCATTGTCATGCTATTGACAATGAAGGTTGGAAGTCTATGAAGGATGTCTTTAGGAGAAAATCCATGAAGACTCACTGATTCTAAATGCTTTTTTTTTTTTTTTTTTTTTTTTTTATCTCAAGGTTTTGTGTTTATATGCTTATTGGCCAACCAAATTCCAATTGGCCCTTTTCTAAATAGTGTAAAAAGGTTTTGAATTTGGATAATGAGCAAGTTATGGTATTTGAAATGGATCATGCGCAGTTTGTGCTACCGTTTTTTGTGGTTTTTCTTATCTTTGTAATTGAGGTTATGGAAGTAGGTTACATTCATATATTATGTGCAGATTGTGTTTGGGGTTTTTGACAAAATTATACTTAGTTGAAGGTGATCATTATTGAAACTTCATTCATCTATGCCATTAGATCGTTTTCTTTTGTTTGCTTTGATTGGGGATGGAGGGTATCTCTCTTTGGTTGATGTTTTGAATCATTTTGTTATATACAAGTTTTTGTCCAGAGGTTGATTTGTTCTTGATTGGTTACTTGTTACCAATAGTGGTAATCAAAAATGGAATGCAGGTGATTTGTTCTTGATTTGTCCTTTAAGAATTTTGAAATTTAAGCATATGAAGGTGATCTCTTTGAAGGTTCTTGCTTCTAAATATCAGGATTTCTGAAATGTTCATAGTGCACTAAACAAAGATTGTTCCTTAGAAGAATGTTTTGCCTTTGATGTTATGTCCATCTGCTAGTTGCCAAACATAATAGTCGGGGCCCACAAAGACCCTTGTCTCCATTAAAATTAAAAATTTCTCATAATAACTGTTTAAGACATGAATTCTTGACATTTTATGCAAATATAACAATCAAAATCGGACTGTGCCATAGGGTGGTTTCTTTGATTATAAAGTATCAATCCTAGTAAACATGGAATGTGCTATAGAGTGGATTCTTACCTTTTTAAGGGCTATTTGATAACCTTTTAATAGAAACATTCAAAGTACACCTCTGAATCAGTGGGTATTTAAAATGTTTGATGCTAAATAAATAGCCTCCAAATGGTTAAGAAACCTATTTTCAATAAACCATTAAAATGTTAAAATGATTCTAATGTCAGTTGAATCAGAAATGTAATGAAACAAACAAGATGTAATCATGTATTTTCAGCTTTGAGTATCTATCTATTAGGCCCAATAATAAACAAGCCCAATAGAAAAGGAACCCTAGTCCCTAAAGAGTAAAAATCGCATCTCTCTATAACCATATCTATCAGAGATTTATCCACAACGGTGTTCTTGCTCTACTTCAACATCAACCAACAGCCAACCAACGTTATCGATTAAACATGCCGGGCCCTGTCGTCGAAGAAGTTGAATCCGAGAAGAAGGTCGAGGTGCTTTCACGTTCTTAATTCTCTCTATCTATTTATATATAATCAAGATTCAATCTTTCAACCTTGTTACTGATATGTAGCTGGATTCTTACAACAGGAGGTGAGTCCCGTGGTTGAGGGTGTAGTTGAGGATGTTAAGGAGGAAGACGACCACCACGATGAAGACGCCGACGATTCCGACGACGACGATGATGACAAGGAGGACGGTGCTCAAGGTACTTTATCTATCTCACCTTTTCAAGGCTTTTCATAATTCTTATACGTGATTCTTTGCTTCAAAGATTTATGCTTTATATGACTTTTAATAGTCGTGAATGGATAACTGCTTGTTTCGTTTTCATAATTCCTATAGGGTTTTTGTCTTTGGTTTAATATGCTGAATTTTTTAGCCTCTTAGGGTTCTTTTTCGAGGATCAGTTTGATATGCTGGTATTTCTATTATAGATACACTCGCTTAAATTGGTCTCAGTTCCAAGAATTTTCACACTCAGATTAGAATGAACAAGAACAAGAACAAGAACAATGAATTAGAATAGATCATTCCTTTCCATTGTTATGTTTGGTTGGTTTGGAATGGATGAAATGACATGTTTGTTGTGTTACTTAAAGTTAATTTGATAAATGAAGAAAAAAATAAACTTTATTAAAAAAAGGATATATCTTTAGATAAATTGCATATGAACACATTTTCTATGTCATTTAAAATGTATACTATGTTTATTTCAAGTAGTTCAAAAGCATTATTTAAAATTAATAAAACATGCTTACAAACACAAACAATTAAATAGCGTCAAATCTTACACCTTTTTGCTTAGTAACATGAGAATCAATGTTACGTAATTTGTTGCATTATGTTTCAATCCCCATATTATTCATTTCATATGCATATCATAAATTAAAAAAAATAAAAATTTCAGGTGGTAGTGAGAGTTCAAAGCAAAGCAGGAGTGAGAAAAAGAGTCGAAAGGCAATGTTGAAGCTGGGAATGAAACCCGTTCTTGGCGTCAGCAGAGTCACCATTAAAAGAGCAAAAAACGTAAATTCCTGTTTACATATTTTTATAATATTTAAACAAACATTCTAACATTCTTTTTTGTAATAATTATATATATATAAACAGATCATGTTCTTCATTTCAAAACCAGATGTATTCAAGAGCCCAAACTCAGAAACCTATGTGATATTTGGTGAAGCAAAGATTGAGGACTTAAGCTCACAGCTTCAAACACAAGCTGCCCAACAATTCAGGATGCCCGACATGGGTTCGGTCATGGGCAAATCGGACATTTCAGGTGCAGCAGCTGCAGCAGCAGCAGCAGATGAAGAAGAAGAGGAAGTGGATGAAACTGGTGTTGAGGTACGTGACATTGATTTGGTGATGACGCAAGCAGGTGTTTCAAGGCCTAAAGCTGTCAAAGCTCTCAAAACTCACAGTGGTGACATAGTCAGTGCTATCATGGAGCTCACCACTTAGGTTCTGTTTTTTGGAATATCAGAGTTTAATTTCAATTTATCAACTATGGAAGAATATATTATTATTATTATTATTAAACTTGTAGCTGCTTGAGTTGAATTAGTTTTCATAAGACTTATCCTTATTGTTATTATTTTCTTTTTAATTGCAGTTGTTGATCAAATCCTTTTATTTTAGTTTTTTTAACACCTGCTATTGATGGACCTGGTTAGTTTAGTTAATTATCATCACCATATGATGTGTAATTGGCTACCTTTTTTTTTTATCAATAACACAAAGCGAATACACTTTCTCTTTTCTTTTTTTATATTTTTTTTTTATTATTATGTTTGCTTGCAGTCGGTGAGTTGCGAAGTGGGGAAAATTGCTTTTATGAATTTCCCATCACAAAAAACCTTTATATGAATGAAAGTGTGTGTTTTTTTTTTATTTATTTATTTTTTTAATTATTTTTATTTTTTTTAAAGCATTTTGAAAACCTTAACTTCAAATTAAATGTTTTTTCCCTGAAGAATAAATAATAATTTGCAATTTGAATGCAGAATTGTTGAATTGTTGAAAACTAGTGGAGTTTAATTTTTCGACAATAAATAAATATTTATAATTTACCTATTACATTACACCGATGACATTGTTACAATATTAATGTTGTTGTACATTAATCATTTGTTTAATATATTTACACATCAATCATTGTATAATTGGTTTTATTAAACATAATGATTATTTCTCTAAAGAATTTATACTTAAAGACCATAATAATAAAAGTGAGAGCATTTCTGTAAGTGTGTATTATTATTAATTAGAACTTAGAATGAGAATAGTTACAATGAGACAATTTCAGTAATTATATATATATATATATATATATATATATATATATATATATATATATATATATATATATATATATATATATATATATATCCCTTAATCTAATAAATAAGTATATTTTTGTCAGGTGACATTCTCTTAGCGCCTCCCAATTGATTTTTCTCGCTCATTTTCACGTTCTGAAGTTTCCTAAATTTCCTCTACATACGGTTTAGTTTTATCTCACAAACAATTACAAATTAGCCGCTTTTAGAGGAAGCTAGGGTCTTGAAACGAAATCATCTCCAAATCAATTCCTATAAATCAAGGCGACACGCATCCTTCTTCAACTTCTTAGTGTCTCTGAACACGAGACACAATCCACAAACATCAAGATTATGGTCTCTTCATCCGTCAATTAGAGGTGAACGTGTTTATGGTGGTGTTGTATTTTTTTTATTCAACTGAAAGATGTAACGATGTAAGATGCTTTGTTTTATGTATTTTATCTGATACTAAAGCTGATAATGAAATTTCTACATCTGATTTTAAAATTTCCGGGCGTCAAAGGATGCCCTCATGCTTATGGAGATGTGTTTGAGGAATCCAGATCATATCTGGTAATTAATAGAGGGGAGAATGGGTAATTACATATTGGAGTTAGACACCAAGCTCGCCAACAAAGCTCCATGCTCTCTTCAGTAATTTCAAGACAGAGCATGCATCTTGGAGTTCTTGAAACCGCATGACATGCTGTTTTAACTCAAACCCGATTTGCAATTTACTACAAGCAAAGATATGTTCAAAACAAGTGAATCTTGATTTTCGATTCAAAAGCTGTAAACAATGGGTTTACTGTTGGCATGAGATTCAAGATGCGGTTTGAGGGTGAGGATTCTCCTGAAAGAAGGTAACCCCTAAATTTATAGATTATTTTTAATTCAGGTATTTAATCTTTTTTACATTTGGATGCTCATAAATTAATATTTTCTTTCATTTGATCGGGTTCCCTATCCTCTGTTGGTGATTTGTTGTCATCAATATTATTTAAGTGTAATGGGATTACTTTGTTGACCAAAGGTGATCTTGATAAATATTAAACAAGGAAGGTGTGGAGTACACACTTGTTTAAGTTTGATCAAGTTTTCAAAGTACACTGTTTAAGCATGAAGTTTAGCTGCTTCAAGAAGTTAGGACTTGGCTTTGATATGCTTATTGAAGGATGGGACACAAGCTAGTAAAATATAGTGTCAAGTTAGAACTTATGAGAATGTAAACTGTTGTGTATATTATCTTCATGTATTCACTATGGATAGAAAGGGTTCAATCCTTAGTGACACCTTGATATTCGAATATTTGGATTGTGTAATATACTAAGGTGAAATTCAATCGTCACGATATTTCATTTATGCATCAGTTTGTTGGTGTTATGTTTCATTTTAAATTAATCAAGATTACACTTAAATGGGGGAGGCTTGTTGGTGATTTGTTGTCATCAATATTATTTAAGTGTAATGAGATTACTTTGTTGACCAAAGGTGATCTTGATAAATATTAAACAAGTAAGGAAGGTGTGGAGTACACACTTGTTTAAGTTTGATCAAGTTTTCAAAATACACTGTCATTTAGGGGCGAAGCCCCTAAACGAACGGGGGTTTGGGGGCAGCGCCCCTGGGAACGGGGTCCAAGGGGCGGCATCCCCTGGCGGGGTCCAAGGGGTAGATTCCCTGGCTGGAGTCGAGCTGTCATATGACAGTTTGCAGACAAAGATCATAAATTCGGTTTTGGTCTCATTTTCTGGTACATACGAAATTATCATCATAGCATTTTAAATTCTTGTCTCCGATTAAAGAATATTTACCACCCAAATGCTTTGTTCAGAAAGTGCTTAGAATTCCAAGCCTTACCCCAATTTCTAACATCCTCCACCTCCCTCCCTCCTTTGCAAGCGCAAGCAAACACGCAGTAGGAACGATGGCAGCCTCCGCCATATGAACGTCGTTTACTTTCTCTAAAGTTTCACGACACGAACTGTTTTCTCAACGGTATTATACTTGGTAGTTCAATTTTCAATATTTCACTTGTATCATTATCGTCTGATTTCGATTTTGACTTTTGTTTATTTTCTCCTAGAAATTCGAAGAGGAAATCAATTGTTTGTAGGTTGTCAAGTCCATACAGTGATACGTCTAAAATCAGAAGGAATTATTTGGTTCCTCGCTCTCAGGTTTTCAAATAGAGTGCTTCTTCAGCTTGGGTTAAATTTGACAACTGATTGCTACTTATAGAAGTAGGTCAAATTATAGCTAATTGTGAAGCAATGAACATTTTCTTTTTGCGTTTGAATCATGTAATTACTGGAATGGTATATGCCTGCTTCTAACTGATAATACATTGGAGTTGGTGAATCCAAATTCCCTTCCTCTTGCAGATATACAATCGAGTAGCCATTTTACATCAGAAGTCAAAGTAGCCCAATTTTATTTTGGAAAGGAAGGAACATCTCTTTATTCTTCCCTTCTTTTCCTTGCCTTTTTTATATGTTTCTAACTTCTATGGTATGTCCTATTAACATGGTTATCAAGTAAACCTTCATATATTTGCTTTCTACTTCTTTTATTTGTTTTTCTAATAGGCTTATCAAGTAAAGCACATAAATTGCATTTGACACCTGAGGAAATGCACCCACATACTCTTCATAATTCAAGGTTTAGTGTCTTTACTCCGTTGATGCTTAGCTATTTCACATCTTATCGACAATGATAATGCTAACATACTTGTTCTCATTTTGGTTTTCAAATTGAGCAGTTACAATCCAATTGTAGCAAGAAGAGGGGCTCCACCCATAATGCCAGTTGTCATGACTCCGTGGACCTTTGGATCTTTCTACAGTATTATTCAGGAACTGTATTATTTTTTGTTGGCCAAGAAATCAACTCACAGGTAGCTCAACGAGTTATATCACAACTTGTTACTTTAGCCACAATAGATGACAAGGCAAATATTCTAGTATGAGCGTATGACTTCCTTCATTTTTAGTCATATACATATTTTCTTTTTCAATTTTAATAAAAACTACAGATAAAGAGTCTTACATTTTGACTTTTTATGTTTTCTTTACTAGGTGTATGTGAATTGCCTTGGTGGGAGCACCTACTCTGTGTTGGCAATCTATGATTGCATGTCTTGGGTAAGATTGAATAGTGTGTTTCACATTTCCTGTTAGTGAAACTAATTGAAAGAATAGGCAAATTTTAAAAAAAAAATTAAAAAATTAAAATTTGAATATTTAATATCTTGTCAGATAAAACCTAAAGTTTGGACAGTGGCTTTTGGAGTTGTTGCAAGTGAAGGAGCACTTCTTCTTCTTGCTGGTGGAGAAAAGGGCATGAGATATGCAATGTCAAATGCACGTATTATGATACATCAACCACAAAGTGGATGTGGGGTATGCCTAATTGCTTCTTTTTTTTGTTATTTGGAAGAATAAATATTTTTCTTTATAAAGTTAAATAAATATATCCATTTCTTAATTTAACTTATTTATTTTAGGGTCACGTTGAGGATGTAAGGCGCCAAGTCAACGAAGCTGTTCAGTCTCGCCATGTCGGTATATCTATCTATCTTTTCCCAATTGAATTTTCATTTTCTGTTTGTGTAATAAGTAATAATCAATATAAATATTATTTATACCAATTTTCTTTTTTATTTTGTAGAAAATTGACATGATGTATGCTGCCTTTACTGGCCAACCACCGGAGAAAGTGCAACAATACACAGAGAGGGGCCGTTTCTTATCTGTATCTGAGGTACCATTTGAAAACAAATTCAACTTTTATTTATTTTATTTTCTTGAATTCTATTCTATGCTAATATTTTGGTTATTTCCGTAGGCATTGGAATTTGGACTCATTGATGGGATATTGGAAACAGAATACTAGGTTAATGGTGATGATTGTAGATGATGTGGCAAATGTGACTTTGCTGATATGGCATGTGTCATGCCTGCAGCTTGGAAGTTCTAAATCTCAAACATTTATCCCCTCAAAGGGTTGTTTGTTTAGGTGGATTTTCTTTCTTATTTTAGATTGTAATGTTAGAATGTTATTTAAGATATAACTTTAGAATCTAAAGTTATGGTTATACATACAAAGAAAAATAATGGAGTAATGTAATGTGGTTGTGTAATTCAAGATTAGGTTTATTCTCACTATTCCTTTAATTTTTATTTCTAAAATCTAAGTTATTTTAATTTATCACTCGTGTAGCATACGGGTTTTAACCTAGTATATATATATATATATATATATATATATATATATATATATATATATATATATATATATATATATATATATATATATATATATATATATATATATATATATAAAACTTTTTCATATAAGGACCATTTATGTACTTTTTGTCATATTTAAGGACTATTATGCAACTTTACAATATTAAACTGTAATTTGTAGGGATATATATAATTTGGAAAATAGCAACAATATTGCATTTTTTTGGAATTGCAGTAATACTTTTTGCTAGAAGTAATACTTTTTTTGAATTTAGGCAACTTTTAAAAAAAACTTTTGTAGCTTTTGCCAAATCTTTCGCTAAAAAGTGAGTTCACATTCTTTTGGAATGTTGCATTTTTAAACTTTTCTTTTTGCAGCTTTTTTGTTTGTTAAAAGTGATTTCATTTTTTTTGTTTTTGAAATTTTGCAAGACATCAATTGTTAAATTGGTTGTCAATTTATGCTATTGGTAATTATTATCCCTTAATTTAAGGATTAGCACATAAATGCAATAGAACATTCGATTTATTACTAGTTTATAACATGTAGAACCACGGTTAAAAAATTAATAAAATCTTTATAGTAAAAATTCATAATTATTAATCAGTTAATTTAAATAAATAACTTTAATTAAATTATTAATTAAGAGATACCAAAATTTTATAATTAGTTATAACTTCAAATTTAACATTTCATTACAAAAAATAAATGTTTCTATAAAAATTTAAAATCTATTATTTAAAACTTAATGTCATTAATTATGATAGTGATTTGCTAATATATCTTCATGACATGTGACATAACATTAATGAAGAATTGTATTAGAGTGACACATAAAATTACTCTTTTATTAGTATAGGAAAAGGAGATTTTTCAAACTAATTTACATATTAGCACATTGAAATTGAGCTTAATTGGCATTTTTGGCTTCATTACTTATTGATAACTCGACAATTTGATCGAATTTCTCCTTGATGACCTGTCATAACACCAATCCCACCCATCTTCACCATTGCTTTTGCAAACTCACTCTTCCAAAGAACCGGGTTCATGGCATTCTGATGTACTTGTTTTGCTGTATTTATGCTTGTGAGTAGAGATTGATCTGATGTAAACAAACCCCTTTTATTCAAAACATCAACATAGTATCCCGTGTCACTTATGGTTGGTGAATTAGGGTTCATTGGTACTACCAAATTCGCATTGCTATTTCCCTTTGGACATTCTTGCTTTAGTTTGCTAGCATACAATGTGTTCAAACCCGGGTCCTGGTTGACCGATTGACTGAAGTTGTACAATCTACTAGCGAATGAAGTACAATGTGATCGACCGATAGTGTGTGCACCTATAGTAAAAAATATAACCAAATCTCATAAGGTTGTGGGATCAAAGGAGGAAAGATGCAAACAATCTTACTTTCTTCCAATGATAGAGAGACTATATCGGAAATTGAAAAAAAAAAATGAATGTTGCTTACCAGATAATGTAACCATTTCTTCTTGGGTCAACCCATGGGTCGAGAACATCTGAGTGAGTTGGTTGAGATTAGCAGTTGCAGGTGGTAATGCCTTTGTGTCTGCTATTAGTGAAACCCTGCCATCTCTTCTCCCAGCCGGGACATCATATCCTTGTCCTCCTGTCTGCAGTTACAACAATATCCAAATTGTTGAATGAGTAATGATGCTTGCATGGAACCATGTATAGTGTTGTATACATAAAGGTGTTTTTAGTAAAATTAGTTGGTGGTGACCAGTAGTAGTTGGATGTGTAAAGTGTTCGATAAAAGTAATTTTTAGTTTTTAAATATGTAAAATCAAATAATACTAAAAACTAAAAGCTTCCAAAGGTTACTTGAAGTAGCTTTTCTATTAAGAGCTTTTGTACAAAAAAAACCTCAACAATAGTAGTTGATAGCTTTTTAAAAATGTAAAATTATATAAAAACGAAAAGCTAAAAGCTCCAAAAAGCTACTTGAAGTAGCTTTTGGATTATAAGTTTTTTTTGTTTAAAATAAAAGCTAAATTTTTTTTTTGTTGCCGAGCAAACTTTATAATAAAAACCAAAAGCTAAAAGCTCCAAAAAGCTACTTGAAATATCTTTTTGATTAAAAATTTTTTATTTAAAATAAAAGCTAAAAACTTCTTCTGCTGATCAAAGTTTTTTTTTCTTAAAAACTAAAACGCTCAAAAGCTTGCAAAAATTGTGTGTCAAATGCACTCCTAAATAACCATGTTACCTTTATATTCCACCAAACTTTTTACACACTCATCAATTATAACAATTTTCATCAATTTTATTGTGACATGAGTTTGGATGAAAAAAAGGGCAAATAGGTAAATGATTGATTGTTTTAATACATCAAGCCATGTTTGGCTTAACCCATTAAGTCATTCTATCCATATTAAGTAAAAAGTAAACAACCATGTAGAGTTGTCTAGATTGTGTTCAACTCATTAAGCTCGTTAAGTAAAAAACGATTGATGTCTTAATACATTAAGCCATGTTTTTTGCTTAACCCATTAAGTCATTCCCTTAAATAAGAATTTTTATTTTTCTTACTATCTCAAAACTGTCTCGAGCTGCAAACGCGATTATATCAGCACAAGAAACGACCCGTGGACATAGTGATTCAAGTCTAGCTTTTGCATTATCAATGACATCGAATCCATGGAGACTTGGGTTGTTTGCTGGTGAATCTTTTTCTGCCTTGTTTGAAGGAGTCGAATCTATGAGAACGGATGCATCACAACCCTGTGAGGCACCAAACAAAATCCCATGTTAACAAATTAAAAAAAATGGTAATTAAACTGTATCACCGATAGTTCCAAGATCATCACATGAGAGGTAAATCACAGATAACAGATAATATAAGCAACATGCATGATTGGTCTTTACCTTGACAAAACAATCATGAAAATGGAGTCTGACTAGACCAGCAGCAAGACCTCTGTCTTGGGAGTAGGCTTTAGCGACCTCCTCTTTAACAATGAACTCAGCTGCTGAACATGTCCCGGAATAGAATCCAATATAAAGCTGGGCTTCTGAGTGAAGGATAGATTGCAATAAAACCAAAATTAAAATTGTAAATCGTATGTAACTCATTTTTGTTTTGTTTTGGAAGATGATGAAACTTCCAACATATTTATAAAGCAAGATGTGTGTTATATAAATATTTGTTTAGTGGCATGCAAGAAGGCATCAGCAAGGTTAGACATTGTCTTTGATTTAAGAATCTAAAACATATAAGTGTCTAGGGGTCCATGTATTTTTGAAAATGGCAGAGGTTGAGAGTTAGTAGTAGTAGATGTTCATGGAGGTTGACTTGTTGCACTAAAATAAATCTAAAGGATAATATTAATATAGCAATGACTTTTTAGCTTAATGTGAACAAGATTATGTATAAAATCGTGTAGATTTGTTCTATACACAAAAATTTAATCAGAAGGTGGATCTTTTACTAATTTGATTATATTTTCAGAGAATTGCAAAAATGCTCCCTTGGGTTTGCTGTTTTCTTTGGCTTGCTGCGTACACACAGTTTCAAACTTGCAGGTTTCGTCCTTTTCAATTAGTTTGGTTGTGAATTTGATGTTTGTAAAACTTTATATGTTTTTGCTAGTTTTTATTTCTTTTTTCAATGTTTTATTATGAATATAATTGAAAGGGACACTCTCCCTGCTTCCTTGTTCCCTTGTGACACACTCCTCCCTCTTCCCTCCTTTTGTCTTCTCTGGCAAGTGGCAACCACCACCGGAACCACTGTCAAACCACCACACTCCTCCGTTACAAGAACCATCGCATGTAGAATTGTCATAAAAACTGAAAACGGATAAACCCAAACGAACTGAAGAAAAATAACCTTATTTGGTTTGGGTTTGGTGAATAGTTCTCAAATTCAGACAACCAAACAACCCATTAAATTACTATTATTTTTAGATTTATGTAATAGATAATTATTTTGACATCCAAACTCGTATTTTATTTCGGTTTGATTCATCTTTTTTTGGGTTAAACAAATTTGAAATAACGTTTATAACTTTATAAAGATGAATTGGTCTAGAATGAATGGACAAATGTGTTCAAAATGTTTAAGTAACATTATTATTACTTGCTGAAATATCATTTGAGATAAAGACCAAATAAATAATTCCTATAACACAAAAAGAACTTAGGATGAACATTATCTTCCTCGCTTGTTAATGAAAAGCCCTTGTCCTTTACAACTTTATTCAAAGCCAAACCTTATAAGATTGATTGCAATAAATTTAAATTTGTTAAACAAAAAAAAACTGTTTCTTCAACCAACCAAACACCACCCTTAATCGATGATTTAGTTTTGTGTGAGAATGATTACATGAAACCTATTAGAGATGTTTAAAGGAATCGACTAGTATTCTAGATACTAGTAATTCATTGATTATGACTATCAAAAACTTGAACCATCAATAAATACATCAGCCAAATCCAGGAAAAAAATATCATACAACTGGATAATACAGAGTAACCATACGTCTAAAACTTTACCAAACTAGGGTAAAAAACAAAAAGATATAGATAGGTCATATGAACATAATATATATAAGTCATCATCAGTTTCTACTACTCATCCACAATAAAACCACTCACCTATCTATCCCTCCCTCAATAAGTCAAACATTTCCATAAACTAGCAATCCCTACACACAACCCTACAACCACAAGCACCTTATGCATATACACCCAACTTAGCATCCCATGAGAGAAATCAGCTTTTGGCTTCACATTTGAATTTGATATCAAAGATTCATCAAATTCACCATCACTACCACCTGGGCTATGCTTCTTTTCCTGGATTTCAAATCAACAAATGTAAGATAAAGCTTTCCTTTTTCAGGGGCAAAAAAGGGAAATCAATAACAAAAAGTGAAAAAAAAAAAAAAAAAAAAAAAAAAACCCACCTCAGTCACAATAGGCTGCTGATCACCACCATGGGTAACTGACCCGACTTGTAGTTTCATCTGCAATCGGATTCTTCTTGGTGCAGTTCCTTGGTTACTAAAGTTTATGCCATTAGCAACCTTTGGTTGGCGATTCCTTATTATAATTCCTGTTCCTGAATTGCCCTCGCCATTGGATGCCAATGCAATGTTGCTACTGCTACTACTGCAAGATTCTTCCTTTGGTGCTTGATGTTCATGAGGAAGATGAAAGATAACATTTTCATCACTCACCTTTTCAAGTTTCATAGGCTACACAATACAATATCAGTATGATAATTGACAAAGTAAATGTTTTAAATTATATGTTTTGATCATATGAAAGAATTAATGTACCTGAACTTGAATGACTTCACCATCTGATTCGCTGCTGTATTGGTGAAATTCGGGTATGGAGGCTTGAGCAAGTGAATCACCAAATGAAAACTGTTCTGATTCATTTAGGAAACTGTTTGAGAATTCCATTCCGTTTGTCCCGTATTGATTCTGCATTCCATAGTGTTCATTTACGATTCCAGTTCCGGAGTTTACCATTCCGTAGTTATAAGCAGATCCAAGCTCTAACTGCATCTGGGAATGCAAAGGGGAGAAGAGTTTTGAATCGAAATTGTCTGGTGATGCATCCCAGAAACCTTGTAGAGCTTCATCAAGATCAAGATCGTTCTGGTAAATAGAAATTTAGAATATTATACAAACCAACAGAAAGGTATGTAGAAAAATAAAAGAAAGACCCAAAAAAGAAAATGGAAATGTACCATTAATTGTGAATGATCGAGAAAGTCCAAAGGGTCATTTGTTCGATTGAGTTCTTCAAGTTTGAGATTTTCTTTGAGTAACGGTTGAATGTTTGGTTGACCAGTCAAATTTGGGGTTACAGGCTCTGATTGAGGATCTTCAGTAGATGATTTTACAACGGAAGGAGGAGAAGCATCGCTTTGATCAACATCAACACAGTCTAAACTTTCAGCATTTTCGTCCTTCCCATCGTGTTTCTTGAATAAACGACAAAGCACATATGGACTCTGGATGAACATAAATCGTTATAAACTCCCAATCGATTGTTACAACTGTTATAGATACAAATATGTTTAAGAATCAAGAATTCAGATTTCTAGAGCGATTACCTGTCCAGGATGTGTTCCATCGAGTTCCTTTTCGGTAGCACAATACTCGTGGATCACCCAATGAGTCCTCTCGCCTTTTGGAGCCCTACCAGTGTAGAAAACAAGCGTCTTCTTCTTTCCAATCACGCTACTCCCTCTGTTAGTCTTGATCGTTCGATCTTTTCCGGTAGCTTTCCAGTAACCAGACACCGTAGCACGATTTGATCGCTGGCCGTTTTGATACTTTCGATCTTTAGGGCAAAAGAAGAACCATTCGTTATCGATGGACTCAATCACCGACAAATCTAGTAAAAAAAGACACACGGTTAGATTATCCCTAAAATATTTAGATTCCGCATCTTGGAATTTTGAAAAGGGGATAAAGAATCGAGAGAAGATGATACCAGGTAAGTCCCAGGGCTCTTTCTTGCAGACATCGACTTCTCGAATACAACTCACTTCTTTATCAAAACCGTTGATCTTCAACCTTAAGTAATGATTCACCAGCTCTTCGTCGGTCGGACGAAATCGGTAGCCAACCGGAAGAGATTTTGCAGGTAAGACGGCCATATTTTAAGAGGGCAAAACTAGAAATTGAAATCAAGAACGAGATGCACACCTAACAAAAAGCTTTTACAGTAGATTGTAAACAAAAAACATTTGAGTTCTTGATAATCGATTGTGAATTCGGTGGGTGTTGTAAAAAGGGTGGTTTTTATCTGCTTGAAAACGTCAGCCAGCCGAGTGGTGTATGTGAAAGAGGAAAGTGCCAGTGAGGTTCCTAGAAAAGTACCTTCGTTTTAATTCTGTGTATATACAGCGTATATCAATTGGACAAAAATGGAGTCTTAATTTCATTAATGCCATCCATTTATATGTAAAGGCTTAAGGCGGAAGATAAGAAAGGAAGAGTCATACAACCAATCAAACGTTGACACGTCCACACCTCCAAAACCAGTCTCCGATTGACACGAAATTCAAATAGTCAAAATACAAAAAAATCATGGACACCCTTTACGAATCTTTGAAAAAAAAAACACATAAATTTAACGATTGTATCTTCAAAATTGATCATTTAGTGTTGATATAAATTTCTGTACAAGTACTACTACAAATACATATACAGATATTGATACAATACGCATACGCATTCGCATACGCTGACACAACAATCAAAAGCAGTGAGAAAGTATATACTAGTGAGAAAGTATATACTAGATTCCATTTTTCAACAAGTTTCTCTAGTTTTCCCACTCTCAAAGACATGTGCTTTAAATCCTCATGCGGTGTCGTTTTGATCCATTGTTTGTTTCTCTCCACAAATCAAGAAATCAGCCTAATCGGTGAAAATACAACAGTGAGTCTTGCATGATCCGATAGCGAATAATCTTCTGGCCACAATCCGTTTTCTGTTTCCGATGGGAATAATGCTGCATCTGTCACACCTAATCCCAAACTTAATTGGGTTCCATTCAAAATCTCATCTTGATCCTTAATCGTGTTTTCAACATGGTAACTCCACATAGGATTCCATATTCTTTCTTGAAACTCTTTATGATCAAGAACACCATTTCCATCTATGTCTGCTTGAACCCATAAATCTTTTGTTTCCTCCTCGCTTAGCCCGTACATATGACCAATAAGATTAAGCTGCAATGAAAACAAACAATGGAATTCACGATTCCAATTCCAATTCCGATTCCGGAATGTATTTATATAACGTAACCATTCTTGTATGTTACCTGTCGCAATGCTTCGCAAAATCCAGAGTAGGTAATCGAATCACCATTGCTCACTGCCTTCAAAAATTCAAATGCATCTTCACGTGTAAGTGAGGCTCGACTCACTTGATACTGATAAAAATATATATTATTAGAAAAAAATAAAAAATTGGAGTTTTACATGTATATTCTTGTGTTTAGTTTTCTCTATTATTTTTTATTTTGTGGGTTGTTGGGTACCTTGAACAAACCGAAAACTGCATCACTCCAACTTGTTTTGAGTATTTCTCGATATTTATTTGGATTAAGAAGCCATATGAAATCCACACCACATATGTTTCCACGATGATTTCTATGGCTAACCCACTGCATTACAACAGACAAAATTCAAAATTGATCAGAAAACTCATGGCATTTGTTGTAAATGATCAAAAAAACGTTATGAAGATTTACGATATTGACCTTATGTGCATCAGCATCGGTATAATGATGAGCAATATCATATGATGATACAAATCCTTGTGATCTTAAAAACTTGTAAACATGACCTCGTTTGCTTCCATTCCAATCACTAAAATGGATGTAAATAAATAATGGTGTGGCTTAATAGTTAATAGTTAATAACTAAATATTAACATGATATAGCTAAAAACATGAAGTAACAATCATAATTACCCGCAAAGAATGATGGGCAAAGGGTTAAGATTGTTCTCTTTCAAATAAGCATCTACATATTGCAAAATTTTGTACACCTATCATCAAAACATAATAAAAAAGTTCAATTTCAAGAAATGAAGATAACATGAACATATATATGATGTAATAAGTATATTAAGATAGTTTATAAATTGTAACCTGTCGCAATCTTTCTAAACACATGCTTGAATCATGTGGAAATAACAAGTGAGTGTTGACTATAAGAATTTCACGACCAACATTCTTTACTTCAACATGCAAAAGTTGAGCAACACGATCACCAAAATCATTGAACAGGAACTCTTTATGGTTGATAACATGAAAGTAATCATTATGAACAGCAGTGAATAAGCCTGTTTAATTTGAAGAAACAGAAAGAAAAATAAGAATTTGATGTAGAATTTTAAAATCTGTTTATGTGATGAAATGGTATTTTGGGGGAATAGCAAATAGCTATTAGCATATACCATCGCCACGATTATTGGTGCGTGGAAGCTTGAAAATGGTGTAACCTGCATCCCCAAGCCTTGTATCGTACATGTTTACAAGTTCTTCGTTGTTAACCCAGAATTCCTAAGAATCAACGATTGATTTGATAATGCGATTATTCGGTGTACACGAAGAAATTTGAATATTTGGGAATGATAAAAAAACCTGGAGACAGATGATCGATGATCGTTCACGCAACAGCAAATCTAAGATTCTTTCATTCCTATCCAACCAATACGCTTTGATTTCACTTTCCCTGCAATTCCGATCCTGTTGTTCCCCGAAAAGTTAACCATATTTTCAAAATCAGAATTAAACCCCAAAAACATCAAATCAGGGATTTGGGTTTTACCTCATGAATAAGTCGTTTGTAAATAGGAGCGAGGATATTAAAAGTAGTGCATGAAAAGCAAGATGGGTCTGCAATGGAGGAAGAGATGCAGGGATAACTATCGATTCTGGATGACCTTCTTTTGCTCATTCCTCTGTTCTTCCTTCCCATGATTCCTAATTTTTACGATAATCTATAAATCAAGCAAAAAACAAATTGGAAAATATGAAGAATGAATTTGAGAAGGTGGGTTATGGAGGAGAAAGAATGGGCTACCTTGTATGTATAAATACATGATGGAAATGGCTAATGAATGGAGAAACAGAATCAAATTGTGTGGGGGCACCATGGGTTTTTACCATTGAGCCAGAGAAAGGGATGAACATCTGGGAATGTATTGTTATTGTATACGAAGAGAAGAATATGTTTCATTTCGCAGGATGAGCGGTGCTTATACCGCATAATTCGCTTTCACTTCATTATAAATGAGTGGATGAATGAAAAGATGTTATTCTTTTTGAAGTTTAATACTTGCATTTTTATTATATGATTGTGGACATGAGAAAGAGAAAAATACAATTAAATTGATACCACATACACACCACATTTTGTATATCAATTATGCTACTATGAAAAAGATACATTATAATATGACCTACAAGATAGAGAAAAAATATAGTAGTAAATTATGTAAGGGAATAAACCAAAAGTGTACCTTTTTCTTTCTTTCTTGGTGTAATGATGCTTGACTCTTTAAAAGATTACCTTTTTGGTCATTGGTTTCAAGAGATAGGAGTAAGATTTCAAATGGGATAAATTCCATTCAACTATTTGATGCATATAACACATTTTAGTTTGGTTGAGTTGGGTTTTCAGGATTTGGGTAGGAAAAGATATAGATAGGATCTAATTTATTCAATAACAAAATAACATTCCAACCCAACTATAAAAGTATAATAATTTTTTTTTTGGTATAAAAAATATAGTTAAACATATCTTATCTAGCTCTATTTTTAAACAAAAAATAATGTTATGAATTGTATTACTCCAAATTTAGAATAACATCATTCATTTACATCAAAAATAAAGTTAAAGTTTCACTTGTCATTGTCATGTTTGACTCTTCAAATTTAAGTTTATATATATTTGGTTTATTTAATGTGTTTCAGTTTTGCTATGTACGATGTACACTATGGACTTTGTTAACATTTTGAACTAGGAAAGAAAGCAAAATCATGTTTTTGATATAATGATATGATCTACAAGAGAAAGCATGTAAAAGTAATAATACATTATGTAAAGATGTATCTTTACTTTTACTTTATTTGTGTCATGATACTCGAATCTTTAAAGGAATGTGTTTTTTGTCAATGGCTTCAAGAGATACAAGTCCGTATGTTAACTAATGTATATTGTTTTGTATCATTTAAAGCTTTACTTGGGATTATTTATTAAAAGCGTTTATTTTAAAAAAAAAAGAATTTCTAATCTAGAAGTTATTTCAACAAAAATTTAATTTTATATAAGTTTACACATTTCAAAAGCTCAATAGAGCTAGTTTCACCAACCATTTATATAGAGATAAAATCCACCACCTTTAGTTCAATTAAATGCTATATTTTCCAAATATTTATACACAAACCACATTTAGTTCAATTAAATGCTATATTTTCTGAAACATTTATACACAAACTACCTTTAGTTCAATTAAATGTCATATTTTTCAACTTCTAACTACTAGTTATATTTGTCAAATATACCCTAAATAGAAAAAGAGTCGTTGTAATTGATTCAAACTAAAAGAACTAGTATTTGATATATGGCTTCTACTAAGTATAATGTAAAAAGGCAATTATATTTTTAGTTGAAAAAATCTAGAATAAAAATCAAGAGTGAATAAAATAAATTTCTCAGATATACTTTTAATTTTAAAAAGTAGCTATATAATTCAAGTTAACGTGATATTATCCGAAAAAGAAATTATATGTTCAAAAAATAACATCGATTGTGTGCATTTATGATGTAATGCACTGGAAGTAAGATATTAAAATGAACAAACATATTCCACATCTTACAATGAAAATTTTCCTGATGATTTTATAGAATAATATCTACTTTAAGTTTACTTTTCGTTCACGCTTTTGTTAGATACATTTTTGTGCTTCTTTTATCACGTTTTCTTGGTTATTTTCATCGCACATTATACATGTATTTCACATCATTTAGGGAACTATATACTTTTTGTGGATTAGTCTAGGCACGAGTCTTTTGTGTGTTTTCCAAAACTGAAAGCTCGCCTATGACATTTAAGGACTCACTGAAAACAAAAGGTGATTATTAGATAACGATGAATGAATTCGAGAAAAAACTGAGACAAAATAATAAAGGCAAGCAACAATAGGCCCAAAAGTGCGTCCTTATCCAATATTAAAGATATTTCATATAGTTGTATCAAAGCACTATTTATAAAAGTTTGTAAGGTCATACGAGCATATCTAGTTTAAGAATAAGAATCTTACAGTCATATGGTCCTTTGCGATTGTTTTTCGGAAGGGTGTGATTCTCTACTTAAAAAACTGATTTGTCTCTATAAAATATATGTTTCACTAATTTGTAGGTTAGTTGTGAGTGGTATACCTCATATAGATGAATCAATTTCGTAAGTGGAAGAATCATCTCCGTTTTAGGTACTGCTTGTGAGATTGGAGTTTAGCATCACTTTTCAAAATTATGACTTCTTCTAAATGAATTTGAAAAGCACTTTAAGGAGAAAAAAGCCGAGATTTTGTAACACTCAGCTAATCCTCATTTTTCTAAATATTTAATTTTGCTTTAATTTATTAAATATAATGTAACTAATAGTCAAAGAGATTAACTAACAAAAAGATGATAGTTATATAATAAAATAATTAGGATTGGAAATTTGGAGGTTAATGTAACACCCGGTTTTGAATAGTTTCGCTATACGGGGTCGTGGCCCAGTTATCAATCATCATTCGGCGTTGGGCCTTGGGGAAGGAAGAATCTGGCCCTTCTTGGATGTGAGTGTTATGGTTTAACTATTGCAAGTGTTCGATGGTGTTTTTGGAGTCCAATGGTATAATCGTAATTTGATAACTCGGTCTTTTATGAATTTTGGGTTTTTGTTCGGGAGTTTTAAGGCTATGGTGTGTTGTTAGAAGCGTAAGGATCCTCGCCGCATTTCTATGGATATAAAGTTCATTGGAAACAGGCTTATAACGAAGAATTTATAGTAGTTTGAAGTTTTAGCAAGTTTGGCCCTTGGTGGAATAAGTTGGAAGATTAGTCCTATGTGTTGAGCTAAGGGACGCGTGGGTGGACCAGGTACGCCCCGCGTAATGGTAAGAGTGCCAAACCTTATTTTTTTAGGGTTTGGGCACTATATAAACATCATTATAACCTCAAGACTCCATCATTTATCAGCCTCCATTGTTTTAAAACCCTAATTTCGCACCCTAGCCTCCTCCAAGATTGTTTTGGTGCTTATTCAAGAATTGGAACTTGATGCAAGGTTGTGGATCGAAGGAAGGCTTGTGGATCTAGACTCTCTTCTTCATTTCCAGCTCATAAAGATGCTTGCTTGACGTTTTAGGATGGACCATGCATGTGTTAAGGTGTTTTTTATGGGTCTTAAAGTATTAATTTGCATTGTTGGGCCTCATTAAGACATGGAAACTGATAAAGTTGCCAACTTTATCAGTTAAGGGCTTATTTCGAAGGTTTCATGAGGTTTTGGGGGGCAAGTGCATAAGGGATTAATTCATGAATCAAGTTTGGATAAGTCACATCTACGCCCAGCTTAAATGTTAGTACAACCGCGTACTGAGGGATTTGGTAGTACGCCCAGCGTACCTGTTGGGTACGCCCAACGTAAATGGCCCAGTGCTATTTTGGGCTCGTTTGACATTTTTGGACTTTGGGCTTTGGTTTTGAGTCTTGGTATTTGAGTGTTGGATTTCTTAGTCTAAGGAGTTACTTGTGGATTTGGACTCCTCTTTGGTTTAGATTTTGGGCTTTCCTTATTGGGCCTTAGTGGGCCCAATGGATTTGGACCAATAGTGGGCCTAGTTAGTTGGGATATCTTTGGGCCTAGTCTTGGGGTCTAGCCTTGTCTGGTTATTGATTATGGTGTTTGGTTGTTTGGCTCAATTCGGGGGTCGATTCGCATCAGCAGTGGCATTGTAGGATTATTTGTAACGACCGAAAAATTCCAACCAATTTAAATTTTTCAAAAACAATCCGATTCCATTAAATCTTTACAAAAAGGTTTTCAATACAAAATCACGAGGAGCGGTACGATCACGCCTTCGCCTTGCCACGGTCTCCTGAAGAACCTGAAAAACATAAAACCACAACTGTAAGCCCGAAAGCTTAGTGAGATACCCCCAAAATACCAACCACCTATACGCCCTTCCAGGCTATGACCTTCCGGTCCAGAACATATTGCCTTCCGACCCATAACATGAATAACACACATAACATAACAAAACATAGAGCAGCCATGCATATCGGGTTTACTGTGTGACTGGCCCGCCGTATCGGCCTTCAGTCCACCCTCCGTGTCTAGCCGTGAACATCGAGTCTGCAGTGTGATTGGTCCGCCCGCACCGGGCCTTCAATCCACCTGGTCCACTCTCTAAGTCTACAGTGTGACTGGTCCGCCCGCACCGGGCCTTCAGTCTATCTGGTCCACTCTCCGAGCCTCGGCATGTCTGGTCCGCCCTCTTGGGGCCTACAGCCTATCCGGACCGCTCGCTGGGCCTTCGGGACAACCGGTCCGCCCTGGGTATCATGGCCTACAACACACAGCAGGACCCGCCTCAACCTAACTCCAGTTCAAACAACCATGTGCACATATACATACAATCATATAGCAATTCACAGTCAACAAGCAGATCAAACAGATCAATTAGCATATCATCATCCTAACCAGGATACCGACCTAACAGGTCACTAGCATAGCATATCCCTATCTCTCAGGATACCGATCTCAATCAGGTCTCTAACATATACCACCCTAGCTCTCAGGATGCAAACATATCACAACAATAACATAACAATTACCCAGATCTCAATCCGTTAAAGGGCCGACCTTGGTGTCGTAGACCCTGTTGATATAGTGAGGATAACTCACCTCGAAACTGCCGATTGAACAGATAACCCAAGCTGCTCCGATCACTGATACAATCTCCACCACTGGTCAATCACCAATGCACTGAACTCAAAACAATAATCAATAATTACCAAAATACCCTTGGAAACCACTGGACAACCCTTGGTCCAAGACAAGGTCAAAGTCAACCCCTGACTGACCCTACTCGCCGAGTCAACCCGATGACTCGCCGAGTCCCCATACTCAGAACTTCCCTCAATCCGCGACCTAACTCGCCGAGTCACCCCGAGACTCACCGAGTCCAACAACTCTGAGTCCACTCGCACACAACTCACCGAGTCATCCCTTGACTCACCGATTCTCGACTCAACCAGAGAACATCGGGACTCTTCGATAAGACTCGCCGAGTCCAAGAACAGACTCGCCGAGTCTAAGGCTATCTTCAACCTACTCGCCGAGTTGTTCATACAACTCGCCGGGTTCCAGGCCATCCTCATCCGACTCGCCGAGTTGTTCTTCCAACTCGTCGAGTCCCAGCTCATCTTCAACCAACTCGTCGAGTACACCCATGTGACTCGCCGAGTACCACCGGTCTGAATCCATACAGAAGCACTCCAGACCATGCAATTGATCCAAAACATAGATCTAGCTTCCTACAACCCATTCATCACGTAAAGTGGCAAACTTTACGTGAATCCTACGAGATCTAGGCTTTTTGCACTTTGGGTTAAGGTTTGGGACATGAAGGCTTCACTAAACACTCCAACACAGGGACTTTCATGCTCTCTGATTCTTCTTCATCTCAGATCTGAGGTAGCAACCTCAGATCTAATCTCTAGACTCTAATATAGCCCAAGATAAGCTTCCCTCAAACCCCAAAATGAAGAAACAAGATAACAACAGCCTAAGAACGAGATATTACCTCATAAGAACGCCCCAACTGCAAGGAAACTCGAATCCAAGCAAAGCCCCTTGCTCCACACCTTCAAACTCCCAAACTTTCTTCAACAAATACTTCTCCAAGCTCCAATCCACTCAACAATGGTGCTTCTCCACGATTTAGGGTTCCTGGGACTCACGGGGGGAAATAAAGAGGCTGAGGAGGAAACATAATGTTCTTTATATAGGGCTCAACTCCGAGAATTAGGGTTTTCTCCACTCAGCGCCTACTCGCCGAGTCCATCTCATTGACTCGCCGAGTCGGCTACTTAACACACGACCCAGTCGCGACTCTACTCGCCGAGTCCATCCATGGACTCACCGAGTCACTCTTTCCCAATTAACACTTTTAATCCTTCAACCCTACTCTTGCTATTTCGGGATATTACATTATTCGCGTAGCGTTTGAGGTGAGTCTTCTCACTATATCCATGGGTCAAAGGCACCAATGTCGGCCCATTACGTGTTATTTGGTATGTTAGCTGTCTATGTGATACTTTCATGGAAGACCTGGGGGGAGCCCATGGCAATTGGATATCAGACCATGAGGGGAAGCCCATGGTACTCCAGGTAAAGACCATGGAGGGAGCCCATGACATACCAGATAAAGACCATGGGGGAGCCCGTGGCAACTATATGTATGTTGCATGATAATTTGTGGTTGTATGTTGTATGGTATTTTGGGGAACTCACTAAGCTTTGTGCTTACAGTTTTCGGTTTATGTTTCAGGTACTCCGGTTTTCAGATGGAAGGGCTCGGGATGATTGCAGAGCATACACCACATGTTTCCGCATTTTGTGAATTACTCTAATTTAATGATGTTTAGCTAAAACTTGTTTACATTGGTCTTATGGGAAAGATATGTATTAATGATTTATTAACCTAAAAAAAATTATGTCTGGATTTTTAGGACATTATAGTTAGTATTTAGAAGATTATTTCTATGAAAAATGATGGAAAGGTCCTTTAATTAAAATATGTGTGAGAAATTTTCACCGAAAAAACAAAGAAATAATGTTAAAATTAAAATAGTAGAATCAAATATGCAAATATTTTATAAAAAAATCTATTCAAATAGTAAAATATAATCTCATCCAAAAATATGTAACATATTGTAACCCAAACCAAACCTAGCCTCTAGGAACAAAAAAATCACACACACTAGTATTACAATGTTAGGGTTAATTTAATAATATAGACCGGAAAAGATAGCAAGACATTGTCTATATCATTATGCAAAATTTAACTATCAACGTACTATTCCACCTATTTTATGCATGAGGGCATGATCGTAAACCAACCGTCTAATAATTTGGATATCATGAATCTTGTAAATGCTACAATACTCATTATTTTATCTATATGCAACTCTAGAATGGAGGGAGAGAGAGATAGATAGATAGAGAGAGAGAGAGAGAAAGAGGGGGGGGGGGGAGAAAGAGAGTTAAGTGAACATATTTATGAGGTACACGATCCATATTAAGCAACCAAAACCATGAACTATTTAGCCATGATACTAATGAATATACAAGTATACGACATGTGGAAAATATTATCTATATGTCCTTTACGATCCGGTATGCTATTATATTGCTATGAATTTTTTATATGTGTAGTATTACAGTACATTCTAATGTGAATACAAACATACAGATGATTCTCTTCTTTACGAGATCGGCGTTTCTATATTTGGGATGTTAATAAATTTAAAGATATTGGATGTTTATGTGTAACGAAAACCCATTGAACCTAGAAATTTTGAAAACATATCAAGGATGTTCATGGAATATAGGGTTTTGTGGTGTCTCTAGTGTTGCTGATAGCTCATTGTTGTTTATTTTATGTTGTGTTGTATGTAGTATTTTAGAGAACTCACTAGACTTCATGCTTACAATTGTTGACTAAATGTGTTTCAGGTACTTCTGAGGATCGCGGGAAGGCGAAGGCTTGATTATACACATCCAATTACAGTTTCTGATTCCAGATATTTTTAGGACACTCTGATATTTTTATGATGATTTGTATTTGATACTTGTGATTTTCTTGAGATGGGTTTCTATGAACAGTGTTTTTTTTAATTAAAAATGAAAATTTTGGTTTGAAAATTTGGATGTTACATATTATATGAGTTTGACTTTACCTAGAATGGAATACTTAAGGGAGTGTCTTGATTGAGATGATCTAGTTTTTACCACTCATATTCTTTCCTAAAAGAAGCATAGAATTGTAGTTTTCTTTACTTTTCTTCCTCTTATCTTTTGAATTTGGTTAGTGAAGAATTGGTGCTTCCTTTAGTGATTATTTTGTTAAGAACTTAAAGGCTTAAATAAAAAAGCTTACAAGAAGGAATCAAGCAATTCTTGGTACCTTACTCTTGGTGGTGGATTACTTGTAGAGAAAATCAAGCTCTTTGTTCTTGCTATCTACTTCAACACCCCAAAACCAAGTGGGTTCAAAGGATCCAAAAGTTATCATTTTAAAACATCGTATGGTTGTTTTTAATATCATTCTAACATCTTTAAAATGATCATTGATGATTTGGTTTTGTTATAAACTCAAAAATTACTAGAAAATTTTTAAAGTTTTCGCTGTCGGTTTTTATGAAAAACTCACTACTTTTATGTATCAAAACCCATCATTTTTTTGGGAAATTTTTCTTATAAATTATCTTACTTTTGAATCATCTAATGATTCATTTTGTTTGTTTGCTAAAAAATTATGTATATAAAAAATATCTTCCCTTCCTACCAAAATTTTCCTACTTATTTTATCTTGGTTATATATATATATATATATATATATATATGTATGTATGTATGTATGTATGTATGTATGTATGTATATAAAATAAGGACAAGTTAGTTATTTCACTTTTGGGAGGGACCAAATCTATATAGAACCCTATTGAAAAAGATGAGTTAAGGTATAAACACCACAACATTCTCTAGTTGTGTATAATAGTGTACTAACTAATACTTTTATAGTTAAGCCAACTAATACTCCTCTTCTCTACTCACTGGTTTAAGTTTAGAAATTAACACTAGATAACTAATTCACTCAAACTTGGCTCTGATACCAACTTGTAACACTCGACTTTTTAATACAAAGTACACCCATAAATCTCTATTTATTATTTATAAAAACACATTGGTGTACATTTACATTAATAATCTAACACAATTATCAACATGATCGCATCAAAGAAAATAAAATACAACAATCTGAGTGGAGCATCACCATCTCTCTTCTCTAATCCTTATCTCTTTAATCAAATTACATGCAAAGCATACAATAATAAAAGGAGTAAGCCACAAAGATCTTAGTGAGTATTTCTTAATAACAATACACACAATAATCATAACATATAAATACACCAATTATCAGGTGTATAGCTACTCGAGACTCATTTATCATTTAAATATTTATAATTCTAACATTTCTCTAATGACAACACTAATGGACTTGCAACTACTTAAGTTGTCATTAGTCTCTCACACGGTACTCATTTTTTGGCGTTCAACCATTCATAACTAATGATATCTCTTAGTCTTTATGTTCAACTACACTAATAAATTATAGTCACAATTACTCATTACGTAACTCATCGTATTCTCCTTCTACTCTCTCTCTCTCTCACTCTCTTTCTCTCTCTCTCTCTGTTTCCCTCCCTCTCTCTCTCTGTATATATATATATATATATATATATATATATATATATATATATATATATCCTCTCTATACTCATTCTCTTTATCTTTTTCTCTCAATATATATATATATATATATATATATATATATATATATATATATATAACATTCATTAAATTCTTGAAAATTTTAAACTTTTTAAACAAACCCAAAGCCATCATTGTTTAAAAATTGTTTTCAAAATAAGTTTCACATCAGAGAAATCCCAAAATCATAAAACAAAAACATGAGGAGGTGCACGATCATGTCTTCACCTTGACGCGATCCTCTGAGGTACCTGAAACACAATCCAAAACTGTAAGCCCAAAGCTTAGTGAGTTCCCCCAAAATACCACCACAACATATAATCATAAATATCACAACAACAACACGCATACAGAACCTTCAGCACGTCTGGACCGCTGCACCAGGCCTTCAACATGTTTGGATCGTTCTTCGGACCTTCGGCCTGACTGGTCCGCCTCACATGCCTTCAGTATCTCTAGCCCACCTTGGGTCTGTTGGCCTTCAGCACAAAGCAGGACCGCTTCAACCCAACCATACACATGTCGACATATACATAACTCATAAACATATAATCAATCAACAGGCAAGCGCAAATCATACAGATCAATAATCATAGCATTATCCTATCTACCAGGGTACGAATCTAACAGATCACTATAACACTCAATCATGCAATACCCAGGATACTCATTCCAAAAGGGTCGGCCTTTGTGCCTTCGACCCAACAAGTATAGTGAGTAACACTCACCTCTCAATGTCAAGTTGCACTGAAATCCCTGACTGCAAACTCACGCAAGATCCCGAACTATCACAGTAAACAAACATCCAATTAACAATTGGAATACTATTCTTGACTAAGGATCCATACTTAGGGTAGATGTCCATTTTACCCTTTCCCTAATTAGATCAAAGCCCAAGTCCAAATCTTTGGTCCAAAAGGCCCAAATTATTTTAAGGCCCATAATTGGACCAATTTTTCAAATTGGGCCCGACTCCTTATTGGGCCTTATCCTAAGGTCCAGCTCCCCAATCATCCCAAAACACTTGTATCCAACAGTCCAAAGAGAATCCAAGTATCTAAACCCAAAAAGGTAGCCCACTCAAAAAGCATAAAACTGCAAGCCCACAGACTAAGTACATAGGGAGTACCCAGCTGTACGCTTGGCATACACGTAACGAGGCTTGTACGCTGCACGTACTGGTTGGTACACCCAGCGTACTCCCCTGCTAAGCCTATTCTCCCATTAAGTTCTTAATACCTTAAGATAACACCCCAAAACGGAGATCTGACCTTATTGAGCTGAGAAAACACATAAAGTTGCTAACTTTACGTTCATGCAAGGCTAAAGTTGTTAACTTTACTAGATGTGTACCTGCGCATAAAGTTGATAACTTTATGTAACGTCCCAAAAATCAGGGGTAAAAATTTCATATTTATATAACCAAAGCATTGATACCATTTAATTCAAACATTCAAATCATAGTCAATCAATTCATTTATCAGAGTTTATCCCAAAATAATTCATTGCGGAAATCATAGGTGTGTGCACTACGATCAATCCGAGCTCTCCTTTTTCCAAAACGATGATACCTGAAACCATAAACAAAACTTGTAAGCACGAAGCTTAGTGAGTTTCCCAGAGCATACCATTCACACAAACCACATATCACATATCCTGTTAGCTATAAAAGCTACATACGTATCAAACGTATCACATAAGCCATGAATACATAAAACCTGTAATAGTGCCATGGGCTACCCCACATGGTCTTTACTTAGGACTGCCATGGGCTCCCCCACACGGTCTTACATCCAATGCCATGGGCCACCCCACATGGTCTTTACCTAGGACTGTCATGGGCTACCCCACATGGTCTTACATCCAATGCCACGGGCTCCCCCCGGGGCCTTCCCTATAAATACCATATATAACCAAATAGCATATCATGCATCACATAAATATCTACACATACACGTACATAAACCTGTAAGGATGTCGTGGGCTACCCCCAAGGTCTTATACCATTATGCCATGGGCTACCCCACATGGTCTTCCATGCAAGTATCACAAAGACAACTAGCATATCACATAATTACCAGCATACTACCTAGCATAAAGCTAACTATCATATCACACAACATAAGATGGGTCGTCCTTGGTGCCTTAGACCCTTTGGTATGGTGAGAAGACTCACTTGCAACTGTCGGCTGAAGAAATAAGATCACGCTGCTCCAACCACCGACACGAACTCCTCTACTGGTCAACACCAAATAACTGAACTCAATAAATGCCAACAATTACCAAAATACCCCTAGAAGTCAACTGGTCAACTCTTGGTCAAAGTCAACCTTCCAGGTCAACCCTACTCGCCGAGTCTGCCTACTGACTCGCCGAGTTCATACGCTCAGAAACCCCTTTCAATCGCGACTCGACTCGCCAAGTCAAACCATGACTCGCCGAGTCTACTGATTTTCGAGTTCTGTCCTGACCAACTCACTGAGTCTCCACTCCACTCACTGATCCGAGTCTTAACTGGAAGGGTTTGGGGTTTCGCGACTTGACTCCCCAAGTATAATAACAGACTCGCCGAGTCCAAGGCAATCTTCAACAGACTCGCCGAGTTGTTCTTCCAACTCGCCGAGTTCCTGCCCAACTTCATCCAACTCGACGAGTCCACCCATGTGACTCGCCGAGTCGCTCTAGTTCTTAATCCATTCAGTGGCTTTTTGAGCCATGCAGGGGCTCCAAATCATAGATCCAAACTTCCAAAGCCTATCCCTCATGTAAAGGTGCAAACTCTACGTGTAGCTAAGGAGATCTAGGCCCAAAACACTCCAAACTCGGGTTTAAGACAAAGATGCTTAACAACCAACCCAAAGACTGATGCTTTATGACTCTCTAAGCCAGAATACACTTAGATCTGAAGTAGCAACTTCATATCTGGGCTCTAACTCGAAATGGTTCAAGAACATGGCATAAGAGTCCCAAATCTGACAATCAAGATTGATTTATGTAAAAGAGGGAAGGTAACGACTCCTTACCTTGAATTGCTCTGGAAAGGCCCTCAAACTCTGGATCTACTTCAAACCCTTGAATCCCCAATGGTTCCTTCCTTCCTTCTTCCTTCAAATCACCCAAAAATGGCAAGAAACTTGAATGAGCAATAATGGGGGCTTAGGGTTTCGGTTTTCTGGATGAGAGAGGCTATATGAAACCCTAATGGAGAGAATAAGATGCTTATATAGTGCCCAAAGTCCCAGATTTAGGGTTTCCCTCTTCATACCGGACTCGCCGAGTCCATGAGGCCGACTCGCTGAGTTGGTCACTTACTTTACACCCGGATCCCGCTCCGACTCGTCGAGTTCCTCCCTGGACTCGACGAGTCGAACCTCTTTAACTTATGGTTTGCCTTTCCTTTCTTGACATTTCTAATTTTGGGTGTTACACTTTACTAGATGTGTACTTGCGCAAAGTGGCGACGATAAATAGTTTTTTTGGCAAATACTTTCTCACGGAGAAATAACTATTAGATTTTATTATTACTTATTATGTAATAAAAAATTATCACTTTTAAACACTACTAGAAAACAACCATTTAATGACGCGCAAACAATGACGCGCGCTGATAGAGGACGCGCATTTGTGCATGCCCTAAAAAATAATGTCAACTCTGGAAAATTTGAAGGATAGAGGGCACGCATTTTTGTGCACCCTAAAATTACTGTCCAACAAAAAAAATTAAAAACACGGAGGGCACCTATCCTAAAAAGCGCGTCGTGTTACCCTATCGCTTTATAATTTTAGTCTATTAGCGCGCGTTTTCATTTTTTGGGGGGAATGAAATCCAAAAAATTAAAAACCCCGCTTGCGTTTCCTCCTTCCACGGGAATGCTCACCCCATCAGACTCACCACCACCATCTCTCTCTCTCTCTCTCTCTCTCTCTCTCTACAGTTCCCCTCTATACTGTAACAGCCCGGAATTTCAAATATCGATATAATTATGATTTGGGGGTGTTTTAAGAAGGGACTCGGCGAGTTGGAGCCTAGACTCGCCGAGTAGGATCGCAGACCGGGTCGCGGGTTCGCGACTGGACTCGACGAGTCCAGATATGGACTCGGCGAGTCTGTGCTGTTTGGCGAAAACCCTAACCGTTCAGGTTTGGGATGTATAAGAGGCACTTATTGGCCGTCATTGTTCATTTTGGCCTTCTGAGAAGAACCCTAAATCGATTGGGTGCATCTGGAGCAAAGTTTAAGGGCCATTGTTGATCTTGGAAGGGTTGTGGTGCAAGGAAGAGAAGGGCTTGGCTAAAGGAACAGCAAGGGAGTCACGTTCTGAGGATTTGGGGACACAGAGGGCACATTATTCAGGTAAGAATTCCAATTATGCTCTGCTATGTTGATGTGTCATGGAATTAGGGTTTATGGAACCCCTTTGTGATTAGATTAAGTGTTACCCTAGTCCCCCAAACGACTATAACCCTGTATTAGGACCTTAGAGGTCCAGAAGGTCCCATGCTTGTGTATTTCGGGACAATACTTACCTCAGGAAGAAGTTTGATCGACTGCATGGCATGGACTCGACGAGTCTGATGAACAGACTCGGCGAGTAGCTTGAAGAATAACTGGGACTCGTCGAGTTGTTCGTCAGACTCGGCGAGTTGAGTCGGGGTGGCCCCGCGATTCTTCCAGGAGGAACTCGTCGAGCAAAAAGGGGATACTCGACGTGTAGAAAAGGAATCTTAAGGAATCGGTGAGTCAAGGGCGAGTGGACTCAGAGTTGTTGAACTCGGAGTTCTGAGTATGGGGACTCGGCGAGTCATAGAGTTGACTCGGCGAGTAGGGTCAGTCAGGGGTTGACTTTGACCTTGTCTTTGACCAAGGATTGACCAGTGGTTCCAAGGGTATTTTGGTAATTGTTGTTATTGTTTGAGTTCAGTGCATTGGTGATTATCCAGAGGTGGAGATCGTATCAGTGATCGGAGCAGCTTGAGCAATCTGTTCAGTCGGCAGTTTCGAGGTGAGTTATCCTCACTATATCGCTAGGGTTTATGGCACCAATGCCAACCCTTTTATCGGATGGAAATCCGGGTAGTTGTCAATTGTTATATGTTATGGGCCGGAAGGCAATACATGTTATGGGCCGGAAGGCATTACTATGTGGACCGGAAGGTCATGGCCTGGAAAGGCGTATGTATGCATTTAGTATGTTGACTGATTCATAGAGTAATGTTATGATAGTGACCGGCTAGACTGGTATCTTGTTAGAGTAATGCTATGATATGTGATCTGTTGATCGATTGTCGTCTATGAACTGCTATATGATTGTTTGTTATTTTATATATGCATTTATTGCTTATGGGCCGGAAGGCGATATGTTATGGGCCGGAAGGCAATATGTTATGGGCCGGAAGGCGATTATGTTGTGTGATGGACCGGAAGGTCGGCGTGGGTAGGACCGAAAGGTTTACCCAGCAGGGACGGAAGTCCCTTGAGACACATGGACCGGAAGGTCAGGGCCTAGAAAGGCGTATATGTGGTTGGTATTCTGGGGGTATCTCACTAAGCTTTCGGGCTTACAGTTGTGGTTTTATGTTTCAGGTTCTCAAGAGTCTGTGGCAAGGCAAAGGCGTGATCGTACCGTTCCTCGCGTTGGTGTTTTATGAATTGAACCTGGGAAATTACTCTGCTTAATAATGTATTGAAAACCTTTTTGCAACGATGTTAATAAAATGGGTGATTTTGAAAAGTTTTATTTGTTTTGAAATTTTGGATGTTACACATACCACCGTCATGGTTGTCACAACTACATCTCACCACCTGCAACCTCAACACAATCGACCATCACCACCATTCCTACCATCCATCGCCGCCCTACCATCTCCTCCATCACCAAATATTTCTTGTTCTATGTGAAACCCTAAAATAGGTACCAACAATTGATAGGGTTTGGAGAAAAAGTTGATATAAGAAAAATCAAAGCAAACGACTTAGAAGATGCTAATTTTGTCTTTAATTCTAAAGATATTTCCTTCGATTCTAACCCTAGTTCGTTCCCCCCCCCCCCCCCTTTCCTTCACAAACACACATGGATTATGAGTTCCTTATCTGTTCCTATGGGGTTCACGAAGCGTGGTTTATACATCTAGGGTTTTTGAATTTCAAGTATTATGCACACAAATGTCAGACGAAATATGGTCAACCGACTCAAATATGGTCCGATTCTAGTTCTTAAAGCCCTCAACTCCGATTGACATGTGATCAAGGCTGGAAGAATTATCGACTCCTTCAAATAAATGTTATCATCTTCATATATCAATCTGATTTCGTCTATGCTCAACATTCCAAGGTACAACTCTCTTTTAAACTCCAATATCATCATCTCTTCATTTACTTTCCACGAATTCTCATCATCGCATTCGACTTCATCATTCCTAGGAATGATTTTTTCTAAATTCATCTCTTTACTTACTGTAACATCCGAATTCCCAGGTATATTAATTTATTCTTTGTATTGAATTTTTGGAAAGAAACTCGGCGAGTAGGAGCCCCGAATCGCCGAGTTGGATCGCGGTTGGAGTGGTCTGATTATTGAGGGACTCGGCGAGTCCACGCTGTTTAATGAAACCCTAATTTCTCGGGTTTGCTCCCTATTTAAAGGCCCTTACGGCCGTCATTTGTGGCCACCAGTCCAGTGAGAGAAACCCTAGAGTGCTGGAGCGTATTGAGAGAGAGAAGAAGCCATTCTTGACCTTTGTGGTGTTGTTTAGCAAGAAGAAAGAGGTTCTAGCCGAGGGAAAGAAAAGGAGGTTGCTATTATGAGGATTTGAAGCTAAGAATATTTCATTTGAGGTATTACTTCGACCCTTCTTCTGTTTTGGGAAAGATAGATGGTTTTAGGGTTTCTTGTGCCCTTGTCTAAGTCGATTGGAGGTCCAAATAGTCCCTTATGGTGATGAGACTTTGGATCTGGATCCATAGAGGTCCAGAGAGCCTTATTCTTCAAGGTTTATGAAGAACAATGGAGGTCATGACCTTGGGTTAAGGTATTTGGGGCTAAATCATCATATATGGTCATATAGTTGTTGCATGTGCATCAAGATTGAGACTTTACGTGATTATAGTGCTTGGAAAGGCCAGATCTATGGATTAGAGGAACAGATCTGACCTCAGAAGGTCGTTTGAGTGAGTGCATGGCAGGTACTCGCCGAGTCCATGGGAGGACTCGACGAGTTGAGTCGGTTTTCCCCGCGACTCACGATCTGTGTCGACTCGTGGAATTTAGGGTTGACCCAGTGAGTCAAAGGAGAACCAGGGGCGAAGAGGACAGGTGTGTACTCGCCGAGTCACCTTAGTCCACTCGGCGAGTAGGGTCAGCTGTGATCGTTGACTTTCATTGACCTTTAGGATTTCGGTCAACAGTTGGACTTTTGAGTCAAGGAGGGGTAAAATTGTCTTTTACTCTTCTGAAGGATCATAGAAGTGGGGTTAATCTAGCCTTTGAGAGCCAATACTTATTAAGGATATTTTGCATGTGAATAGGCGGGGGCTAGACCAGTAGATTCGTGTGCGAGATCACCCGAGATACCCGAGGTGAGTCTTCTCACTATACTATACCTGGAAGGGTACCTATGTGTGACCGGAAGGTCTGGTATGCTATGAGATATAAGCATTGTATGTTATGAGTTGCCTGTTTCGTATGCGCTATGTATGTGATATGTATGTTATGCTTGATATGGGCCGGAATGCATTATGATATGGGCCGGAAGGCATTATGATGTGGACCAGAAGGTCAGGGAGTTATGGACCGGAAGGTCGACACGGGTAGGACCAGAAGGTTTACCGGGTTGGGACAGAAGTCCCCTGAGACACAGAGACCGGAAGGTCGTGTGGAGTATGGCCTGGAAAGGCGTATGTGTGTAAGTGGTATTTTGGGGAACTCGCTAAGCTTCTTGCTTACAGTGTTTATGTCTAATGTGTTTCAGGTACTAGTGAGGACTGTGGGAAGGCGCCAGCATGACTCGTACACACACGCAGGCGGATTTGGATATGTTTGATCTTGGGATTGATATGTTTTGTATTATGACCATGTTACATTAGATTCTATGGGTTGACTTGAATGAAATTATGTTTTAAAGAAATGAAAAAAATTTGTTTTGAAAGTTTACGTTGTTACAAGTTGGTATCAGAGCCTTGGTTTGAGGGATTCGGATGCACCTTCGGGCGTAACTGAACTCAAACTGAGGATTTGAGAAAATTTTCAAACGATAAGAACTAATTTTTCTAAAAAGCAATAGATTTTGAGACAACCAGAGCGGAGCAGTGTGTACGGTCAGCCAGCGCCTGAATGGTGAACCCCCAAAATGCCCTTACGTAGGGATGAGCAAAAGGACCGAACCGGCCCGAACCGGGGAACCGGCTTCGGCCAAAATCAAGAACCGAACCGGCCCGGCGGTTCTACCGGTTCCGGTTCTACCGGTTCCCGGTTCCTACCGGTTCTTGTCGTGTTTTCAAATGTTGGAACCGCTCCTTGAAAAATAGCATCATAAGGTACCGGTTTTTGCCGGTTCTACCGGTTCCGGTTAAATCGGTTCCGGTTCTTACCGGTTCCCGGTTCCAAAAATCTACAAAAATAACGTCCCGGTCCCGGCCCGACCGATTCCATCGGGTTCCGGTTCCGGTGCCGGTTCCGGTTCCGGTACCGGTTCCGGCCGGTTCCCCGGTCCATATGCTCATCCCTACCCTTACGTTATGTGTTATGAGATATGATATGTTATATGATGCATGCTAGAGCTTTCTAGGTATTCATATTAGGACTAGAGTGGCCTGATTTTGTGATGCCTTAGCCTAGGAAGGATGTGCTGCTATGTGATGCTTGAGAGCGAGTAGGTAGCAGTGAGGGGCTGATAAGAGGTCTACCGAAGGGTAGCCTATACCAGTAAGATATAGATTACTTGTGATCTGGGATCCAAAGAGGAGGACTTAGGGTGAACACTGATGCGGTGTAGGCGGTAGGATAAGGGCTCGTACTACCGAATACACCGGAGCAGTGCGCACTCTAAGTAAGAATCCTTTGGGTACTAAGGAACAAGTAGGGTCGAGTTATCGAGTGTGGGCATGCTCGAATGAGTCTTTGATATTATTATGTTATATTTCAGAGACATCATGGTTGGGACACGCCACAGACCTGAGGCGAGCGGTGTGAGTGACGAGGAGCTTCGTCAGATGATCCATGATGAGGTGGCTGCGGCGATCAGGGTCGAGATTCTGGAGATGTTTGGGTCTATCAAGACCACACTGATTGAGACTTTCGATGAGCGGCACGCCGCGGTGACTGAGGCTGCAGCCGCTGCAGCTACAATAGCTGTGGCTGCTGCCAGGCCTCAAGGAGGTGACTCGTTGTTGTTCGGGAGTTCAGCAACACGAAGCCACCCGAGTTTGATGGGACGCAGGATCCGATCGCTGCGATGAGATGGATTGATGATATTGAGGGATGCTTCTATACGTGTTCATGTCCAGAGCATCTGAGGACACAGTTCGCTTTGAACCAGCTTCACTTGGGAGCGAAGGATTGGTGGAAGTTCGTGACAACGAGCTTCACTCCTGCAGAGATTTCAGCGGTGACCTGGGAGAAGTTCACCGCCAAGTTCAGAGACGAGTATGTTCCCCCGGTGGAGAGGGAACGGTTGGTTCAGGAGATTTTGACCCTCAAGCAGGGTAATGATTCAGTTACTGTGGTTACCCGGAAGTTTCATGAGAGGGCGATGTTCTGCCCTGAGCAGGTGTCTTCTGAGCAGGCACGGATGAGTCGGTATTTGAGCATTCTAAGGAGGGACATTCAGGAGTTCGTGTCGAACTCGACGTACCGGACATTTGCTGAGCTCCAGGCAAATGTCCAAAAGAGGGAGATTGAGTTGGAGACTCAGGCCAGGGAGGAGGCCGAGTCTCAGAGGATGGATCGGCGGCCGGCTCAGTCTCAGCCGGCAGCCAAGCGGACCAAGTCCGCTGATTCGAGGACGGGAGGCCAGAAGGGTCATGAGGGGGCCTATCGGTCGGGTGCTTGCTACAAATGTGGCAAGGAGGGGCATATCGCCAAGGATTTCCCCAAGGGATTTATGGTTTGCTTTCATTGCAACCAGACGGGCCATCGGAAGGCCGAGTGTCCACAGTTGCATCAAGGGTCAGCACAGGGATCTACACCTGCTGCTAGGGTTACCAAGGTTCGACCGATGAAGGACGAGGCTCCGAAGGCTCGTGGAAGAGCTTTCCAGTTGACTGCGGAGGAGGTCCGCGCAGCTCCCGATGTCGTGGCTGGTATGTATTCTGTATTTATCTTTTCTTTTGAGATATTATGCTTATATGATGGTATGCGTAGGTACTTTTCTTGTGAGTTCTGTACCTGCTTTGGTGTTATTTGACTCGGGTGCGAGTCGGTCATTTGTTTCCTTGGCATTTAGTCAGCACATTAGTATCCGTCGAGAGGCGTTAACCTCTACGAGTTTCCATAACTGATGAGCGAGCAGTGTATGCTACGGATGTGATTCGAGGATGTATCCTTGAGATCTTCGGTGTGGAGTTCCTAATAGAACTGATCCCGATTGCGATAGGGGACGTGTATGTTATAGTGGGCATGGATTGGTTGAGCCGATTTGGAGCTGTTATAGACTGCGAGCGTCAGTTGGTGACGATACGAAACCCCAGTGGGGGAGTGCTTACGGTATATGGCGAGGGAACCCGATGTGGGTCAGCGTTTTGCTCGGCTGCCAGGGCGAGACAGAGTTTGCAGCAAGGCTGCAGTGGATTCGTAGCTTATGTGTTGGACACGCGGATGGCCGTTGGGAGGCCAATTTCAATTGATGAGGTTCCAATAGTGTGCGAATTCCCGGATGTTTTTCCCGAGGAATTGCCAGGTGTGCCTCCTTATTCTTTATGCATACGAGAGTCAACAGTCACAGTAAGTAACAAACATTGTTTTGAATTGCTTAAAAATGCAGGCACATCATCGGTCACTGAAGAATTACATGAAGATCCAAACAGACATCACGCCTCAAATGTGGGGGATTCTGATAAATTTGCTCATAGAAGTAAGTACATAATCTCCCTTATTCTTTATGTACCTCTTTCAAAGCACAAGTTACTAATTTGCTTCTGTTTTTTTTTTTACAATTATAGGTATATTTAAAATTTGATTTGATGCAATTAGTCGGTCTCACATCACTTTTGTTAGCATCCAAGTATGAAGATTTTTGGCATCCACAGGTAAATGTTGCTATTGAATTAACTAATTTACATATTTCTTGTTTTTGTTTTTGTATTTATAGTTTTATATTGTGTGTTTGTATCTTTTTCTAGGTTATGTAATTAATTAGTATCTGAACAGAGTTATATACAAGCGATCAAATGCTCAAAATGGTACACCTATTAAAAAAAAACAAATTAACCATATAATTGTATTTTCACTTGATGTTATAGTTTTTTTTTAATTTATCAGGAGACAACAATTTTACATAGACAATCCCACAATGACTCCACCACAGGCAAAGTGATTGAGTTGGACCCCAAGAAGACTCTTAATATGAGGAGAGTTGTCACAAAACATACCATCGGCAAAGAGTTGCTCTACAGTTTCATCTTGTTCACTAATACAATGCTGGAACAAGGTAACACTTTTTTTTAGTGTTGAATCATTATATATATATATATATATATATATATATATATATATATATATATATACCTGGTTACATGGTCAAGAGTGCTACCCCATTCTTTCAAATGAATGGAAAGTGTATATATTTTAAATTCAACAATGGTAATAATAATAATAATAATAATAGAAACATAATATGATTTATAAATTATAATCCGATATTTATCTAAAAAAAATCTTATTTCTTTTGGTAATTAAAGGAATTAGCCATAAGGAGTCTGTTAATCCCTCCAACATCATGCCTTTTGTAAAAGTATATTCTCTTACTCTTACTCTTTTCTTTTTATATGTTTAGAAGTTATAACCATTTTTTATTATTTATAAAACAATGTTTTGGATATTTAGGAAGCTCTTGATGGAATTGAGTTTGCTAGAGGTGATCCAAATTCAACATGGGGATGTGTTAGAGCTGCTATGGGACACCCAAAGCCTTTTGATTTGAAATATGTTGCTATTGGAAATGAGGATTGTTGGCTTAAAAAGTATCATGGTATGCATCTTGAGGGCATTTTTGTCTTTTCCTTGAAATTAATCTAATATATATGTACTTATTTATGAAACAACAAACTACCTTCAATTTTATGCTGCAATTCAAAAAGCTTATCCAGATATTAAAATGATATTCAATTGTGATGGATCAAATGGTCCATTGGATCACCCTGTTGATATGTATGATTTTCATGTAAGATTCTAAAGTCAAAGCCAAACTTGTTTTATATTTTATATATAAAAGTTCAAATGAGATTTATTTTCTAATGATCGGTTTATTATTATTATTATTATTATTATTTTAGATTTACGCAAATGCAAGCACTGTATTTTCTATGGCTAATACCTTCGATCATACATCACGTGTTGGCCCAAAGGTTTGTTAATTGTTAATTGTAAAATGTAAATCAATTAATCATGTGAAAATTAATTATTTTATTTATTTCAAGCATTTGTGAGCGAGTATGCTATGACAGGAAATGACGCTGGTTCTGGAAGTCTTTTAGGAGTTCTCGTTGAAGCTGGATTCCTTATTGGTGTAGAAAAGAACAGATTCTTTGACTTTGATCGATTTTGACTTTGACTTCTAACGAGATTGTTATTTGCAACGATGTTGTTGAAATGGCGAATTATGCACCTTTGTTCGTGAACACCAACGATAGGCGGTATGACATTTATTCAATCAATGTGAAAAAGACATAAATACCCTTCTCATGGTAAATGATGGGAAGTATTTTATTTTGTTAAGGTGGATGTCGGATGCAATAGTTTTTGATTCTTCTCAATCATATGGAACACCAAGTTATTGGATGCAACATTTCTTCAAAGAGTCAAATGGTGCAACTCTTCTAAAGTCAACTCTCTAGTTAAACTCATCCATGTCACTTAAGGCTTCTGCTATTGTGTACCGAGACATAGAGGATGATAAAAACTACTTGAGACTAAAGGTAAGATAACTTTCTTACAAAAAGATTGTTGCCCATTTGACATTCTTGATAGGTTCACATGGTGCAATTTGTAGTGTTAATTACGACTCTTGGAATCAGTTCCCCAGTTGCCTTTCTTGATTAATTACTTGACTTGGTGCAAATTCCAATATGGTGATCAAGATCCCTTGGTAAGGTACGCAGGAAAATCAACCAATATAATTAAATAATTGAAATCCCTTGGTATATGGAGTAAGTAGAATTGAATTGATAACGTAACATAAGAGAAGAGAAGAGAACACAACACAACATAACATAACAAAATTGGACTGAACTAAAATTATTACATATTGAATTGCTTACATTATGTTCTTTGGTACCAAGTACAATGTGTTTTCTCCAGCTTCATCAATTCAAATGATTCAAATGAATCATAACTTAGGATTTCTAAATCCTAACATAATTGTTCATATATAATCTTTTGTGTTTTGTCATATTAGATGCTTATAAACTCATGCAATTCATTTATCTTTTTGCTATGTATGTTGAACTTTCACCAGGCATATAGGGACTCCTCATTGCAGGATTGTAACAAAGCATCTGAAGCTAAAGATGCTGAGGTATGCATTTTCCCTTCAAATAATCAAAGCCTTTTTTTCTTTTAGTATTAATACGGAACATAAGCTTTTTGTTTCAGGTTCTTTCTGAATCTAAGAAAATAATTGGTGCTCCTGCTGATACCGCATCACCTTCTAGTATGCAGGTGGGGGTGGAGGTGCTGCACTGAGATGCTGTACAAATCAGGTAAAAAAAACCAAACAGGGACTTAATACTTAACTGTCTGTTGTTGATGGTCATATCTTTCTTGAAGAAAAAAAGTCAACTTTGTTTATATACCTACTTATATGACCTTAGATGAGCTTTTGGAAAGTAAGGGTAAGATGGTTATTTAGTGTAGTTAATATATTACATGACTTTTAGGGATTGGGACAAGGATAATAACAGACAAAAAGACTATTCTGCCCCTTTACTAATATATTGAAACAATTACATTTCTTTTATGGTCTGGTAGTTTCAGCTTTTTACTTTTAAAGAATTACATTTCTAAAAATTATGGTCTAGCAGTTTTCTTAAGGCAAGATGCTATTTTGGCTACTGAAATTAAGCACAAGGTACAACCAACATTCAAGATTCATATTTCAGATCAGATCACAAATTCATAATATATTTATGTGTCTTTGTTATACATACAGATTATGAAGGTAGATTCGACTTTGGACATGGAGGTTGATGAAGGAGACAATTACACACATATTCCAGTAAGAAACAACAGAGTTGGATGATTATTTGTTAGTTTTATAGGAATGTAACCATGTTAGCAATGTATTATTTTCGTTTAACATTTGTATGATTATTTGTATGACATATTAAAATTTGTACAATTTATTTTATTTTTTGTGTATGAAATTTTATTTTATATTATGCAATGGATTGTATTTATTGTATATGATATTTTATTTCTATTATGAGACATGAAATGCAAATTTAATTTAAAAATTAATAAATATATAAATATATTTTTTAAACATTTAAATTTACGATACGCAAAAATGTGTGTCATCTTCGTTTATGAGATGGCCTTTCTTGACAGTGGTTTTAATGATACGCATTGTGTGTCATAAATACGCATTGTAAATGCGCGTCGTCTATAGACGACGTGCAAAAGCTTGTCATCTCTCGTTATGACAAACCCTTTTTTGACACGCATTTGCGCGTCGTCTGAGCGTTTTACGACACGCATTGCACGCCGTAAAAGGCTGTTTTTCTAGTAGTGAAATAAAATATTTATGTTTATAACTTATATTTATATTGTCTGTTTTTACTATTGATGTAAATTAATTAATATTGTGTCTAGTTTAAGATATTTAATTAATTTAAATACATAAATTTAATATTTTAAAATTTTCGTTTTGTTCCAAATTGAATTTCTTAATTACTTTCCTTAATTTGAAGTTTTCAAACTTTTGGCAAGTATTAATGAGTTATTTATAATAATTGATTTGTACAAAAAGTTTTGTAACTTATACCTCTTAAAATTAAAGATATGACTAATATGGTTTATTATATATATATATATATATATATATATATATATATATATATATATATAGGTTAGGTTATTTTGTTTTTACTATCTATTGTATGCATGTATGATTGATTCTGGACCAATCATTTTAGTTATTTTAAGAAAGGAATTAATGAATATTAATTACATCTTCAACATTTAATATGAATTAATTATTTTCTTAAAATAACTAAAATGATTGGTCCATAATCAATCATACATGCACACAATAGATAGTGAAAACATTTGAACCTAACTCTCTCTCTCTCTCTCTATATATATATATATATATATATATATATATATATATATATATATATATATATATATATATGGTTAGGTTATTGTGTTCTAACTATCTATTGTGTACATGTAGGATTGATTGTGAACCAATCATTTTAGTTATTTTAAGAAATTAATTAATGCATATTAAATGTTGAAGATATAATGAGTATTAATTAAATCTTCAACATTTAATATGTATTAATTACTTTATTAAAATAACTAAAATGATTTGTCCATAATCAATTTTAAATATACAATAGATAGTAGAAACATTTAAATTAACCCAACTCTTTCTCTCTCTCTCTCTCTCTCTCTCTATATATATATATATATATATATATATATATATATATATAACTCATGTATTACATGAGTTTATTTAAAATAAAAATTAAATATAAAATTCTAAACATTTAAGAAGTTTGAATCTATAAGAAAAATGAAAAAAAAAATATTGAATTATAAAAATTCAAGTGTTTTTTTTTTCTCTTTTAAATTTAAAGAAATAATTTAGATAAATAAATAAAAGAAATTAATAAAACTTTAACTCGGTAATTTTGAAATTAGAATGAAAGTTCATAAATGAAATTGATATACATTTATTATTACATTTAATATTATGCGGAATTCAATAAAATGGAAAAACCATAAAATGACATGTGGAATAAAAATTAATTTAAAATTACCACAAAATTACATGTGGCAAAATGAATGAGAATGTGACACGTGACAAAAAGATCTTTATTTATTATAGTGTGTGTGTGTATATATATATATATATATATATATATATATATATATATATATATATATATATATATATATATATATATATATATATATATCTTATATTATATTATAAAGCATATTAGTGATATCTTCAATTTTAAAAGATATAAGTTACAAAGCTTTTTATAGAAATTGATTATGTATAATTATCATTAATACTTGCCAAAAATTTAAAGACTTGAATTAAAGAAGGTTATTAAGAAATTTAATTTGGAGCAAAATGATAATTTTAAAATATTAAATTCATGTATATAAATAAATTTAAATTTCTTAAACTTGACACCAATAGTAATTAATTTACATTAAATGTATAAACATGTAATATAAACATAAGATCTAAACAAAAATATTTTATTTAAAAGTGCTAATTTTTTACTTAATAACTAATAATAAAATCCAATACTTATTTTCTAATAAAAAATTATTTGCCGAAAGAGTTATTTATCACCATCGTTTTGCGCAGGTACACACACTAAGGCCCCGTTTGTTTACCTCTTAATTAAAAAATTAAGAGGTAACCTCTTAAAAATTCAGATATAGATCGTTTGGTAGCCTCTTATTTTTTGGCTCTTAATTTTTTAATATTTCAGATATAGAATGGAGTCTGAAAAAGAAATAAAAGACACTTCTTCCTTTTTTGCCCACCGTTCTTCTATTTACGTATAAGCCTCCGCCTAGACCTTCTTCTCTCGATCGTGCACACCTTCCGCCTCCACCATCCGCGCTCCGATCCTGTCACCGCCGCCAGCCTCTTTTGCTTCCAACTCCGTCAAAACTCGAAGACAACATCAGGTAAGGTTTTTTCTTAAATCGATTTTATGTAATTGATTTAAGATCTCTATTTCTTTCTCCCTTCGTCGGCGACACCACACTCATAACACCTTTCCATAGTCGCTGCCTCTTCTGCCATAACTATTGTTGCTTCCGTCTTCCCTACAGCCACCGCCCTGGAGCAATCAATTTCATGGTTTGATGTCTGGAGAAATCGATTTCGAGTTTTGACATTTACAATCGATTTCAAGTTTTGACGTCCGATGCTCATCAGATGCTTTGAATCAAATTTTGATATCTAGCGTTATTTTTGAAATATAACCTGATGCAAGCTTGAAAATCGATTTGTGGCCTTTGTGGTTGAACTAGTTCTTGGTTATCTATTTATGACTTTGAAGTTGTTTCCATGAAATTTGATGATAACTGTATACACATGTGACCCTGATTATGTTACTTGGAACAAGTTACTGGATACATGATAGATTTTTAGAGGTTGTCCCCGATTATGAGCCTGAACTGAAATTATATTTCTTTAATCCAACTGAATTTGATTTGGAAGGTTACTGGAACATTGTGTTGAAAAGAATGGTGAAGCAACATTAGTGGCTGCAGAGAGGGAGAGGTTTCAAAAGACTGTCATTTTGCTCAAGGAATCAAAAGAAATAATCAAAAAATGGATGGATGGTATTTCAGCTATAAATGGATTTTTCTATAATTTTCTGCATTAAAAGTGTAAAATTTATATGTTGAGTTTTTAACAGATTATTTGTTGTTTCATTGTCCTAATTTGGTTTTTTTGGTGAATTTGTATTTGAAAGCTGTGAACATATATAGTGGATTAAAAGTTGTAATTTCCTTCAAACTTTTGGTAGTTTTATTAATATTTATTATTATTTTTAAACAAAAGGGTAAAATTGTCATTTTTATCTTTCAGAACAACAGTTCAGATGTTCCAACCAAACAACATTTTAAAATTCAGATCTTAAAAATTCAGACCCTCTTAGAAATTCAGACCTCTTAAAAATTCAGATCCTACCAAATGGCCCCTAACTCTTTAACATGTATAATAATGTTGTATTATATAACTTAGTAACACTCACTCATCAACTCACCTTATAATACTCTATTTTTGTATCTCGATTGTACTCACTCAAAATATAATAATACATCCATATGTATCTCAATTACGCTGGCATGTTTCCTCATATAGAATAAAATGCTATAATTCTCAAGTATGCAATTACTCAACTCACACGATATTAAAAAATATTGGTTCATATATTATACTCTACTATGAACATGCATAACAAATATCACAACCCTTGATATATTTTTTTATGTGTTCGACTCTACAATTTCATTTAATACATAATACCCAGTTATGTAGATAATATCATTAAGCCTACCACTATGTTCATAATAACTTTGTATTTTAAACACTAACATCTATCTTGGGTTCTTACAACCCTTTCGCAATCACGCTACACAAACATAATTACATAGGTTCTGTTTGTTTTTTTTGTAAAAAACCTCTTCAGACCGCTTATTGTTGTGCGGCGCAACACACGTTTAACACTTTTAATCTCAATTTCGTTTGTTTTTTAGAAGTCTTCAGAGTAAAAAAAAATCTTTGCGCGTGTTCTGTTTGACACATCACTTGCATTGCCTCTTCGAGCCTCTTCCAACCTCTTATTTATTTTTATTTTTTTTTGTTGAAATCTTGATTATATGTTGCTGAAATCTTATTTTACCTTTTTTCATTTTTTTGTTTATTGTTGTTGAATTCTTTTTTTTTTTCGATTTTTTATATTGAATAATGATAATTTATTGATGAAATATCATTATTTTTTGCTAAAATATCATTATTTTTTGTTGAAATATTATTATTTTTTGTAATATCATAATTTCTTGCTGAAATGTCGTACATTATTAGTTTTCGGTATTAAAAAACTACTTCGGTTTATAAAATCAGTTTATTTTAATTTTTTAATATCTGCAACAGCATGCGGATATTAAAAAAACAAACACGCTTCTTATTAGAGTCTGCAGCCGTTTGGTCCACCTCTTCTATTGCAGAGGGTTGCAGAGGTGGTCTGCAGACTTCATGAATTTTTGCTTCAAAAAAACAAACATCATCATACTAACTAGATAAGATGATACCTTATTTTACTCATTAATCATAAAAGAACCACCGAAAGAGTCTTTAAACTCTTTATATAATGGTTGACTTTCACGAGGACGTGTCGTGATCGTCACTACTAGGTGTGTCATTGGGGTCTTGCTACACCTCATCTTCATTTGATACGTGTTCTAGACATGTCATATTCTAATGTGTCGCATGTGCTTATCATCGCGCCGTGACAGAACTCATACTCTCATCGCGAATTCTTGCCAACCCTTTAATTTATAACAACATAATATCCTCCGCGCCACGTTTCTCTAACTTATGTGTTGCGTTTATCAAAGTATGTTGCCCTTCATACATAAAGTATTTTTAACAACTTATTAACTCATTCTCTCTGGCAACACATCACATAGCATCTCCATGTCCCATCAATGGGTTGCATATCTCGTAATAATACATGTCATGAAAACATATGTCATACATGAAGTAAGGCATTGTTTACCGTGAATGATCGGTAACCTTGATTGTACGCATTGGGTGTGTGAAAGATGTCCAAATCCATGGTGTGATCAATTTACACAGGGTGACATGTAAACCATCTTTGATACTAGAAGCTGTTGCATCTCATAGTTTGTGGATTTTTCATGTGTACTTTGGGGTTATAGGGTCCACCGAGCACCCGATATGTCGTTCATGGTGAACATACATGAATACAAATACTTTTATTACTTTTATGATGTGATATACCCAGATTAATCCACCTTTATGATGGCATGTGCGGTACCTTAAAATGAAAAAGCAAGGAAATACACAAAAACGAAAAGTATCCGGTAGAAAGGACATAAAGATGGTATTTGGAATCCTCAAGCAGAAATGACATGTAGTGAAACACGTTGAATAACTTTGGAATAATGAATGGATACAAACAATGATGTATGCATGTATCATATTACATAATATGATAGTTGAATATAAATGTAGTCCAATTTGCACGTATGATAAGAATGACAAAGTTAATGCAGATCAACAATTTATTCACCGTTCGATCGAAATTTTAGGCAGAGTATATGAAATTCAAGATGTTGAAACATGACAATGTCTTCGAGAAAATCTAACAGAACATCTATATCAAAACAACATGGACGACGATTAGTAAATTATCTTTGAATTATGTATATTTTATGAAGCTTTTATTTTTATTTATATAATTTTAGGATTATTTGAATGTTCGGTATTTTTATGTTTAATTTTATTTTATTTGTTTAATTTTCGGTATTTTTTAGATGTATGTAATGTGATGTTTTTATTTTAATTAAATATCTAGTATTTTCATTTATTTTTAATTAAAAAAAGATAATATGTAGTGGTGGATGTACCAAACTTATGTGATATTTGTGTAATAACGAGGTCAGGGCCGGCTCGGAGATTTTAAGGGCCTTGTGCTAAAAAAAATGAGGCCCTAAATATAATTTTTAATATATAAGGTAAACAAACTTAAGACGGTGAATTGTCGTTACGGAAAACTTAAAAGTAAACAGATTAATTAAAAAGAAACATATGGAATTTTATAAAAAGTTCAAGGGTTAATTATGTAAGTTTTAAAAACTGATTTGCTAAACATATTGGAAGTAAGGGTTGATTATGAAATATATAGCATAAAGTAAGGGTCAAAACTGTAATTTGAATTTTAAAAATCAAAATGTCATGAATATGAGTCAAACAGACTATCGCTTGGTTGAAAAGGAAAGACTCTTTTGCCAGTTGAGCTATACACATTTTATGGAAAAATTCGAATAGTTTCATATATATTTAATTATTAAATATATAATTTAATTAAAACTCGGGCCCTATTTTTTTGGGGGCCCTGTGCGGCTGCACCTCTTGCCCTCCCTTAAAACCGGGCCTGAACGAGATAACAGTGACATGACACCTCACCATATTTGTTATAGTCGTTGTTACCCGACCTATTGGCCTCTCGAAGTACTTGTTCAACAAATGCCATCTTTTCTTCCTTGGCTATACCAACGAGACTTTATGCCTTTAAAGTTTTAGAAGAAAGATTCATTGGTCATCTATGCTAATATCAACATAAAACTTGAACATGAAAGCCGGCCCAGCGACATCTTCCTTACAAATGTTTATATACCTATCACATACATGTTTTTATAGTAGTTTTTAACATTTCCTTAGATTTTTTAATAGTATTTTTCATCACATCCTACTTGCACATATAAGCTTATAACGTGAGAGCATGTACGAAAAATAAACATTTTAAAATAGGTTTATTGGGCAACATTAGTTTTCTAATCGTGGTTGATCAAACATAACACATCAGCGCCACTTGGCTTTCTTATTTTGAAAATATCTCTCGCATTTTAATAACATCTCATCTTTCTTGAAGTGTTTATGATCAACTTTATAAACATGAGTTCTCAAAGTAGTTAATCTTGAGATTGCAAAAAGTCAAACACAAACACAAGGTGACAAATTACACTGTAGTCATTTCCTGTGAAAGCAAATGGTTCATGAATTTGAGAGGCCAATTTATATCAACTTCTTAAAGCTGTTTGAACAGTTAATATGAGCAGAAAGAATAGAGACATGTAAAACAGTAGAACATGAGATCTTCCAGCAAGCTTGCAATGGCTAACAATGGCAGAAGTAGCATTCTTATTCTTTCTAAAGGTTACAGCAACAAAAGCAGGGTTCTTCCCTGTATCCCATGACATGGCAGGAACAACTATCTCGCGGGTCCCATCTGGATGAATCCGATCTGAAAAACTTTGAGCATGTGCACTAAAAACCATCCTAGGCCTAAGAGCATGGAAGATATATTCAGTTGCATTTGGTGGAAGCCTTTGTGATAATTCATATGGTCCAACCCCAATATGTTGGCTAGAAAAAATAATAAATTTATGTTAGAATTTAGATACAATATTTTATAACTTGTAACTACTAAAAGTCTAAAAGATCTTTGTATTTCTATCTACCTTGTTTTTGATGGTTCGGGTCTTGAGTTGTTTTCTGTTTGATGCAATGGAAAGTGGAGCAAAAGTACAGGACCCGAACCGGAAGACATTGTGTTTTCTCTCCAATTAATGTCATACTTTGGAATCTTGATTCCGGAGGACTCATCAATTGTGCTTTCCGTTTCCATTTCTATACGTTCTCTTTCCAGAGCCTTTTCAACACTAAAACGTAGGTCGCTGTTTCCACATAGCAATGCCACGGAGTTAAGTGAGACAAAATTAACATTACCAATTTCAAATGCACCACAACCACCGGAATCCAATCCTGGAAAATTTCTAGTTATTTTGTTGACAGATTTTTCTTTCAGGCCATTGCATTCTCCGATGTCTCTATCTCCAGGAACGACATGGTATGGTAGGTCAAGAAATGGACCCAACAGACTGTGAAATTCTTGTAGCACAAATGACCATTTGCTTGTACTTAACTTTGCTCCTTGTGCAGATACGTCTCCTAATACAATCAGCATATCAGGCTTCAGGAATTCAAATGATTTCTGGTTGAAATATCAACATGTGAGGGATCAGATTATGAATCTTTTATGTGTGAATCCTTCAAAGGAAGACACCAATTGGCTGAGCAATAATAATAGCATATTATTAGACACAGTTGTATACAACAACAATAATTGAACCGATTAAAGTTGAAAAGTGAGGGGAAGGGATTCACAGAGTACATTTTAATGCAATGCAACAACCTATTATCCTATATATCAGACTACAGAATTTGTAAGTCGAAATCACCATCATCGCTTGCGCAATGCGATGTTGAAGCATAATGATCATATATGATTTAACAGTTACTCAGACAATTTAACAAATTACGTACTCTGAAGAATCGAGAAAAGAAGAAGTCTTTCAAGTGTAGATCAAAGGATCCAGATGCTGTTTCATGTCCCGTCAAGAGCAAATCAGCGACCATCATAACCTTAAGATCATCTTCCACTTTTGTAAGGTCTCCCTGATCGATTTCTTGATTGTTGCCACTGTGAACCACGTTGCAGGAGGGGTTAGGGACCCAATTTTCGTAGAATATGTGGAGGAAGGTGAAGAAGAAGAGCAGGAGATGTTTCATAGTCAGCATCTACGAGGGGATGATGGTGGTGGATGGAAGTGAAATCTAGGGTTTTGGATTTAGGCAGTGATTTCGCCATTCTTGGTCGCATCAGTGGCTTAGTCCCCCCGATAGCATCGGCTAGGGTCCAACTTTCGTCAACTACTCTCTTCAAGCGATGTCGTTTTGATAAGTGTAATTTTCTTTTAGATTGATTATTGATATATACTTATATAGTAACTTTTCTATATAAAAAGTTAAAAAAAAAAAAAAAAAAAAGGTGAAATGAACATTCATGAATCATGATGCACTCGTCTAAATTTTTATAGAAATAGTTTTTTAGATTTAAGAAGCGTGTACATGGACCATGTACACGTTAAAAAAGTTTTTTTTTTTTTTAATCGTTGTGGCTATTTTTTTTTTTTTCTCACAGTTTCACAAAAACTTTGGACCTTAGTAGATGCTCTTAGGATAAACTTTATAGGAGGGAATTTTGTTTGCGTTTTTCCTCAAATAGTGTCTTTTGAGATCTACATATTAGATTATTAGGATTTAGGAATCTTTAGATTACTCTTTTCACAACCATCTTTAGGCAACCTACACCCCACATCAAGTTAACTCACCTCATTCGCCTCACCAATATTATACATTTTCTCACCATGAACACACCTCCAACACTTATTTCTGATTTCATCTCATGAAATTTCTAAAGAAAGGAATTACTTACTACAAAGGCCACCCATTGCATGCTAAAAAGCAACGTTTTTTAAACCCCTTTTATCAAAGCAACCTCATGGCCCATATATGGTGCACCACATGACCCCATTTGTGAACAAAACACAACCCTCATGCGTTTAATTAATATGCTTACAATATCAACCTTCAAATTCACCATTCATGTCATCTTTCTCGTCTCCTTTTTCCTGATCTCAAGTTCTTCGGCTGCTCTCTTCACCATAACCAACAACTGTCCTTTTACAATATGGCCAGCCACACTTTCTGGTGCAGGCACTACTCCACTTCCAACAACAGGGTTCCAGTTGAATTCAGGCCAAAGTGCACAAATCCCTACGACTCCATCATGGTCTGGTAGGGTATGGGCAAGAACAGGCTGTACGTTTGATGCATCTGGTGTAGGTAAATGTGAAACCGCAGATTGTGGAGGGAAGATGGAGTGTGGTGGGATGGGTGCTACCCCTCCTGCCTCCCTTTTTGAGATAACCATAGGAGGCTACAACAATTTGGATTATTATGACGTTAGTTTTGTGGATGGATACAATCTTCCCATCATTGCTGTCCCAAGGTCCACTTCTGGTGGTTGTAATGCCACGGGTTGTGCATCCGATATTAACATAGGTGAGTATTGAATCTTGATTCTCATGTCAAATCTTTATATATCTTCCAACTTCATGTTTGTATTTCAATATGTTTAGATAATAGAAAACATATACAGGGTGCCCAAAAGAGCTTCAGGTGGTGGGTGGGGATGGTGGAGGAGTAGGTGGGGTAATCGCGTGCAACAGTGCTTGTGGTGCATTTGGAATGGACCAGTATTGTTGCAGTGGGCAATATGCAAATCCAAATACATGTCGGCCATCCTACTACTCGAGCATTTTTAAGAGAGCGTGTCCTCGAGCTTATAGCTACGCATTTGATGATGGCACAAGCACGTTTACCTGCAACGCCTATGAATATGCCATCATATTTTGCCCCAACAATGGGTAACTTTTTCATTCTAGCTATCACAAAAGCAAATAGATCAACAAAGTTTTGATTTAGCAAGCTTTGATGCCAATTGTGGCCATTATATCCTCATTCCTGATTTTTTTTGGTTTGCAATGCAGGATGGACCAAACAGTTGGTCCCGGAACAGGTACTGGTATTAGTACCGGGACTGGAATTGAAACCGGAACTGGGGTTGGAACATTGAGCGCTCCACATATGAAAAATGACAAGATAAGAGGATCTATGCGGACAAACACATCATCAAACGCCATCTCACAAGTTTCTATATTGATATGTCTTATCATAGTTTCATTTGCATCATTGTACATTGTATAAGAGATTATTGTACATGTATTTTACATAAAATTAGATAAAATAATTTATTATCTTGAATAGCATCGTGTATACAATTTTAGGCGTTCCTTAGTTTTTTTTTCAAAAGATACAAAATAATGAAACAAGGTGGAAAATCATGAGAAACTCATCTTGCCTAAAATTAACAAATGCCTTACGGAATTAGAAAAGATAGAACATGGGTGTTTGAGCTAAGTACACAATCAATGGCTAGATATGGAAAATTAGAGTAGTACAAAACCCGTCGTCTACTGTTACTTTGCTATTCTTCCATCCAACCCAATCCAGAAACCAAAACCCACCGTCTCATCCCCTTAGCAACTTAAAGTTTCCGGCTTTCGTCTTCTTCAATGGGGGAAGGAAAACAAGGCGAGCTAGCTGTTCATACGCCAAAAGATTTGGCTCACAATCCAATCACACAGTTGCAAACCAAGTACAAAGATTTAGAGAATGGCTTCAAGTCGTGGCTTGCCAAACAGTCTTTACCTGTTGAGGCCGCCGTTGTGACTCTCACAAGCGCAGCCCAGGGCGCCGCCATGGGTGGTTTTATGGGTACACTCACCAACGACGTCTCCTCCGCTTTCCCCCCCACACCACCTCCCGGCGCCTCTATTAATTCACAGACCATGGCCTCCTTCCAGCAAGCCCAGGTTACTGTTTTTCTTCAAGTTTTTTTTACCATCATCATTTCCGAGGGTTTCGGATTTTGGGAATTTGATGAATTGTTTCAAGACGTGATTTTTCTGTCCCGTGATTATCGATAACATCTTTGTATACACAATGTTGATATGTTTGTGGATTGATACTGTGATTATGAACCGATGTTGTTGCAATTAGGTCTTTTGTTGAAAGAACTAACCCTCAATTAAACTCTGTAAGATAATTAGGTCTAAAGTCATGCAATTGGATTTTGGAAAGTGCGATTCTGTTGAGAATTTTTACCAATATATCTTCTTAAACTTAAACTGATTGTTGTATTGCAGGCTCTTGCAGGAGGACCCTTAATACAGGCCCGCAATTTTGCTGTTATGACAGGTGTTAATGCAGGCATATCTTGTGTCATGAAAAGATTAAGAGGCAAAGATGATGTCCAAACAAGGTAAATCTTCATTTTATCAATATTCATTTATTGCTTTTAGTAGACACAAGAAATGGACAGGTTGTTTTCTGTATGATTGTAGTATGGTAGCAGCTTTTGGTTCTGGAGCCATGTTTTCTTTAGTTAGTGGCTTGGGGAGTCCTACTCAGCCTGCAAATATAATCACATCTGGTGTCTTCTTTGCTCTTGTTCAGGGTGGAATCTTTAAGGTTATCATTTTGCTCCCTTTTCCCATCTTCTGAAGAAAGTATATATACATAATTTCACTCATTAACTGTTGTACAGATAGGGGAAAAATTCTCAAAGCCATCAGTTGAAGATGTGTTATATAGTGAAACTAGATCCATGCTGTCTAATCTTGGTCTTCAAAATTATGAGAAGAATTTCAAAAAGGGCTTGTTGACTGACACCACTTTGCCATTGCTTACTGATAGGCAAGTTTTAAATCTTTTAAATCTTGAAAAGCTTACATTTTTTCATTAATATTATCCTAACTTATGATACTACAGTGCTTTGAGAGATGTGAACATCCCTCCTGGACCACGACTTGTCATTCTTGATCATGTTCAAAGGTATGAAAATTGAAAAAAAACTCCTTTTTTTATTTTATTAATTCTTAAAGGATTTGATTTGAATGAATTAGTTTGAGATTGGATTGGGTTGTTCCATTTTGATAGGAACAAGGAGGTGAAGAAACAAGGTAGGTGGTAGGAATGAATCAAAACTAGGATATGCTTATCAGCTTATGTACAAGAAGATGAAAAGAGATACCAAATTTTATCTTTATGTAATAAGATATGGTTCCATTGAAAGATATACATGGGAATATGCTTCTTGTTTGAGACATTTATAAGATGTTAAAACTTGTTCATTATCTCTCTAACTTGCTAATTTTTCATGCTCTGAATCCTGTAAAATCTAGAATAAACTCCTTCAGATGCTGCAACAAGGGCTGAATGTGTTCCCATTTCCACCACTTTACCTTTTTCCATCACAATTATGGAATCCGAGTGTACAACAGTCGAAAGCCTGTGTGCAACTGTAACCTGAGTGGAATGTAATCCGGCATTCCCTTTCCGGTTGATTGATTCCATAGCATTCACCACAGCCCTTTCAGATTCTGCATCAAGGGCACTTGTTGCTTCATCAAGAAGCATGATTGCAGGCTTCTTCAACAGTGTTCTTGCAATTGCAATTCGTTGCTTTTGTCCTCCTGACAGCTGGCACCCCTTTTCCCCAACCACAGTATCATACCCATCTGGCAAATTGCTTACAAATTCGTGAATATTAGCGTCTTTTGACACCTCTATGATTTCACTTTCTGAAGCTTCTTCTGTTCCATAACAGATGTTGTCCCTTATTGAGCAACTAAAAAGCAAAGGCTCCTGTTGTACTAACCCTATTTGTCTCCTTAGGTTTCTGAGATTGTATGTCGTTATATCTCTTCCATCAATCAATATCAATCCTTGTAGGGGACAATAGAATCTTAACAAAAGGGCTAAAACGGACGACTTTCCTGCTCCACTAGGTCCCACTAACGCCACCTTTGATCCAGCTTCAATTCGTAAAGTGAAATTATCGAGTATCTTGACTTCTGGTCTTAATGGGTAGCTAAAATGGATGTTTTGAAACTCGATTTCTCCTATGATCTTTCTAGAAGGTGGGTTCTCTGTTTCATCTGGTTCAATCTCTGTTCTTCGATCTAGGGCTTGAAAAACTGGAGTTAATACATTTACAGCTGAGATTACAGTTGGGATTAAAGTCCATAGCTCTGTGATTGAAGGCACAGTAAGTGAAAAAATCTGGTATGACCTAATCCCATCTTCAAAGCTAGCTTGCTTTTTTTCAACTAAAACAGTCGAATACCATAAAGCAACAGCATGTGCGATGTTCCATAAACAAAGGGACACACCTTGAATGAATCCGTACCAGAGACTTTGTTTTCTGCTCCTTTTCAATGGCGCATCTAGTGACAATTTAGCTTTTTCCAGTATACATTCTTCATGACAGAAAGAAGCGACAGTTCTTATGTTTGTCGCAGATTCAGAAGCAAGGGAGACAAGCTCTGAATGTGCTGCAGCTGTGTCCCCTGAAAACCCTTTTGCAGATTTAGCTTGAATTAGACCACCTATGAAGTGACATGGCATCACAGCCCATGCTACTAAACCCATTCTCCAGTTAACAATCATGCTAACTATGGTAGCTATCAAGATCGAAGAAATACATTGAACAATTACAGCCATTCGATCAGATATTATAGTCTTGATTGTTGATGTTTCATTGATGATTCGTGAGGTAAGTGAACCAACACTGTTTTCAGACTTGTCATACCATGCTAATTCATTACGAAGCACCACTGTAAGATTTGAAAATCAGGAATTCATAATTTCATATCAGTAAAAATATATAGAAGATAGTGGTGTGAAATTATTGAAATATGAAAGAAGTACCTGAATATAAAGCTTTGCGGAGGTTTGTCATTGCTTTTTCTCCAATTACTCCATAATAGTAATGTTGTAAAGTATGGCTGAAAAGTGAAAGCAAACCGATTGCAGAAAAAAGTAATGAATACCACCCGACTTTCTCTTTAGCTCCATGTTTATAATAAGCAACTCCGATTGTTATAATAAAGAAGCCAAAAACAGGCTTTGAGATGCCAGAAAAAGCAGCAGCAAAAGAGCCAACTGCAATCTTTACAAATTCTTGGTTGTTTAAGCCAAACCAGATTCTGAAAAATATCTCTCTTTCCCCTTTTTCTACTCTTTCCACATTCCCATCTTCTTGTTTTTCTTTGGGTGTGTCTTTTAGGGTTTTGTTAGTTTCTATAGGTGTAACAAGTTGAGCGAATTCTTCAGAAACCTGTTGATCTTTCTTTTCTGTTTCCTTAGTGGAAGATACGCCACCTTCTGTGTTGATGTTCTGCATGCTAAATAAGTTGCTGTAAAACTCGCTGGTTTGTAGCAAGTTACTGTGTGTTCCTGTCTCTGTAACTTGTCCATTTTGAACAACTACAATCATATCTGCATTAACAATGGTGGACATCCTGTGTGCAATTAAGATGACTGTTCTTCCTCTCATTGCACTCTCGAGTGCATCTTGAACCAGCTTTTCAGACTCTGAATCAAGTGCACTTGTTGCTTCATCAAGCAAAAGAATCGGAGGGTTTTTCAATATAGCTCTTGCAATTGCAATTCTCTGTTTCTGTCCCCCTGATAACTGAACACCCCTTTGTCCTACCTTAATACCATCAAAAAAGTTTATTTAGATCACAAGGTTTATAGTGATTCATGAGGGGAGTTGATCACAAAATAGACCAGCGATAGGAAGACTATATTGCATTACTTCTTCAATGTTTATCACAAAATGACCATTTATTTTGTGGAATTGCTGTTTCTAACTTCTTATTTCACGAATTATTATTTTTTTATGAACATGATGTTTTCTGAACAAATAGTATCATTGGTGTGAAATAAAAAATAACGAAATTTGCTATCTTTAGTATTTTCTATGAAATGTAAACGAAGTTAGGTGTAGTAAATTTGTTAAGGGGTTTGGCTTAGCTAAATTCTGCAAAAATAGTCTTCTATTGAAGTCGAACATGGAACCTCATGAGCAGTAGCAGATCAAGAAATAATATCAATCGGGGTCCATATTAACAGATTAAGATATTATAAGCCCCAAACCTGTTGGGTTTATAGCAAACAAGTAAGGAAGCCCAAAGCGTGAATTTATGACAATCCAACTCACCTTGGAATACATTTGGCTAATTTGCTTTAGTAGATTATTGTTTTGTTTTTGATAGAATATTATGTTATGGTATAAGCATGTAGGTCTAATATTAGTGGAGGGACAAAGTTAGTGGGGACAGACTTGTTATGGTGACATTCCTTTTTGTCCCATCCTTTAGTAGTATTATTAATAGTCTCCGGCTAAAAATTATTTTGTATTGACCTTTGTCATTGAAGAGACCCCTTCATCTTGAAAGATTGGGAACCCTTATATCGGTAAACATTTGAGTCGTGAATCTTTTGTGAATTTCAGTTTGTATTCCAAAATATCCATGGGGTTATCAATTAGTATCATAGCAGTTGATTTTGGAGGCGAAATGACAACAAAATGCATGATAATATGAAACAAGTGTTGGAAAATGTAGGAACCACTTCAAAATAGTTTTGTGTCTCTTGGAAGAATAGATCAGATGATGGATAGGCTCTTGCAAGGCAGAATTGTTGGAAAAGGTGAAGATCTTGGAGAAGAAAGAGCTTCTCACCTGAAGTAGTATGGAGGGATCAAAACACCAGGAGAAGGAAACCCGGTGAGGAAAGAAGGCTTGGATAAGTTTGATAGGAACTGAAACTGTTGATGCTCGTATTAGCAACACATCAACAATGGTTGGTGTTGGAATGTCAATGGAAGATATTATTATGGGTATATAGGCCCTTGCTAGAGAATTGCTATGTCATGGAAGAAGAGTTCGGTTGGAAGTTAATGACCTACCTTTGGTTAGTGAAGTAACTTATCCTTCAATTAGTGAAGTAACTTATCATGAGTTTTCGAAGATGATATTAAGGGTGAAGGAAGAAAATGGACAACATAGTGTTAGGAAGTAAAGCGGGTAACTAGCAAAACCAAAAGCATATAAGACACAATATTTATGTGGTTCGGTCTAGGTGACCTAAGTCCGCAAGTAAGAGGGGAATATTCTTTATTTCAGAGCTTTCAAATAGATGTTACAAGTACAGTGTTCACAGGGATTCGCCTAACATACTAGAATTCAAGATACAAAATGACTTAGCATGCATCCTTATTTATACTTGAATGATCAGACCTAAAACCATAATGTACCAAGCCCATTGGCCCATAGACCCATGAAAGGTGTCAACCAATCACAATCCGTCATACAACATCTTTTAGAATATTCATTCTTACATGAGAATCAACAACACACATGATTGAGCATCATGATCCATAGTGGCATATCATGATGCAAGAGTGGCACATTAAGATCATCATGGCATATCAACCATCATGGTGGCACATCAAATAATAATCCTTGAGCATCTTTAACTTTTGAGCTTCCTTGAAGAATATTGAGAATCATAGGGGACTTCATAGCATACGACTCATCAAGGAACATAAATGGCACATCCTTGCAACAAGATGGCACATCAACTGATCAACATGAAAATGACGCTTCTTGTGCAAGGAATGACACTTCTTCTCAAGGGATGACCCTTCCTCCTTATGAGTGGCGCTTCTAGAACCATACTGGCGCTTCTTCCTTCAACGTGGTGCTTCTTTCTCCAGAATGACGCTTCTACCTCTAGAATGACGCTTCTAGAACCATAGTGGTGCTTCTACCTTCAAAGTGCCGCTTCTTCCTCCAGAATGGCATATCTAGACAATAAGTGGTGCTTTCACATTATGGATGACGCTTCTGAATCCATAATGGCGCTTCTAGAATGGTGCTTCAAGCATAGATGGTGCATCCATGCACCAAAATGCTCCATTCCACTTCCAGGTGCTCCATATCCCCCTTTTAGAATATCCGTTCATTTGTCAGGAGATCCATTACTTTCTCTGATGGTCCATTCCTTTGCACATGCTCCATTGAGTTCCAAGTGCTCTATTGAACTCAATTGTTTCCATAAGAATGCTCCAAATGCTCTAATCACATTTAACACATAGAGATGTTGATACTTTTTAATTGAGAATTATAGTAAAGAATTGTTGAGTATTGATCTTGTCTGTTTACACCCGTAGAGCTTGCATACTTGGTAATTGTGAAAGGAATTGAGTAGTAGAATCACAACAATTGTTATGCTCAAATTAATCGCTAGCACCTTAATATAAGAATGGTAAAGCATCAGAAGGTTTCAAACAATTGGGAGTTCATTAGCAAGCATAAACCATTTTGGTTCACAAACCAAAAGAAATCACCAAGGAAACCATTGATGTTGCATTTCTATTGCATTTGTATGGTTAGTTTCTCTTGAAATGGATTACAATTGTGACATATCGGAAAAGAAGTTATTGGGTACAAGTTGAAGGAGTTTGCTGGCTATTTTAACTTGAATACTTCAAATATGCGAGGAATAGTGAAGGCGATTGTGGAATTATGTATGAAAGTAAATGATGGAAAGTTTGTTTGGCTGAAATATCCACCGAAGCCTCAAGTGAGGATATCTCTTATCCGTACGGAGGCTTTTGAGAATGAATATAGTTCATAGGGAGGAACATGTTCAATCTTTTGATGAGAATGGTGATGCTATTAATACAAATGGAGATGTGATAAATGCAGTCGGCCAAGTGGATGTAGTTATTGCCTATCATACTAGGGTTAGGCCAACGTGTTTCGATGTGGAATTGAATTTTGATGCTATCCACCATTTCTTTTCACTTGAGGGTAAAGTGAAAATTTGGGCCGCTCCAAACTTCTTGGGTCTATAGCAAACAAGCAAGGAAGCCCAAGACTTGAATTATGGCAGGCCCAACTCACCTTGGACTAGCTTATTGGTTTTAGTAGAGTTATTTTATTGTTTTGTTTTAATAGAATATTATATTATGGTTTAAGCACTTTGGTCTAATATTAGTATAGTTAGTAGTAAAAAACGCTTAACATGTTATGTTGACATTCCTTTTGTCCTATCCTTTAGTAGCAGTATTAATATTAATATCCCCTAGTAGCTCCTAAAATTAAAATAAGACAACTAAGAATTATTTTGTATTGACCTTTGTCATTTGGAGAGTCGCAAAGATTAGGAACCCTTGTTATCATTTGTATTACTAAACATTCGTCATAAATCTTTTGTGAATTTCAATTTGTATTCTAGAACAGGCATGGCCTTATCACAAAATTTTGACTAACTAACAAACTCTTAATAAATCCTTGCAAAAAACCCACTACATACTAACAATTAACATGGAGAGGTTTTGTTCTAAAACTTTCAAAATGAGTCAATAAAGTATTCCATAAATGAATTACAGTGAGTTTGTATTGATCGAAACTTCTTAAAATTATAGCTAATGGTGAGACTCAAGTTGGGTCTATGCATCCCTTTTGTTTCCATATACATCCGCCAGTGCTCATGACTCATGAGTCAAGAGATCCTATAACCTTAACCAATTTCACGGAATTTTATTGTTATTTCGCTAGAAAGTACCAAAGCAAAACATAAGCTATTTTATTTTTGCGAAAAAAAAATCTAATTAAGGGAAAATGGTGGTGTGACTACTAAAAAACAATTTGATGTGATCATTTTGTAATAAATGTTAAGATATAATTTTTTATGATATCACTTTCTTTTTTTGTTTGTCAATTTTGTGATTAACTCTTTATGAGAAACAAGTTAATAAGATAATAATGCAACTTACATCTGTTAAATACTGATTCGGTAATTGGGATATGAAAGTGTGTGCATTTGCCATTGTTGCTGCTCTCTGGATCTGTTCATCATCTGCATCTTTGTTTCCTACCTTCATGTTATCCTTGATTGTGCCAGCAAACAGTGCTGGCTCTTGCGAAACTGCTCCTATATTTTTTCGTAGGAACTTTACATCAAGATTCTTGACATTATGATTGTCAACGAAGACCTCACCTAGTCAACGGGAATCCGGTCAGAAAGTCAAACTACATTAATGTTATTAAGATTATCGCAGCTTGAATTATAGAATATTGCAAACCTTTTTCAGGATCATAGAATCTTGGAACCAGAGAGATGATGGTGCTTTTACCACAACCACTACTACCCACTAAAGCCACAACCTTTCCTGCGGGGATTAATAAAGAGAATCCCTGTAGAATCATTTTTTCATGGCGCGATGGGTAAGCAAAATGAACATCACGTATCTCGATGTTTCCATTAATCTTTTTAAGATTAATCTCCCCTTTTGAATCATAACTTATCAAAGATTTTCTGTCTATCACGTCGAACACTTCTTTTCCTGCGGCTTTCGCCTGATTGAAGATTTGCATGTCTGGTGCTGCATATGTGATTGATCTGAAATATATGATGAATATAAGAATCTAAGAGTATTAGAGGACGATAATTAATATTATCCTTTGATTAATCTTACATGGCTCCAAAGAGGATGCTCATAACTGCAGCTATAACATCGCCTCCTTGAGCTCTTTTGGCTACAACAACAAGAGCTCCAATCCACACGATCAAAGCCCAAGAACAAAACGTCACCGTCTGGAATACACCAGTTCCAACTCCTTTAATCAACGCTTCTCCCTTACTAATAATCAACTGTCTCTGCATGCATTCTGAGAACGATTTTATTGCAGAACCTTCTCCAACAAAAGCAAACACTGTTCTAATCTGAGAAACTGTCTGCATGGAATCAAAGTCTAGTTTTGAAACACTTTTGGAATGATAAACTTGCTTACTTTTAACTTCAATGAAAAAGACAAAAACTTACCTGTTCTACCATTACTGTAGCTTCTGACAAATAGGCTGCTTTTGTGGCTGAAATGGAATTCATTTTCTTCGTATAAGTCGCTCCAATTACAAGAATCATGGGAACAACCAATAAAGTGAGCAACGCGACCTCCCAGCAACATATAAAAGCTATCACAACTCCAGTAAAGAAAGTCGCGAAACATGAAAGAAAATGGCCCAACTGCATGCATGCATGCATATATACGAGAATTATTTCATTAAATCATGACCATGGATTGGATTAACTTCTTTCTATATAGATTTTTTCATTACCTTCTCGCCAATTGCATCTTGTATGATACTCATGTGATTACTAATCCCAGTGATGATTTTTCCGTTTGTTAACTCTGTGTCAAAAGCTCCAATCTCTTGTTTAAGAACCGCTTTCAGGTATGCGAGTCTCAATCGTGCTACTTGTCGCTCACTTGCATACATCCACCCTCCTACTTCTAAAACTCCTGCGGGAAATGTAGCAAACGCCATGTACCACACAAACGGTATAACCTGAGTGAAAATAGAGATTAAAATATTATATAGCAATTACTTTTTAGAAAAGTAAAATTTCTATATATGGTTACCTTCTTGAGGGCTTTAACCATATTAGCATCATCATGTATGTTGGTCCCGAATGCATCTATGGCTTTCCCAAGCAGTAAATAACCGAGTGGCTGAGCAAGCCCATGGATGATGGAGCCCAAGGATGCAAGAGCCATTAGAGTGTAATCCAGTGCATCTGCATAGGTTAAAAGCTTGGTGAATGGCAATGGCTGATCGTTCAAGATCTCTTTTTCATCATCTACTACTTCTTGTGTGTTAACTTTCTTCATTATGCTTGCAACAAAGTTTAAGATTGGTAAAATCAACTTGGTTTTGGTTATAGTTTACATGGTTTATATTGATTTAATTACATACTGTAAAGAAGCATCAGAGAATCGTGAGTGCATATTCGATTGGGTTTTGTAGAATAAAAAGAAGGTGACAAATGAATCGTTGTTTTGTACGTTCGTCCAGAGATAACGACCAGTTGTCAATTAATGTGTAGACGACTAGGCAAGGTGGAACAATGCTGTTTTATTCAAGTGCTGCCGTCCTCTTGAAGGATAAGGATATTCTTCTAGTACTGTAGCTAATAAATATGCCATATATACTAGCTTGGTCTACTAATTATATGGCAGATGGCATCAAAGGGTAACTGATTCATAGGTTCGATCTTGCTTTTTAAGGAATCGTATCGAGTTTTTTGGTTTTGGATACTTTAACCCTTTTGAATACCTGAGTCATGGTTGTCAAAATCGCGATCCTGATCGTAGGATCGTACGATCCTACGATCCTAGGTGTGAAAAACGATCAGGATCGTAAAAGAATCGTATTTGGGGTAGGATCGCAGGTAGGATCGTAAGATCGCAGGTAGGATCGTAGGATCGAGATCCGATCCGATCCTACCTTCCTTTGATTTTTTTTTCTTTTTTTTTGCAAATGAATTTTTGTTACCACTTTATATCTTTTACCCTTTACCAATCTATCATTTATCATTTTTTATTGTGACTTATGACTAATATTTTGAAGTTCTTATAATTTTTGAACGAAAAATTAAATGTTTGAAATATTTTTCATGATTAAATATTATAAATTAAAATTATATTATATTTTGTGGGATCTTAGGATCTCGATCCCGATCTTACGATCCCGATCTTGCAAACCCAAAAACGATCCTAGGTAGGATCCCGATCTTGACAACCTTGACCTGAGTCATGCTTTCGGCAAATTTAAACATTATGCAAATTAAAAAAAATTGCAAGGATTTGTCCCATTACCAAGGTTTTGAAAACCGGACCGGACATCGAACCGGTTGTCTTACTGGTTCGATGGTTCAACTGGTCCGACCGGTTGGACCGTTTCTAAAAACTGGAAAAACCGGATATATATATATATATATATATATATATATATATATATATATATATAGTGTGCGTGTGTTATGTGTATAAGAATAGATTAAATATGTGCCTATGTATATTACGCAAGTTGTATAAAACAAATAGCCTAAATAAGTGAATGTGAATATATGTAAAATGCGTGTGCTGTGTAAGAAAAAAGATGGTGTAATATGTGTATATCAAAAAGAAAGTAGTAGCTTAAAAAAATATAGAAGAGTTATATTTGAGTTATCCCACATCGGCGGGTGAGAAACAATTAAAAGGTAAACTAAGGCTATAAAATGGAGCCTGGCCAACAACGCTTAGAAAACAAGCCAAATAACATTTCAATCGGCTGACTCTTTAAGTCAGCTTGCTTGTTTTGAGCTGGATATGAGAAAAATAGTATTTTTTTTCAATAGACCGGTTTTAATTCCGGTTGAACCAGCCTGGTTTTTTCCGGGTTTCAGTAAAACCGGCGGTTTTTTCCGGTTCATAATATAGGCGGTTTTTGAGAGATAAAAAACCGGTAACCCCACCGGTTCCCGGTTCAACCGGCCGGTCCGGTCCGGTTTTCAAAACAGTGCCCATTACTATTGCAAATTTGCAATTTAACTTTTCCATCCAAAACGAATCTATAGTAGGAAGTTATCAGATTTACATCAAACTTCGCATTTCATATTAATAGATGTTTTCTTTCATCAAACTTCGCATTAGTGTTTTCTTTTAAGGGTTTTTGTTATAAAAGCCTTCAATTTTACACAAAAAAACACTACAAGAAAATTTTGATTTAATTATGGAAAAATCCCGTAGCAAAATGATGTAATTCCGTAGCTAAACCTAAATAACTACGGAAGTTCCTACGGAATTTGCCAATGACATTCCATAGTAAGATTTCTTGTAGCAAAATGTTTAACTACGAAATTATAGTTCCGTAGCAATTTTGCTATAGTCGTTGCTACGACGTCTATCCGTAGCATTTCAACTACAATACACTTTCATCACAATTCCGTAACAATGAATTTTGTAGCAAATTCCGTATCTATTTTGTTCCGTAGCAAATTCCGTAGCCATTTGGTCCATAGCAAATTCCGTAGCAAATTCCGTAGCCGTTTGGTCCATAGCAAATTTCGTAGCTAATTGTTCCGTAGCAAATTCCGTAGCCATTTGATCCATAGCAAATTTCGTAGCCATTTGGTCCATAGCAAATTTTGTAGCTAATTGTTTCGTAGCAAATTTTGTAGCCATTCGTTCCGTAACAAATTCCATAGTCATTCGTTCCGTAGCAAATTTCGTCACAACTTTTTGTAGTCAATTTCATAACAATCGTTCTATACCATTTTTTCTATAAAATTCGGTTATTTAATTTGACTTATTATATCAATTTACAAAAATACAATTAATATAAAACCAAAAATAAAAAAGTATTTCTATAGAAACGAAAAGACATATCCAACACATCAAAAGATACATATTTCAAAATCAAAAGTCGCTACAAATTTAACGAAAAACATTATTCGATACATAATATTCTATCACCATATTTGTATTTTGCTTTCATTGCAATGTTTGAGCACCTTTCTTTTCCTTTGATTATCACCATATGCTCCTCTTAAAATGAACTGTGACATCTTTCCTGAAATAAATGGATGTCAAATTACAAGAAATACCAATGTACTTATGTATTTATACCAATCAAGACAATGTACTGATATTTTTACCCATAATAGCAACAAGCTATCATTTCTTACTGATATAGGCAACTATTTTCACATTGACGATGACATGGCAGCAACCGGTGTGGCGGTGCCACATCATCATTTTATAGGTTTTAAGTTACAAAATACAAATTACATTTGACTGGTTTTGGGGTAGGTGATGGTGGTGGATTATGAACCCGGGAAGTTGAAAGTGACTAGTTAAATATCTAAACTAATGTTGCTGAAGTTGAAGTATGTCTCATCCAAAGTTGTGGACAATATTTTTGGTTAGCATAAAGATCTACAAAGTACTAGAGGTGTTGGCTAAAGGTAAAACTGAAGTTGAGAAGTATATAAGTTAAGTATTTTCTATTATATTGATTTTTTTAATCAAATAGAAATTAGAGAGTGGCCAAAGTGTGTTGCTAAAAAAACCCAACAACAAAAATTTGACAGAAGATGAAATATATAACCTTACGGCTGGTTCGAGAGTGAGATGGAAGTAAAGTTGGCCTTAAATGCCACGACCTACATACAACATACAGAGTAGATAAATAGAATTAAAATGTTATTACCCATATTTGAACCATTGAAGCTGAACCAGAATTAGAGCTTCTGGATTCTTATGAGAGTGGTTAGAGTTATGCTAGACACTTCGACAATATTCGAAAAAAATTATATACCTGACTCATATCAAACGAATTACTAGAAAATGAGCTAAAGTCAACACGTAACTAGGTAACTCCAATCCAGAAATTGATAATCTCAACCAAAATCGCAGAACCTGCAAAATCAAATTTAAAATAAACTTAATTAAAAATCAATCCGTTGTATGTTAATAATGACCAAAACAAAAAGTACTTAAATATTTCCATTTTTGTAATTATATTCAACCTTTTTAACAAAGCAAACAAAAATATAAATCGCAGTAATTACTCACAGTGAAACCACTAGAAATCAACGTAATATCATATTAAAGATCAATAACTCTCAATGCCCCATCATCACCATCATTACTCCTGCAATCCACTTGCATCATTCATAAAGAAATTATAATCATATTATAATTTCTTAAATAAAGTATTTTTTTTAAATAAATCTTACAATCAGTCCATGTCTCAATGATTAGATGTTCCTTTATGTGCTTTTAGCCTTTACAAGTGAGTCTATGTGCAACCAAGAAGAATCTTGGATGAGGCAATTTAGGAGATGGCATATCAGGAATTGAAAATCTTGTGGAATATAGTAACAATTACAATGGTGGTGTAGTGGATTATCTATCTAGGAGTTGGAGCCCAAAAGACATGATTTTTATGATAATGCTAGAACTATTATTAGATAATAACATGTGCCTTAAAGAAATGGAAGAATTTGTTTAATTTCTAACTTAGATTTAATGTATATTACACAAAAAAAATAAATTTTTTTGGACTTCTGATTTAGATCATTAGATGGATATCATCTGTTTCAAGTTTTAGATTGTATAATCTATTTAGGTTATGGTTTCTTGATTAGGATTGCATCATGTGGTTTTTTATCAGGGTATGTTTAGTTCTTAACTCCAAGCAAGCAATCAATAATCTCAGTCGAATAACATGTTGCTAGTTAAAAATATGATAATTGAACTATTCAATGAATGCATATGGATTTATGTGAACCTTATATATTTTCTCTGAGTTATGTTTTATCTATTTGGTTTGATTTGTAATGTCGATGGTTCTTTTAATACTGAGCACTAAGCCAATTAACACTACAATAATCAAACGAAATGTGTCGTGAACTTTTTCTTCCTTACACTCATTAACTCTACCACAACATTTAGAGAAGCTACTATGGAGTTCATAGTTCTCAAAAGCTAAACATTGTTCGAGAGGATCTAATTTATAAAACCAATTACTGGAAAATTGCTAAAATGGACAAAACTACTCTATAACAATAGTACTTACTGAAATTAGACATCACAAACACTCAATTTAATAAGTAATTAGCAAATCTTCTAGAACTCAACATTCTTGTTGAAAATGTTTTAGATTTTTCAAGACCAGAATAAAGAAAAATGGATGGAACGTACCTAGCGATTGACGGAGCAGGGGGCTATAGGCGGAGCAGACAAGAGGATTTACAGGATTTGGGGGCGAAGCGTAGTAGAGGATGTTTGTAGGTCATGCCAGAATGCTTATTAACGGCCTCTAATTTATTCCTGAAATCTCATCAGTGGAAGTCAACTTGGAAGTTGAATGGAACTTTCCCTGTATGAGAGACAATCTATAGGTCACGCCAGACTCCACCATAGATCTCATTGTCGTCCAACACCATGGATTCCTCTCCAGAGAAGCACATAGGGTTAATGGTGCAGAAAAATCATATAGATCACATCGTATCTCTCACGCGACTGGCCTGAGCATAATGCGCTCGTCGGAGTTACCTGATCTTCTCCGGAAAGCAGATGCTCTGCCAGAAAAATGTTTTCGAGCACAGATCCAACCTCACCTTTGATCTATGTACACTAACTTAGCTAATACCGCAACTAATCAATTCGTATACATGACAATTACACATATGTACTGATCCAACTCTAGATTAAACTTGATCCACCTAGTTTCTTCGTCGAAGTTACTGCTTTCCGGTTATTAGATACATTGGAGATTAGACTCGTCCCTACCATCGACTCAACTTCCGACCTCTGTAATCAAATAGCTGAAATCCTTTGTAACCACTTCACCGGAGCACTTTATTCAATCACCAAACCTTTGCCGGAAATCTGAGCAGTGAATGTCTAGTTCTCTCTCTTTCTCTCTCTCTCTCTCTCTATTGAAGCTATTTCAGCCACGCCGGAGTGTTATTGCTGGAAAAACCTCATAGAATCAATGCATGTTAGGCTCCAGAAATAGTTAGCTCTTCATCGTGTGTGGTCTGAAATGGCGTTGCTTCTGTCTGCCCTAGATCTAGAATCTCTTCGAGAATAAATTTTATGAACACGATAAAGTAGTCTGAGCATTACCAAACTTGATTCCATTTATTTAATTTAAGCCCTTTATATTCTCATCTTTACTCTAAGCCCCTTAATACTTAATTTACTAAATTACCCTTCAAATGTTTTTATATATTCACTAACTCACAGTTCCTAAATGGAAGTGGTACGATTTATAAAACATTTATCAACTAAAATACCCAATATTCTTAAGTGATATTACTAGTTTGCAAGTGGAGACCATCCTCTTTAATCTATCATGATCACTTTCTCTTTTTTTAACTACCATTAAAAACAATTTTCTATTTTTTGCTATGGAATCATATTCCGTAGCTACTTGACTACGAAATATTTCATAGCCAAATAGGTACGGAATATGTTTCCGTTGCTATTTTACAAATTCAAAAAACAAGTTGTATACACAAGTAACTATGGTTAAGATTTTCGTAAAAAGTTCTATAGTAGATTAGCTACGAAATTTTATTGTGTAGCAAAAGTAGCTACGAATTTCAATTTCGTAGCCAACTACCTACGAATTTTAATTTGGTAGCTAGTTATGTAGCTTACTAGCTACATATATGAATTCTATAACAAGTGTCATAGCGAACTAGCTATAACCAACAATTCGGTAGCATATTTTGTAGTAAAATAGTTACGGACTTTTGATTTCGTAACAACTATTTAGGATTTAGCTACGAAATGAATTTCCGTAGCCCTTTTCGTAGCAAAATAGCTACGACCAGCCATTCTGTAGCATATTTCGTAATTAAATAACTACGGTTATCATTCCGTAGTAACTTTCCGTAGCTATTTAGGATTTAGCTATGGAATGCAATTCCATAACCATTTCCGTAGCAATATAGCTACGACAAAACATTCCGTAGCATATTCCATAATATAATAGGTACAAATTTTGATTCCGTAGCAACTTTCCGTAGTTATTAAGCATTTTTCTTGTAGTGAAACCGGTTATGCCCAAAGTCATTTTTTTAAGCCACGGATGCCTCAAATACCGGGAAATTGGTTCGATTTTGCCCTTTACCCTGATTTTACCTTCTGGGCCAGTTACCTTTGTCATAGAAGCCCTTATATTTACTTATCACCTCCATCACCACTGCCCTTTGCCACCAGCACCACCATCAGCCACACACAAACCACCACCACCACTATCGTCCATCATCCACCATCACCACCACTACCCGACGCCATCATTATCCCTCCATCACAGAAACCCATCATGACACCACCATCATCTTCTCCACTTAAACACACATGGTTTCTTAACTGAAACACAAACATACATACACATTCAAACAAGAATTCAGAACTTAAAGAAGATTTTCAGAACAACTCAAACAAAGAAATGACTTCAGATTCAAAACTAAAGACAATTCAGAACTCAAACAAGAAGAGTTCAAACACAATTTTGTTTGGAGTTTTTACAGTCTGAGAATTGGAGCCATCAGCGATTTGGAACTCAAGTGGGAAAACAATATTGTTTATTGAAGAAGTATAGCAACCCCAAATCAATCGGATCTTCAAGTTATTCTTGTTTCTAATGGTGCCTTCCAACTGTTCGACAGAATGTCAAGCCCAGTCTGGTCGGAATTTGTGTGTTTAACGAATCAAGCATTTCGGTATGCAAATGCTCGTATTCTCTGTCCTCTATTCCTTCTTCCAAATGCTTGCTTCCATATCAACAAACCTGCAAATCCGGTTCTTCAATCATAAGCTCGATCATACCTCATTATGTGCTATTTATCCACCTAACGAGATTTTGGAAACAAGATGTTTTTGTTCTTGAAACGAAATTTTGGAAACACAATTCAGAACTCAAACAAGAAGAATTCAAACAAAATCTGGGTTTGTTCTTGGAAAACACATACACACACATTCAAAGCAACATGAATCTGGGTTAGAGACACACCAAACCTTCTTCAATTGAATTCAGAACTCAAAGAATTTTGAACGCAAACATACATATACATTTAATCGAGCATCAATCCCCACCTATTATTGGTGAACAAAATCAGAAGAGGAAGAAGAACCTTCAATCGATTTTGGAGAGTGAGAGAGCTGCAATTTTTTCTTGTTTCTTTGGATCCTGTCGATCGAAGAAGCAAACGGTGGTGAAGGGAAAATCGAAGATGGTGGTGAAGGCAGAGAGGGTGTTGAGAAGAAGACCAGGTGGGCTACCGGCCATAGAAGGTAAAATCAGGGTAAAGGGCAAAATCGAACCAATTTTCCGGTATTTGAGGCATCTGTGTTAAAAAAAACGACTTTAGGCATAACCGTTTTTTTTTGTGTAAAATTTGGAGCTTTTATGACAAAAACCCTTCTTTTAATAGCCCAATTTTTATTTATAACAAGTAGCAAGCTAGCAAACCAATTACATCAAAGTAGCCAAATTAGGATTTTTTTTAACCAACAAGTTCAGTTGACCTACAATTTGTTGTTCTAAACACAAGAATGCAAAATAATAATAATAATAACTTTTCAAGCATTATATTTTTCAGAAAATATTTATCGGTAAAAAAGTTTGATATTATTGGCTGACCAAAGCACCCAAATTGTTGTCGAGACCATCACTTTAACTGTTCTTTTCTTCATAATCGACAAATTTCTTCTAACTCTGTCCATGTTAGTAACGGTAGTACCTCTACAAAATTCAAAAATTAAACATCAAACCACTCACCGGCCATATCTCATAAGGATCTCACCAATATACAATACAAAAATAAATGATACATTTGTTCTATATGACTCTCACAAAGCAGGCACAATATAGACTTAAAATCAATTCTTCGATTCACCAAATTATTCCTAGCGGGGAGTCAGAAACATCCCTCGTATGGTTGGTTTTTAAATGATATAAAACCAATATTTAAGTTTTAAATTAGTTCAGTTATTTGTAAGTGTGAAATTAAGGTCATCGAAGTCGAATATTTGAATAGATTGTTCAAATGCAAGGTTGTAATAACCAATCTTCAAAACACGGTTTAAAACTAAAATCACTACATAGACTTCTATGGCATTCTAAATATCATTGCTATCATTTATTTCTCTTCTCTATGATCACCTAATATGAGTACATATCAAAATACAAATATTAGGTTTGAAAAGCCTGATGAGTATACTCGAGATTGACTCTTTAAGAGTTTTGGATGATGGTGATCATTCAAACTAAAATTCAAACCTCCAAAAATAATTTTCAAAACATTTCAACCCCATAGTTATCTATTCAAAGTTAACTATTCATTAGACTAGGGATCAATAAAGCTAAACAAGTGGTTAGCAAAGAAGAGATAATCAAAATCTAAGAGTTCAATACTTCTAGAGGGGATGGTTAAGTTCGAGCTCATGCACGGTAGACCATTTGCTCACTACACTTTCCATGTCCATTTTAAACTAGGTAATTTAAAATTAAACCATCATACACATATACACACCATACAATAAGGGCGGATTTAGGAGGGGTCACCGGTGGCATCGACAACTCCTGATTTTTTTTGCCATAGTGGAAATTTTTTTGAAAATTTTTATTTTTTTTATTATCGTGCAACTCCTAACTTTCCTATGCAACCCCCACTATAAAATCATGCGTCCGCCCCTGCCACACAAGGGGTAATTAGCCTATCTAGAAATCTAATCACTTCTAAAAAGTCAAATCCTACATAGATATAATAAATGAATTTAAAGCCTCCCATACTACGTGAATATACAAGTAGATGCTCAAAACGATTTCCATATAAGCATTAGCTTTCCCAGTTAAACAAATATTTTCAAAATAGATTTCATGAATGCAATAATTACTTATAATATTCATATTGCAATCAAAGTGTGGCATCCAAAACTTATAAGTGAACGTTGATAAACTAAATGTTAGTGTGGAGGGGAAAATGTAAGCTTGTACAAAAGAGGTACAATCTGGGAACTAAAACGTAAGGTTGTACATTTAGATATGATTGTAAGCATTTAGTAAAGAAACTAGGCGAATGCCCGCGCGTTGCGCAAAAACACCTATATAGTTGAAATCTTTACAAATATATGATTTATTAAATATAACAATAACGTTGTTATTAAGTTTGATATAATAATTTGGATATACCAAATTGATATAATATATTGATTATTTTCAATTATATGATACTATATACATTTATTATAATTTCATAATCTCAATCGTTTGAATGACTTCTACCCGCGAGTTACACATGAATAAAATTAAATATAATATATGATTTGATGTTATATATAGTTGTTTTTATTGTTAATTAATTTTTTAAAATTTATTTGTTTAATGTTTTAATTTCTATCATTATAATTATTTAAAACATCAAACATTGTTTTTTTTATTTTAACGCTAACAATATAATCATTTATAAATAGTTGTTTTTAACTATTGTTATTGTAAGTTATTTTAAGCTACTTATTTGGAAACTTTTAACGATTATAAAAATATATTTAAGAAATATTTTAGTTAAATTGAAATTACAATTTAGTGTTTTCTTTTATCGCTACAGTTTATCACTTTTAACTATTTACAAAATATTTTTTAGTTTTTTTAAATGGAACTGAAATTTATATTTTAGTTGACATTGTAATACGCAGAAATACCTATATAGTTGAAGTTTTTACAAATATATATATATTTTCTTTAAAATATAACAATAACGTTGTTGTTAAATTTGATATAATAATTCGTATATTAATTTGATATAATATATTGAGTATTTTTAATTATATGATAAGATATAAATCTATTATAACGTCATAATCTCAATAATTTGAATGTCTTCTACTCACGAGTTACATATCAATAAAATTAAATATTATATATGGTTTAATTTTATTTATAGTTGTTATTTTTAACTAATTTTTTAAATTTTATTTGCTTAATGTTTTAATTTATATCATTATAATTGTTTAAAACATCAAACATTATTTTTTTGATTTTAAAGGTAACAATATAATCTTTTATATAGAGTTATTTTTAACTGTTGTTATTATAAGTTATTTTAAGCTACTTATTTGAAAAATTTTAACGATTATATAAATATATTTAGGAAATATTTTAGTTAAACTTATATTACAATTTAGTTTTTGCATTTATCACTATAATTTATCACTGTTAACTATTTACAAAATATTATTTGGTTTTTTTAGTGGAACTGAAATTTATATTTAAGTTGACACTGTAATGTTATATTTAAATTAACAATTTAAGTATTTTGTCAAAACTGTTCAAAAATTGTAGCTTTAAACTGATAATGGTTTACATGCAACAACATTTTAAATCTAATAAATTAAGTATAATATGTTAAAATTTAAAGACATAACTTTATAAATAGAAGTAAAGATATTATTTTAAAATTGAAATTTAGTCTATTTATGATTACACTTTAGGTTTGATATTTATTTAACCTTATTAACCAACTTACAATCATTATTAGAAAGACACTACAATTTATCACTTTTAACTATTTATAAAATAATCTTTTGGTTGTTTAAGTTAAATAAAATTTATATTTAAGTTGAGCCTATAATGTTATATTTTAATTAATAATTTAAGTATTTTATAAAAATTATTCAAAAATTATACCTTTAATATGATAATGGTTTACATCCAACAATATATTAAAACTAATAAATTAAGTATAATATGTTAAAAGTTAAAAAACATAATTTTATAAGTAAAATTAAAGATATTATTTTAATATTGAAATTTAGTTTATATATGAATACACTTTAGATTTGATATTTATTTAACCTAATTACCAAATTATAATTATTTTTATAAGGAAATTGAAAAGTCATGGGAGTTTCAAATGAATGTGGTGAAAGGAAAAAAGAATGGGGGCTTCAAATGCATGAGATTCAAGAAAAAAATGCTAGCTTTATAAGTATGTATGATATGAAACATCCCTTGCTTGGGTATTATAAATATCTATTTAAAACCATTAAATTTTAAGACTAAATGTTATTGTGGGAAGGAAGATGTAAGGTTGTACAAAAAAAAGGTACAATATGTGTGAATGTAAGGTTGTACATTCAGATATAATTATAAGCATTTAGTAAAAAAATATGAAACACCCTTCGCTTGGTGTTATAAATATCTATTTAAGACCATTAAATTTTAGGGATAATGACTTAAAAATGTAATATATTATTCGATTTATATACATTTTGTCACTGAATTTTTTTTCGTCCACATTTATCCCTTCAACTTGTTGAACTGTACACATTCAGTCTTTATGACTGGTTACTCCAGATTAACCGGGAAAATGACTTAATAGGGTAATATATTTATTATTTTGTACATATTTAGTCCTTAATATTTTTGTACACATTTGTCCTTAATATTTTTTTGTTTCAAAATAAGTCATTTTTATTTTTGTACACATTCAGTACTTATAAATATTTTCTTTAGGTTTATCTCACGACATCTTACGTGGGACAATCATTAATGAAGTGTGTGGGATTGTGTATATTTATGTGTAATGTCTCGTTTTCACAACAAAAAATTTTCATTTTTAAATAAGGCAAAACTCCTTAATTATAAATCCATTATTAAGAAAAAATGTATATTCCAAAATACATTTATCGAAAATCAGAGTAATATAAGAAATGTGGAATCCACAATATTGTTGATGAGTGTGTAGAGTCATGCGTTCTCCTTTCCACGACCAACGATAGAACTTGAAAACATAAACAACTAGGTAAACACAAAGTTTAGTAAGTTTCCCCCAAAATACCCGATACAACAAACGTATTATCATGCATAACAGACCCACACTCATCAGATTGGAATACCTTGGCTCAATCAGTAATCAGACTGGAATGCCAACATGCAACATGTCTAATCAGTCATCAGACTGGAATACCCAAGGTTTGTTGGCATGACACCTTAACCCAATCGCTCTTCTCGAGTCTCCGTGCCTATAGCTTATAGCCGACTCGCACCATGTATCTTTGTCTACAACATATAGGAGGACCACCTTAACCTATCCCACCACCATATGGCTATCCCACATAAGATGCCGTGAGAAAAACCTAAAGAAATTCATAAGTACTGAATTAATACAAAAACAAAAAGGACTTATTTTGCAACAAAAAAAATATTAAGGACTAAATGTGTACAAAAATATTAAGGACTAAATGTGTACAAAGTGAGAAATATATTACCCTATTAAGTCATTTTTACCGGCTAACCTGGAGTAGCCGGTCATAAGGACTAAATATGTACAGTTTAACAAGTTGAAGGGGTAAATGTGGACGAAAAAAAACTCAATGACTAAATGTGTACAAATCGAAAAATATATTACCCTTTTAAGTCATTATCCCTAAATTTTAAGAAAAAATAGTTTTCAGAGTTTTTAAATACGAAAAATATACGGTCCTATGGTTTTAAAACAAGTTTAAAAGTTCAAATAACCATTATATGACAATACAATATCTTAACATAGTTTAATAAACAACACACAACACATGATGTGACATTCTCAAAAGTCCATGCTACTTCTAACCTTCCCCTAAGGCTTCAAACTAAGCACACATTAAAAAAAAGTTCGACAATAGAATTTTCTAGTGAGAATACTCAATGTTGATTCACTTAGAGTAAGAAGGTAACAATATACTTACTCGAATCAAACCACAAAAACAATGAAAATATCACAAATACATTGAGGTTTTAAAATACCGAAAACCAAACTGAAAGGGCATTATATAAGCCATAATTCCAAACATGTCTCAAAGGCAACATATTGGTTATCAAAGATTTATAGAATCATATGAAAACTCCTAAAATGGTAAATGTAACAACCCGTACTTTTCACAAACATTTAATATTTAAAATATTAGGAATGATATATGAGTTTACATAAATGATACCAAAAACAAGAGTTTAAAAAGCTTTAAAAGTATTCCCAACAAAACATTCATGAGTGCCACCAATTCCATATCATAACCATTACTAAGCAAACAAAGATAAATGCGGAAACAAAAGTGTAGTCCATAGTCCTTGATGCTTCTAAGTCCTCGCTTTTTAATGCTTGCTATAAACACATGGAAACAATATTTGTCAGACTATAAGTCTCGTGAGTTATATATAACCATAAAGAACATATTCATACATAACATAATTTGGCTTGTCACATAAGTGAACAAGCATTTACACATATACGAGAGGTGAACCATCGGTCATCATCATCATCTTTGTTTCTATGCATAATCTAACATTCTCTCCTAGGGATCCCTTACTCTACTCTTTGCATGCATAAAACACACATCATACAATATAACACAACTTGTGTAACATATCAAAATCTAACAATGATGTAATCTCTAATTACATCCATACAATTACGTGCTTACACATATTCTTTAACACACAAATGTAACATCTTATTTTGGGGCAAGAAGTTTTGAGCGTTTTGGTAAAAATAAAAGTTTCTTTAATTTAAAATAAAATAAATTGAAACTAAAGAAATAATAAATGGAAGTAAATGATTTTGAGTAATAACCATAATAAACATATTTTCTAAGTCATAAACAAATTATGATAGAGTTTGGGTGTCAAAAGAAAACTTTTAAGGTGAGGGGATAAAATTGTCAATTTGAAGAAACTTGTTTTTTACTCAGGGCGTGTTCGGCAAAAATAGCTAATAGCGGGTAGCGGGTAGCGTTTGATTCTGGAGCGTTTTGTTGAAAGCTACTCCATGTAGCTTTTAATTTTTGAGCGGTTTGTTTTGGTTAAAAGCTAAACACTCCTTTCTCCGAATGAGAGTTTTCCTTTTTTTACTAGCGTTTTCTTAAAAGATAGAAGCCAGAAGCTCCGAAACGTTGCATGCCGAACACGCCCTCATTCATTTGACCAAATAAGCATCTCAGACTAGATTTGCATGAGTCGTGGTAAAGAAGGACCAATTGTCGACTAAAAATAATTTTTATTAAGTTTTTAGCTAAGTTAGGGACCAAGCATGAAAAAAATTTCAAATAAGGGACCAAAAATGTCAATTCGACAATTCTTGAAGGGTGACCTACGCCCAATGGATGGTGCACCGCGTCCGCTGTAACGCCCGCAGATTCAGGCTAGCCAATTTAGAGACAATGATCGTCAAAAACAAGTTTTTAATGGAAGATTATTTAGAAGGATTAATCTTAACCAAGTTGTAGAATATATCTCAAGGGTTCTGTACATATAAACAACGCCGAAATCAGAGTTATAACGAAGAAGTTATGGCCCGTTGAAGTTTTCCGGCAAAACCGACACGGCACCGTGAGACGTAAATAGTGAATTTACAATAGAGTACTTTCTAGCCTTAGTGATTTAAACTAAGGTTTTAGTATACATTAAACCGAGAACATCTATAAAAAGAACGCCCAAATCTGACTTCGTATGAGGAAGTTATGATTTTTCTAACATTTAGCACAACAGTGCACAACCCGAAAATTCGAATTTTAGATCGGTCGATTTTCAGCCAAAACAATCTAAACGAGAAATGAAGATATCGTTAATAGGAGTTAAACGATAAAAAGACAGTAAAAAACGGAGCTCGTATGCGAAAGATATGGAGGAAGCTTAGTCTCTACTCTTCGAGCGCGACGAATTCGATACAATTTTGTAAATCCAAGATAGAATGAGAATTAGCCAACAGTGTCTAAATGAAAGTTATAGTACTCATAAAACACGTGGATATAAATAACGTCGAAAACGAAGCTCGTATGCGAAAGATATGGACGAAGCTTAGTCTCTACTTTTCGAGCGCGACGAATTCGAATACAGTTTTGTAAATCTGAGATACAATAAGAATTAGCCGACGGGGTCTAAATGAAAGTTGTAGTACTCGTAAATACCAATGCGTAGATATAAATAACGTAGAAAACGGAGCTCGTACGCGGAAGATACGGACGAAGCTTAGAGACTACTTTACTATAAAACTCATATAAATAAATGGTGAACTCCTCATATTTTCTTCACACCATAAGCCTTTCTTTCTCTCTCTAACTTCTCTCTAGCCTCCCTAAACCCCTCCCAAGTCTAGGGAACCTCCCTAGCACGAGAAGGAAGCCCCGGAGCGCCCGACGGCTCCGAGAAGAAAAGCTTTCGGCTCAGAAACGCTGCTCCAGCGAAGCCCGGTTTTCCATAAAACCCGCTGTAAGTGAGCTATGCCTACGCTATTTTTTAAATAGCTTTTATTTAATTATAGTAACGTTGTTAGGAACTTATAATAAGTAATTTGACTATTATTATGGGTTATATAAGTATTGATTAACACTTATATAATAGTAATAATAGCTAGACTATTAATTAGTCTCGGCGAATAATAGACTAAACTCTAGTGGTAATAATACTATGTTTCGTCGAAGGAAATTATTTTTTTAAGAATCGAAGCGCTGTCTGATTTCGGAATCACCACCGTATCAGGTGAGTGCATAGTCCCTTTCATGAACATGATTTTAATACAAGTATTGATTGAAGTATTAATTATATGTTTATGTGCGAGTTAATTGAGGTTGTCTGAAATACGTGTTAAAGAACATACCTGATTATATATGATGATTTAGGATAAAGAGTAGACCTAAATTAATTATGAGGAATATTGAGTAGTATTTTCTTACGAGTACAAGTGAGTTATACTCAGAGAATAGAACTTTAGTATATGTCATTTATCCGGGAGCATGGATTAGACACAGTCATTATCCCTAGTCCGAGAGTATGGATTGGACATAGTCAACTGTCATTAATTCGGGGGTATGGATTAAGACATAACCAGTTGTCCTTAGTCCGGGAGTATGGATTAAGACATAGTCATTCGTCCCTAGTCCAAGAGTATGGATTAGGCATAACCATTCATCATTAGTCTGAGAGTATGGATTAGTCATTCGTCCCTAGTCCGAGAGTATGGATTAGGCATAACCATTCTTCATTAATCTGAGAGTATGGATTAGGTAAAGCCATTCATTTCTTATATGGGAGTATGGATTAGGTAAAACGGTTAATCTTGGGTTTGAGAGTATGGATAGTCTCGTTGTGGGGATCGACGGGGTGGGATAAGAGTTTCTTATACATTGTCACACCCCAAAACCGAGAACAACGGAAACGTTCTGGGGCGGAGGATGTCATGTACAGTATCACAACAATGCAAAGTAGTAAACAAGAAACAACATCATCCATTGCATTAATAGTATAATTTTAATTACAAGTGTGTTCTTTCATAGTATAAGACAACATAAGAAATAATCCAAATAAAAGAGGAGTCTTTATTTCTCCGTCTTCACAAAACCTGGTCGTCGTACCTTTCTATTTGTGACTTAAGAATACAAGTTATTTTGAAAGCGAGTATCAGCCAAAAAGTTGGTGAATTCATAAGTATTAAAGTGTATTTGATTTGTAAAACTGTAAAGTAAAGACTTTGGAAATTTGGAGAAAAGTTTGTATAAGTATGAAAATGTTTGTAAGTAATCGTAAATGTTTGAAAACCCTAGAAAATCCCATATTTCCTATTAGTATACAAGTAGTCTTCTACCAAGACCCGACCGTTTTGTAAGTAAGTATCACTGTAAATGTGACGGTTTTTCCCTGTTTAAACTATTAGTATAAAACTATAGCCTACCTCGTCGTTTATGTGTATGAGTCACAATATAAAGGTAAGAAGGAAAATAGTTTATCTATATCAAATATATCCTATCTCGTCGTTCATGTGAATGTGTCACAAAGTAAAGTAAGGAAAATAATATAATAACTAAAAGAATGTATCCTTTTGTACTAGGATATTCACGGCGTGGAAACTCGCCGAAAAGCACAACCTCGGACACCCGTCGATGCTCCTTTTCCCTACTGTAGCTAACAATTTTGGGTGTGGAATGGTAAATCCCGAAACGTCTATAACAGATTCTATGTAATAGTATCTATTAAACGTATTAATGTTAACGTGTTCATGTAAGCGTATCTATGTCAACGTACTCATGTAAGCGTATCCATGTAAGCGTATCTATGTAAACGTACTCATGTAAGCGTATCTATGTAAACGTACTCATGTAAGCGTATCTATGTAAACGTATTCATGTAACATGTAATGTATTAGTATAGACTCATGAATGAACTGACTCTTGTGTGATTCCTTGTACTTGGAATTATAAGTAGTATCTCCTAACTATACCTATTATAGTTACTAGTAATGTACGAGTATATCGGGAAGTATACCTTTGCTACCCAAAGGTACTGAACTGACTAATGGAACGTTTAGACCTCTATATATGTATACATGATATATAATTAATATTTAGATGACATTCGGACGAGCAATCGATGCCCTAAGGCCACATCCCAATGAGGAAAAGGAAATAAAGCGAGCTGACCGTCCTAAGTCCTTTAAACATTATTTATATAACTATACATATTAAGGCATGCATTTTACAATATAAAAACATAAAAGAAGTTTTGTAACACCTTTGAAAGATTTAATACTAGGAAATGATGGCTTGATGTCAGTTTATGAAACGATCTGAAAGTATTTTGTTTGATAAAACAGTTTAAGTATAAGGAAAACCTTTGTTTGAAACACATTTGTAAAAGAGTTTGAAAGGAAACTTAAAGTATATAAGACATTTTGATAAAGAGTTTTAAACAAGTAAAAATATTTAAGAAAGTCATTTGAAGAAATCTGTTTGGTAAAACAGTTAACGTATAGTAATCCATTTGCATGCTAGTTGTTAATCACATGTGATTGATATAATAACTAGACATGATTCAACTTGTATTCCCCCTCCCCATAAAGCATTTATAAACATTTAAAAATTTAATTAAGGGGTATGAACTCACCTGCAGTGAGCGGATCGGATGGAAGTGCCGGACAAGTGCTTGGTGTCAAGTGAAGACTTAGACACACACACAATGATCCTAATAACATATGAAGACATATGTATATATGTAATTAGTGATTATAACACTAATTAAACAAGTATAAACATCCTAATGTGAGGAAAACACTTTGGTCAAAGTGTTAAGAGGCTATCGGGTTGCAACAAAAGAGTGCAAGGCCTTATACGGGAGTTTATGGTCAATGGACCATACCTTAAGGACTTTACGGCCCAGGGGAGTTTACTCCTGGCCGTAAACTCTCAATTGTGTCACAAAATGAGGCTCAAAGCTATAAAGACTTAAGTGGTTAAGTGTTCCAAGGCTTAAACAAGAGGTTGGGTGGGTTTAAGGTCCAAGAATGGCCTTGTATGGTGTTTACGGCCCTGGGACCACTTCCCCATGAGTTTACGGCCGTAAACTCATGGTATGAAGTACCAAATCATGTATTGAAGTCCCTAGTTCAATGGTGTAAGGTTCCCAAACTGTAAACTCATAATCATGGTGGGTTTTGGTGTTTTTCAGGTGCTACACTCATCAAGGAAAGGTTCTATGCTAAGTCCTATGCATAAGGAAGGAGCTAGGGCACACTTTGGCACCCTTTTTAGGGTTTATGGCCTAAGGAGATCTTGGGCTGTAAACACCTTGTTCTTGTGATTCTTTGGTGATTTCCTTGATATATGGACATGTAATAAGCTTTAATACACTCTAGGGTAGAAGTACTTACAATTTGGGACAAAAGCTTGAAGATCCTTGGGAGAGAAATCGGGTTTTCTCTAGTTGAAATGAAAGAAATGAAGTAAAAATGGCTAAGTGCCATATATATACTCCATGGAGTTTACAGCCGTAAACTCCATGTTTGGGCCATAAACTCCAAATTCTTGGAGTTTTGAGACTTCTATGATGTATAATATGCCATGGAGTATACGTCCTATGATTACCTTTTGAAGGATTAAAGCTCAGAATTGCTCAAACGGACACCAAACGTGCTAAAAGGTAGCAGAAACGAGTTTGACTTTCTTTGAAGTGTTTGACTGTACAGGATAGAAAATTTCGGGTTGTCACATAAATATATGGTGAAATTGTATATTTTGTGAGTTCTAAATTATATATATGATATAACATTGTGGGATTGAAATCCCTATGTACTCACCAGGTTTCCCAACCTGACCCACTCAGTTTATTTATATCACAGGTGTTGATATGAAGTCACATTACGCTGAGAGATTAAGGAGATATAAATCACTAGTGATAATGAATGTAAGTTCTATTTATGCTTGTGTTTTTGTATTGACGATGACATCCCAAATGTTTTAAAATGAATAAAAATATTTTTATTCGGAAATGCTTTGATAATGTATTTATCGTGTTTTACTGGGAACAAATTCCGCAAACATTTTTATTACAAGAGGTACTCTGATTTTTATAAAGCATAAACAAAATCGGTCTTTTCTGGCCGAGAAAATGGGGATGTCACATCCGCCGACTTTGATCATATATAAACAACACTTTTTGCTATTTTTCTTCCCATTTTTACTCCTTTTTCTTCTCTTTTCGGTTCTAGCCCTCTCCCTCCATATTGGGTCGATTTTCCCAACTTAATCCATGGTGTTTTGATGATTGGAATGTTTATATGATTCCTTGCTCAAACCCTTTTAATAATCTTGCATCTAAGGTAGAATCATTTCATTTTTCCCCATATTCGTCTTAGGGTTTATGTGGTATTGTCACACCCCCAAACCAGAACGGCGGAAACGTTCGGGGGCGGATGACGTCATGCTCAGTATCACAACACATGCATCATAGTAATCAAAGTAACAACAACCATTGCATTAAATATTAAAGTGTTTACATTGTATTCGATTCACAAAAGATTGACTCCAAAAGTAATTAACAAAACAAAGACATGAAGCTAATATGCTCCATCTTTTGAATCCTTGTACGTGTACCTGTCTACTAGTTTCCTAAGAATACAAGTTATTTTGAAAGAGTAGATCAACGTTTAAGCTGGTGAGTTCATAAGTATTTTTGTTATAAAAATGTATACTCTAAGTTCTTTAGAAAAGTTCGCCTGTTCTTCCAGAAAATCCTATATTTCCTGATGTGATGAATAATAAGTAAAACTGACTCTTACAATTCCTTCTATGAGTACTTAATAGATACAAGCTATATACAATCCAGATCAAACAGACAATCAATTGTGTGAATCTGCCCTAAGCTTACAACCAAACAAAGAACAGGAAATGAGGCTGAAGTCACACATCCCATTGTTTACTAGATCTTCATTGTATATAACCATGGCGTATTCATCAGGTTTTTACGGAGTTAACTGTAATAGTTCTTTGGTATTTGATGAAGATATTCCTTAAGAAAATTATATTTTTTTTCTTTAGTAAACTAGTGACCACCATAGTTCCTTCTGTAATCACTTAGTTTATACTAGATATATAACCTAATATTGAGCGGATAGTTAAATGTGTGAATCCACCATAAGTCCACAACCAAACAAGGAACAAGAAGTAAGGCAGAAGTCATACATTCCACTGGCTATCGGATATTAATTATATATAACTCTGATGTATAAAGTAAGGATTATAGAATTAACCATTTAAGGTCTTTTATGTTATACTAGTTTAATAATACGTATTAAACCTTTTATAGATAAGTTTCTAGTTTCACTAACTTTATTGTGAAATATTATTTCGGTAATAAATGTTATTGTTTTCAGAAAGTTCTATCGAAAACTGTTTATCTTAAAAGAATGATGTTTACCATAGAAAATCCTATATTTTCTATAAAACTGTCTGGTTGTCTATGTTGTTCCAAGATTGAAAAGCACAAGTATAATCAATATACTTACTTCAATGATATCTAGTTTTGTTGATATGTTAAACTGAATAAAGACTTGTTTACCCTAAAAACCTGATACGACGATACTACCCTCCTATGATCACTTAATACATACGAGTTGTATATAACCAAGATCGAACAAATAGTTGAATGGGTGAATCTTCCCTAAGCCCACAACACAACAATGAATAGGAAATGAGGCGGAAGTTACACATTCCACTATCTATCGGATTTCAGTTTTATCTAACCTTATGGTATATACTGAGTAATCACATGGTTAATATCCCTTGAGATTCTTGGAGGAAAGTATATTACTAAGTAAATATATCGTTGATATCTTTTGTGAGTTTTACAACCATACTAATTTGACTAGTATAAAACACGACGTATTGTAGGCGTCGAAAAAGAATATGACATTTGTCACCCGTAGACTTTCCGGTCCTACTATAGATCTATACACAAACTCACGCTCTCCCTTCAGGAGACTCTGGTCATAAGAGTAGTCTCCCATTGGTACTTATGTAAGTACACGAAGACGTGTCTCACAAACTAGATTAACGTCTTTACAAGTAATAATGTGAAAACCCTTTTTATAATTAACAGGTAAGTTTATAAAAGATCTTTTTGTTCCTTAAGCTATACTTATTAAAGTTTATAAGTTTATTTCCATTTTCCAAAAAGTTTCATGTTTTAAATACAGTTTATTGGTAAAAAGACATGATAAGCAATTTATATTTTAAAGCACAACATTCCTTGTGTTTTTATGTAACGACCCAATTTTCACGTCCAAAAATTTCGTTATAAAACATTACATGAAAGCATTAATAGTTAAAACATTGTTTGATTAAACCATTTCACATCGAAAACCAAATTGAAAACCACAACATTCGATCAATCAAATATCAGAGTATCAATCTCAGAATAAACTCGTAACTGCGGAAACAAGAGAGTGTGTGTGTGTGTGACATGTTGCTACCGCGCCGGCTCCTTTCCCCTAGCTGAGGAGGTACCTGAAACCAAAACTGAAAACTATAAGCACGAAGCTTAGTGAGTTCCCCCACTGTACCACATACCATATAATCTCATAACATACATATATTGTCAGGCATATTTGGGTGCCCGACCTACCCCTTCGGCCCTCTCGGCCGGATAGTGCCTAGCATATCTGGGTGCTGGCCTCCCCTTCGGTCCTCTCGACCGGATATTGCCTAGCATATATGGGTGCTGGCCTCCCCTTCGGTCCTCTCGACCGGATACTGGGGAACTATTCCTCCCCTCCACTACTACCACATAACATGTATCACAATATCAGAATCTATCTAACATGGCTGGGTATGACTACCCCTTCGGCCCTACCGACCGTATACCTCGGGGACTATCTCCCCCCTACTGCCACTAGTACATAACATCATATCATACTAGCACATAAACATAACACAGGTAGTAGAAATCCCTATATGAATATCACAGAGACAATCATCTACATACAACTCCTACTGGTGGGCCGACATTGTGGTCGTAGACCCACCGCTACTGGAAGGTAACTCACCTCGAAGTAGCTGCTGATCTGATCGGGAACTGACTGTCTACTGCTGCTGCTGCTCCGGAAATCCTCCGGCTGCAATTCCCACAACATACTCAATCAAACACTGCTAACTGTCCTTTGGGTAAAATGACCATTTTACCCCTGATCATGCCCTAAGTCAAAGTCAGAGTCAACTTTCAGTTGACCCGACTCGCCGAGTCCCTACCCAAACGATTTTCCTGAATCTCATTTCTACTCGTCGAGTTAGGCGACGACTCGACGAGTTCTCCTTCTAAACTGATATTCAAGTCCTTCATCTTACTCGCCGAGTTGTATGAACAACTCGTTGAGTTCATCTTCATCCGATGAACACTTATGCTAAGACTCGCCAAGTTGTATGAATAGCTTGTCGAGTTCATCTTCATCCGAAGAACACTTATGCTGCGACTCGCCGAGTCTGTTCTTGATCTAAGGAGATTGCCTTGAACTTGCCGAGTCAGGGCATTGACTCGCCGAGTTCCTCCATAGATGAGTTCAGCTTCCGACTCACTGAGTCACACCCCGTGACTCACTGCTCACTCGACACTACGAAAAGGGGACAAACTCGGAGACTCGCGAACCGACTCGCCGAGTCAGATGAACGACTCGCCGAGTCGTTGCCATGCAATCACTAACTACACAGATTTGCTCGATTCCAGTCCATGCCATTCACAAATCTGGGTTCCTAGAGCATGAATCACACGTAAAGTTTCCAACTTTACGTGTAGATATTCACCAATAAGGGTTTTAGGGTTCAAAATGCACCCAAAAGGGTAGATCTAGGGTCTTCATGCAATGAGGGTCCATAAAGGCAACAGATCTGAGCTCCTGGAGCTCAATCATGCCTAGATCTAAGGGCCAATCAGCTTATTATGAAATAATTTGCACATACAAGCTTGGGGATTGGCTCAAGAATGACTTAAATGAAGTAATAAGCATAGAAACAGGGGGAAAACGGGTTATACCTCAAAGGAAATACTGAGAGAGCACAAAGATGCTTGGATTCCTTCCCTTCCTCTTGATCTACTTCCCTTTTGCCTCAAAACCTTCAAGAACACACAACATTTGCTTCAAACTCTCTATGAATAGCTTAGAACGAGGGTTGGAAGCTCTGGGGGGTGAATGGGGGCTGGATTGGGGCGGATATGTTGTTTAAATAAGGTGCAAACCCCTGAAACTTAGGGTTTCATCCAACAGCGGTGACTCGCCGAGTCCGGAATATGGACTCGCCGAGTCACCAACTTAAACGTGTCCCGGGGTCCCGTCTCTACTCGAAGAGTCGGACCTATGACTCGTCGAGTCCAAGGCTAAAAAATGGAAAATACACAAATAAGATTTACGTACCAGGAACCAGGTGCTACAAATCTCCCCCACTTATTTTAGACTTCGTCCTCGACTGCTCGATCCTGAAACAGCTCGGGGTAATGCTCCATCATCTCGTCCACCGGCTCCCAAGTCCATTCCAAACCCTTGTGGTGCTGCCATTTCACCTTCACTAGCTCCACCCTCTTGTTCCTCAAATCCTTCGACTTCCTGTCGAGGATTGTGACTAGGCGCTCAATGTAATTCAGGCTGTCATCAACCTGAATATCCTCTAACGGCACTACTGCTGAGTCGTCCACTAGGCACTTCCGCAGCTGAGAAACATGGAAAATGTTGTGGATCTGGCTGAGCTCGGCTGGCAGATCCAGCCTATACGCCACCTTGCCCACCCGGGCTACGACCCTGAACGGTCCGATGAATCTTGGGCCCAACTTGCCCCGCTTCCTGAATCGAATGACGCCTTTCCAAGGCGACACCTTCAGGAGAACCATATCCCCGACTTGGAACTCCAAGTCGGATCGACGCATGTCGGCGTAACTCTTCTGTCGACTCTGAGCAATCTGAAGCCTGCTCCGAACCTGCTGGATCCTCTCGGTCGTCTTGAGCACCACCTTGGTGCTCCCCATGACTCTCTGACCAACTTCATCCCAGCATATCGGGGTCCTGCACCTCCGACCGTACAACATCTCGAATAGGGGACGGTCAATACTTGCGTGGTAGCTGTTGTTGTAGGTATCCTAGCTACCACCGAAGTCTAACACACACGCCCGCAACATATCCTCCAAGGTCTGGATGGTCCGCTCGCTCTGACCATCTGTCTGCGGATGAAAGGCGGTGCTAAAATGCAAACGAGTGCCCAACTCGTCATGAAATCTCTTCCAAAATCTGGAAGTAAAACGCACATCTCTGTCCGAGATAACCGATACTGGCACCCCGTGCCGCGCCACGATCTCCCTGATATAGATGTCGGCCAATTTCTCGGCCGATATGCTCTCTTGAATCGGGATAAAGTGAGCACTCTTGGTCAATCGATCCACGATGACCCAAATCGAATCCACTCCACGCGCGGTCCTGGGAAGCTTCGTGATAAAATCCATCGTGATATCTTCCCATTTCCATAGTGGAATATCCAATGGTTGCATCTTGCCATGCGGTCTCTGATGTTCGGCCTTGACCTTCCTGCAGGTCAAGCACCGCTCAACGTACCATGCCACATCCCGCTTCATGCAGGGCCACCAATAATCTAGACGAAGATCCCTATACATCTTCGTCGCCCCGGGATGAATAGAGAACCGGGACTTGTGCGCCTCCTCCATCAAAATCTAGCGCACGCCTCCGTGATACGGCACCCACACCCTACGGTGTAGTGTCAATAGTCCTCAACTATCATAATCAAAGGAGGAAACCTGACCCACCACACGCTCGCTCTTCCGATGCTCCTCCTTGATAGCCTCCTATTGAGCATCCCGAATTCGCTCCAACAGGGGAGTCACCACGGTCATCCTCATGTAAACGTCCCTGATCGGCGCCGCCTTGCGGCTAAGCGCATCGGCCACCACATTGGCCTTCCCCGGGTGGTAGAGGATCTCGCAATCATAATCCTTTACCACGTCCAACCACCGACGCTGCCTCATATTCAGATTCGGCTGATCCATGAGGTACCTCAAACTCTTGTGGTCCGTGTAGATGGTACATCGAACCCCGTAGAGGTAATGCCGTCAAATTTTGAGGGCAAAAACCACCGCACCCAACTCCAAATCATGCGTCGGGTAGTTCGCCTCGTGAGGCTTGAGCTGCCTCGAAGCGTAGGCAATGACATGCCCCCTTTGCATCAGTACCGCGCCCATCCCTGAAATGGACGCGTCGCAGTATACCACAAAATCCTCTACGCCCTCTGGCAGGGATAAGATCGGCGCCTCGCACAGTCTCTGTCTCAGTGTCTCAAATGCAGCCTGCTGCTCGGGTCCCCATCGAAAGACCACGGCTTTCTTCGTCAGCTGCGTCAGGGGTACGGCTATCTTGGAGAAATCCTGAATAAATCTCCGATAGTAGCCTGCTAATCCCAGGAAACTCCGAATCTCAGATGGAGACTTCGGAACCTCCCATCTCATCACGGCCTCGACCTTGGCCGGATCGACCAGAATCCCGTTCTGGTTGACAAGGTGTCCAAGAAATTGCACCTCGCGCAACCAAAACTCACACTTGGAGAACTTGGTATACAAGCTCTCCTTCCTCAGGGTCTCCAACACCTCTCTCAGATGCTCCTCATGCTCCTCCTGAGTCTTGGAATAAACCAAGATGTCATCGATAAAGACTATCACAGACCAATCCAGCATCGGTCTGCATACGTGGTTCATGAGGTCCCTGAACGCGGCAGGAGCATTGGTGAGCCCAAACGGCATCACCACAAACTCATAGTGGCCATAGCGCGTCCGAAACGCGGTCTTCTGCGTATCCTCCTCCCTGACCCTCATCTGATGATAACCCGAACGCAAATCAATCTTGGAGAACCAAGATACTCCCTGAAGCTCGTCAAAGAGGTCATCAATCCTTGGGAGCGGGTAACGGTTCTTCACCGTTACCTTGTTCAGCTCCCGGTAATCTATACACATCCGATGCGACCCGTCCTTCTTCTTCACGAACAAAATCGGGGCTCCCCAGGTGAACTACTCGGTCGAATGAATCCCTTGTCTAACAGCTCCTGCAGCTGTGTAGACAACTCCTGCATCTCAGGAGGAGCCAACCGATACGGTGCCTTGGCTATCGGAGCCGCACCAGGAACGAGGTCAATCCTAAACTCAACCTGTCGCTCCGGAGGTATCCCAGGAAGCTCCTCTGGAAAAAAATCTGCGAATTCTCGCACCACCGGAACCTCGCTCACTGTCGTCTTACCCGCCTCCCGGGTATCCATCACGTACGCGACATATCCTGCGCATCCCTGCTGAAGGTAGCATCTCACCCTTGCTGCTGAACATACTGCGGGTCCACACTGCGGCCTCTCGCCATGAATCACTAACTCTCCCCCACTTGGGGTCCTGACCCGCACTAGCTGCTGTGCGCAATCTATCACCGCCCCATTAGGTCTCAACCAATACATGCCTATAATCACCTTGTTCCCGCGCAACAGAATGGGAACCAAGTCTACCAAGTAGCGCTCCTCAAACAAACGCAATACGCAATCTCGAAACACCATCGATGCTCGCACCGATCAATCATCAGCAATCTCTACCTCTAAAGGGCAATCTAACTCGCCCGAAGTCTCATGAAACTTCTTGCTAAGCGCAAGGGAAACAAATGATCGGGATGCACCCGAGTCGAACAACACCTGAATTGGGATGCCGTTCACATGGAACGATCCTAATGCATACATATACATACGGAGCACATATCAATATCATAACATCATAAAAATAAAATAGAGGGAAAGAATCATACCCGTCACCACATCGGGTGCGACGGGTGCCTCCTCGGTAGTCAACTGAAACGCTCGGCTTCTCACCACCGGAGCGTCTACCTTGCCCTGCCGGCCATCCGTGATTCGCAGGGTCGCTGGAGCTGGCGCCTTCACTGGCACTGAAACTGTCAACTGGGGACAATTGGCCTTCTTGTGGCCCCTCTGGTTGCAGTGGAAACACAGCAACTCAGACGTCTGAATAACTGTTGTCAGAGCAGTGCAATCCCTGCTAAAGTGCCCAGACTTGCCGCACATGTAGCAGCATGATGATCCCAACCTGCACGCCCCCTCATGCGTCTTGCCGCATTTCCTGCAGCATCCCCGTCCCTGTTGGCCTTTCGGCCCCGCATCTGATCCCTTGGGCTTCTTCCCCGAAGCCCCTCCTGACTGACCCTCTTCTGCCTTCCATTTCCGGATGTGCTCCAAATCTATCTCTCTCTCCCTCTCCCTGGCAATCATGGAGTCCAAGGTGGGGCAAGCTGAAAAACTAACGTGCTCCCGGATATCAGCCCGGAGCATGTCGTGATAGCGGTTCCTCCTCATATCCTCGTCACCAGCATACTGGGGCACCAACAAAGCCCTCTCCCAGAACTTGGCGGTGATCTCCGCCACAGTCTCCGTCGTCTGTCTCATGTCCAGAAACTCCTTGGCCAGTTGCTGAAGCTCGACAGCCGGTGCAAACTCTGCCCTGAACCTGGCCACAAAGTCCGACCAGGTCATAGCCTCGATAGCTGAGGCTCCCAATGAGTCACCCACTGACTGCCACCAATCCCGGGCTCGGTCCCATAAACACCCTGTTGCATACCTCACCTTCGACCCCTCGGGGCAGAAGCTAGTCAACTGTGCAGACTCGATGTCTGCAATCCATCTCCTGGTAGCAATGGGGTCTTTCACCCCATGGAAATCCGGCGCACCACTACCCCTGAAGTCCTTGAAGGACAGTGTGTAAGATCCCGACTGGCTAGATGCCATATCACTCCTGAATGCCCGAAGGCGATCCTCCATCAACTCGATGATCCCTTCCTTGATCGACCCAAAGATGATGGGGGTCGACTCAAGGATGCCTCTGGTGATCTCTGACGCGATGAACTCACGTAGTCCCTCATCTATCGGCTCGGAACCTGATCCCGAACCTGACCCCTCTCCTGAACCGCCATCTACCGGCCTCGGTCGAAGTACCACCATTCTGCAATACATAATACAATCATTAGTGATACTGATACTTCCTGAGGGATCACTGCTACTTACAAGTTCCCTGGTCTTATCTTGGCCTTCCTTGGTTCGGGTACGGATCCTCTGCTTTCAGTAGTACGGGCCCATACTACCTTCCACATCTATCCGTGCCTTCTTCAAGGAATGCCTCGACTCCACCAGATCCCTTTCACTACTGTTGATCACTGCTATACTCATCCTAGGCTTGCCCTAGGGAAATCTCTGATTCTACTCTACCCAGTCCTCAGCTGCTGCAGGCCTCCTTGTAATGCCAATTAGCCATTACCGGAATACCATCACATGTGACGAGGCTCAGATAATCCTTCGAGTACCCAACTCGTCCCTACAACGGTTGGACTCAAACAAGAGCTGCGTAGTAGGATCAAATCCGACACTCTAAGATTATTCAACCCTGATCACATGTGACGTGACGTATTCGCCTAATGGCTAACTCCCATTATTCAGAGTCCCAAATAGCACGAAGCAAGCAACATTCAGACAAGGGTAACAATCTCAATCAACTCTATTTGCTTACAGAAACTGTACTAGCATAAAGTGCTAAGCTCATACTATCAGGCATAACCTAATCAGGCTATCCTACTTGCTGTCTACTCAATAACTAGCATGCAATTCTCATACAACTGAAACACATAAAGTAGGCACATAAGGCATCACTCCTAGATCCTTAGTCCTATTCTAGCATGCTGTTCTACAAAAGCTGATAAACATAACATAAACTCGTATGGGTACTTTGGGGAATACTTACTTGAGCTCGGCCGGTCGCGCACATCACACACTTCGTTCTTCCTCAAAACTCTTTTTTCAATTTTTAGAAAACATTTTCTTTTAGAAAATCTTTTAATCCCTCGATTTGAGTTCAGAAACCCCCGAAGGTGTGTCCGAATCCCTCAAACTAGGGCTCTGATACCAACTTGTAACGACCCAATTTTCACGTCCAAAAATTTCGTTATAAAACATTACATGAAAGCATTAATAGTTAAAACATTGTTTGATTAAAACATTTCACATCGAAACACAAATTGAAAACCACAACATTTGATCAATAAAATATCAGAGTATCAATCCCAGAATAAACTCGTAACTGCGGAAACAAGAGAGTGTGTGTGTGTGTGTGTGACATGCTGCTACCGCGCCGGCTCCTTTCCCCTAGCTGAGGAGGTTCCTGAAACCAAAACTGAAAACCATAAGCACGAAGCTTAGTGAGTTCCCCCACTGTACCACATACCATATAATCTCATAACATACATATATTGTCAGGCATATCTGGGTGCCCGACCTACCCCTTCAGCCCTCTCGACCGAATATTGCCTAGCATATATGGGTGCTGGCCTCCCCTTCGGTCCTCTCGACCGGATATTGCCTAGCATATCTGGGTGCTGGCCTCCCCTTCGGTCCTCTCGACCGGATACTGAGGAACTATTCCTCCCCTCCACTACTACCACATAACATGTATCACAATATCATAATCTATCTAACATGGATGGGTATGACTACCCCTTCGGCCCTACCGACCGGATACCTCGGGGACTATCTCCCCCCTACTGTCACTAGCACATAGCATCATATCATACTAGCACATAAACATAACACAGGTAGTAGAATTCCTTAGATGAATATCACAGAGACAATCATCTACATACAACTCCTACTGGTGGGCCGACATTGTGGCCGTAGACCCATCGCTACTGGAAGGTAACTCACCTCGAAGTAGCTGCTGATCTGATTGGGAACTAACTGTCTACTACTCCTGCTGCTGCTCTAGAAACCCTTCGGCTGCAATTCCCACAACATACTCAATCAAACACTGCTAACTGTCCTTTGGTTAAAATGACCATTTTACCCCTGATCATGCCCTAAGTCAAAGTTAGAGTCAACTTTCAGTTGACCCGACTCGCCGAGTTGGCTTTCCAACTCACCGAGTCCCTACCCAAACGATTGTCCTGAATCCCGTTTCTACTCGTCGAGTTAGGCGACGACTCGACGAGTTCTCCTTCTAAACTGATATTCAAGTCCTTCATCTTACTCGCCGAGTTGTATGAACAACTCGTCGAGTTCATCTTCATCTGATGAACACTTATGCTAAGACTCGCCGAGTTGTATGAACAGCTCACTGAGTTCATCTTCATCCGAAGAACACTTATGCTGCGACTTGCCGAGTTGTATGAACAACTCGCTGAGTCTGTTCTTGATCTAAGGAGATTGCCTTGAACTCGCCGAGTCAGGGCATTGACTCGCCGAGTTCCTCCATAGATGAGTTCAGCTTCCGACTCACTGAGTCACACCCCGTGACTCACTGCTCACTCGACACTACGAAAAGGGGACAAACTCGGAGACTCGCGAACCGACTCGCTGAGTCGTTGCCATGCAACCACTAACTACACGGATTTTCTCGATTCCAGTCCATGTCATTCACAGATCTGGGTTCCTAGAGCATGAATCACACGTAAAGTTTCCAACTTTACGTGTAGATATTCACCAATAAGGGTTTTAGGGTTCAAAATGCACCCAAAAGGGTAGATCTAGGGTCTTCATGCAATGAGGGTCCATAAAGGCAACAGATCTGAGCTCCTGGAGCTCAATCATTCCTAGATCTAAGGGCCAATCAGCTTATTACGAAATAATTTGCACATACAAGCTTGGGGATTGGCTCAAGAATGACTTAAATGAAGTAATAAGCATAAAAACAGGGGGAAAACAGGTTATACCTCAAAGGAACTACTGAGAGAGCACAAAGATGCTTGGATTCCTTCCCTTCCTCTTGATCTACTTCCCTTTTGCCTCAAAACCTTCAAGAACACACAACAATTGCTTCAAACTCTCTATGAATAGCTTAGAACGAGGGTTGGAAGCTCTGGGGGTGAATGGGGGCTGGCTTGGGGCGGATATGTTGTTTAAATAGGGTGCAAACTCCTGAAACTTAGGGTTTCATCCAACAGCGGTGACTCGCTGAGTCCGGAATATGGACTCGCCGAGTCACCAACTTAAACATGTCCCGGGGTCCCGTCTCTACTCGACGAGTCGGACCTATGACTCGTCGAGTCCAAGGCTAAAAAATGGAAAATACATAAATAAGATTTACGTACCAGGAACCAGGTGCTACATTTTACTTGCACTCTCCCCCTAAAACAATTAAAAGTTTGGAAAGATATGGAGGTATGAACTCACCTTATGTGAGTGATTCGATTGAAGACTGGAATAAGGATGTTATACTCATAAACGAAGTCTAGGAGCACAAATGAGTCCTAAATAGCATATTGTGACATATATATGTATATAGTTAGTGAATATAACTACAAAGGGGTTTAGGAAACAACTTATGGGTTTTGGCCATAAGGACATCCTATGTGCTCATACAAACCCTAATGCTTGGATCTAGGTTTCTCTATTGTACATGCAAGTTATCCAAGACTATAAACCCTAGATCTAGAATATGATAATCAATATAACATATAATTAGGGTTTAGATCATACCTTGATTGTTATATAGCAATAACAATCCCAATTCCTCTTTGTATTGACTTTAGAAAGCTTAGAGTCATAAATGTCACTCCTCTAATGGTTCACAAACACCAAGAGCAAGAGGATGAGGAGGAGAGAGGATGGAGGCTGCCCAAAAACGTGTGAAACCCTAGAAGGATGCTTAGCCACGTTTTTGGGTCATAAGGGATATATATATATATATATATATATATATATATATATATATATATATATATATATATATATATATATATATATAGGAGGCTATTAGGGTTATCTAACAAGGAAACCCTAATTTGGATGCTTAAGCCCTAAGCAACCCATATATTCCTTTCCTTAAGGCCTTGGACTATTTCCTCATGGGTTTCCCCATGGAATTCGTCCACTCCTTAATATAAGGCAATCCATGGCCCAAATTGCAATTATCTTATAATTACAATTCCAGTCCCTTAAGTTTAATTAATCTCTTTTAGTCACAAAAACTAATTACCAATTAATTCTTGACTAATATTAATTAAACAATATGATTTCTCCTTTAATATATTATTCTCATAATATATTAATAAATCATATTTAACCCTTTCTCTCCATAATTCATCCTATCAAGTTGTTTTGGTGAAGGGAACCCAAAAGGACCATGCACCATCAGGCAAGTACATACCAAAATAGTTATGGACTTAGACACTAATCCAACAGTCTCCTAATTGGATAAGTCTAATAACTATTATGCGTATGACTTCAGATCCTGATCTGCAATCGTAGCTTTCCAAAACCGCCGTCAACTCTGATCGTATCAGATACGCGTGTCCTTTAGATAAGGGATCATATATTCCTCCATTCTAGATATCGTATGAGATATGATTTCTAATCATTCTCTTTGTACTATTTCTCGAATTCCGATTTATGATGACTGACTAATTGAGCAAATCAAATTAGCCCTAGCGCGGCCGAGCATTTACGTTTGTCATCACTAAATCATCGAGGGGCCCAAAGATATCGCTTTTATCCTACTTTGGATAAAAGGAACGGATAAACTTTGATACATTGCTCGCTTGCAATCACGCACCGAATCACACACAACAATATGTTTTATAACACCAAGTTACTAGTGCGTTTACATATTATCAATGTGCAATCGATTCGCAAGATACAATTCACACATCTTGGTTTCAAGAATATAAGATGTTATCGTCTCACCAATCACTCGTGATACAATTCATAGAGTGATCCAAGTGAGCGTGGGTTTAATCCAATGCTCAAATTATATTCATAAGCACTCATGAACGTTGCAACAAACATTTGCTTATGTCTAATACTCTTTTAGACAATCCACACACCAATTCACGACAGTCTTCATTCATACCTACTTCCAACATATGAACGACTGTGGCCCGTTCGAATAATTTGACTGTTCTTAACCAATTAAATTATTCAAGAAGTCAAAACATGCAAAGTGAAACACAAGAATAATACTAATCCCATATGGCCTCAAACCTTTGAGCATAAATAAAACACCTTTTATTTATCACCATATCGATTACTCATTATTTGTCATTTCGGGTAATCAACTTCTTACTTGAATTATTACACTTGTCCCATGCTCCTAGCATGCACACATTGTTTACCTATGGTTCTTACTTTGTGAAATAGACCAAATTGAGCACATTTCCAATCATTCCCATTTCACAACTCCAAATCCTTTTTCCATAAGTGAAAGAATATCAAATTCTTGCTACTTATAGAATATGCTAGATTCTAACATTTTATGCAATGATCCTTTCGTAATATCACTGCACCAAAGTCACAAAGACTATTGCCAATGATATTACAAAGTCCTCTATCGGAGATTGTTACAAGCCAACTCCTTAGATATGATATCTCTCATTCAAAGTACATTCCTTTGAACATCCTTTTGCATAAAAGTTTCTAATCTAGACATAGATTTTCAATATTCAATTCCCAATATGGACACATTTCCATATTTTCCATATGACAACTTATTCTTATTAGAATCTTATCTATTCGTAATAGTGTTGATATGGTCCATCCAATATGGAAACATTTCCATATTTTCCATATGACAACTCATTTTTAATAGAATCTTTTCTATTCATAATAATGTCGATATGGTCCACTCAGTACCATGCTTCCAACTACTCACAAGCAACCAATCCTCGTCGAACTTTGGATTGTCCTTTGATAGTTGTTTAATTATTTTAGTCAAAACCGATTCTAGTCCCTTTTCCCTCTAAATGCGCTAGACATTTGGAAAATTTTAGAATGGTCAAATATCCAAACATTTGCAATCAATCCTATACCCGAAGTGTATGGGACACGATGCATAATGTCTTACATAAAGATTTGATACTTTATCAATCTTCTACCATAATATTTTATTTGCTATGTTCTCAAAATTCAAATTGTGAAGAGGAATGTCGTAATCATAATCAAAATTTTAAGAACACACTATGTACCTTTGACTAAATTTATTAACATTCCACTACCTAAGCCTTTATATTTGAAATGAAGCATAATATTCTCTCCCTTAATTATAGCAAAACAACTTTACAACCCTTACGACTTTGGAAGGTATAACTCTTGTTTTCGATAATTAATATTGCCAACTTGCAATACGTGCCTTAATAATCATACAATCATAACATTTATGCTCCCACTATCATGATGATTATTATAAACGTAACACTTATGCTCCCACTAGCTTTGACATGTATTCATAAACATCTTAACTTTCAGAAAAACAATACCTATTGAATTTCATAAGTCCATGTTTCTAATACTTAATGCTTTGATAACCTTTTATCAAGGCCTTTTGAACTTATACACCTTTGCCTTAGATAGTTCATATGTGTGTCTAAACAATTAATACTAATTGCCAAACCTCGCAATTCAAATCATGGAAAGGGATACCGTAACCATGATCGAATTCGAGAATGCAATTTTACAATCACTATCTTCTTAAAATCTTTCTTAGTGAAAGCATTTCCTCACAATCATTTTCATGAAGGAGGAAATCTTATGACACTTAGATTTAAACGGTGTATGTGTTCCTATCCATGTGAATTTGTTAAAACCAAAGTTTACGACAAATTCAAACTCATATGGATCGAACTTTCTTAATCTCGATTTCTTGCCTTATGGTAGCACAGCTGCCCACCATGTCTTCCAAGTAGTTAAGAAGCTCACCTTTTCTTATCAATGTACTTTCCATTTATCAAGGTCCTTGCCTTTTATGCATTCAAATGAGAAGTCATAGGACTCACATGCATAATTAACTCGATTGGATTGGCACATAAACAAAATAATGTCAACACGATAGGTTGTAAACCTCAACTCGTGTGCTAGTGATGATCGATAAGGTTTATTTGATTTGTTCTTGAAACCTTTCAAGACCATTAAGACTCCCACTTACTCCTTGACATATAAGATTCTCTTGTCAATAACCATTTCTTGACAAACAAATATTCAAGAGTTAGCGTAGTTTTTATCAAAATATTTCATAAATTGGTCCTAGTTGGTCTTTGTCTTATCCAAGACATCACAGCTTACCAATTTCAAATGTGCGAGAACAAGAAAACCTTTTTCCATATTCTACATTTGATGAATGTTATAAACCTTCTTAATACTTGGCACTCATTGTCACAATCTTAACTTTAAGACTTGTTATTGGAACAAAGTATGATTGACTTCTTGATTTAACCATTTCTTCAATCCTTGATTCCTCTTCTTAAACATACAATTGTACTAAGACTCACTTAGAGGATCAATTGAGATATAGTATTTAATCATTAAGACCTATCATAAAGCATAAAAGCTACTCTCCTTTCTTCTTAGAATGGAGAAACTTTTATCTTTCTGCCTACATGATTCTTCTTATTCATTTTGCTATTGATTTAAACCTTTTTAATCAATTCCGAATTACACTTAATCTTATAAGTATAATCATATTTACTAAACTTGTAGTAAATCATGACGAATATCTTGTTACTCTTATGGTGGACTTGATCAACACACAACTTTGTGTACTCGATCTCCTAGTCCTTCACTTGACACTTTGTCAATGAATTAGTCTAATTTCCAAATATGAAATTTCTCTTTCATCGTGCAACCAAGTTGCATGATTCCAAGTTTCTGTCCAATTGAACCTTGGGCGATAAGAAAGTCTCCCTATTTGATAAATTCTTGACTTTTCCATAAACACCATAAATAAGAATCATATCCATTTTGTTGTAGAAATATTCAAACATCAATTTTCATAACGATTTCATTGCAAGGAAGTAAACAAATAAATAAATAAGTCAAACCAAAATTTATTTTATTTATAAAAGTAGCGGAAAACATTTGTCCTTACAATGCAAAATCCGTTGAAAACTATTTATTTCAAAAAGAAAATTTCTAACAACTCTATCATAACTATCTAAGCTCAAAATCTAATCTTCAAGTCCATGCGATCAAGATCCATTTCTTGTGATTAGATTCATCTTTCTCTTTCACCAAGCTTCCTTTCTTTTCACCGATCCTGCAAAACATTCAAATGCAATGTTATCACATCATGTATTAAGAATCAATGAATAGGAACTTAACGAAGTTAGATAGTGGATTTTACCTGAAGCGCAGCCATACTCTTTGACTCTCCCATCTTCTGGACTCTTCAGGCTCCTTGGGCAGACTTGTATCCAACGCCCTTTCTTTTGGCAGCAAACGCAGGTCGGTTCTCCTAGAACGTCCTCGGAAGCATGGTCGGTTGACTTTCCCAACAAATATGCTCCATTGCTTCGCCATATCATTTCTGATTCAGCAGCAATGAGCATGTAAGTTAGGTCAATGAGGTTGTCGTCATGATCCATCATATAATACTTTCTTTTGAACTCATTATACGATTCAGGAAGTGACTGCAAAACCCAGTTCACAGCCAACTCATCCGGGAATGACACACCCAACATTATCAACCTATCAATGTGTGATTTCACGGCCAGAAAAGACCGATTTGTTTATGCTTTGTTTATAAAATCAGAGTAATCGTTTAAAGAAAACGGTTGCGGAATTTGTTCCCAAAATAAAATATGATAACCATTTATCAAAACATTTCTCAAAGAGAATGTATTTTCATTAAATAATAAAACCTCGGGATGTCATGTTCGTTACAGACCAAAAGCATAAACAATATAAAATAGATCTTACAATAGTTATTTATAACTACTGATCTATAATCCAAAATCTCTCGTCAAGTCCACCAACTTATACCCTTGTGCCATTACCTGTAATGAAAAGAAAACTGAGTGGGTCAGACTTGGGAGCCTGGTGAGCATATAGGGTTTTCAACCCACAATAATATAATTATTATATTTAATCAGCAAACAATCAACCCAATTACCCATCCCCATTATCTTATTAAGGTTTTACCCTAAGAACCAACTATCCTTCATTCATTTATTCCTAAGGAATTGGCACGAAATCCATTGCTGCCAAAGTTTATTTATCAAGTACTAAATCTATAGCTATCAGGCGCTAACTCCATAGTCACCAAGGTTCACTTAACAAGCGCTAACTCCATAGTCGCCAAGGTTTACTCAACAAACGCTAACTCCATAGTCGCCAAGGTTTACTCAACAAGCGCTAACTCCATAGTCGCCAAGGTTCATCAAATAGGCACGAAGTCACATCGTCGCCAAGGTTTATACAATAGGCGCTAACTCCATAGTCACCAACTATCCCATCTACCCAAGTTCTACCCAACATTTTCGTAGATATAAATACTTACATAGTTTAAATCATTTAACACTTGTATAAAACATCAATTCCACGCCCATCTCAAATAGACAAATAATATATAAACACATAGCACGTATTTCATAGCAATTACTTCATATTTATGTGTTAGAAGAAAGTAACTACACACTCACTCATATAAACAACAATATACTTAATACACTCAAACCATACTTGTATTATTATCGTGTTTATGAAAAGTAGTATACACTCGTCTTCGGATAATACCAGGATTTAATAATTAAATTTAATTATTAAGTATTTAATAAACTTCAAAAATTCATATCTTCTTCATACGAACTCCGTTTTCGACGTTCTTTATATCCACGCGTAGGTGAGACTACGCTCTACGACTTTCGTTTAGACTCCGTCGGCTAATTTTGACTTTTATTTTTATTATTTATTTTTAATACGCCGGGACAGAAAATTTCGTTATAAATTCATAACTTCTTCGTTTGACGTCCGTTCTTGCCTAACTTTTCGTCGTTTCGCTACTAACAACGAGATCTTCAATTCTCGTTTAGATCGCTAAGGCTAAATATCACTCTAACGTAAATTCACTTTTTACGTCATTCAGCGTTGTGCCGGTTCTGTCGCGAAACTTCAACATGTCATAACTTCTTCGTTATAACTCGGATTTTGGCGTTTTCTATATGTACGGAATCCTTGTAAAATATACTACAACTTAGTTAGGATTATTCATCCTAAATAATCTTCTATCAAAAAGTCATTTTTGACGCTTATTGTCTCTAAATTGACTAGCCCTGATCTACGGGCGTTACAATTATCTCCCCCTTAGGATGATTACGTCCCGAAATCATCAACGAAATAGGATTCGTATACTGACTCCATAAGTTATCTCTCCATCCTAAGTAATAACCTTGATGCTCAATCCTGCATCTTCTCTTCTTACTATGTTGGACTTTAAATCGTAACCTTCAAGTTACAAAATAAATCCTTAATGTGGACTCCTTCTTCTTTTAAGGATAAATACATTCATTTATCTATTGTAACTAACCGATGGGTCGTGTCCCGATGACCTCTCATCGTGGTCGGACTCAATTTAATATGACCACTAGGGTCGGAATAACCCTCATCCTACTAGCCATTACCGAAACAAGGGTAATGACAAACTTGAATAAAATGAAATCAATTACTAGCTTCTTGGTAACCTTGTGACTTTCCCTGATCCAAGCATGAGTCCTGTGCTTCCGGTAGTATAGATCTCTACTACCATTCACACCTACTCATACTCGTCCCAAGCATTGTCTCGCAGTTAACCAAGTTACCATACATAAATCATATAATCATTCAACACATTAGATAACAAAACCAGGGTTTATATTAATTCTTGAAACTATTACACAAAAGTTCAAGTTCACCCTATACTATGCCTCTAACAGGCTATGCTTCCCGATACAGACTTTATATATTAATATGAAGTCTTCATCTTTTAATCCTCCCATCCTTTTTTGCTTCGTTGAGGAACATGTTGAATGCCCTTGGCTGTGGAGGTGTGTTTTTCTTTGGGCATTCTTTAGAAATATGCCCTTCTTCGTTACATCTATAGCACACCTTCTTGATGGGTGCGCATTTGTTGGCGTAGTTCCCTGTCTTCCCACATTTGTAGCAATTCATCTCCTCGCTACATTTCCCGAAGTGTTTCTTCTTACACTTCTCACACCACTTAGCTTCATCTCTTCCCCCAGATTTCGAGAATTTGCTTTCTTTGTCGATTATTGAAGATCCTTCACGCTTCCTTTTCTCTCCAACTTCAGCTCTTTCCAGACCCTTTTCTTTTATTTGGGTCTCAACATTCTTGGCTGCCCAGATGGCGGCTTTCAGAGTGGTTGCTTGCTTGACTATCGGACCAAAGTCCGCTGGTAATCCATTGGCAAACTTGTTGACCTTGGAAAGTTCAGTTGGAATTAGGTATGGAATAAGCTTCATCTTCTCCGTAAAGCTCGTAGCGTATTCAGTGACACTCAATTTTCCTTTCTTCAGATTCTGGAACTCATTGTTGATTTCCAGAAGATCTTGCTCAGAGCAGTATTGCATTTTCAGTTGCACCACGAACTCTTCCCAAGACATCTTGCTAGCTTCCCCCTTGGGCATCGAACCAGCCAGTAACTTCCACCAGCTCAGTACTCCAGATTTTAACATAGGGATTGCAAGAGCGGTCTTCTGTCTGTTGCTACACTCACAACTTTCAAACATTGTCTCCATCTCGGAGATCCAGTCCATGACTTGCACCGGTGTCGGGCTCCCAGAAAGACATGGTGGTTTGGATGCCATGAAATCCTTGTACTTGCATCCACGTCCATCATTGCCTCCATCATGATTGTTTCGACGAACTATTGGTGGGTTGGCTTGACCAATGGTCCCACTATTGTTCCCTTCTTCTGACTGCCCCTCATTTAGCTCAGGCTGTTCAACTGGTATTGAGGGTTCACTCCTATTGTTCAGCAGCAATTGTCTCATTTCCTTCTTTTGTTCAGCCATCATGGCCTGAATCATGGTTCGCACTCCAACCATTATGATTGGTTTAGGTGTTGCTGCTACCACAGCCACTCGCTCAACCACAAGTGGTTGATTCCTGTTTTCGTTCACGTTTCCAGCTCCACTCCTGGTTCTTGTCATTCTGATCTATACACCGAATAAGGTGAAATTAGATCCTTATTCATGATAGATATTCAAATAATCCTTATCACTCCGAAACGTTTACATGCTAGTTCTAATATCGTAGATGTACGCTTAGAATCCTATACACATAAGGCTTCCAGATCTGGTCGGCAACAGACCATAGATCCGAACAAATAATAGCATCAATATAGCTATCACACAAAACATTTAGCACATAAAAGCATTTTAGGCATCACTCCTAAAATAAACTAGTGCTTGTGTCAATTTAGGTATACTACCTAACATATTTTAGACACACTCCTCACAATCATTACTTAGCATTCTAAGTTTAAGTCTAGAAATAAATCCATATTCCTAGTTCGCTTAAAATAATGCTCTGATACCAACTGTGACATCCCCAATTTCACGGCCAGAAAAGACCGATTTGTTTATGCTTTGTTTTTAAAATCAGAGTAATCGTTTAAAGAAAACAGTTGCGGAATTTGTTCCCAAAATAAAATATGATAACCATTTATCAAAAAATTTCTCAAAGAGAATGTATTTTCATTAAATAATAAAACCTCGGGATGTCATGTTCGTTACAGACCAAAAGCATAAACAATATAAAATAGATCTTACAATAGTTATTTATAACTACTGATCTATAATCCAAAATCTCTCGTCAAGTCCACCAACTTATACCCTTGTGCCATTACCTGTAATGAAAAGAAAACTGAGTGGGTCAGGCTTGGGAGCCTGGTGAGCATATAGGGTTTTCAACCCACAATAATATAATTATTATATTTAATCAGCAAACAATCAACCCAATTACCCATCCCCATTATCTTCTTAAGGTTTTACCCTAAGAACCAACTATCCTTCATTCATTTATTCCTAAGGAATTGGCACGAAATCCATTGCTGCCAAAGTTTATTTATCAAGTACTAAATCTATAGCTATCAGGCGCTAACTCCATAGTCACCAAGGTTCACTTAACAAGCGCTAACTCCATAGTCGCTAAGGTTTACTCAACAAGCGCTAACTCCATAGTCGCCAAGGTTTACTCAACAAGCGCTAACTCCATAGTCGCCAAGGTTCATCAAATAGGCACGAAGTCACATCGTCGCCAAGGTTTATACAATAGGCGCTAACTCCATAGTCACCAACTATCCCATCTACCCAAGTTCTACCCAACATTTTCGTAGATATAAATACTTACATAGTTTAAATCATTTAACACTTGTATAAAACATCAATTCCACGCCCATCTCAAATAGACAAATAATATATAAACACATAGCACGTATTTCATAGCAATTACTTCATATTTATGTGTTAGAAGAAAGTAACTACACACTCACTCATATAAACAACAATATACTTAATACACTCAAACCATACTTGTATTATTATCGTGTTTATGAAAAGTAGTATAGACTCACTTGATCAGAAGATAATCAGATAGCACTACGGCTTGCAGAAGTAGTATATCTCCGCAGACCTGGAAGATTTTCACAAAAATTGAACTTCTCGCGGGCAGAGCTTCGGCTCGGGAATCACGCTCTTCGGGATTCTCGGGGCTTCGGATCTTGCTTCGGGACTCAGGATTGATACCGGGGCTTCGGGACACTTCGGGCACGCAAAACGATGCAAAATGGGAGAGAAAAGAGAGAAAAATAGCAATTGAGCCGGCTGCCCTCGCATCCTATTTATAGGAGGCTGGAGCCTCGGAGTACGTGGGGCGTACAGGCGTACGTGGGGCGTACGCGTCCGAAACGTCACTGCATGCGTCATCCGAAGAACTCGAGTGCGAAGGTCGTCATGCTTCGCTGGCGGGGCGTACTTCGTATGAGTCTGATGACTCGTCTTCGGATAATACCGGGATTTAATAATTAAATTTAATTATTAATTATTTAATAAACTTCGAAAATTCATATCTTCTTCATACGAACTCCGTTTTTGACGTTCTTTATATCCACGCGTAGGTGAGACTACGCTCTACGACTTTCGTTTAGGCTCCGTCGGATAATTTTGACTTTTATTTTTATTATTTATTTTTAATAGGCTGGGACATAAAATTTCGTTATAAATTCATAACTTCTTCGTTTAACGTCCGTTCTTGCCTAACTTTTCGTCGTTTCGCTACTAACAACGAGATCTTCGATTCTCGTTTAGATCGCTAAGGCTAAATATCACTCTAACGTAAATTCACTTTTTACGTCATTCAGCGTTGTGTCGGTTCTGTCGCGAAACTTCAACAAGTCATAACTTCTTCGTTATAACTCGGATTTTGGCGTTCTTTATATGTACGAAATCCTTGTAAAATATACTAAAACTTAGTTAGGATTATTCATCATAAATAATCTTCTATCAAAAAGTCATTTTTGACTCTTATCGTCTCTAAATTGACTAGCCCTGATCTACGGACGTTACAGAATTCAAGTTAGTTGATTGATTGAGTCCTTAGTAAATCACCCAAATGAGATACTAAGGCTAGGACCCAACACAATATTCTAAAACTCGGGAGAGAGATGCCGTAACCCAAATTGCAGAACATTTGAAGGTAAGTGAATGACGATTCACTAATTTCCACCATGAAAAACGAAAAAGAAATTTAAGTTTTAAATCTATGAAAACTCCTAGATCCTATGAGATTCATTGAACATTTCAATGACATGTTTAAATCTCGATATGCCCCTCCTGTTTGTGACTGGGATGCCGAGGATCAAAAAGCGGGTGTGAATAACCATGCAAACTACATGGTGCCCCCACATGTTACAGTCACCTATTCGATGTGCCGGTAAACCACACACGCTCCACCGAACTATGACAAACATTGAGTCACCCTTTGCTATCTTTGCTTAGAACCATTTAGTGTGCCGGTAAACCACACACGCTCCACTAACGTCTTCGCAAGGGCACAAAGTGTAATTTCATGGAATTGCATCAATTCACTTTGCCTAAGTAACTAAGATTGGGAATTTGTAAAACATTTAGTTACTTTTGTACTTTATTATACTTATAATGGAAGGTTTCATCCTATCCTACCCGTTCGGCTAACGACACTCCACTAGTCAAGAGTGCGGTGGGTAAGAGTGGATACCCATTCAATCGCCATTTTATAGGCAATTTCCTTAAACACCCCTTATAGACCAGCTTCGTGAATGAGGCCTACTAACGGTAAGACTGACTTTTACTCATACATATATATAATGTTAGACTTTTAATGTTATATATAGTATAGGGTGTATTTTACACTTTTAAAATACTAGGTGGTCAAATTTAATCATTATACATTTAATTCAATTAAATTTTAAGCCAAAACTTTTATGGATTTATTAAACTTCTTTTAATTATACACCTTAATTAATTAATAAAACCATAAGGGTGTGATTTGAACTTTTTCAAAACAATACTAGGGTTTTAGAATTTAAAATTCCTAATTAAACTTTTAATCAACTTTAAAATTCCAAAACTTGAGGGCAAGTTTTGAAACATTTCAAAACATTAGGTTTAGAGTTTAAATATACATCAAAATTAAACTATTAATCAAAATTTAAATTCCAAAACTTGAGGGCAAGTTTTGAACCATTTCAAAACATTAGGGTTTCAACTATTCAAATTTCAAAACTAAACTATTGAGTTCAAATTTAAACTATAAAACCTAAAAGGGAAAATATGAAATTTTTCATAATACAAGGATCAAATAACAAATAATCTAAATTAACATTTAATCACATAATTATCCATATTTGATTTATTTAATGATTTCTTGCAAAACAATTTACCAATTTAATCAAAATAATTAATCAATTATCATATAAGGAAACAAATATTTTATTAATTGATAAATATCTTCAATTAGATCAATAATATAGTCATATATATCAAAAAATCGGATTTATATTGATCTAATATGATAAGGCAAGTATCCTCAAGCAAAAACAGCAAGAAATCCCGGTTTTCCCTCATTCTGACCAGCCGACTCGTCGAGTCAGGCATGGACTCGTCGAGTCAGCATGGAATCGGCGAGTTCATCTAGAGACTCGGCGAGTTCAGCAAGCAGAACCACAAAAAAGGAATTTTTTTCAACATACAAGGCATCAATACAATAGAAACCAATCTAGGCTCTGATACCACTGATGAGTTTTGGCCATAAGGACATCCTATGTGCTCATACAAACCCTAATGCTTGGATCTAGGTTTCTCTATTGTACATGCAAGTTATCCAAGACTATAAACCCTAGATCTAGAATATGATAATCAATATAACATATAATTAGGGTTTAGATCATACCTTGATTGTTATATATCAATAACAATCCCAATTCCTCCTTGTATTGACTTCAGAAAGCTTAGAGTCACAAATGTCACTCCTCTAATGGTTCACAAACACCAAGAGCAAGAGGATGAGGAGGAGAGAGGATGGAGGCTGCCCAAAAACGTGTGAAACCCTAGAAGGATGCTTAGCCACGTTTTTGGGTCATAAGGGATCTATATATATAGGAGGCTATTAGGGTTATCTAACAAGGAAACCCTAATTTGGATGCTTAAGCCCTAAGCAACCCATAGATTCCTTTCCTTAAGGCCTTGGACGATTTCCTCATGGGTTTCCCCATGGAATTCGTCCACTCCTTAATATAAGGCAATCCATGGCCCAAATTGCAATTATCTTATAATTACAATTCCAGTCCCTTAAGTTTAATTAATCTCTTTTAGTCACAAAAACTAATTACCAATTAATTCTTGACTAATATTAATTAAACAATATGATTTCTCCTTTAATATATTATTCTCATAATATATTAATAAATCATATTTAATCCTTTCTCTCCATAATTCATCCTATCAAGTTGCTTTGGTGAAGGCAACCCAAAAGGACCATGCACCATCGAGTCAAGTACATACCAAAATAGTTATGGACTTAGACACTAATCCAACAACAACCTAGGATGCAAGAATAACTCACCAAAAGAGTGTTAGAAGCAAGTTAGGAGGCTGAGATGGAGTTCACGGCCCTATGGAGTGATCACGGACCTAGAACACTTGAGTGTTCACAACCCAAACATGAAGGGTTCACGGCCCATAAGAGTGGTTTACGACCCAACTTCAGGGAAGAACACTTGAAGATCTCGTTGTTTGGCAAGTGGTTGAGGATCCTAAGTTGTATTCTAAGGAGATACAAGGGAAAAAGGATGAAAAGAAGTGAAAATGGTGTTCTTGGTTTATGATACTTGAGAGATAATGGGTTGTTTGCAGCCAAGAGAAAAATAAGTGAAGGAAAAATGAACCAAACTCATATATATACATAGAGTTCATGACCTAAGGAGGGTTCACGGCCGTGAGCCTCATTTGTTGAGGTTTATGGCTCGAATGAAGTTCTTGGCTCTCAGTTCTTATGTGGTGCACTTCCTAACACACAACCCTTACGTATACTAGGTCTAGAAACCTATAAGTTTGACCTTTAGTTGATGTGTTTGACCTCACAAGATAGAATATTTCAGGTTGTGACAGGTATTGCAAATCTGTAATTTATACTTCATTTGTGTTGTTTATATGGGATTAATGATGTAGTTCATTTCCTTAATCCATCTCCAAGCTCCAAACAACAAATGTTTGTGAGGTTTGTAAGTTTGTAGTTTTTTTGATGAGTTTTCTTAACCATCAATGGTGAAATCCGAGTTTATGCTTAAATTGGGTGATTATTGTGAAACTGTTGATGTAATTTAACTCCTTGATCCATCTACAAACTCCATCTAACAAATAGTTGGGAGATATGCGAGTGCGGATGTGATTTGGTGGGTTTCTAACACTATGGTTGTTCACTATTTGGATAAAACGAATTGTCCAATCGGACTATTTGGATTGAACTATTTGGTTTGGATTTTTGGATTTTGGATGGATTTTCAACAAAACCGAATTATTATTTTGGATTCTAGATGGGTTTCAGTTTATAGAATAAAAATTGAATAGTCCAAAAAACCGAATAACAATTTATTATTATTATTATTATTATTATTATTATTATTATTATTATTGTTTTTTAATATAAATCTTGCACTTATTTATTAATCTACTAAAATGTATTTTAAATAGATTAGATAGTGTTAACGAATAAAAACCTTAATATCTACTTTTCAATAGGCTTTTAGCTATAAAATATTAAATTATAGTATATTTTTTTCTTAGTTGTTCATTAGTTTTAATTAACAACTAAACAGTTTATTTTTGTTTAGAGTTGCTAATATTCAAGTTATATATTTTTTTAAATGCCCTACCTCTTGGAAAACGAATTGAAAAAACCTATTCAACCGAATTATAATATGATTGGTTCGGATACGATTTCAATTTAGTTTGGACTATTAAGATCTATGTTTTGAAAACCGAAATCAATTTGGATTCATTAGATTGGATTGGATCAAACTGACCAATCCAAACGAACACCCCTATCTAAAACCCAAGATCTTCAAATTCGAATTTAAATCTTCAAGCAATGATATGAGCTTGATTTTATGGTTAGATGGTACATTTCCTACAATCAATGATCCATTTGTCAGCCCATTGGCTTATAGTGAGATTCCATGATGTTTGAATCAAATTCTAGTTCAAGTTGTGGTAATTTGGGTATTTTCCCTTCTAGTATTCATTGATTCAAACTATTGATTCCAAGCAATGATATGAGCTTGGATTTGTGAATAGATTGCTTATGTCCCTTCAAGTCCATGATCCATTTGTTAATTCATAACTAATAGTGGGATTTCTAGTGTTTGATTTAAGTTTAGATTTCATGTGATGATTTTGGTTTTTTCAAGCCCCAAGTGTTTTAGATCAAGTTCCATAGTTTCAAAGAATGATATGAGTTTGTTGTTGTTCTTATATTATGTATACTATTCTAATCTATGATCCATTGACAGTTCTTGTCTCATGGTGAGATTATGAAATTTAGACTAGAACCTTACTTTAATTTGCAATTTCAGTTTCGTTGATCATGGAACTATGTTCCAAGCTTGAATTCCCATATGGAATGTAACCTATTGTCTAGTTTTGGTATTCGAGCGTTCTTTAAGGAATTGGAAAGTAATATGCTTATTTGGTGTCATAATTAGTGTTCAAATAAATTGTAAATGTTCCTTGAAATGTTGAGTTTTGGTATTAAGTTATATTTTAAGTTTAAAGCTTCCATAACACCTTTTCCTCATTAAAATGGTTTTTACATGTGTTGATATATGTAGAATCAAGTCAATTGGTCATGTGAAGAATTTCATTCACTTTTGGAGGTTAAGTTCTCGTTGAATGTGATTTTTATAAAATCTAGATGTTTAATGTTTAATCGAAGGAAATGAACCATTGGTGGTCCTTCTTATGTTCTTACGAAGTGTTATAAATGATGTTTGATTTCTGATATGCAAAATTATACCTAACTATGCACTTATAGGCAGTGTACCTGATCGGATTATAGAATATTAAAGTAAGTCAGGTGTCGATCACAGAGAATGATATTTAATTAATAAAATAATGACTAAAAGTAAAACTAAGAAAAACAACTAAAATAGGGGTTTTTATATGATTTTGCAAGTTCAGAAAAACTTAAATTAAAATACCTAATTAATGACAAGAAAGACGATTTAAAACCAAAAATAATAGATACTTTCGTTTAGCTTCGAATCCTTCCTAATACCTCTGGTTGATTTAAAGATAATGATTTAATTTCGTTAGTTACCGAATACAATTTGCTAGTCATCATGATCAGACTAACTAGCATAAGTCAATTCAATAACTTTAACCCCAATGATCATGCAAGTTAACGACACTGTAACATCTCGAAAATCCAAGGTGAAATTTTTATTTTTAAAAGTCAAGGATGGTATGGTAGACAGCCGCCTGAATGAGCTGACTTTTAGTTCGGATCGATTTATGGGGAGGACCGTCTGAGTGACCCGAGGTGGAGATATGGAAACACTACCATGGGCTAGTTACTGCATCAGACTTTGAGGACGAAGTCTAAGTCAAGTGGGGGAGAACTGTAACATCGTGTTTTGAGGCACTTTCATTGTTGACTGTAACATCCCGTTTAAAATAGAATAATTAAATAATAAACTTGGAAACCCCGAGAAATAATAATAATTATTATTTTATATTATTATAGCCCAAAATAAAATGATAATTAGCTGGGAGTTGATTTCGGGAAGCCAAATGACAAGATTTGAATCTCCATGGGTTAAAGTGTAATTTTGAGACTTAATTTGTAAAGATTTTCATAAGTCAAGGGGTGTTTGGTATTAATTGGACTTAATATGTAAGGATTTATGGATGTAGGGACTAAAGAGTAAGCTTTGGACCAAATATGAGAAGATTTTGTTGAGGAGGGGCTGATTGGTAACATTTTGGACTTGATTTGGAAAGATTTTCAGAAGGCAGGGTTTAATTGGTAAATTAGGGATTTGTTTTGAAAAGAATAATACAAGGAGGGACCAAAGGCGTTACTATGGAAATTAGTTTAAGGGACCGGGTATATAACCTCACTACCTGTCACCTTCTAAACCCTAACCCTAAATGCTCTAAACTTCATCCGCCACCTCTCCCTCTTCATCCTACTGCCGCCACTCACTTCCAACTGTTTCTGGCCACCGTCTCCTAGCCGTCGGTGTCGCCAATTGAAGCCACATCATCGGCGCAACCGCTGACAACGAAGAAAAGCCACGCACGATGTCGAGCCAATGGGTCGTCGGACATGTAGTGTCGCTGCTGCCATCGTAAATCAATGTCCTCCTTCGTTTCTTCGGTGCTACTCCGACTGTCCTTCGCCATCATCTTGTCCAGCTGTAGCTGATGTCCATGACACACTCCAACTCTATAGCTGTTTTCCGGTGAAGATGGGGACCACCAGAAGGCCCTGTCCTTCTGTTGTGGTTGTCGTCGTTAGAAGTCACCATCTCTGTGGTCGTCGGTGCTTCTCTGGCCAGCTTTCACCATCTGTTAGCACCCTATCGTCGTGAGTTGTTGCCTATCGTCGTGACAGCGGTTGTGCCGCTAATGGTTGCCTGGTGCTATTCTTTCGTTGCCACCGGCCACCGTGGAAGGTGGCTGTGTGCGTGTTTTTGAGAGGTATTTAGGGGGGTGTGTGTGTACTGTTGTTGCATTGCATTAAGATAGTGTGTGGTTTGTGTAAACTGGAAACAAAAAGTGAGCCACCACCACCACCACCACCATGAGGTGGTGGCTAGCACCTCCGGCAATCGCTTGCCGCCACAGTACGGCTGTGTGTATGTGTTTTATTAGTGTGTGTGTGTGTGTTATTTAGATTGGGTTGTAAATTGTAATCGTGCCGGAATAATCAATAGAAAAATCCATAACCACCACCGTGAGGTGGTGGCTGCCGCCTCCTGGCGCCACCAACCGCTATGTTGGGTGGCGGTGTGCCTCGTTTGCATTTTACTCGTTTGGGGATGCTTAAGCAAAGTGGGCCCAATGAAACCCTAATGGGCCCCATGAAACCCTAATGGTCCCAATGAAGCCCTGATTGTCCTAAAAGCCCAACCATTTGATTAATGGGCTAGTATTGGGTTGGAAACTCTAATTAGGGTTTGGAAAACCCTAATGACATAAAACCCTAATTTTGGGATTGATCGGGACCGCACGAGAATTATTTATTAAAAAATAGAATATTAATTAATAATTATTGGCAAATTAACCTAAAGCACTATTGGACTTAATGGATTAAGTCCTTAATGGGTTAAGTAGGAACACTTAACACTAATGGTCACTTCATGTGCAAACCCTAATTTCACTTGGGCCTTTAGTTGGTCCTTTCTATTAGGCTTTGGTAATTGGATTATTAATGGGTCATCCAAGAATAATCATATGGACTTGAATATGTTTATGGGCTTAGGGTAAGGCCCATATGAAGGCGTGGGCCTAATTTGGAAAATTGGGTCGTGGATGGGCCATATTTTGGGCCTTGATGATTATATGATATTGGGCCTTGGGCTTGAATCAATCCATTATGGGGTAATGTAGCCTATTACTCCAAGAACTTGTGTTTATGTGTTGGAACCCAATTATTAATTGGGTGATGTTTTGATATTGACAGTTATGGAATATGTCATCCAGCAGCTGGGATTATGTCTACGGGACTTCAACATTTTGAGGTGATTTATCCTTACTATATCAATTGGGTCTAAGGCAATGGATTTGTATCCGGGTTTATTGCATGATATGTTTACTGATTTACATCCTAGTAGTTAGGATGGTGATATGCTTAGTGACCTGGTTAGGTCAGTATCCTGGTATGTATGATGATGCTATGTTAGTGATTGGTTAGGTCTGTATCCTGGTAGTAGGATGTTGCTATGATTAGTGATATGTTAGATCTGTTTGACTGTTAAATATGATAGCGTATGATATGTATGTGCACATGTTTGTTGTCTGGTGGTTGGGTTGAAGCGGTCATGCTTTATGTTGAAGGCCAACATACCCGGGGCAGTCCGGATAGGCTGTAGGCCCTGCGAGGCGGTCTAGTCATGCCGAAGGCACGACGAGCGGCCCGGATAGGTTGTAGGCCCTGCCAGGCAGTCCAGTCATGCCAAAGGCTCGGGGTGGTCCAGATAGGCTGCAGGCCCTACGTGGCGGTCCAGTCAGGCTAAAGGCTCATTATGCATGTTGTTTGCTATTTGGTTACATGATATGGTTATATTTGTATGGTGTTGGTATTTTGGGGGAAACTCACTAAGTTTCGGGCGTACAATTGTTGATTATGTTTCAGGTACTTCTGATGAACGCGGGAAGGCGAAGGCATGATCGTGCACCTCCTCATGTTTTCATGAATTGATTCTAGAGATACTTTGATGCTTAAACTATTTTTAAAACAAATTGTACTAACTTAATGGTTTTAAATGTTTTAAAAAGGTTTTAAATTGGCTTGAATAATATGGGTGTTACAAGTTGGTATCAGAGCCTTGGTTTGAGAGAATTGGAGGAACATTCATGTGAATCCAGTCTCAAACTAAGGAAAAAGATTTTCACAATGATTTCAAATGGGTTTCAAAATAAGTAAAAGAGGATGCGAAGTGTACGATGAGCCGGAGCCAGAAAGTAGACCCCAAAATACCATACAGTTATTTGATATTGTGATATGTTAGAAGAGCATGTTAGTACTAGGCTAGGGATCTTCAGGAATTGCATGATCGAATTTCCTGATTATATAATGCTTGATAGCCTAGGTTTTTCCTTATATGAAATTGACATCATTACTGTAGTTGCTTAGTGTGTGCATCACGACTGTACATAATTAAGATCTTCTAGGCTGAGAATGTTTGGTTTGGATTTATTTCCTGTTCCTTGTGTGGTTGTGGGCTTAGAGTAGGACCGAGTATTTGAAAGTCTATAAGGTCCAACATTATGTATGGTTAGCATACACGAGGGTTGCAGGGTTGGTGGAAGTTTCATGGGTGGGTTGTGTGAGGGCGGGAGGCCAGTTACAAGATATTTAACATTCCTCTAGGAGTGAGGATCGAGTGCTCTCCATGTTTATGTATATTGTTAGGGTGTTGTGGTGATACTTTGAGACAAATATGGGTAAGTGTGGAAGGTAGTATAGGTCCGTACTACTGAAAGCATAGGACCCATATGCGTATCAAGGAAGTCACAACCCCTAGGGTTTAGTTGGGAGTTGGTCCCCTGTCATTATATGGATCATCAGAGATTTTTCTGGTGTCTTACCAGAATGGTGGTTACAAGACATCTTGAGACCGGATCCAAGTTAGGATCGGGAGCTGGCAGCCAGGATAGGCCAACATTGTCAGAGGACCGTGTCAGTGAGGTCATCTGGGAGGAGGTGATCGGGGTTGTCCGAGGACAATTTCTGGAGATGTTTGGGTCTATTAAGACCGCCATGGTTGAGTATTTCGACAAGCGCTATGCAACCATTATCGAGACGGTTGTTGCGACAGCTATAAGAGTTGCAACGACGGCAAGGGGAGGAGCTGGTTGAGCTTTCCGGTATTGGGATTTGTTACTAGGACATATTCTGATGAGCAGAGGGCTGCAGTTACTTGGGACCAGGGAGATGTTCTGTACTCGTTACATTCCACAGGTTGAGCGGGAGAGTCTAGTACATGAGTTTCTAGATTTGAGGCTTCGGGGGTTTTGCTCGAGGTCGGAAGTGAGTCGCGAGGACTCCGGGAAGGAGTGATTATTATGTTCAGCTGGGGTTTCGCAGTTGGAAGTAGAATGGTTAATTGGTGGATTGGAATATCGTTTTATAGGGCAAGGATTGTGCCCTTCCAGTTTTCGAGCTCGAAGGAGTGAGCAAACTTGGGACCCCAAGATCAGGTTGTGTTCCAGCTCGGTTCAGTTAGTTGCAGGGTTTGGTGACAATATTTCAGCGTTGGCGAGCGCAAGTGGGTTGCTGTGGTATGAGTATCTCGTAAAGCGTACGCGATTGCCGTTCCGACGCATAGGAGCTAAGATCTGATTCGCCTTGGATCTCTCGTTTCAGGAGGTAAGGATTGATTATGCGATTTAATGTACTTTGGGATTGGAGACTATGTCTTGCGAGTAGTTGGTAGCTCGGTTTAGGGCTGAGTTTGTTTCAGCTACTGCAGTTCAACTGTGTACGATTGAGCTGGTGAGTGAGTCAGGGTGTGAGACCCTGAATGATATGATTTCTAGAGCCAAGAGCGGGAGATTTGTTGAAGCACTTTGGGAAGAAGGGTATTATATGGGAGTTCTACAGACAGGGTCCCACAGGATGGTTATTCAGCATTGTCAAGATTCAGTGATTTTAGTAACCATTATTGATTGGCGGAGGAAAGCGCCAAGGGAAGTAGCTCGTTGGTGAAACATTATTTGGAGCATCTATCCTTGGACTTAAAGATTTGGTTGTGGGATCATTTGAGCATTAGGGACTGTTGGTTTCCCTAGGATTCAGGAAGTGTTCAGCTAGTTCTTAGAAATGTGTGATCAGTTGTGGTTGGATGGTAATGGAGCATTAGTTGGAAAGAGTTGGTTGTCATCGGATCGATCGTTGGAAAGCGAGGACACTTGGGAATTCTCCAACTTTCATGTATTGTGAAGACTTAGTCGAATCTAAGTGGGAGAGAATTATCCCGGGATTCAGAAGCGGGAGCGGTTTGGAAAATGGGATAAGTTTCGCATCATTGTCAGGAAGGAAGACAACCCAAGTGGCAGTTAGGTTTGAGGGTTGTGTGAGTTGGGAGTTTGGTAAAACTCCCCGGCATGTGAATCGCGTCTTCTCGGTGCTTGATAGCATAATCTAGGGAATCATGTTGGGATTCTAGCCATGAATTAAATTCAGTTGTGTGTTAGGTCGAGTGCGTGTTCGATGGTATGGAAAGTGTTGTAAGACTTCGGGGGTAGCCGTAGCATTCACTAGCGATCAGGTAGTATGGAAAGTGTTGTAAGACTGTGGGGGTAGCCGTAGCATTCACTAGCAGCAGATAATGCTAGAGTGATGTAAGTATGTGGGTGTAGCTGCAACGTTCACTAGGTTGGTAGATAGCATGAGCACGTTGTTAGGATGCGGAAGGAAATAAGTACCCACCAGTTCGGGTGCAACAGTGAGGATATGGAAATCCATGGATTGGATTACGAAATTACCCAGATGGGTTCGATTCGGTTGAACCAGCGATACGACCGTAGGGACGCCACTATGATTACGGGGGCAGGGAAGCAATGGACCGTATGAGGTCGTTTGTGATATAAGGATACCTTTGGTCATGTAGAAATCACTTTTAGCCTTGGATTTGATGACGACAGGATTCGACACATGGACCCGATCGGTTAGATCATAAGGTTGTTAGAGCCACAGTGGCATGATCACTAGTGGCAACTATTGATAGACAAGGATTTTGTTCAGAACTCATGTGAGGCGACTAAGTGGGGGGTCCTTTAGCTCCACAACCGGGCCAAAACCCGGTAATTCAGATGATTGGTGAGCAAATTGAGACCAGGGAGATCTTGGTAGATTTTGGAGAGCAGCCATGTGGCAGCATACTGCTTCAGGCAGATCAGTGTTTAGTCAGTTTTCGTGTTTAGGGCGGTATTGACGAATTGTGTCTTCAGGTGTATGAGAAGTATGTAGATGTTGGAACCCCCAGGTATCAGAAGTTGAATAATTAGATGAGAGATAAGCGGACTGGGCTCAACAATAATGATTTGGTATGAGAGGTCTGTCAGGGAGCCAAACCATCTCAAGACTTCAGATTCAGATTGAGTAATGTGATTATTATGCGGGGAATTCGTCCATTTTTGGGTTTTAAAACCCTGTTAGGTTTGGTTTTGAACCCCTTGAGAAGGCTGGGATTATGCACGGGAATTCATCCTACAACCGCCACTCACTTCCTACTATTTCCGACCACCGTCTCTTAGCCGCCGGTGTCGCCAATCGAAGCCACATCATCGGTGAATCCGCTGACAACGAAGAAAAGACACACACGACGTCGAGCCAATGGGTCGCCGGACATGTAGTGTCGCTGCTGCCATCGTGAATCAATGTCCTCCTTCGTTTCACTGGTGCTACTCCGACTGTCCTTCACCATCGTCTTGTCCAGCTGCCGTCGATGTCCATGACGCCCTCCAACGCTTTAGTTGTTTTCTGGTGACGACGAGGTCCACCAGCAGGTCCCGTCCTTCTGTTGCGGCTGCCTTTGTTCGAAGTCACCATCCCTGTGGTCGTCGGTGCTTATCCAGCCAACTTTCGCCATCTGTTAGTGCCCTATCGTCATGAGCTGTTGCCTATCGTTGTGACAGCGGCTGTGCCACTAATGGCCGCCTGCTACCATTCTTTCTTCGCCACCAGCCACCGTGGAAGGTGGTTGTGTGCGTGTTTTTGGTAGGTATTTAGGTGTGTGTGTGTGTGTGTGTGTACTGTTGTTACATTGCATTAAGAATGTGTGTGGTTTGTGTAAACTGGAAACAAAAGTGTGCCAGCACCACCACCATGAGGTGGTGGCTAGCACCTCCGGCCACCGCCTATCTCCATAGTACGGCTATGTGTGTATGTTTTATTAATGTGTGTGTTTATATTAGTGTGTGTGTTATTTATATTGGGTTGTAAATTGTAATCGTGCCGAAATAATCAATAGAAAAATCCATAACCACCACCGTGAGGTGGTGGCTGCCGCCCCCTGCCACTACCAACCACCGCGTTGGGTAGTGGTGTGCCTCGTTTGCATTTTACTCGTTTGGGGATGCTTGGGAAAAGTGGGCCCAATGAAACCCTAATGGGCCATATGAAACCCTAATGGGACCAATGAAGCCCTAATTGACCTAAAAGCCCAACCATTTGATTAATAGGCTAGTATTGGGTTGGAAACCCTAATTAGGGTTTGGAAAACCCTAATGACATAAAACCCTAATTTTGGGATTGATCGGGACCGCACGAGAATTATTTATTAAAAACTAGAATATTAATTAATAATCATTGGCGAATTAACCTAAAGCACTATTGGACTTAATGGATTAAGTCCTTAATGGGTTAAGTAGGAACACTTAACCCTAATGGTCACTTCATGTGCAAACTCTAATTTCACTTGGGCCTTGAGTTGGGCCTTTCTTCTGGGCTTTGGTAATCGGATTATTAATGGGTCATCCAAGAATATTCATATGGACTAGAATATGTTGATGGGCTTACGGTAAGCCCTATATAAGGGCGTGGGCCTAATTTGGAAAATTAGGCTGTGGATGGGCCATAGTTTGGGCCTTGATGATTTTATGATATTGGGCCTTGGGATTGAATTAAGCCAATATGGGGTAATGTAGCCTGTTACTCCAAGAATTGGTGTTTATGTGTTGGAACCTAATTATTAATTGGGTGATGTTTTGATATTGACAGTTCGGGAATCTGTTATCCAGCAGCTGGGATTATGTCTACGGAACTTCAACATTTTGAGGTGAGTTATCCTTACTATATCAATTGGGTCTAAGACACCAATGTTGACCCTTAACAGATTTGTATCCGGGTTTATTACATGATATGTTTATTGATTTACATCCTGGTAGTTAGGATGGGGATATGCTTAGTGAGCTGGTTAGGTCGGTATCCTGGTATATATGATGATGCTATGTTAGTGACCGGTTAGGTCTGTATCCTGGTAGTAGGATGTTGCTATGATTAGTGATCTATTAGATCGGTTTAACTGTTATATATGCTAGCATATGATATGTATGTGCACATGTTTGCTCTCTGGTGGTTGGGTTGAGGCGGTCCTGCTTTGTGCTGACGACCAACATACACGGGCGGTCCGGATAGGTTGTAGGCCCTGCAAGGCGGTCCAGTCTTGCCGAAGGCTCGGGAGTGGTCCAGATATGTTGTAGGCCCTGCGAGGCGGTCCAGTCAGGCTGAAGGCTCATTATGCATGTTGTTTGCTGTTTGTTTATATGATATGGTTATATTTGTATGGTGTTGGTATTTTGGGGGAAACTCACTAAGCTTCGGGCTTACAGTTGTCTATTATTTTTCAGGTACTTCTGATGAACGTGGGAAGACGAAGGCATGATCATGCACCTCCTCATATTTTCATGAATTGGTTCTAGAGATACTCTGATGCTTAAACTATTTTGAAAACAAATTGTACTAACTTAATGGTTTTAAATGTTTTAAAAAGTTTTAAATTGGCTTGAATAATATGGGTGTTACAGTGACCCTTATATTGATATTTATTGCACATTGTTCCTAAGTATAAGAAAGGGTGAAAAGGGCCTATAGTGGCATTTTGGTAAATTAGGACTTTAGGAGTACGCTGAGCGTATGTATGTACACTAAGTGTACTAGGTCACGCCTTAGTACGCTGGGCGTACACCTCATATGCAGGGCGTACGTGAGGTTTATGCAAACCCTAATTTTTAGGGTCTGGCTCATATTTAAGCATCATTATAGCCGCACGTCTCATTCTTATTCAGCCTCTTTCTGTGAAATCGATCCTCAAGGAAACCCTAAGAGAAAGAGAGCATTTTGGAGCCTTTAGAGTGATTATAGGTGTACTTGAAGAAGAGGAGAGTGGTGTGGAGAGCTTAGAGTTTGGGAAGCACTTTGGATCTGAAGTTTTGTCCTTGTTTGCAACCTCTAGGAGGTATAAAGCTTGCGACTTTACCATTCCATCTTGTAGATTTAGACATTGCACTCTTTTATGTAACATCCCAAAAATTTCAACAAATTTAAACTTTTCAAAACAACCCGTTACTAATAAAAGTGTTTACAAAGCCATTGTTTCCAAAACATTATTTAAAATCAGAGTCTTCCAAGATCCAATCAGTAGTAAAACCAAGGATGTGTACGGTCACGCCTTTGCCTTGCCATAATCATCTGGAGCACCATAAACAATAAATTGAAATTGTACGCACAAAGCTTAGTGAGTTTGCCCAACGTACCACCACATAAACATAATAACAAACAACATGCATACAGAACCTTCAACTTAACTGGAACACCGCACCGGCCTACAGACTATCTGGGATGCTCACAGTGCCTTTAGCATGACTAGAACGCCTCTCCGGCCTACAGACTATTTGTAATGCTCACATAACCTTTAGCATGACTGGAACGCCTCACTGGGCTTCAGCCTATCTGGAACGTTCTTTGGGCCTTCGGCCTAACTAGTACACCTCTCAGGCCTGCAGTCTACCCGGGACGCCCTAGGTCTCTTGGCCTTCAGTCTATTCTGGTCCGCCTCAACCCAACCACACTCAACATGTCAACATATACATAACCGATAAACATATGAATGAAATAAACCATAACAACATATCAATAGAAATATTACCGGGTTTATTGACTGACAACACAAAGTAGTACAGTCTTAACCCACTCACACTACAACGACATATACAACAGATAAACATATATCCAGAAAACAGATAACAGGCAGATCTATTGATCACTAAGCATATCATCATCCTATAAACCAGGATAGTGATCTAACAGATCACCACAACACAATAACATACTATCACATATCAGGATATCTAATCTAATTGGTCACCCTTGGTGCCCTCGACCCGTATGTACAATGACGAAAACTCACCTCAATCCGCTGATAATCAATAACTGATCGAACCGCCAAACTGGATAACCTCATGCCAACTAACAATAAATATAATCTTAAATCAATAATTAAACTAATAACCCAAAATACGAGGCCCACTCCATAAACTAACTTCCTAAAGGGTAAAAGACCATTTTACCTTTTTCTTACTTGTTCCATAACCAAGGCCCAACCTAAAATGCATAAAAAGCCAAAAACCGAAAATGACAATCTAAAGCCCAAATCAAAAGCAACAAAAACCCATTATGGCCCAATAACCTGATTGGGCCCCAAAACCATGATGGACCTACTTCCAAGAAAACCCTAAGTCCATCCATGGCCCAAAGTCCAAAGTCCAATGGCTCAACAAGGCCCAAGTCTCAAAAAGCCTAAAATTGCAAATTGGGGAGTACGCCCTACATACCAGAATGGTACGCCCAACGTAGTCACCCATGAAGCATTGATTACAAACGGTTGATGCATGAAATCTTCTTTACGTTGAGCGTACTTCCTGTGTACGCCCAACATACTCATCAGAGACCAAAAATCCATATTGAGCTCTTAATGGTTAAGCCAATGACTTCCAAACTCAGATATGAACCTAATAAGATGTCTTAACACGTAAAGTTGGCAACTTTACTCCTTTTCATGGCTTAATGGGACCAAAATCCTTAATAACATCCATAATAAACATCCAACTCATGCATGGTCCAAGATAACTTACCAAGATGACATTTTTTGTATACAAAGGACCTCCTAAAGGCCAAGATCCATCATTATAAGCTCTTGGAGTAGCTCATACTCACAAGGATGACTCTAAGGACCAAAATGAACCCAAAATACACCTTAAACTAGATGTAACACCTAAAGTCATTGAGATAGAAACCTTATACCTCAAAAGGGTAGATAAAGATGCAACAAGCTTGGATCCAAAAGCTTTAAGCAATCCCACACTTCTCCACGTAGTTCCTTCTTCTTTTATGAACACCAAAAACCATGAAATACCACCAAAAGCTCAAAAACCATTCAAATAGGGGCTAGGGTTTCGTTTCTAGGGTTTAAAGGGATGCAGGCTGAAGATAATAGGGTTTGGTGGTGAGTTAAAGAGCTTAAATAGGGTCCAAGACCCTAAATTAGGGTTTGGGTCTCACAGGAGTACGCCCAACGTACTCCATACGACATGCGCAATCAGATTGCTTAGTACACCCAACGTACACCAATGTACGCCCCGCGTACTGGCCTCAATACTAGTATGTCATGCGTACTCATGTGTACGCCCAGCGTAATCGATTTAACCCTAAAACCACGAATCTTCTGAAGGCCATAACTTCTTCGTTATAAGTCTGTTTATGAAGATCCGTATATCCACAAAGAGGTAACAAGAAGCTCTATACTTCTGTCAAATCATACTTGCCTTAATACTTCTCGAACAAAAATCCAATTGCCATAAAAGCCCGAATTGACACTTTATACCCCTTGGCTCCAAAACACAAACCAAACTCCCGGATCATCCAAATTACATTACCCACACCCAAATGGGTCTAAGTCTATTTTCCTAAAAGACCCTAAGCATGATGATACTTAGTATGTGGGTCACCACTCCGCATTAGGAAACGATTCGGAACAGGGTATTACATTTTAAGTCACTTTTTGTCCGAAAATGGTGATTCTTGAGCATGGAATGTTTCGTCCTTTCAGACCTTAGGAAGGGTCTTGAGTCATAATAATGGGGTCTTAATGGTTGGTTTTGCTCCATGCATTCTTTAGAATATCTTATTGTAGTAAGATGTTAAGTTAAGCACTTAATGGACGTGCAAAGTCATAAAGTTGGAAAGTTTATGAATCTTGAGGATGATTTGGCCTTGAATCTGGAAGTTGGACGTAAGAGCTTAAGGCATTAAGCTCTTAATGTGTTTTTGGGAAGACTGGGCGTACACCCTGTGTAATCTGAGTACGCAGCGCACACATGGTCAACCTCCCCGATGGTGGTCAGTGCTCAAGTACACCCCACATACCTTTGGAGTACGCCCTGCATACGCATTTTGTGTTGACTCGGCTGAGTTGACTTGGCTAGGTTGACTCGGATGGGTAGACTCAGTTGACTTTCACCAAGTTTGACCAAGGGGTATTTTTGGTATTTTGAATGGTGTTTGAGAATTGGTCATTTGGATGAATAGGTGTTGGTTATAGTTGAGATTCGGATTCGGGACCTCATTAGCTATTGTTCGAACTGTGATGTGAGTTTTCCTCAATGTACTTACGGGTCGAGGGTACCAAGGCCGACCCATTGGATTGATATCCTGATATATATATATATATATATATATATATATATATATATATATATATATATATATATATATATATATATATATATATATATATATATATATATATATATATATTGATATGTTGGGTATGAGATAGATCTGCATGATTATATGCTAGTTGTTGATATGCATGGACCGGTAGATCTGTAGGCCTACCTATGATATCTGTCTCCATGATTATTTGTCTGTTGCTTATGTTTGTTATCTATTATATATCGACAATATGTGTTCAGTTGAGGTTGTATTGCTTTGTGTTGTAGCCAACAAAATCGGGAGCATTCCGAATATGAGCTGAGGGTTGGTTGGCATGCCAGACTTATACTGAGGGCTCGAGAACATTCCAGATACAAGCTGAGGGCCGGTTGGTATGCCAGACTCGTACTAAGGGCTTGAGGGTATTCCAGTCCGATGACTAAGTGGACCCACTATTTTAGCATTCCAGTTTGATGACTGATTAGGCCATGGGTAGGCCAGACATAAGCTATGGGTCCCAAGGGAAAGCCAGACTTATGATGTGGACTCAGGAGCAAGCCAGATATGAGTTGTGGGTCCGATAGACAAGTCAGACTCATATTATGGGCTCAGGGGTAATCCAGTCTTTTAGGTGTGGTCCTAGTGCATGTTGTTATTTGTTATGTTTTCGTGGTGGTACTTTGGGGGAACTCATTAAGCGTTGGCTTACAGTTTTAGTTTTGTTTCAGGTACTTCAGAGGACCGTGGCGATGTGAAGGCATGACCGTACACATCCTTGGTTTTACGACTAATTGGATCTTGGGAGAATCTGATTTTAAATAATGTTTTGGAAACACTTCTTTTAGTAAATGGGTTGTTTTGAAAAGTTTAAATTTGTTGTAATTTTTGGGATGTTACAATATGGTTTCGACTTTATGTATTTCTCAAGTGTTTTTTCTACTTGATATTATGTTTTATAATTTATGGACGTCCTTTATTAAATAAAGGGCATGTTTTGGAAATGTTTTGCATTGAGGGGTTTTATCTTATCCTTTGATAGTAAGAATTCATATATTCTTGACTTCCTGTTTTAAAACCTTCGGGCATACATTCCTTATTTTATTTTCGTGGATATGATAAACATTGTTGGTTTTATTACATGATATTATGTGTAAACCCTGATTGTGAATTATGTGTACGTTCATGAAATGTAACTTTTGGAATTGATTTGATACTTAAAGAAAAAAAAGGCTTTATTTTTGCAAAACTGATTTGAGCATTCATATGTGCATATCATGCAAGGATGGGTGTGACTTTGTGGTCCCGGGTACCCAATGGGCAATTTGTTTCTTGTTATTTGTTTGTGAGTAGATTTCTAGATAATCCTCACGTGCACGAGTAGAGGCTCGTTACCCTTTGTGTGGATGTGAGTATGAAAATGGAATGTTTGTCATGAGTTCTTCGCATCTAACGTTTGTTGTGAGTTGGAATATGAGATTTACTTGGGTTGAGATAGTTGCATGCATTGCATTGCCCATTAGGATTGTTTCTACCTAAAAATATATTTGGAAAAATATTAAATTTTGTATATCGATTAATAATCGAATTATTGTTTCTGAATATTTTGTAACCCGTATGAGTATTATTTGATCTATATGATCTTGTTTGGATTTTAATTATGGAGAAGCTTTTATTTTAGGACATCTACCTCTTATTGTTTGTTCGCTTGTGATGTTTATATGAGATTTGTTATAAATGACAATGTACTTTAACTTATGTCATATTTTACTCCCTAGCTAACTCTTAAGGATGATTTTGTTGTCTTGAGAAGATATGGGTTTGTACATTGGGGTATGAACCAAAATATTGATTCATACATTGTCCATAATGTCTAACCCTAGGATCGTACTCACTAGGCTCCCTATAGCCTAACCTACTTGTTGATAATAATGTTGCAGGTTAGTAGATATTGTTAAAAGTTTAGAAGACTCATAAGCTTTGATATTTAGAAGTCATTTGGTTATGTAATGTTTTCTTAAACCTTGTTTTGATATCTGTTGTGACACTCTCGCAAGAAATATTTTTATAAAACTACTAATTGTTTGGAAAATTTTAATTTGGATTGTTATCTGTGCTTGAATTCTGTAAAATACGTTGAATTAAACGTTGAGATTTTTTTTTCCACAAACTAAAACTCTGAAATTAGTTTGAAAGATTTTATTAAATGATATTTCAAATAGGCTCTTAAGAGAGGTGTTGCAATATATATATATATATATATATATATATATATATATATATATATATATATATATATATATATATATATATATAATCTTCTTTTTGATTATTATTTAAAATATTATTAGTTAATATTAATATTAATTTGTTATTATTGATGTTTAAGATTTTTTATGCTATTATAAATGTTTTTAGACTATATATTTTTCTTTTTGGTGAATCAAGCGCACTTAAGATTCTTTTATTTCACTAAATTTTAATGGGGGCTAAACAAATTCTTTCAGGTTTCAAGATTAAGACTTACAGGGTAAAGGCTAAAGTTTTAATCAATAAAATAATTTATTTTTCTCTTCTTGCACTTTTAAAAACACACTGCAATAGATAACCAATTAACCACCCCATTTCACCTGATATTTTAAAACCGAAACGATACCACTAAAAACCGCTCCACTTCATAAATTGAACATTGTGGTTTTGAGATTACAAAAACTAATCGTATCAAACCATATCATGTTCATCTTTAAATCCACCAAGATGACATCCTGAGTATTGAAATCATTCTTATGGTTATGTAAAAATTGCACGTTTGGTCCCTAACTTTTTTTTGTACTCGTCCATGTGGTTTGATTTTGTTGCGTTTTTCATCCCTTACATACATAAAGTTAGGGACCAAACGTGTAATTTTGACCAAACCATAGGGACGAAAAATGCAACAAAATCAAATCATAGGGACGATCCGAGTGCAAAAAAAAAAGTTAGGGACCAAACGTGCAATTTTGACCAAACCATAGGGATGATTTCAGTAATTTACTCTTATAATTATAATTATTATAATTATTATTACTAGGGAAATTTGCAGGTTAGGCAGTATTCCAACCGGCTAACAACATGTCAACATATATAGGTGTTGTGCGTGGGGATTTAATTGAATATGAGGTCATAATATATGAACTTTATATGAGATTTCTAAACGTGAAACTGACTAATCTTAAAATTTGTACACAACTGAATAAGTTAACTAGTATTCGAGACTCAATGAGATAAAAAAATAATATAAATACTTAATTAAGTATGATGTCAAAATATAAAGACTTTATAGAAGATTTCTTTTTATTATTATTACTAGTTGTAACACCCATATATTACCTGGGTTAATTTTTTTTTTAAGTTGAATATAAAACTCTAAATATTTTTTATCTTTTAAATTTAAACAAATAATTTAAGTAAAATAAATAAATAAACTAACTAGCTTTAATTTTGAAATTTAAAATTAAAAGGTAAATCTATTAATGAAATTGATATACATTTATTACTATATTAAATGCAATTATTATCTAAAATATTATGTGGAATTTTATAAAATAGGAAAATCCGTAAAAATGACATGTAGAAAAAAAAATTAATTCAAAATAACCACAAAATAACATTTGGCAAAATGAATGAGAGTGTGACATGTGGCAAAAAAAAACCTTCATTTATTAGATTAGAATTCTTGTTGTTATTATTATTATTATTATTATTATTATTATTATTATTATTATTATTTGATAACTATAAATATATATTCATCTTTTATTATTGATTAATACATAATTATTTTAATACGTTTTTTAAACTTTATATTTGAAACTCAAATACCATTTACCATGACCATCACCAATCACCATTCGTCACCACCACCTATAACTCAAAACAAGGTGGAAAAGTTCGATAAACAAAAATCTATAAAAAAAATAAAAGAAACTCCTGTGGAAACAAAACCCTAACTTAAAACTCGATGAGCCAAAACTTGGAAAAAAAAAGCCTTGAGATGCCCAAACCAAAACACTAAAACTTGAAGAACACCCCTTATTCGAAACCATTTACACCATCATCACTAGGGGTGTTCAAAAATATCCGCATCCGAAATATCCGATCCGAAAATCCGAAATTATCCAAAATTTCGGATATCCGGATTTTCGGATATCCGAATTCAGATATCCAATTTTTCGGATTCGGATACGGATAGTGAATTTATAAAGTTTCGGATATTTCGAATATCCGATATCCGAAAAAAATAATTTTTCTTTATTTTTTAATATTTTAAAATGAGAAATTAGAAACATTGACATGCTAGATGGACTAATGTTCCCCACCATTTTCAACTTTTTCTTGACCATTCTTTCCAAACTTTTATTACAAACCTTTCCATTTACAATTGTTATATATTTGTTTGTTATAATCCTAGTTCGTTGGCTTATAATAAAAAACTATTAAGTAAATGCTACATATATTTATTTGTTGCTATCGATATCCATCTATGTCGTAAGATTTAACATAGTTGTTATTATTAATTTTAAGAGTTGCGGTGATTTTACAGATCAGATGTTCGGATGTGGATATTTATTTAAACTTAATGAAATTCGGATATCCGGTTTAATATCCGAATCCGTATCCGAAATTTCGGATATCCGAAATTTCGGATACGGATTCGGATATCAAAAATCAACTATCCGAATTTTCGGATATCCGGTTTTGAACACCCCTAATCATCACAGTCTTTTATCATTGGAACTCATATGGTGAAAAACAAAGCAAGAATATAAACAACACCTTCTTTTATCATTGGAACTCATATGGTAAAAAACAAAGCAATAATATAAACAACACCTTCGAAACCAAAACCCTAAACTAAAGACACGTAGCTTCCATAAAAGGTTTGGACACCCCAATTTCAAAGACAGAGAATAAGAACCCATTGCGATCATGGAAAAATTTGGACCTAATCAAACCAAGAACCCTAACCTAATCGAACCAATACCAATATGAAGTTGAAACCAAAAACCTTTCATCGAATGGGGTGTCGGTCATGGTAGTATGTTGATTTTTTGAAGAATGCAAACCATTGAAGGGTTCGAAAAAAGCGGAAGAACATGAACTGTTGAAATCGTTGTAGAGTTTGAAGGGTGGAGATCACAATGAATTTTTACTACATAAGAGTGGTATTTGAGATTAATGGGTAAAATTGTGTGGTAATGATGGTGTTTTTTGAATTAACAGTCAAGTAGCTTACTTTTTGATAATATAGTTTAAAGACAAGGTGTTTATTGAATATTTCATATATTTCGTTACCCAATTATGATATTAAGTTATTAACCATTCCAAATTTACAATGATGTCCTATTAAAATATGTATATTTTCGTAGATTCCACCAAAAAATCAAAATTCAAAATTACTTCAAATCATCATAATTACAATTATTATTTATCATTGTCATTTCATTCTCTCTTCTATAAAATAGTGAAATACTACAAAAATGTTTCAAGAGTATATCACCTTGGGCCTTGAGCATAGGTCCACGGTCCACCCAATGAGAGACCTTGCCAATATACTTGTAGGCTAATTGGGCTTAACCAAGGTACCTTCAACTCTCTATGTTGGCTTCTCGATCCACATTGGTTCACCTTAGTGTACCATATACATGGACCCAAATGGTTCCCCATTTACTTTCTACCAAACTTGCACCATTTCATTAATAAAACCACACAAACTCAACAAGACTCACACGTCACACCTACCTTGCATTTGAGTTCCAACAATCAAGACCTAACCCCACCATCGTCTAGTCTAACCCATACATGGATACATAACCACCCTACCATACCTAATAACTTCCAAAAAATCATCAATCAACATTAACAAATTCATTTAAATCAACTGCAAACTTAATTATCTCATAAACAAGTTATACCCAAGAATCATGGATACGTATGTCTACATATACGCATAATCTGATACAACTAGAAGAAACAAAAACTAAGATCCATATTAGATTGCTGTTTGTTTACCTTTTTTCATTTTTGCTTTGAATCGGGACTTCAATAAAAGAGTCTCCACTGTGTTTGCAAAGTTCCCAACAGCCATGGTGATCAAAAGAACTCCACAGGTTACAACCTGTTGCGAACAATGTGGATATGATTGAACTTCCAACCAGATTGACTATAACATAAAATGACAAATCACAACTTTCTTAATTTTACCTGCCATTCAGAGATGACACCAACCATGGCAGTTTTTAGTAATAAAACACCAACGTAACCTTCAAAAACCTGCAACACAAAGAGCATAGGACACAAGAACCATAATTGACCTTCTACTCCAGCAGTTTCTCCCCAAACAACATCCATTCTTCTAGCCTATAATCAAGAAATTAAAGAATGTCAATAAAAACAACCTTAAAAGATCCTAAATTGCTTATGATATAGGTCGAATCCAATCATTTAATATGATTATAGAACCTTTCCCAGTGCAATACGTGTATAGAGTCTCTGCCTTTGGTATTTATTTTGTAACAGCATCGCGATTCCTTGCATGATTGCCCATTTTAAGAACAATTGTATCCCTTTCTGCAAACAGGTTGATTACAAATAATAAAGATTAGAACATGCATGGCGAATGTTTATAAATTTATAACAAGTTAATACATTTTATTACAAAAAATAACCTGCTTCTGGGCACACTCAGGTTCCCTTTCTATCTCCCAAGTCAGACTGATGAGTGCCATAGTCATAGCACAATAATGATGGTAAATCCACCTGAACAAAGTATCACAATTTATGTAAATCATGTGAAACACGTAAGGCTAGAGAAGAGTAGAAGACAGATGAGATTACCAAGGGCGAATATCACTTCCATTAACCCTGAGTATATTTTCTCTGAATGACAAGCCTGTGTAGAGAAAGAGTAGCCATGCCTGAAAAGAACATGCTGATTATATGCTTTTGTGTATGATAGATACACTTGGATGAAAGAGATGAATTAACATGTAACCTCACCTGGTAAAGCTGCACAGGCAATGCAGGAAAACATCCGTTCCACATCCATGTTCGTAGTACCAGTAGCAATGATGGAAAAAGAAGAAACAGATACGCAGTTGTATCCTACAATCATATAAGAAAAGGGAAGAACGATGATAGATTTGTAGAAAAAATGAAGAGAATGCGATAGTGTAATTGAAGCTACGAAAATAACTGTACCCTGAAATTGTTGTACTCCTCTTTCACTTTCAGTTGAACGTCCTTTCTGTTAGCACGAACATTTATCGGGCCAAGTAACATCCTCAAAAACCGTCCTGCTCAAAACACACATGGCTCCATCAACAAAATGGAACACCATATTAGGAGTTTTTTCTCCAAAATCAAGAAAACCCATATCGATTTTGTGTCGAACTCTCAATGATGAATCTTGTAAGGGGACAAATAAACGCACCGTGGGATTTGCAGGGAAGATATGCAGATGCATCACCTTCATTTAATGCAAAATTAACTCTGGTTAACTCTTCAATCATCTGTGTACAGCAACAGACGCGTAAACAAAAAACAAAGTGAAAAAGAAAAGGAAAGTTGTAATAAATCATTAGTGAATTTCGAGGGTATTCCAATGGATTACTTTTGCAGCATTCTTAGGATCTAAATTGCCTTTCTTGAGGGAAGAAGCGATGAATGATCGGAGCATTTTGATGTTCGAACGGAGAGCTAGAGCTCGCTGTCGGAGGGATGCTTCCTCCTCAGATGTTCGAGAAATTAAGGATGTTGCAGAATCCTGCAACTCTTTACTTTGTTCGACGATTCTTGACACTTCATCAGCAGTATTTCTCACTGGCCCATCGGAACTGACGACGGCGGAGTGTCCCATGACTCTCTTGGTTCACTTGGGCTCTAATCAAAACATCTTTGCATGTCTATAAGTAAAGAAAGAGAAAGAAATAAAGAAATAGGATGTCATCGGCGGTTGGTGATCGGAGAGGTGGTGGGGCCGGGGGTTTTGAAAAGCGGAAAGTGAATTGATTGGGGGAATGAAGGGCGTTGGGTGCAATTTATTTCTTTCTTGAAACTGGTCAGAGTGCAGACGAGCAACTCCCACCTAACTCAAAAATTAGTAGTGAAAGAGATCACCGGTAAGTGGTAACTCCCCTCCTCCTCCATCTTCACCTCCGCCAAAGCTTCCTTTCCTGTAGTGAAGTGAACGATAAGTGCAGTTACGCACACCAGTTTCATGTCCAATGCTGTCTTTGCCGACCTTGCATTTATGTAATGAGAACGATGGCCATGAGTAGTAATTTTACTTTTTTATATGTTTTATTTATTTTTTTCATAACTATATTTTCTTTTTATTTATTTTTTCATAACAATATTTCTTTTAACGTTAATATTTAGTATTTAGGTTAATATTTAGTTGTTGTTTGGTTTGGAGAATGTTTTTAAATGAATTTGAATCGAAATATATTATGAATTTGAATCTAATTCAATAAATTGTTTGGTTAGCAGAAAATAAAATTTAAATTAATTTTAGATTTTATTTTGTTAGCAAGACATGAAATTGTAATCTACGTAGAATTAAATAATTGCTATTTTTTTTATCGGTTTTGCTTAATTTTATTTTGTTTTCTATCTTACATGTAAAGATATATTATATAAACTATAAAATAATAAAATTTTATTTTATTAATGAGCATTCATGTCGGTGACGGTGGTAGTTGTGGTGGCGACAGCGGGTGGTGGCGGCGGCGGTGGTGGTGATGGCGATGCTAGGTGGTGGTGGTAACGGTGGTAGGTGGTGGTAGTGGTGGTGGTGGTGGCGGTGGTGGGTGGAAGTGGTGGTAGGTGGGTGGTGTCGGCGGGGGCGGACGCAAGATTTCATAGTAGGGGTTGCACGGGAAAGTTAGGGGTTGCCGGTGCCACCTCGGAACCCCCCTAAATCCGCCCGTGGGTGTTGGTGGCAGTGGAGGTGGTGCATTGGTGATGGTGATAGTGGTAGAGATTATGTTTTGAAACAAAACAATGATAATAAGGTAAAATGTCGCTTTCCTTCATGGTAGGGAATTAATTTCATCATTTTCTTGAATAAAAGTGTTTTCCCTGTTTGATGGAAAAAAATTTCATTTAGCATTCCAATTCAATTATACAAAGTTGAACCAAACAGTAAAATGTAGTGGAAGTGAATTCCTTTTCCCCGAATTCAATTTCATTCCATTCCAGCTAATGAGACAAACCCTAAGTTTACATCAAGGATGGAATGCAAAATTGCAACGGTTTGTGTCGTTAGTTTTTCTAGATTGTAATTTTTTTTTAAATCTTTGTTTAAAGATATCGGAGCCATAACGTTATTATATATATATATATATATATATATATATATATATATATATATATATATATATATATATATATATGTATATATATATGACCTATTGTACTTTATTGATGAGTTTCATAATCTCTTGTTAAAGGAAATTAAAAATGCAATACATTAATGGTATAAACACATGTTGATTATACATGCACGTTTTCCTTTGTTTTCCATTTTGCATAAAGCATTCGGATTGGTAGCCAATACTGAAGCATCCATTTCTTAAGCTAATAAGAGGGGAAACACGTGTTCAATCCACACATACGTGTTTCCTTCATATCCGAAAACGAAAACATCAATAGGTCTGAGTGGTGATCTTCCTTCCAAAATGTTAGTCAAAAAATTTTTGGGTGCTTCTTTTTTAGCGAGAACCTAGTTCCCCTAAATACGTCAAAAAGAACGCCCCTAACAAAATTGTGTTAGTACATGAAACTCGAGAGTTATCTGCAATATACATCAATGGAGTCCAAAAATGACTTACGACAAATGACATATATTATCAACCGATGATAGTTGAATCATGAGGCGATACTCTAATAGTGACATTTTGTTGGCCTAAACCATCTATAGGGATAATGATATTGCTATATTTAGGCATATATTCTAAGCAATATTTAAGTACATTTAGCTACATTTTGGCTATTTTTTAAGATATTTGATAATTATTGTGTTAAAAATATATTTTGAAGCCAAAAAGACATTCTCGTGGAGAAAGGAGCAAAATTGGATAGTTGGAGGCTTGGAGACTTGAAGAAATCATCAAGAGAAGAAAAAACGGGCATAAAATGGATGCCACGTTGTGGTCACATACATGCCACGATGTGGTGACGTGTTAAGCGTGGGAGCTTCCAAGTTGATATGCATGGAAATCTTGGAGCATACGTAAAGAAAATGTCTCCCACGACGTGGCGAGCTTTTTGTCGCATCGTGGCGGTTGAATTTTGGTAACTTATTTAAATGATTTATAGGTCGAATTTCGAGGGAGTGTTGCAGATACCTATGAAAAAAGGCGACCAAAACCTTCCTAAAAACCTAAGAAGACCAAAGATTGATTGTGTCGCGTCGTGGCGGTTGAATTTTGTTTTTTAATGTGTTTCTGACTTAGTTATGGGCTAAATACCCTTAGCATAGATAGACCCTAATACTATGAGTTGATTTTGATTTTTATGAATTAATTTACATTGGTATATACTTGTGTATAATAGATTAATATCCTAGCATGTTAAAGTTCTAACTTTTATTGCTTATTCCTCAAGTTTTGTGTAGTTAGATGATCATTCTAGTTGCATGAACTTGATATCTAGTTATTATGACCATTGAATTGCTAGATCTAGAGATAGAACATATCCTAGGGTTTGGTGGTAATAATTAGTAATTTTAAGTGTGTTAGAGAGCATTAATTATCAATATTATGTGCATGAATTGTTTGTCTTGATCATAGATATGTATTCATTAGATTTTGTCATTCATAGTCCAAATAACCTTAAAATCAATTTAGTGTCACTAGTTGTATGAGCATTGTAATAGTAGTTCATAATTGATAAAATACTAAGAAATCGAAACAAGATAGCTAGTAACTTCATAATTTGGTAAGCAACATTAATAATCCATTATATTAGAAATCAACCATAGGAAAAAGGAAAATTCGAAGATAAATGAAAGTTCTTTTTAATCTTGGTTTAATTTTTTTTCTATTCGATCACTTTAGTTTAAAGTATTTGTAGTTAATTTTTAGTTAATTGATTGATTTAAGTTGTTGTGTACCGTCCCATTTTCAAAACAAAATTTTCATTTTTAATTAAGGATAAAATATTGTTTCTCAAAAACCAAGTCAAGAAAAACGTAAGTATCAAATACAATCATCCCACAATATCAGAGTATCAAAAGATGCGAAAATCACAAAAATTGCAGGTTGATGTGTACAATCAAGCCTTCGTCTTCCCGCGATCATCTGAAGTACCTGAAACGCAATAAATCAACATATGTAAGAACGAAGCTTAGTGAGTTTTTCAAAAGTACCACATACAAAATATACCAACACAAAGTTGTATCAGGTCTATAACAACCCTAGGTTTGTATCAACATTGAGTCCATATTGACTCCGATCCTAGATCGGCTCCATCAGGTCTGCATCAACTCCAAGTCTATAATGACTCCGAGCCTAAATCAACTCTATGCATATAACATACAAGCACATCAACAAGAGTCACAAAGACATCATGCGTAGTCGACACCTAGTGTCTTATAGTATAGTGAGATGACTCACCTTACAAGTAGCAGTTAGAACATAACAACTCTCACACGGTGAAGACTTGTACTACAAAACACCTAACAACAATAAAGTATCCACTTAGTCTACACCATAAAACCTCTAAATTGACTAAAATTCAACTATGGTAAAAAAAAGTCAACGGTCAAAGTCAATGGTCAACTATTGCATTTAATGACCCTCACATCGTGACAAGCCCTTGGTCATGTCGTAAGAAAGTGAGTCCAGCCCGATCACCAACTCAGTTCTGATTCAACTTGATCATCCTCAAATCAACAGACACGTCATGATAGAGCTTCTGTCACTTCGTGAGAAACTCAAAACAAAATAGTCGAGGCACCCAGTCTATCTTCACGTCGTGAAGGCTAACCCTTAACATCATGAGAACTGTTCTGGTCTCCTAAATGCATTAAGTCCTTAAACAATCCAGCCAACCATTCATACTTTCCTAGTGGTTTTCCTACTGCAAATACAACATAAAAATTGGTGCTTTATGGACATGCATGTCCAATGCATATTCCTTTCACTCAACGTTACAAATATGGATGAAATGGACCCAAAAGTTGCACTAGAGATCCAAAATCACCGAGAGGACATGGATCTGGAACATACTGCCTTGGAGGGAATCCAATGATCCATAAATTTGCCAACTTTATGGAACGTTGTTACTCAAAACTTCACAAACATGGAGAAAAATGACAAAAGAGCCTAGATCTGGAAGTGTTAAGCATAAAATCTGAATCTTGATGACTTACTAAGGTCTAGAAGGTGAGCAAGGTTGAGGAGAGGAGATTGGTTGGCAATATCTTTGCACCAAAGGCTTCTTGTTCTTCTTATAACACTAAAAATGGCACCAATAACACTCAGAATATCAAAAGGAGGCTATGGCTTATGAGAGAGGTGACAGGGAGGTGATGGAGGCTGAGAAAGTTCAAACTCTAGCCCTCACTTCCCTTAAATATGGCTCAACCCCTGTAAATCTAGGGTTTTGCATGCAACAGCTATCACGTCGTGACACCTACATTGTCACATCATGACCACCATTGAAAATGTGAATTTTCTTCCGGCCGTCATCACGTCATGACACGACCTTGGTCACGTCGTGACGAGCCAAAATCCAATTGGGGCTTGAAAAATTCAAAATAACAAGCAAGGTATAAGTACTTGGAATAGGGTCTTACAAAATATCCTCCATTAGAATTAGACTTCACCCTCAAAGTCCTCAGTCTCAAATAAAGCAGGGTAGTGGGTATGAATCTCCTCCTCGGGTTCCTAGGTCCATTTAGAACCCTTATGGTGTTGTCATTACACCTTCACCGAGCTCACCACCTTATTGTGCAAGGTCTTTGTTCTCCTTTCAGGAATTGCCATCGGCCGCTCGACATAGTTTAGGCGATCATCGACCTGAATATCACCCAAGGGAACCACAATTGTCTCGTTGGCCACACACTTCCATAACTATGAGACATGGAAGGTTTCGTGAATGTGACTAAGATCCTCTAGCAAGTCCAACCGGTAGGCCACCTTTCCTACCCTAGCCACAACTCTAAAATGACCAATAAAACTGGGGCCCAGCTTACTCCACTTCTTGAATCGAATAACACATTTCCACGATGACACCTTCAGAAGTACCATATCAACATGGAACTCCAACTTGGAATGAAGTCGGTCCACATAACTCTTCTGATGGCTCTTGGCCGTTAGTAACCTCTGTCTGACCTGTTGTATAATGTAACAACGTGAATTTCAAAATAATTTTTCGCATAATATAAAAACATATTCATTTAATTTTTATAAAACATCAGTGTTTGAAACTCCAATCAATGTCATACAATGAATCCCAAGATCACATATCATAAAAATCTCATGTGTGTGTACTGATCAAGCGGGCGCCTTCCCACAGTCATCACTAGTACCTGAAATAAATAACACCAACATTATAAGCATAAAGCTTAGTGAGTTCCCCAAAATACCACACATAACACATATTAGCCACTCGAGGCTATAACTCTGTGGGCCCGTAGACCCTACTCTGTGAACCCTCTGGTTCTAACTCTGGGAACCTTCCGGTTCCAACTCTATAAACATGCACAACATAAATCACATAGAAATAATGAAGTACAACACATAACATATAGCATACAAATACTCTGTCACATAACTCTGATTACCTACTCAAGGTAAAGTATAGTGAGAAGACTCACCTCGCGTATCTCGATAACTCGTAAATCCCGGAAATCACTCGCGCTCGATCCTCTGAGCTATAATCCTCCTATAACACCATATACCTCTAATTAACACTTTCACAACTAAGGTTGACTACCCCTATCAAGTCAACACTGGTCAACTCTGGTCAACGGTCAACTGTCAACTTTGACCGGACTCGGCGAGTGCACTAGAGCAACTCGGCGAGTCTATACGTGTTCACTGACTCCCTAGGATCCTCTCTTGACACGTCGAGTACTTCCCTGACTCGACGAGTTCCACCTGGCATGAATCGCGGGGCCACCACGACTCAACTCGCCGAGTCTCAAGAACAACTCGGCAAGTTCCAGCTTGACTCAGTCCACCTGTCAACCCTCTTTGACTCTCCCTGACTCACTGAGTCAACCCTTAACTCGGTAAGACCACTCGCTGAGTGGTTATGGACAATCTTCATGCTACTCGCCGAGTCTGTTCTTCGGACTCGGCGAGTCTAAGCCATGCATGAACTCAAACTCACTCCTGAGGTCAGATCTGTTCCAGTAACTCATAGATCCAGTCCTTCCAAGCACATTTATCACGTAAAGTTACAATCGTGGCTACCATGCAACGCCTACAAGGCTTCTTTTGGTGAAATGACATCTAAAATGGTAACCTAAGTCTACAACTCAAAAGGATAGGCATAAAGCAGAGCATTTGGAACTCTCTGGACCTACTAAGGTCCAGATCTAGGTACCGATTCCCCATGGGACCTCTCACACTCCAATTACAAGGTAAACAAGGCATGAAGAAACCCTAGATTTGACCATATCAATAAAAACACGAGAATAAACTCTGAATATTACCTCAAATAGCTTCCTCTGCCGAAATGAAAGTAGATCCAAGCTCCCCAACTCTCCTAGCTTGGCTTTCCTCTTCCCTTCTTGCTAACACACACAAGGATGGTGAATAATGGCCTCTTTTCTCACTCACAAGGACTCTCAGATGCTCTGGTGCTCTTAAGGTCGAAGGTAGCTGCAATGAAGGGTTATAAGGTCCTTTAAATAGGGCTCAGGGCCGGGAAATTAGGGTTTCATTAAACAGCGTGGACTCGCCGAGTCCACTCTTGGACTCACTGAGTCTGGACGTGAACCCGCGTCCAAATCCGCGATCATACTCGGCGAGTATAGGCTCCAACTCGCCGAGTCTCCTCACAAATTATCAAAAATAAATAAATGAATAATACCTAGGAATCCGGGCTGTTACATATAAGCTTTGTCGTCTTGAGCACTATCTTTGCGCTCCTCATGACTCTCTGCCCAACCTTTCCCCATAAAATAAGGGTCTGACACTTCCTCCCATATAGAAGCTTGAAGGGAAGCATACCAATGTTGGCATAATGGTTGTTGTATGAAAACTCAACCAAGGGAAGGTAGGAGTCCCATCTCCCACCAAAATCTATGACGCAAGCACTCAACATATCCTCGAGCGTTTGGATGGTCTGCTCATTCTAACCATCCTTCTGCGGGTGATAAGAAGTACTGAAATGTAACTGGGTACTCACCTCCTCATGAAACTTCTTCCAAAATCTGGTAGTGAAACGGACATCCTGGTCCAAAACGATAGAACTGGGTACACCATGACAAGCAACCACCTCCCAAACATAGATCTCAGCCAATTCTTAGTAGAAGAGCTCCCATGAATGGCCAGAAAGTGAGCACTATTCGTCAAACGATCCATAGTCACCCATATGGTATCAAAACTCTTCGTCATCTTTGGTAATTTAGTGATGAAATCCATGGTGATCGATTCCCATTTCCACAATGGGACCTCCAGAGGTTGCAAATTGTCATGACAGATCTGATGTTCAACCTTGACCTTCCGACAGGTCAAGCACCGCTCCACAAACCACGATATATCTCTCTTCATACATGGCCACCAATAGCTATGTCTCAGGTCAAGATACATCTTTGTAGCACCCGGATGAATAGAAAATTTTGATTTATGTGCCTCATCTATCAAAATTTGTCGAGTCCCACCCAAATAGGGTACCCAAACCATGCCATGAAGATTTAGCAGTTCCCTGTTGTCGATATCAAAAGCTAAAACTTAACTAACCACTTGCTCGCTCTTCTGATTCTCTTCCTTGGTGGCTTCCACTTGAGCATCCCTAATCAACTCCAAGATTGGAGTCACCACTGTCATCCTCAAAAAAACATCCCAAATCGGTGCACTAACCGCCCTGCAGCTCAAAGCATCAACCACCATGTTGCCCTTACCGAGGGTGGTATAAGATCTCAAAATCATAGTATTTCACCACATCAAGCCATCTCCGTTGTCTCATGTTAAGGTTGGGCTAATATAAAAGATATCTCAGACTCTTGTGATCTGTATAAATGGTAGACCGAACCGCATATCGATAATGACGCCAAATCTTGATAGTGAAAACTATAGCCCCCAACTCGAGATCGTGTGTGGGATAGTTTGCATTGTAAGGCTTCAACTGCCTCAAAGCGTAAGCGATCACATGCCCTATCAGCATTAGTACAATACCCAAGCCCATAATCGATGCATCATAATAAACCAAAAAATCCTCGACTCCAGAAGGGTAAGTATTGGTGCTTCACGAATCTTCTGCCGAAGTGTCTCAAATGTTGCATGTTGCTCAGTCCCCCAACTGAATGTGACGTCTTTCCTCGTCAGTCTAGTGAGAGGGGCTAAAATCTTGGAGAAATCCCTAATAAATCTCATGTAGTAACCAACCAAACCAAGGAAACTTTGAATCTCAGATGGGGACTTCGAAACCTCCCACTGTATATCTGACTCAATATTAGCTGGGTCAACCAAGATGCCATTCTGATTGACGAGGTGCTCCAGGAACTAAACCTCGCGCAAACAAAACTCACACTTGGAGATCTTAGCATACAACCTCTCTACCAGTAGAACTCCAAGAATCTCATGAAGGTGCTCCTCATGATGCTCCTTGGTCTTAGAATAGACCAAGATATCACCGATAAAAATGATCAGTGATCGATACAACATCGGTCTGTGCACTCAGTTCATGAGGTCGACGAACACAGTTGGTGCGTTGGTGAGTCTGAAAGGCATCACCATGAACTCGTAATAACTATAATGAGTTTGTAAAGTCGTCTTCTAAATGCCCTCTTCACTGAATCTCATTTGGTGGTAGCCAAACCTCAAATCAGTCTTGGAAAACCAATATGCTCCCTACAACTGATCAAAAAGATCATCGATCCTTGGCAACAGGGTTCTTTAGTTTCAGTTTGTTTAACGCCCAGTAATCAATGCACATCCGGTGTGAATCATCCTTCTTCTTGAAAAAATGATCAATGCTCCCCATGACGAGCTACTTGGCCGTATAAAATCCTTCTCCAGCAGATCCTGAAGCTGAGAGGACAACTCTTGCATCTCATGTGGCACAAGGCGATAAGGCGCCTTCATAATTGGGGCAACACTAGGGCTCAGATCGATCCTGAACTCAACATGTCTCTCTGTAGGCATGCCAGGTAGATCATCTGGGAAAACATCAGGAAACTCATTCTCCACTGGAACATCAGAGACATACTTCTTCCTCTCGACCCACATATCGACCACATAGGCTAGAAAACCCATACAACCATGATAAAGACATTGTCTCATCTTGGTAACAGAACAAAAAGTAGAACCCACCCTAGTACCCTCAACATAAATGGTTAATGCTCCCCCACTAGGGTCTCGAACTATCACCAAATGGTGCTCACAGTCGATCAAACCCATATACCAGCTCAACTCGTCTATACCCACAATAACGCAGACATCCCCCATCATGATAGGAATGAGGTCGATCGAGAACTCAACACCAAAAAATCTTTAATACACAACCTCGATAAACCTCAGAATCTGAAATCGTGTGATCATTCGGAATAGCCACTATCAAAGGTCGGTCCAAAGGCTCACATGGAATATTGAAATATTTGCTAAATGATGTAAACATAAATAACCGACTCGTACTTGAGTAGAACATCACTAAAGTAGGTACAAAGTTTACAAGAAAAAGTACCTAACAAAATCATAATCATAAACATGCATAAAGTAAATTAGCATAAATATAAAGGAACACATACTAGCAACGACGTCTGGCATCGCGCTGGCCTCCTCTGCTATCAACTGAAAAGCTATCCATCGGGCCTTCGGGGACTCGGCCTTCCCTTGAAGACCATCAATAATGCACAAGGTCACTGGAGCAGGAGTTTGAACTGATCTTGGTCTGCAGCTCAGCCAATATCCAATACTAGGTGTTTATCACGAAATCTTAGATATCCTTCTTGATCATACTCAAGTATTGGTTCATCCACACCTGCTCACAGGATGCGTACTCAGGGAAAAACAAGGCCCTCTTGTGGAACATTCTGATGATTTCATTCAGCATCTCTGTCGTCTTCCTGAGATTCAGGAACTCCTAAGATAGTCGTTCCCTCTCCACCAAAGACACATACTCGGCACATAACATCTCAAAAAACTATTCCCAAGTCACTACGGACCGCTCTTCAGGAGAGAAATCGGAGGTTACAAACTTCCACCAGTCCTTCGCTCCCAGGCGAAGAAGTTTTGATCCTTCAGGTTCTCCGAACATGAACAAGTGTAGAAACATCCCTCGACATCAGAAACCTCTTCGAACTCCAGGGGATTGGTGTTGTTGAACTTCCGATACAACATCGAATCATCCCCCTATGTGGCCTCGCGGTGGCAAAAACTACAGTGGTTGTAGCAGCCGCCACCCCCATTGAAGGCCGCATAACACTCGTCTAAAAACTCAATCATCATAGTCTTGATAGACCCAAACATATCTGGAATAGTCTCCCTGATAGTCGCGACCACCTCAACAGCAACGATCCTACATATCTCATCATCACCGGTACCCTACCTCTCCAGGTCACTGGAGCCTGAACCTCGGGTAGTTATCACCATACTAAAACACCCAAGGAAGAGGTCAAAACCAGACTAAAACATATACATATATAATTACATTCCCGCAAGTTCCTTATTTCCTCAGGGTTCTTCCTGAATTGCATACGGATCTTGTGCTTTCAGTAGTACAAGTCCATACTACCTTTAACACATATCCGTAGTTGATTCAGACAGTCCTCCCAAGGTCCTAAATCACTTCTAGCTCCACTCTAGGTGTATACACACACATATATGGGCTCACCAGAACCACCACTAAGCACCTAGATACTCGTCTTAGGTTCCTTCTCAAACAATTCCCTATTTCGCAAGAATCTCCGCTAAACTCGCTAATCGCTTTGCGTATACAATTTATACATACTCAAGGACTCGATAGATAGTCGAATAAATGATTCTACCTCAAGTCCACAACCAGACAAGGAACATGAATTAAAGCTAAACCAAGCATTCTAAGGCTATATAATACTAACTATATGCAACCATAAAGTATTGTGACAAGTGACAACGCATAGAATACGTCACCAACCGATGTTAATATTTAACGATAAGACTTAAAAATGTAATAAGGATATCCTTTTAACCACATGATATATTTTAATATATTCGAATTTCCCGTCCTTAATTACGTCAACCATTAGGCTAAAAAATAAGTGCGCAAAAAGTTGCATTACTTTGAGAGCAGGTTATCATATTCAGACTCTATAGGTTACTGCGATTCCATAAATGTAAATTTTGTAAAAATATGACATGGTATAGGTGATATATGGCTTTTATAGTAAATAAATATCTATTGTACTTAAAAAGTTACAATGACAAAAACTACAAGGAGATTGGTTGATTTTTAGAAGAAGTCACCAACTAGGCAATCGTAGTACTACTTAAAGTAGGATTTATGAGGCAAGGAACGGCTAAAACAGAAGCCATATGAGAGATTTATAAATTTTATAAAATCATAACGGTAATAAAAACTCATCGAAAAACGAAATTCAAAACTAGACAAAACGATCAAAAGGAAAGTTGTAGAGAATGACAAGACCTACACGGATATATAAGATTCATTGAGAATGAAGTTTGTATGCGAGAATTATGGAATCTTAAAGTTGAATTTTTAGCATCTCGCGTGCTTGCGCGTACCTGACACCCGATACGGGATGACATGGCATGCTGATGAGACGACACATGACAGCATCGTACGGTTCAGGCGCATTTACACGATGCGCACTTATAAAATTGATATAAGTAGCAATTTTTGATAACTTATTTCCCCGCCACTCTCTTCAGTTCTCTCTCTGACTCCTTTTGCATGCCACCTCCCTGAGTGCCTATCGAAGTGCGAACTTGTGGGTGAGTTCACGACCCCATTTTCCAAACCTTTTCGGGAGGGGGGGATACATGTTTCAGACGCAACTTTACATAGTTATTAACTAATTGTAGTTAGATAATTATGCTAATAACATTAGGATGATATTATGCCCGGTAGATACTCTGCCCACACTCTTCCGCTAATATTATGCCTAGTCGTTATGCTAAACGACTATGATAGACAAGATCATACATGGTTGTCACGCTGGCCAGTTGCCAGGAAACACTGAAACTTGTTATTATAGTCACCCTTTGGATAAGCTTAGTACCTAGTGTTACTGTGCCCAAATACTTGGCTATGAAAAATACACTAATTATATATATATATATATATATATATATATATATATATATATATATATATATATATATATATATATATATGATAAGTAAAACTGTATAAATACAACACAAATAACAACACGACCGACCAGGGGAGGCCCCCACAATAAGAGTTCGATGAGACACGATTCATCAACACGCTGATGGAATTTCAACTAGCTCCTAACCTATAATTCTTAAATATTAAGTGAGTGTGAAAGATATGTATAGATTTATACTACATTGACACTCCTACATGTTGCTAGCTATAACCCGACGACAAGTCAAAGCAGGCATAACTTTCTAAACACATAGCTTCGTCCGATGAAGCGTCATGGATTTTTAGGATCAACAGTCATATCTCGATCATAGGAACTCGTTGTAACTTTGTTAAACTAAAACTATCTTAGACTACTACTAGGAACCAACCTAAGAAAGTAGTGATAGTACACACAAACTTGAGGAAGCAAGTTTAGGATAAACAAGATAAACTAAAATACCCACGCTTTAAAAATCATAAACCTGTGGACTCACCAACATTATGTTGAACTCTCAAACCACATGTATTCTCAGGAGAATGAACTCGTCCGAAGGAGGAGATAACCCTAGTGATGCATCCCGGAGTCCATGTGCTTTACTTTTGTATTTTTCTTTCGTAACCTACTTGTACCTTGAACAATTATGTAACATATTTTATTTAATGAATAAATAGCAATTTTTTCTAGTACATCCTGTGTATTACTCAATTATATGTTTGGCCTGAAATCCCAACATCCTAACATCGCACAGCCTAGTGCTTCCGCTGTCGGCCAGGGGTATGACAAGCATACACACAAAACAAATAACAACCTAAGTTTCAACCTTAACAAAGCAACATAGGTAATATCCAAGGAAAGCCACTAAGCTTCGTGCTTATAGTTGTTGATTATATGTGTTTTAGGTATTTTTGAGGATCGCGGGAAAGTGAAGGTCTGATTGTACACACTTGCTGGGAGATTTTTTACTGGGCATTATGTGGCACTCTAATAATTGCAGTGATGTTTTGTATTTGATACTGTGATTTTCTGATGGTTTAGTTTGTGAACAATATTTTGGTAAATTAAAAATGAATAATTTGGTTTGAAATTTGAGGTGTTACAAGGAAAGCCACTGGGAAAGTATGAATGGTCGGCTGGATCGTTTAAGGACTGAATGCATTTAGGAGACCAGAACAGTTCTCACGACGTGATAGAAGCTCTGTCACGATGTGACTATTGATTTGATGATGATCAAGTTGAATCGGAACTAAGTTCGTGATTGGGTTGGACTCACTTTCTCACGATGTGACCAAGGGCTGGTAACGACGTGAGGGTCAGTCGATGGAAGAGTTGATTGTTGACTTTTTAACCATAGTTGAATTTTGGTCAATTTAGAGGTTTAGGGTGTAGACTGACAATTAACCAAAATTCAACTATGGTTAAAAAGTCAACAACCAACTCTTCCACAGACTGACCCTCACGTCGTTACCAGCCCTTGGTCACATCGTGAGAAAGCGAGTCCAACCCAATCACGAACTCAGTTATGATTCAACTTGATCATCCTCAAATCAGCAGTCACATTGTAACAGAGCTTCTATCACGTTGTGAGAACCTCAAAACAAAATATTCGAGACACCCAGTCTATCCTCACGTCGTGAAGGATAACCCTTCACGTCGTGAGAACTGTTCTGGTCTGCTAAATGCATTAAGTCCTTAAACAATCTAGCCGACCATTCATACTTTCCGACTGGCTTTCCTTGTAACACCTTAAATTTCAAACCAAAATTTTCATTTTTAATTTACCAAAATATTGTTCACAAACTAAACCATCAGAAAATCACAATATCAAATACAAAACATCATTACAATTATTAGAGTGCCACATAATGCCAGTAAAAAATCTCCCAGCGAGTGTATACAATCAGACCTTTGATAGCTTCATTTTATTTACTTCTTTTTATAGTTTATTTTAGCATATTTCATTCACATTTTAGTTAATTTCCATGCATACTTTCTTTTTTGTTATTTTATGACCATTTCGGGTACTTTATAGTTTCTTGAGCATTATTATAGATTTTCTTGGAGACTAGCGGAGCAGGATTCTTGGGAGGTGATTGGGCTTGAAGGGAAATGGGGATTTCATGCTTGATGGCTATGGAGGTGATTCATGGAGTGGACTTGTCAATTGCTTGAAGGCGTGGAAGTGTTGAACTTTAAATTTGAAAGTCACGAGAGAATTCTTGAGTGTGCAAGATCGATGTTTAGGAGTTTGCGGAAGCTTTGAGTGATGTGGAGAGGCAAATTGGGCTCAAATTGAAGAAATGTTGAATAAAAATGGGCTAGAAGCTGATTGGACTCGAACTGGGCCAATGGATTAGCTGTAAGGGCCCAAGAATTGAAGAAGCCCAAAATTTTGTTGCAGTCACGCGGCCCGCGTAAGATTCCCCGCGGCCCGCGTGGATTCCTGAAGGGGGCAATTTCGGGATTTTACCTAGAGCTCTATATTGGGAAGGTTGGTGTGCCTCTTTAGCCTTATCTTGGATGTCCGATTTTGACACTTTCTCTCTGGAGTTTGGAGCACTTTTGAAGGCCAAGAACACCTCAAGAACGTCTTCTTTTCACCTCTTGATTATTGTAAAATGTTTGGTACAATCTTCTCTAACTTTATTTCTTTGAGTTTAGCCATGCTTGGCTAAACTAATCTTGGTTGACTTTTTGTTGAATCCTTTGAACTTTTGTTGAATGTTGAAGAATCCACGAACTTGTTCTTAAATATTTATGGAAATGTTTTGTGTTTTAACATATTATCACTATTAGTATGTTTTTATTCATGAGTTTAAATGTGTTTGTGTTGATTAGTTGGCGAATTTCTTGATTAAGTAAAGGATCCTCAAATTAGCAAGCAACAAATGATTTTTGTGTTGTTTTTGCTTCACACAATCATAAAAACATTTTCTCCAACATGGTAGTGAAAGCAATTGACTCCTCTTGGATTTGGTGACTTTTTAGTTCTTAATGCTAGTTGACTTTCACTAATTACATGCTTAATGGAAATTGTGACTTTGACTAAAGAAATTGTTATGAGCTTCTCTAACCATTTTAAAAACTAAGAAAAGTCTAGGTAATCTCAAGCTTCTTGGATTACTATGGCTAAATTGAGGATTTAAAACAAGTATTGCACCATTGGATTCTAATGATATGTTCATCAAAAAGTCAAAGTGAGGAAACCGTAAGTCAACCATCTTTCCCATATTGATTTAATATCAAATTCTTATTTTTGTTGAATTGCCCATTTAAATTTTAGTTTAATTCTAGTTTTATTTCAAGTATTTTAAAAGACCAAAATCCCCCAATTTTATATTTTTTTTGTTATTTTTCAAATATGTTTACAAAGAGATTTTTCATAGAGTTATAAATTGAACCAATCTCCGTGGATTCGACCGCTTTACCACTATACACTATTTTAGTGTGTAATATTTAGGGTTATTATTTTTGTTGGCCTCGACAACCACCAAATTTTGGCGCCGTTGTCGGGGATTAGTTTTGATTTAATCAGTTTGTTTCTCTATGCCTAGATCTCATTATGCAGGTACTCTAATTTAAAACCCCAAAATTTAAAAAAAAAATAAGGTTCAAAAATGAACACTCCTTGAACTGAAGACCAACTTTCTGAGCTAGCTCAGTTAGTTATGATGATTGAAAGTGACCAAAGTGTGCAACCTACGCCTTTTCTTTGTGATTACTGTGCCCAAAATGGACATCATTCCGACATGTGTCCATATATACAAGGAGAATGGGAAGAAGTGCAAGAGAAGGGAAGCTACTACTGGTCAAACCAATGGAGTTATGATCAACCTCAACATGATCAATGGTGGGACAACAACCAATCTTGGGGATGCAACCAATACCAAAGCCCATACCAAGCTTGGAGTAACAACCAATACCAACAACCTCCACAGTTCCAACATCCATATCCTTCACCTCCTCAACAACCTGAAACGCCAAGCATTTCCTTAGAGGACATTGTGAAGAGCATTGCCACATCTACCCAAAATTTCCAGGAAACAACGCAAGCTAGCCTTAAAAGCTTAGAGCAACAAATAACACAACTTGCTCAAACAATAAGTATAATGGAAGATCAAGACAAACTACCATTTGAAAAGAGCCCATGTGCCATTCCTTTGAAAAATGAGAAAAGTTTTGATGGCCCAAGAGTGTTATATGGAGAAGAGGAAGAAGGCGTAGAAATAGAAGAGGCTATCAAGGAGGAAGAAGAAATTGAGAAATATGTCAATGAAACTATAGAGGAAGTGTTGAGTGTTAACAAAAGAGAGGTTAAGCCACCCTCTACCATTGAGAAACTAACTCCAGTGGTAGACCAACCACAAGAGCCAAAAATTATAAATCTGTCGGGCCCTTTAAATGATATGTATCTTGAGAAGGAAGACGCCCAACCGATCACCAACTCGACAACCATGTCAAAGACGGAAGAGTTGGTCACCTTACTAAACAAGTACAAGAAAGAATATTGTTGGATGATTGCTATTATCAAAGGTCTAAGTCCGGTATGGTTTTCCCGTAAAAAGAAAGTCAAATACAAGAAAAGAGTCCCAATGGAGATGTGGAAATTAAAAAATGTTGACACGGGGCAAGTTTTAAAGGTTAATGGACATCGGTTGAAGCCATTCTTTGAAGGTTTTGAGTCAAATGTCCAAGATGTCATCCATTTGGACGCCCTAAAGTGTTAAAGTGAAGTTTGGGGGCGTCTCGCCAAAGACGTTAAAGAAGGGCATTTTTGGGAACCATTGTGTTTTCTTCTTTTATAAACCGAATAAAATGATTTTGAAAATGTTTTTTTTGTTTTGAAAATGTTCATTTTTGAAAAATTTTAAGCTTTATTCTCACCTTTGGTCCAAACCTTTTGTTGTGTTTTTTAAACCGAGACTTTGCGGGAATCATTTTGGTCAAAAATCAAGTTTTTAGAAAAATTTCAAAATATGAAGTGCAGGAAGTCAAGCGGCCCGCGTGAAAATCCACGCGGCCCGCGTAAGGTCTTGTGCGGCATATGTGCGGCCCATTCCTTGCCCGCGTAGAAGAATCACCTCTAACCCTGTTCAGCACACGCGACCAGTGTGCGGGTTCCACGGGGCCCGCGTAGGACTTTGTGCGCCCATCGTGCGGGTTGCATGCGGCCCGCGCAGATTTCCGATTCTTTGGCATTTTCAAGGTTCAGGTCCTGCGGCCTCCGTGCGGCCAGCCCGCAGCCCGCGTGCCTCATCCCAAAATCGTTCTAGCTCTTTTGTTCACTCGGGGGAAAAATAAGGAAAATAGACGCGGCCTCTACGCGGCCCGCACCCCGCCCGCGCTCCACACAAAAACTCGATTTCCCGGGGTCGGAATCCCGCGAGACCACCACCATTTTTCCTCCTCTACAGAGGCCTATGCTCTACCCAACCCTCCGATTTAGGTCATTTCCGCCCTTTCATTAAGCATTGAGGACAATGCTTGTTCTTAAGCTTGGGGTGGGGCATTTCCCTTTCTTTTAATTTTTCATGTATTTTTTCGTTAGGTTGCACATCATATTAGTTTAAGTTAACTTGCATTCATTTTTTTTATTTTATAAAATTTCAAAAAGATTTTATTTTCTTCTTTTCCACTTTTTATTTTTGCATAACATTTAGATTAAGGCATTAGCATTCATGCATTTTTGTTGTCTATTTATTCTCACCTCCTTGGATACCATGGAACAGGTTCATAGTTATTGTATCATTATTGGTCCAGGATCTTGTTGCTATCTCACCCATCGAACCTGGACCATTGGTTGCAGTTTGGGATTTCATACTTGGGATCAGATGCTGGAAGCTTAAAGGGGTAAGTGATCATGGCCAGGTAGTTTCATGAAGAATTATGCATACAATACTAACAACTGTAGGATATACTATAGCAATGGATGTTCTTAGCCTTGCGATCACTACCGTCGAGAGGATCACACTTGATCATGTCTAAACTGTTAGGATGAAGCACTGGTGCTTGTCCCCAAGTAGAATCCATATCCGGTCTCTTTACATCACCATATATATATATATATATATATATATATATATATATATATATATATATATATATATTGCGATTTTCTTAGGATTTTAGAGAGACTTTTAGTCCACATTTGGACATTTTCATCATATTTGAAAAAACACAAGTTTGAAAAGGAGCTTACATTACATCTTTATGCTCCACACATGGACATTTTCACGCTTAGACCATTCGGATTATATCACTGCCCTTTGGGTTCCACTTTCACACTTTTGAGAACCAAATTATGAGTAAAAAGGTTCTTGTTAAAAATTTTGATTGTTGATACATTACCTTCAAGTTTATCAAAAAAAAGAGAGAGAAAGAAAGAATAACATGCAAATTTCCAGCTGCAACTATCTTAAATAGGTGACCGGTTCAATTATTGAACAAATTTCCAACATTTTGGTCACCCGAAGTTTGATTTTCATTTGTATAGGCTTGTTTTATTGTATATAGATCGGGTTGTTTTCGCAAATTGGTGATGTTAGGGAGACTGTCGAGTCGGATACTACGGAAGGTTTAGGCCAACACTAAGTGAACCGATTCCTACAATGGTGCCCGAGCGATTAAACCCAATTACACATGAGAGTAGCCGGCAGACGTGAGATCAGAGTATACACTTAAAAGAAGAGCTCCACACGAGCCCATCCAGATGATTTCTCCCTACTGCAAATGTTCTTCATTGTATGCATGCTCCATTGGGCTGCGACTGCTCATCCCTCCTTACTCACCTAAAGGAGTTGTCATGGCTGTGGTTTATGGTCCCATTGTCATCGTATGAAAATTCTGTGAGGTAATAGCAAGATCAATTCTAACCATGTTGACTAACGGTGATCAGGTTCCGCGGTTCTATCCATTCTTTTTATTTTCCTTAGGATAGTTCATCCCAAGTTCATTTTAGTCTTGTCTTACTTGAGGACAAGTAATGTTTAAGCTTGGGGTGATTTGATAGCTTCATTTTATTTACTTCTTTTTATAGTTTATTTTAGCACATTTCATTCGCATTTTAGTTAATTTCCATGCATACTTTCCTTTTTGTTATTTTATGACCATTTCAGGTACTTTCTAGTTTCTTGAGCATTATTGCAGATTTTCTTGGAGACTAGCGGAACGGGACTCTTGGGAGGTGATTGGGCTTGAAGGTAAATGGGGATTTCATGCTTGATGGCTATGAAGGTGATTCATGGAGTGGACTTGTCAATTGCTTGAAGGCGTGGAAGTGTTGAACTTTAAATTTGAAAGGCACGAGAGAATTCTTGAGTGTGCGAGATCGATGTTTAGGAGTTTGCGGAAGCTTTGATTGATGTGGAGAGGCAAATTGGGCTCAAATTGAAGAAATATTGAAGAAAAATGGGCTAGAAGCTGATTAGACTCGAACTGGGCCAATGGATTAGCTGTGAGGGCCCAAGAATTGAAGAAGCCCAAAATTTTGTTGCAGTCACGCGGCCCGCGTAAGATTCCCCGCGGCCCGCGTGGATTCCTGAAGGGGGCAATTTCGGGATTTTACCTAGAGCTCTATATTGGGAAGGTTGGTGGGCCTCTTCAGCCTTATCTTGGATGTCCGATTTTGACACTTTCTTTCTAGAGTTTGGAGCACTTTTGAAGGCCAAGAACACCTCAAGAACATCTTCTTTTCACCTCTTGATTATTGTAAAATGTTTGGTACAATCTTCTCTAACTTTATTTCTTTGAGTTTAGCCATGCTTGGCTAAACTAATCTTGGTTGACTTTTTGTTGAATCCTTTGAACTTTTGTTGAATGTTGAAGAATCCACGAACTTGTTCTTAAATATTTATGGAAATGTTTTGTGTTTTAACATATTATCACTATTAGTATGTTTTTATTCATGAGTTTAAATGTGTTTGTGTTGATTAGTTGGCGAATTTCTTGATTAAGTAAAGGATCCTCAAATTAGCAAGCAACAAATGATTTTTGTGTTGTTTTTGCTTCACACAATCATAAAAACATTTTCTCCAACATGGTAGTGAAAGCAATTGACTCCTCTTGGATTTGGTGACTTTTTAGTTCTTAATGCTAGTTGACTTTCACTAATTACATGCTTAATGGAAATTGTGACTTTGACTAAAGAAATTGTTATGAGCTTCTCTAACCATTTTAAAAACTAAGAAAAGTCTAGGTAATCTCAAGCTTCTTGGATTACTATGGCTAAATTGAGGATTTAAAACAAGTATTGCACCATTGGATTCTAATGATATGTTCATCAAAAAGTCAAAGTGAGGAAACCGTAAGTCAACCATCTTTCCCATATTGATTTAATATCAAATTCTTATTTTTGTTGAATTGCCCATTTAAATTTTAGTTTAATTCTAGTTTTATTTCAAGTATTTTAAAAGACCAAAATCCCCCAATTTTATATTTTTTTTGTTATTTTTCAAATATGTTTACAAAGAGATTTTTCATAGAGTTATAAATTGAACCAATCTCCGTGGATTCGACCGCTTTACCACTATACACTATTTTAGTGTGTAATATTTAGGGTTATTATTTTTGTTGGCCTCGACAACCACCAACCTTCGCTTTCCTGCGATCCTCAGAAATACCTAAAACACATATAATCAACAACTGTAAGCACAAAGCTTAGTGAGTTCCCCAAAATACCACATACAACAAACACAAATAAATAACTATGTGTTAACAGCAACCCTGTAGACTACACGAAGTCTCAGCACACACAACATCACATATCATAGTAGCAACACTTAGACCCAGCTGGTCATCACACACACATACACACACACACACACACACACATATATATATATATATATATATATACGCACACACACACACAACTATCATACCACATAGGTAAGAACAAGTGAGGAGACTCACTTGGCATTGATGACTGATAAATTTCACTCCCGAACTGTCGGAACTAGACTCCACCTAATAAACACAATAAGAAACCCTAAACAATTAAGGTCATTAACCTGACTCACAAGTCCAAATCCCACAACTACTCTCCTTAAGGGAAAAAGACCATTTTCCCCTTCCACGGTCCAAAACCCTCGATCTTGGACGATAAGTCAAAAGTCAAAATATCCGACGCCTATGATAGGTGTATGCTCCCCACGTGTCGCGTACTCCAAGAACAAGATGGGTCAGGGTCTGGCCTAGCTATGCTAGGCATAGCCAGAAGTATGTTGGGGGTACGTTGTCTGATCGCAAACTTAACTTCTTAACGTCTTAATCATTAAGACATGCAACCCAAACTCATATCTAACCTCAAAAGAATGTCTCAACCCATAAAGTCCATAGCTTTAAGCCTTTGCATGCCTGAAATAAGCTTAAACCTCAAAACCCTAACTTAAACCATACTAAAAACCACCAAACACTTGCATGGGTAGAAAGGGACCATCAAACAAGCATTTTTATGACTCTAGATGACCTGAAACACGTGAAGGGACAACTAAAATACTTTGGATTACACAATACTCACAAAGATCTAAGCTTGGGACAAAGAGTTCATAAATAACCCATTTAATAGATCTATAAAGAAACACACCAATGTATAAACTTTATACCTCCAAAAGATGCACAAGGTGAAGTAGTTTCTAGACCCACAAGCTTGTAAGCAACACCACCTTCTTCAATGGCCTTCTTATTCAACAAGAAAGTGCCAAAATCACCAAAAGCTTCAAAATATTCACACACAAGGATAAGACTCGAGATTAGGGTTTGGAAGGAGTGGACGCTATCTTTAGAAGGTCCAATGGGGGCATAAGGTCGTTTAAATAGGGAACAAACCCTAAATTTTAGGGTTTATAGCCTGAGCTAGTACTCCATACGTACTACATATACATCCAACGTATAAGGATGAACCCCACGTTTTTAAGTCCCGATCAAGTACGCTGCGAGTACCACTTGTATGCCCAACGTACGGACTGAAATGAAAAAAATTCTTGTTACAAGGACCAAAGATGTAAATACCTGAAAATCGGATGTTACAGTTCTCCCCCACTGGAATCAGACTTCTCCCTCAAATTCAGCCTCAAAAAGCAGACCAGGGTAGTGCTCGCGCATCTCAGCCTTGGGTTCCCACTTCCACTCTGATCCTTTCCGGTGTTGCCACTGAACTTTGACCAAGTTCACCACCTTGTTCCTTAAGGTCTTTACTCTCCTATACAGAATCGTCACTGACCTCTCGATGTAATTCAGGTGATCATCAAGTAGAATGTCCTCCAAAGGAACCATATCTGTCTCATCAGTTATACACTTCCTCAATTTGGAAACATGGAAGGTATCATGAATCTGACTCAACTCTTCAGGTAGCTCCAACTGGTAAGCCACCTTGCCTACCCGATCCAACACTCTAAGAGGGCCAATGAACTTGGGGCCCAGCTTGCTCTGCTTCTTGAATCCGATAACACGCTTCCAGGGTGATACCTTTAGAAGCACCGAAATCCCAACCTGAAACTCTGGCTCAGATCGTGTCACACCCCCGAACCAGGCGGCGGAAACGTCCGGGGGCTGTTGTGACTCAATTGAATACCATAACATTGAATATGTATGAAACATAACAACATTCGTCACCATACATTAATATAGTACAACCAGTAGCGTTTACATGAAATACATTGTTTAAACATTACATTCCCAAAAATAAATTGTTCGACTCGTACATAAACAAACTGCAAGCCATCACTGAATATGATTTCCTTTGATTCACTGGTTCCCTGAGAATACAAGTATTTTGAAAAACGTCAACATATGAAATGTTGGTGAGTTCATAAGTAGTGTTTTGAAATCCAATGTTTCGTATTGTTTGAAAAATCACCAGAAAATCCGATATTTTCTGAAAATAGTATAGTCAAAAAGATGTGAAGATCCATAGGTATGCTTGTTTGTTTCTATACTTGTAAAAATTGTTCGTTAAAATTGTATGCATTTCGAATCCGATATGTATTGAGAAACCTAGGAAAACCCAATGTTTTCCTAATCCTTTGAGTTCCATTAAGTTGCGTTGAAACCATTACAAAAATAGTAGTCTCATTCCCAGGCGACGTTGGATTATTTTTTAGCATGATTAATTACTACAAACCCGCATTACACAAACGCCCAGTTTATAGCTATACTAACGATCCCGAAGGCGTCGTCCGTACTAATCACGTTATCCAGCCGCCCTGACTACGTGTCGTCCCACATCCGAAGAGAAAGAGGACACGAAGACCTCGATGACTCTATTAGCCGGTTGGGGATAAAATGTGTACGAGGGGTCCCCGACCTGCCTCGCAAAAATATGTAGACTTTACTAGCAATACCAAAGGACCCTTGGGGACCAGTGGTATACAAGCCATTGAAAGTCCCTCTACGTTGTGCCAAGTCGGTGAAACCCAACACTTCGTAGAAAAAAATGTCTTCGGGCCTTAAGATCAGGTCATTGGGCTAGCTAGGCCCAACAAACAAGATTTTACACTTTTGGGGCCCGAAGATGGTGCGTAGACGTCTGTGCACACTCGTATGTAAGTTGAGTTCCCAAACGTTATTTGTATGTATCGTAGTGTCGCCATGTTAGTAGTTTCGGATTTTCATTGGTTCGAGACCGAACCAATTCGTTTTACAACGATTTTGGTATTGTAGTGTATTGTATTTCGTCGATAGTCGCGGTACCATTGTTTGATCAAATTGCATGTATTGAATTAGCCTTGAAAGTTTTCTGTTTGCAGCCCCTCATTGTTTGTAAACTTTACTTTTTCAACCCTTTAGTTAAATACTTTCCGGTTTGGTCCTTAAATCAATTTTCTTGACATTTTAACACCAAAAATTATTGAAATTAATATTTTTCAACATATTTTTCAATGAAAACAGTTTAAGTCCCTGAAAATGTAGTTTTCTCGGTTATAACCCTTCTTTTTTGCAACTTTGACAATTTTGGCCTAAATTGTAAAATTTTTGCAACTTTGGTCCTTTTTAAATTTAAAAAGCATTTTAAACCTTTAAAAAGGACTTGAAACACTTATAGTCCAATGTTTTACAGAAAAATACAGTTTTGGCCCTCCAAAACAGAAAATCTTGCATAATGGGCCTCATTGGGCCGAAAATGTCATTTTTAGCCCATTAAGCTTGAAATTTATGTTTTTAATCCTCTAAATGAGTAAATTTCCAGAATTTGTTTTATTGAAACTGTTTTGGCACACCTCATCCATCAGAATTCGTGATATGTCAATTTGGACCCTTAATTTTGTATTTTTCACATTTTAGGCCCAAAATTTGTGTTTTTAGCCCAAAGAAAATTGTTACTAAACTACTTAGCCATTTTTCTTGAAACACTTTGTATGTAGAAACATATTTGATGCAAAAATCATTTAACATAAGATATATCCCGGTTTTGAGGGGTTTTATGGCTAGATCCAACATTTTAGCACACAAAAGCATACATGTAAGCATGGAAATCATACAAGGCATACAAAACACATATAGATCTACACTTTCACTTGTATTCCCCCCCCCCCCCCACAAAACTCATAAAAACAGAAAATAGGGGGTATGAAGCTCACCTTGTTTGAAGCTTTCGGTTTTTGAGGAAAAGATGGAAGAAAGATGATGTGATTTTTGGCCTTAGCACCCTTTGATGAAGATCTCGAGTTTGAGATGGTTCTAGGATGCAAGTGTTGGATTAATGTCTAAGTCCATAACTATATTTGGTAAGACTTGACCCGACCCGACATGGTCCATTTGGGTTGCATACCATCATGCACTTGAATGAGAGAAATAAGACACTTATGGTTATTAATATATTATAAGTTCTAGTATATTAATAATAAGAATAATAAGATTATTTAATTAGTATTGATCAAGAATTAATCTAGGATTAATTAAGTGATCAAAAGAAGACTAATTAAATATATGGGTTGATTGTGTAAATCATCCATACTTGTATAGTGGGCTAATGCTCCATGGATAATCAAGTTGGGCTAAAACCCATAGGATGGTCCATGGATGCTCCATGGTGTATTTGTACCCATGGATCCAAGGAAATGGAAAGCCATGACAATTAAGAGTTTACCCTAATTGTGTAACTATATAAGCATCTTATTATTGAGGAAAAATCGGCCACTAGTAGTATTCAAGAAAGGGCTAGCCGATTTTGGTGAGTGTAGAATTCTCTCAAGTCATTCTAAGTGTTTTGATGATTGTGATTCCATTTGAGGTGTCACACTTGGGGCACTAAGCACTCAAGCTTCATGAAGACTTTCTACATCAAGAGGTATGTATTCTATCTTGTTACATTATTGTTTTGTATGCTAGATTAGGATAATACCTTGGAAGTTCTTATTTGCATGTATAATAGAGAAAACATAGATCCAAGGTATTTAGGGTTGCATGTACACTTAGGAAGTGTTAGAATGCTCAAAACCCAACAGTGGTATCAGAGCCACGGGTTGTTTTCTGTTATATTGATGCAAATATTTTATTTTCAAAGTTGGAAAAAAAAACCATGAAGTTTGTCAAATTTTAAGATAATTACTTGTTCTTGTGAAAAAATAATTATTTGTAAAATTTGAATAATTTGCTTTATGAGTTGAATTAGGTCAAATTTAATAAAAGATAAAATAATATGATTATTTTATTAGTTTTAAAAGTTTGATCTAAAGAGTTTTATTTTTTGAAACCTCCATAAGTTATGGATATGAAAAGGTTTTAAAAAAAAAAAATTGATTCAAAGTTTTTTTGGAGTTACAAAATTTGGTGTTAATGTTTTAAAGGATTACATAACTTAAGAATAAGTTATGGATCACCAAAAGTTTTTTGTGTTATCTTGTTTTATGAGTGAATTTGGATTAATGATGAAAATTATGTGATAGTTGGTTTTAATCCAAATTAATCTAAGAATTGATTCAAAAATGTGTTTTTGTAACTTGTCCTCAAGTTATATGAAAAGTCACATTTAAGAATCATAAAACTCATAAAAATTGGCAAAGGTTACAAAATGAAGAGTCTAGTTCTAATTAAATGGTTTTATGACTCCATAACTTGTCCTCAAGTTATGGAGGACCAAGAGTCTCTTCATTTAATAAAATAAAATAAAATAAAAAAAAGTGTAACCTTAATTAATTCCATAAGTTATAAAATAAAGAAAAGTTAATTCTTTTATTAGTTTAAAGTCTTCCATAACTTGTCCTCAAGTTATGGAACTTGAAGAGTTTTTGGATTAAAACTACTTTAAACACATAAGTTATGGAATTAATTAGTTTTGAATAGTTTCAAAACTTGCCCTCAAGTTTTGGAATTTGTAAAGTTTTCACTTATGAATACTTTAATTCCAAGTTAGCCCTTAGAATTTTAAAAGTTAAAATTCAACCCTTATACTTTATAATATTATAAGTTAATAATATATATATATATGTATAAGAGTAAAGTCAGTCTTACCGCTAGTACGCCTCATTCACGAAGCCGGTCTATAAGGTGGGTATAAGGTTGTTGCCTATAAAATGGCAACTTAATGGGTGTCCACTCTCACCCACCGCTTGCTTGACCGGTGGAGGGTCGTTAGCCGAACGGGTTTGACAAGACTATAATTCTCATTCATTAAAAATATTAATGATAATACTAAGTAACTAAACTCTTAATAATACCCAATCTTAGTTACTTAGGAAAAATGTGAATAAGGTGCTAATCCATGAAATTACACTTTACACTTTGTCTAAGTCGTTAGTGGAGCGTGTGTGGTTAACCGGCACACTAACTTGGACTTAACAAGGTAGGTAAAGGGTGACTTAATATTTATCATAGTATCGATGGAGCGTGTGTGGTTAACCGGCACATCGATTGAGGGGTAATTTATTAAGGGTACCAAGTGATTTGCATGGTTACTTCACACCTTGTTTTGTGATCCTCGGCATCCCAGTCACAAAACCTGAAGGGCACACTCGAGATTGAAACATGCCTTTGAAAAGTTCAATGAATCTCAAAGATCTAGGAGTTTCAAAACCAATTAAAACCTAATTATACATTTCGTTTATCTTGGTGGAAATTGGTGAATCGTCATTCACCTACCTTCAAATATTTTATAGCTTGGATTACGGCATACCTCTTCTAAGTTATAAAATAGTTTGTTGGGTCCTAGCCTTAATATTTCATATTGGGTGTCATATTAAGGACTTTAAATCAACTATCTTGAATATCTCCCAAAAGATGTCTGGTTTAGACACCTATGATCTTCCCAAATCTCTTGAAACAAGGTTTCCTAATGAAGATGATGTCCCATGGATATCATACTTCTTCACCTCTTCAAATTATTCTCCCTAACCCACAAGTTCTTGAAAAGTTTAAGGTCACTCAGGCCCTATTAGGCAAGGCAAGGTCTAGGTGTGGTTACATCTTGGAGATGTAGTCACATATTGACAAGCCGGGAGAGTTGGGTGTCAAAGTCTTGAGAAAGTTGGTGGTTCAACTACTTTCTAAGTCACATAGTGAGTTCTTTTGGAACACCTATGAAAAAGACTATGACAAGACCCTTAATGATCTTATCTATTTGTTAAGATCAACTTCCTAAAACTTTATGGACATTGACAATGATGACATTGGATATCCAGTAAAGCATTCTCTTCCCAATGGAAAGGGATCGGCTATAGTCAACTCGGTTGACCAAATGGTAAAGAGAAAAGCTAAGTCTGTGATAGTCCTGTGTACCATTATCAAAGGGTCCATATGTTTGTATTGCCAAAGAAAGGGCATTGGTTGCGAAGCTGCCAAATTTACCTAAGGATGTTAAAGTCAATAAGTTTGACTCTACTTCAGGTAAAATCCACTATCTAACTCTGTTAAGTTTCTATTCTGAGATTCTTGATACATGATGTGACCGGGTCGCATGGTGATGGTTTAAGAATCAAAGGAAAGTGAAGAAACTTAAAGGAAGAATATGCTGAATCTGATCGCATAGATGGATTTCTATCGCATAGTTTGAAAAATCGGATTCTTGAGCTACTTCTTAGGAGTTATGAGATATTGCTTAGGTATAGATAACAACAAGTTTTCATATGGATTGTAAGGATAGTTTTTCCGCAAAGTTTTAAAATAAAAGGAAATTTTTGATTTTATTTATTTTAAAATATCCTTACAATGGCATCTGTGGAAATTTTTGTTGCTTATAAGATTCCATTAGTAGCAAGAGTGGAAGTATGAAATTGATTCTTTCATTTGTGGTAATGTCTAAATTTACCAAATAAGGAAAGATTCTCATCACCCAAGTTTCAATTGGACCGAAACTTGGAATCATGCAAGTTGTATAGCATGATGAATGAGAACTTTCAAGTTTTGGAAAATTAAGACTAATTACTTGTTCACATGGATGTGTGAGTCAAGTAAAGGACTTAGGGATCGAGTACACATTCATGTGCACTGATTAAGTCCACCACTAAAGATCGATAAGAAGAATCAAATAAGGCAGAAGGATAAAAGTTTCTCAAATCTGAAAAGATGGGAGAGTACTTTAGTATCAGTTTTGTGATCATCTTAATGATTAAGAAACCATATCAAAATTAGTTCTCTAAGGAAATCTTAGCGCATTCTTATGACTAAGAAGAGGAACTTGAATTGTTGAAATGGTTAAATCAAGAAGATGAGTCATACTTCGTTCCAATACAAGTCTTAGAGTCATACTCCAAGATTGTCATTTGAGTGACATGTCTTAAAGAAGGTTTAAAACACTTGTCAAATGTAAGAGTAAAAGTTTTCTACTCTTGTACATTTGAAATTGGTAAGTTGTGATGTTTTGGATAAAACAAAGACCAACTTAGGCCAATTGGGTAAAGTGTTTTTCTTGATTAGAATCCGCACTATCTCTTGGATGTTTGACAAGGGAGTCTTATATGTCAAGAGGACAGTGGGAGTCTTAAAGGTCTTGAAAGTCTCAAGAACTAATCAAGAATAAAACCTAAAGTTCTTCTCTAGCACACAATTTGAGGTTTATAATCTATTGTGTTGACATATCTGTGCCCATTCCAGTTAAAGTTGGCTTTGCATATGAGTTCTTAGAGTTCTCAGTTTGTTGCATAACAACTTGGAAGCAATGGCAGGCCCTTGAGCTGCCAGGTGGCAAGAAGTTAAGATTGAGTTCAATCCATATGGTTTTGGATTTGTCATTATCTTTGTCTTTTGATTATGGTTTGACAAATTCATATGGGTAGGAACTCATACACCATATAAATCTAAGTGTCATAAGGTTTCTCTCCGATTCATGAAAATGATGGTGAGGAAACACTTTCACTAAGTAGATTTTAGCTAGATAGCAATTGTGATATTTGCATTCTCAAAGTCGTTAGTGGAGCGCGTGTGGTTAACCGGCACACTAATTCGGACTTGTGAGAAGTGGCAAAAAGGTCTAAACATTATGATTACGGCATCCCTCTTCATAATTGTTTAGATACACAAGTGTGCTATCTAAGGGAAGGTGTATGATTTTGATAAAGACTTATCAAAACAATCTAGTATCAGAAATCTGAACTTTGGTAAGAAAGTCAGCTGATTTCTGAGTACATGTCAAAGCTAGTGGGAGCATAAGTGTTATGCTAATAATCATCATGTTAGTGGGAGCATGATAATTATGATAAGTATTGCAAGTTAGCAATGTTAATTATAGAAAACAAAAAATTTCAATTGGGAAAAAGTTGTTTTGCTATAATTAAGGGAGAGGAAATTATACTTCATATCAAATCTATAAGGTTTAGATCTGAGGTTTTAATCATTTAGTCAAGGATATATATATGAATTTCATGTTGGAATGGCTCAACATAAGGAAATTCTGTATATGAGTCCATTATTTGCGTTCTAAAATTCGATTATGATTACGGCATCCCTTTTCATAATCTGAATTATGAGAACTTGGCAAATTGAAATGGAAATGTTATAGCAAAAGACTGGTTTAGTCTTTATGTGAGACATCATGAATCGTGTCCCATATGCTTTGGATATAGGATCGATTACATGTGCTATAATCATCCGTTCTAAAATTTTCCAAATGCCTGGGGCATTAAGAAGGGAAAAGGTTTAGAACTGGATATGACTAAAAGGATTAAACAATTGTCGAGGACAATCTAAGGTTTACCAAAGATTGGTTGCTCAAGGACAGTTGGAAGTATAGTGATAATTCTGGAAGGACCATATTGACATAATCTGTAAGGAGGCAACTCTTGTTCAGAAGTGATAGTCAAAATGGAATCTGGAAATGTTTCAAAGTTAGAATTTTCAATCTGTTTAAGATTAGGAAACTTAATGCAAGAAGGATGTTTCCAAGGAGCTGATCTCCTTTGGAATACTCTGTAATGATTGTTGTCAAGTCTTTCTAACTTTGTGCATAATCGTTACAAGAGGATCAATGCATATAAGTTTAGAATCTGACAGATTCCAGTAAATGGCATGAATTTGGAATTATTGCATTTGCAGTAAGGATTTGGGAGTGTGAAAAGAGAATCATTGAAGTTATGTTCAATGGATCTATTTCACAAAGTAAAGATCATAGACAAACATAGTATGCATACTTGGTGTATGGCATGACTAGTGTTAAGAAAACATAGTGTACATGCTTGGAGCATGGGACAACTATTGGTTTTAAATTCAAGAATAAAGTTGATAGCTGAAACAGTATACAATGAATAATGTGTAATCATATGGTGATAAATAAAAGGTGTTTTATTTATGTTCAAAGGGTTGATACCATATTGGATTCTATTATTATTGTGTTTCACTTTGCATGTTTTGACTTCCCGAATAAACTGGGTTATTCTTCCGGAATGACTAAGTTATTCAAACCATCCACAGTCGGTCATATGTTGGAAGTAGATATGAATTAAGACTGTCATGATGGGTTGTAGAGGTCTAAGGTGTTGGACAAGGCTACAGCAATCATGAGTGCTCATAAGTTCTGAGTATTAGATTCAACCCGCGCTCATTGGAATCACTTCATGGATTTTATCACGAGTGATCATGAGACGATAATATCTTATATTCTTCAAACCTAGAGATATGAGTTGTTACTATGAGTTGATAGTACATTGATAGCACGAAAACGCATTTGGTAACTCGGTGCTATAAAACGTGCCTTTGTGTATGATTCAACAAGTAGTAGAACAAGCCATATGAGTCGAAGTTTATCCATTCCTTTTACCTTCGGGATAAAAGCGATATCTGTGGGCCCCTCGATGATTTGATGATGACAAATGGAAGTGCTCGGCCGGGCCAGGACTGATTTGATTTGTTCAATTAGTCAGTCGTCATAAATCGGAAATCGGGAAACAACAAATGGACAGAGAGAATGATTATAATCCATGTCTCAGTCCATATGATATCTAGAATGGAGGAATATATGATCCCTTATCTAATGGACAAGTCATTGACAAAGGTCAGAGTTCATCGACAAGGTCAGAGTTCGACAGAAGCTTTTGAGAGCTACGATTGCCGGTTGGTTCCTGAAGTCATACGCAATAATAGTTTTAGACTTATCCAAGTGGGAGACTGTTGGATTAATGTCTAAGTCCATAACTACATTTGGTAAGACTTGACCCGACCCGGCATGGTCCATTTGGGTTGCATACCATCATGCACTTGAATGAGAGAAATAAGACACTTATGGTTATTAATATATTATAAGTTCTAGTATATTAATAATAAGAATAATAAGATTATTTAATTAGTATTGATCAAGAATTAATCTAGGATTAATTAAGTGATCAAAAGAAGACTAATTAAATATATGGGTTGATTGTGTAAATCATCCATACTTGTATAGTGGGCTAATGCTCCATGGATAATCAAGTTGGGCTAAAACCCATAGGATGGTCCATGGATGCTCCATGGTGTATTTGTACCCATGGATCCAAGGAAATGGAAAGCCATGACAATTAAGAGTTTACCCTAATTGTGTAACTATATAAGCATCTTATTATTGAGGAAAAATCGGCCACTAGTAGTATTCAAGAAAGGGCTAGCCGATTTTGGTGAGTGTAGAATTCTCTCAAGTCATTCTAAGTGTTTTGATGATTGTGATTCCATTTGAGGTGTCACACTTGGGGCACTAAGCACTCAAGCTTCATGAAGACTTTCTACATCAAGAGGTATGTATTCTATCTTGTTACATTATTGTTTTGTATGCTAGATTAGGATAATACCTTGGAAGTTCTTATTTGCATGTATAATAGAGAAAACATAGATCCAAGGTATTTAGGGTTGCATGTACACTTAGGAAGTGTTAGAATGCTCAAAACCCAACAGCAAGATCATGATTTTTGCATAGATTAGGAAAGGATTTTGATAAAACAAAGAATTTAATTCATAGATCCAAGCATAATCTTACCTTAGATGAAGAATTTTGTGGAAATTTCCTCTTGAATGCTTCCTAAAACTCGAGATTTTTTTGAGTGGAGAGGGAGGGATGTTCTTGAGTGATCTAGAGAGAATTTGTGAGAGATTTGTGAATGTGTGTGTGTGTGTTTCGGCCGAGAGTGAGAGAGAGCAGAGAAGAGAAGTGATTTTGAGGTGAGGTGCATGGAGGTATGTGAGATATTTTGCATGGAAGTCCTTTGGTTAATTATGAGGTGTCACTTGAAAGTCAACTCTTCCTTGGATTTGGGCCTTGGGCCGAGAATTTGAAAGGGAAAAGGAAGAATTTGGGCCTTTGCCCCTAAGCCCAATATTAGAGTTAATTTGGGTGAATTTTCTCATAAAAGAATATAGTATGATTTTTCCATTTTTGTTGAACTAGTTTAGGGTATTCATGGATCAAAGCTTTCAATTCATTTCATTCTAGGCCCAACATGGCCCCAAAATGTTGAAATAAATTAGTGTGGGTCCAATTAGAGCCCAATTAGGGTTCTAAGCCCTTGATAGTCAAATTGGAAGCTTATTGGTCCATTTGGATCCAATAAGGAAGTTCTAGTCCAAGGTGTACCTAAACAAGAACTTCTAGGGTTTCCAATTGTTTGATGACTATTTGTAGTACTTGTATAATGTATTTGATTGAAGTTTTTGAAGTCATAATCATAGGTGTCAATCATGTCCTTAAGTTTTTGATTCACATTGACTTGAGTGTATGGATTACATGACGCAAAATTTCCAGTTGTGACATCATCCCCCCGTTAGAGGGAATTTCGTCCCGAAATTCTGTTTGAAAGCTAGATTTGAGAATGCTAGAATAGGTGAGGGTACTTTTGCTTCATTTGATCTTCGCGTTCCCACGTGAATTCTGGCCCACGCTTTGCGTTCCACCGCACCTTCACGATCGGGATGCGACTTTGCTTAGTACGCTTCACCTCCCTGTCCATGATCTCGATTGGTTCTTCGACGAACAGGAGATTCTCATTGATTTCGATTTCGTCAAGAGGAATGACAAGGGTTTCATCTGATAGGCACTTTTTCAGATTAGAGACATGAAACACGGGGTGTACACCGTTTAGCTCCGCGGGTAGTTGTAGTCTGTATGCTACTGGACCTATACGGGCGACGATTTCGAAAGGTCCAATGTATCGTGGGTTCAACTTTCCCCGTTTTCCGAAACGTATAACCCCTTTCCAGGGTGAGACTTTCAACAGTACTCGATCACCGACCTGGAATTCTAAGGGTTTTCGCCGTTTATCGACGTAGCTCTTTTGTCTGTCACGCGATGCTTGCAATCGAGCTCTGATCTGAACGATCTTTTCTGTGGTTTCGTGAATGATCTCCGGTCCTGTTAGTGCCCTGTCTGATGTATGCGTTCTTGCTAGTTGGGTGTCACCTACTTCAGCCCAACATAACGGTGATCTACATTTACGCCCGTACAGTGCTTCGAAAGGGGCCACCTTGATGCTCGAATGGTAACTATTGTTATATGAGAATTCAATCAACGGTAGGTAGGTATCCCAAGACTTTCCAAAGTCTATCACACAAGCACTAAGCATGTCTTCAAGCGTTTGGATGGTTCGTTCACTTTGACCGTCCGTTTGTGGGTGATATGCGGTACTCATATCGAGATGAGTTCCCATTGCCTTGTGGAGTGATTGCCAAAAGCGCGATGTGAACCTACTATCCTTATCCGAGATGATAGATTTTGGCACTCCATGGAGTCTTACGATTTCTCGTAGGTACAACCGCGTCAGTCTCTCCATCTTGTAGGATTCTTTGATTGGCAGGAAGTGGGCAGATTTCGCCAGTCGGTCGATTATTACCCATATGGTGTCCAGTCCGTCCGACGTCTTGGGCAGCTTGGTCACGAAATCCATAGAAATCCCCTCCCATTTCCACTCAGGGATTGCCGGTTGCTGTAACAATCCGGAAGGTTTCTGGTATTCCACCTTTACTTTGGCGCACGTAAGGCACTTACTAACATAGGTCGCGATTTCCGCCTTCATGTTAGGCCACCAATAGTGTTGTTTAGTGTCCAAGTACATCTTGTCCGAACCGGGATGAATGGAGTATCGTGTCTTGTGAGCTTCCTTCATAACGGTCTCCCTAAATCCTCTGATTTTTGGGACCCAAATACGGTTCATGAAGTAGTATACCCCGTTTTCTTTGGCTTCTAGGTTCTTCTCCATCCCGCGTAATGCCTCGCTAGTTCTATTTTCCGCTTTCATAGCCTCTGCCTGGGCTGATGCAATTTGAGTGGCCAGATGAGACTGAATAGTTATCGAGTGTGTTTTCGTACGGCGATTAGAGTACTCCTTCCGACTTAATGCATCAGCTACCACGTTGGCCTTGCCTGGATGGTACTTGATCTCGCATTCGTAGTCGTTTAGCAATTCCACCCATCTTCGTTGTCTCATGTTCAGCTCTTTCTGATTCAAGATGTGCTGGAGGCTCTTGTGGTCCGTGAAGATGGTGCACTTTGTACCGTACAGGTAGTGCCTCCAAATTTTCAAAGCGAAGACCACGACTCCCAGTTCTAGGTCATGGGTCGTGTAATTCACTTCGTGCGTCTTTAGCTGGCGAGACGCATATGCTATCACTCTTCCACGTTGCATGAGAACGCAACCTAAGCCTTGATTCGACGCATCACAGTAGACTACAAAATCTTCCGTTCCTTCGGGTAGAGATAGCACAGGAGCGCTACAGAGAGCTTGCTTCAAGGTTCGAAACGCAATTTCTTGTTGGTCTGTCCATTTGAATGGCACGCCCTTTTGCGTAAGCAAGGTAAGCGGCTTGGCGATCTTAGAGAAGTTTTGGATGAATCTCCTATAGTAGCCTGCTAGGCCTAAGAACTGACGAATTTCTGTGGGCGTAGTCGGAGTTGCCCATCCTTCCACAGCTTTGACCTTAGAGGGATCCACATGAATTCCATCTTGGCTAACTACGTGACCTAGAAAATTCACGCTCCGTAGCCAAAACTCACACTTAGAGAGTTTGGCGTAAAGCTTTTCCGATCGCAGCGTCTCTAGGACTTGTCGGAGATGTTGGCCATGCTCCTCTTTGCTTCGAGAATAGACGAGGATGTCATCGATAAACACAATGACGAAGTTGTCCAGGAACGGTCGACAGATTCGATTCATTAGGTCCATGAATGCGGCAGGTGCATTTGTTAGACCGAAGGGCATTACGACGAATTCATAATGTCCGTAGCGAGTTCGGAAAGCGGTTTTAGGAATATCTTCTTCTCGGACTTTGAGTTGGTGGTATCCGGACCGTAAATCTATTTTAGAAAAATAGCTAGCTCCTTGGAGCTGGTCGAATAGATCATCGATTCGCGGGAGTGGGTAGCGGTTTTTAACAGTGAGCTTATTTAACTCTCTGTAATCGATGCACATTCTGAAAGATCCGTCCTTCTTTTTGACAAAGAGCACCGGAGCTCCCCATGGCGAGTAGCTAGGTCGGATAAATCCTTTGTCCAGAAGCTCACTGAGTTGGCTGGACAGTTCCTGCATTTCAGCAGGAGCCAACCGATATGGTGATTTAGCGAGAGGAGTTGCTCCTGGAACGAGGTCGATTCGGAACTCAACCTGTCTCTCTGGGGGTACTCCTGGAAGATCTTCAGGAAACACGTCCGGAAATTCACACGCTACCGGAATATCTTGGATGTTAGTTTCTTCTTTGGTCTTGTTCACTATGTGAGCCAAGAACGCCAAATTGTTCTTTCGCACATGTTTTTGTGCTTTGATACACGAGATAAGACGAAGATTCGTGCTAGGTTTGTCTCTGTAAATTACTAGGGTTTCGTGATTCGGGAGACGAAGGCGAACGGCCTTCTCGTGGCACATAATCTCAGCATGGTGGGGGCTTAACCAATCCATGCCGATAATCACATCGAAACTCCTAATTGATATTGGCATTAGGTTTATTCGAAAAACGTGTTGGTTGAGGGTTAGGGTACATCCGATGTAGATTTCCCCAGTGGATTCGGTTTTCCCATTGGCCATTTCCACCGTATAGGTTTCATTTAGCTTCTGGGGTTGTTGTTTTAATAAATGTTTAAACTTCTCGCTTACGAAACTTCGCTCCGCTCCGGTATCAAATAAGATGCATGCATAAGTGTGGTTTAGGGGAAACGTACCGGTCACAACTGCGGGGTCCTGAAATGCATCACTCTGACCCATAGTCAGCATTCTTCCTGCTCCCCTGTTTCCTGAGTTGTTGTTAGGGCAATCTCGGCGGAAATGCCCCGTCCTTCCACACCCAAAACAGGTGTGGCTAGGCCCTGCATTGTTGCCGCCGGTATTGGTGTTGTTGGTATTGCGATGGTTGTTGTTGTTGTTGTTGTTCTGATTGTTTCCCTGACTCTGATTCTGAGAAGGATAAGTCCTGCATAACCTTGCAGTGTGTCCCCTTCGGTTGCAACTGGTGCAATGGAACTCCTTACATTCTCCATGGTGATGGAAACCGCACTTATTGCACTTGGGAGAATTACCGGAATAGGGTCTTGAAGCATTTGAAGCAGCTGAGGCTGGAGCATGTGGTGTGGCTGGAACCGGTGTGGTGACAGCGTTAACTGCCACTGTCTGCTGCTTTTTAGAGGTCTCGGGGCCCTGACGCCCCTTTCTCTTGTTGTTCCATCCTTTCTTACCATCACCCTCCTTCTTCTTCTCAGTCTCTACTGGTTTCTCGCCCTTCTTGTTGTTATGATCATATAGCCTCTTTGCCAATCTCTTCGCACTGTCAAACGTTTCGGGGTTTGCAGCTATCACATTCCCCTGAATGGGAGGTGTCAGTCCCCAGATGAATCGTTCGATCTTCTTTCCTTCTGATGTGATCATACCCGGGCACAACAGAGATAGTTCGCTAAATCTCGATATGTAGGCATCGATGTTCGCATTCTGCACAGTGAGGTTCCATAATTCCTGCTCCATCTTTTGTATTTCGCCTCGAGGGCAGTACTCAGCCATTAACATTTCTTTCATTTCTGCCCAGGGGATAGAGTTGGCAATAGGGAGCGTCATAGCTTCCACGTGTCCGTTCCACCAAGTGAGTGCTTGGTCCACAAAAGTACAGGCCGCGAACTTCACCTTCATCTGCTCGGGGCACTCGCATATCTCGAATACCGACTCTACCTTCTCGATCCATCGCTTCAGAGTGATCACTCTTCCAGTGCCGTTGAAAGTTCGGGGTTTAGCGTTCGCAAAGTCCTTGTAGGTGCACGTTTTAGTGGGTCCTTGGTTCGTCCCGTTGTTCGAACTTCCGGATCCTTGCCCGTTACCTCCTCCGTTGTTCCCTCGGTGAAGTTGTGCCATAGCTGCTGTGACCGCAGCAGACACGGCTGCCTGGAAAGCAGTGGAGTCAACTTCGGGCGGGGTTGGTTCGGGATTTCCGCGAGTAGCTGGGCGAGGCATCTTTCTGTCATGAAACGGAAATATGTTGAGTGTACATGGTTTCTGTGAGGTTGTGATCCTACTAACTAGGTGTATGATACGAACCTAAACATTACTACCATCGAGCATACAATCATAACGTCTCAACACATAACAACTGATAATATCATAGCAAAACACACAAAAGTTCATTAATATTATCCGCATGTAATACAAGAAAATTTGCTCGTAAGAGCATACATGAGTGACACTAATCCGACAACATAATGGCTCCATGAGTAGTGTAGTCACTTAAACATAGAGCCGGAGTACATAACATAGTTCCTAATGACCTACTATGATAAGTCTATCCCTAACCGCGATGAGTTGCGTCAGGAGGTGGTGCCGAAGATGTGGATGCTCCCTGAAGACGAGTCACCAAGCGTTCTGCGTCCTGAAGTCGAGACTCCCACCTTACCTGCCTCATGTGAAACTCCCGGAGGACGTCACGCGTCTCCTGTTCCGCACGCTCGACCCTAGTCCACAACTGGCGTACTTGATCAGCAGTGCCCTGAGCAAGGTCGCCGGTGTCCCGTAATCGTCTCACCATGACCGGTAGGTCTCGGTCGGCCGGTCCTCCGTCCCTCAAGTCAAAGAACTCACGTAACATGCCAAACGGGGGTCGCTGTCCCTGATGTCTGCTCCATCTCCAAAGATCAATGCCCCAAGGAGGGGTGGGTCCAGTGGGTCCCACACGATAAGCAGGCACCCTGATCGGGTAAGGGGGTTGATGACCTCGGACTCTGCGTCCGAATCACCCCCTTCGCTGTCATCGAGCTCTTCTTCGAAATTTTCTTCGTCTTCTTCGGGGTCGGCAGGCTCGCCCTCGACTTCGGCCTCTGGTTCCCCGTCAGATTCCTCTTCGGAGTCTTCTTCAGGTTCCTCTTCAGGCTCTTCCTCAGGCTCCTCCTCCTCTAGCCATCCATTGTTTCCCTGATTAGGGAAGTAGGGGTCTCCAGGGTGATGAAAACCGGCCATGCTGTCTGCGCGAGTACGTAAATATGCTAACATTATTTCTATGTGCTATAACTATTGTACAGACTAAGCGAACGTTCTCTTTCTGGTGATAAAGGTATAGTTTTAGGTTTCCCTAGCTGTCCCGATCTTATCAAGACGTGTGCTAGTTTTACTTTGGAGGGAACGTAGTTGATCAGGCTACATTCACTCCTCGGTATCACTATGAACAGTCCCGATTTAACCGAGATGCCAGCATTATTGTGTTTGATTCGGCGTTAGGTCCTTATTTTTAATGCAAGCAAGTGTGTTTTATTTACTTGTTTTGTTCAGAGTTATGTTAGTCCCTCTTTTGGTTTATAGTTGCATATCAATGTGTGGCTCGACATGCTAGTTCACTATAAACAAAGCTCTGATACCAACCTGTCACACCCCCGAACCAGGCGGCGGAAACGTCCGGGGGCTGTTGTGACTCAATTGAATACCATAACATTGAATATATATGAAACATAACAACATTCGTCACCATGCATTAATATAGTACAACCAGTAGCGTTTACATGAAATACATTGTTTAAACATTACATTCCCAAAAATAAATTGTTCGACTCGTACATAAACAAACTGCAAGCCATCACTGAATATGATTTCCTTTGATTCACTGGTTCCCTGAGAATACAAGTATTTTGAAAAACGTCAACATATGAAATGTTGGTGAGTTCATAAGTAGTGTTTTGAAATCCAATGTTTCGTATTGTTTGAAAAATCACCAGAAAATCCGATATTTTCTGAAAATAGTATAGTCAAAAAGATGTGAAGATCCATAGGTATGCTTGTTTGTTTCTATACTTGTAAAAATTGTTCGTTAAAATTGTATGCATTTCGAATCCGATATGTATTGAGAAACCTAGGAAAACCCGATGTTTTCCTAATCCTTTGAGTTCCATTAAGTTGCGTTGAAACCATTACAAAAATAGTAGTCTCATTCCCAGGCGACGTTGGATTATTTTTTAGCATGATTAATTACTACAAACCCGCATTACACAAACGCCCAGTTTATAGCTATACTAACGATCCCGAAGGCGTCGTCCGTACTAATCACGTTATCCAGCCGCCCTGACTACGTGTCGTCCCACATCTGAAGAGAAAGAGGACACGAAGACCTCGATGACTCTATTAGCCGGTTGGGGATAAAATGTGTACGAGGGGTCCCCGACCTGCCTCGCAAAAATATGTAGACTTTACTAGCAATACCAAAGGACCCTTGGGGACTAGTGGTATACAAGCCATTGAAAGTCCCTCTACGTTGTGCCAAGTCGGTGAAACCCAACACTTCGTAGAAAAAAATGTCTTCGGGCCTTAAGATCAGGTCATTGGGCTAGCTAGGCCCAACAAACAAGATTTTACACTTTTGGGGCCCGAAGATGGTGCGTAGACGTCTGTGCACACTCGTATGTAAGTTGAGTTCCCAAACGTTATTTGTATGTATCGTAGTGTCGCCATGTTAGTAGTTTCGGATTTTCATTGGTTCGAGACCGAACCAATTCGTTTTACAACGATTTTGGTATTGTAGTGTATTGTATTTCGTCGATAGTCGCGGTACCATTGTTTGATCAAATTGCATGTATTGAATTAGCCTTGAAAGTTTTCTGTTTGCAGCCCCTCATTGTTTGTAAACTTTACTTTTTCAACCCTTTAGTTAAATACTTTCCGGTTTGGTCCTTAAATCAATTTTCTTGACATTTTAACACCAAAAATTATTGAAATTAATATTTTTCAACATATTTTTCAATGAAAACAGTTTAAGTCCCTGAAAATGTAGTTTTCTCGGTTATAACCCTTCTTTTTTGCAACTTTGACAATTTTGGCCCAAATTGTAAAATTTTTGCAACTTTGGTCCTTTTTAAATTTAAAAAGCATTTTAAACCTTTAAAAAGGACTTGAAACACTTATAGTCCAATGTTTTACAGAAAAATACAGTTTTGGCCCTCCAAAACAGAAAATCTTGCATAATGGGCCTCATTGGGCCGAAAATGTCATTTTTAGCCCATTAAGCTTGAAATTTATGTTTTTAATCCTCTAAATGAGTAAATTTCCAGAATTTGTTTTATTGAAACTGTTTTGGCACACCTCATCCATCAGAATTCGTGATATGTCAATTTGGACCCTTAATTTTGTATTTTTCACATTTTAGGCCCAAAATTTGTGTTTTTAGCCCAAAGAAAATTGTTACTAAACTACTTAGCCATTTTTCTTGAAACACTTTGTATGTAGAAACATATTTGATGCAAAAATCATTTAACATAAGATATATCCCGGTTTTGAGGGGTTTTATGGCTAGATCCAACATTTTAGCACACAAAAGCATACATGTAAGCATGGAAATCATACAAGGCATACAAAACACATATAGATCTACACTTTCACTTGTATTCCCCCCCCCCCCACAAAACTCATAAAAACAGAAAATAGGGGGTATGAAGCTCACCTTGTTTGAAGCTTTCGGTTTTTGAGGAAAAGATGGAAGAAAGATGATGTGATTTTTGGCCTTAGCACCCTTTGATGAAGATCTCGAGTTTGAGATGGTTCTAGGATGCAAGATCACGATTTTTGCATAGATTAGGAAAGAATTTTGATAAAACAAAGAATTTAATTCATAGATCCAAGCATAATCTTACCTTAGATGAAGAATTTTGTGGAAATTTCCTCTTGAATGCTTCCTAAAACTCGAGATTTTTTTGAGTGGAGAGGGAGGGATGTTATTGAGTGATCTAGAGAGAATTTGTGAGAGATTTGTGAATGTGTGTGTGTGTGTTTTGGCCGAGAGTGAGAGAGAGGAGAGAAGAGAAGTGATTTTGAGGTGATGTGCATGGAGGTATGTGAGATATTTTGCATGGAAGTCCTTTGGTTAATTATGAGGTGTCACTTGAAAGTCAACTCTTCCTTGGATTTGGGCCTTGGGCCGAGAATTTGAAAGGGAAAAGGAAGAATTTGGGCCTTTTCCCCTAAGCCCAATATTAGAGTTAATTTGGGTGAATTTTCTCATAAAAGAATATAGTATGATTTTTCCATTTTTGTTGAACTAGTTTAGGGTATTCATGGATCAAAGCTTTCAATTCATTTCATTCTAGGCCCAACATGGCCCCAAAATGTTGAAATAAATTAGTGTGGGTCCAATTAGAGCCCAATTAGGGTTCTAAGCCCTTGATAGTCAAATTGGAAGCTTATTGGTCCATTTGGATCCAATAAGGAAGTTCTAGTCCAAGGTGTACCTAAACAAGAACTTCTAGGGTTTCCAATTGTTTGATGACTATTTGTAGTACTTGTATAATGTATTTGATTGAAGTTTTTGAAGTCATAATCATAGGTGTCAATCATGTCCTTAAGTTTTTGATTCACATTGACTTGAGTGTATGGATTACATGACGCAAAATTTCCAGTTGTGACAGATCGTCGCCACTCCGCATAACTCTTTTGGCGGCTTTGGGCCATTATCAATCTCTGTCTAACTTGTTGGATAAGCTCAGTCGGTTTAAGCACTATGCTAGTGATCCCCATTAATCTATGGCCAACCTCGCCCCAACAGATAGGAGTCTGCCATCTCCTCCTATAAATAAGCTCAAAGGAAGGCATACCGATGTTGTCATGATGGTTGTTGGAAACATGGAAGGTATCATGAATCTGACTCAACTCGAGCGTCTGAAGAGTCCACTCACTCTGCCCGTCAATCTGCGGATGATAGGCAGTACTGAAAGGCAACCGGATGCCCAAATCTTTGTGAAACCACTTCCAAAATCTGAAAGTAAAACGAACATCCTGGTCTGACATAATAGAATTCGGCTCCCCATGCCAAGGCACCACCTCCCAAACATAAATCTCAACTATCTTCTCTGTAGAAGAGCTCTCATTTATGGCTAAGAAGTAAGCACTCTTCGTCAAATGGTCAACTATCAACCATATAGCATCAAATCCCCTGGAAGTCTTCGGAAATTTTGTAATGAAATCCATCATGATCTGCTCCCACTTCCATAGTGGAAACTCCAATGGCTGCAGTTTTCCGTGAGGGTGTTGGTGTTCGACTTTGACCTTTTGGCAGGTCAATCATCGCTCAACAAACCAGGCCACATCTCTACTTATACACGACCACCAATAACTATGCTTCAGGTCAAGATACATCTTTTTATCCCCCAGGTGAATGGAAAATCTCGACTTATGGGCCTCCTCCATCAATACCCATTGGGCCCCACCAACATATGGAACCCAATCCCGCCCATGAAGAGTCAAAATCCCCCTGCTATCGATATCAAAGGTTGAAATATGACCGACCACCCGCTCACTTTTTCAATTTTCTTCCTTTATGGCCTCTGAATATGCTTCTTTGACCGTTTCCAAAACTGGGGTCATCACAGTCATCCTTATACACACATCCTGAATTGGGGAATTGACCGCCCTTTAGCTCAAGGCGTTGGCCACCATATTGGCCTTGCCTGGGTGATACAAAATCTCATAGTCATAATCTTTCACCACATATAACCACGTCCTCTGCCTCATGTTCAGGTTTGGATGATCCATAAGATATCTCAGGCTCTTATGGTCTGTGTAGATGGTGCATCGAACTCCATAAAGGTTACCTATATATGAAATGTGATTGTTTACATGCTACCTGGTTGTTTTTTGTTGATCATATATTTTATGTGGTAGAATTGCGGTTGAACATTTATGCATGCATGCAATGGAATATATGTCTGGTTACCTATATTATGCGGTTGCTTGTTATCTTTTACTTGTCTATCATTTTTATGCTTCATCATGAAATGAATGATTGACCCAATTGGGGTTTGTATGTTTTATGTGCAACTTTATGAACTCACTCAGTAGGGGCTGACACTTATACCTTTCATCTTTTGTGCCTTATGATTGGTGCAAGCAGTTTAGAAGATTGGCCTTGGTGAGAGGGGTTCTTATGGGTAGTAGATTTATATTAACGATACCACTCTTGGACACGTTTTTTATTATTTACTTTAAAGTACTTTCGTTTACATTTTAAATGGTTTGGAATTATGTTTGAATTTTTGAAGTAACGTTGTGGTTTGAAAATGTTTTGATTTAAAAACTAAGTCTTCCGCTAACGTATTTCGTTAAAAAATGTTTTAAAAAGAAAGAAAAAAATTATGGTGAAAATCACGACATTACTCTCCAGGGTTGCTGATAATCAACGGGGATGGATGTTTACCCGTTGAGACTTTGGGTAGTCTCCATGGTTGCTGATAACCTATAAATGTTTTATATGTTGTCATGTATGGGATATCTTGGGGAACTCACTAAGATTTGTGCTTACAATTGTTGGTTAAATGTGTTTCTGGTACCACTGAGGATCGCGGGAAAGCGATGGATTGATTATACACATTCGCTTGGAGAATTTGTTACTGGATATTTTAGGACACTCTGATATTTTGATGTGGGAATTGTATTTGATATTATGACTTTTCTGAGATGGTTATTATGAAAACAGTTTTCTATGGATTTAAAAATGATAAATTTGGTTTGAAGATTTAGATGTTACAAATGGTTGTTGATAAGGTGAGAAATCTTGATATGGTTGTTGAAAAAGTTGAGTTTGTTTGATAAGGGAACCAATTTGGAGAAAAATCATAAAACCACCTTGAGATGATTCCATGTTCGGGTATTGGCGAAGAGTTATATCTAACGCAAAAGTGTTATTAGGCTTGCTGTTTCGATTGTTTGGTGGGGTATTTTGATTAGGATCTATGGTTATTGAATTTAAACAATACAAGGTTGTGTATGTAAATAGACGAAGAGAAGAATAGTGTGAAAAAGTTGAGTTTTTTGGATAGGGAAACCATATTCGTGCAATGGTCGCCCCACGGTCTTTCATGTAAAAGCCACAAAGACAATCTAGCATATCATGACACCTAGTGTCCTACAAAGTACAGTAAGAAGATTTGCCTCCTAATTGAAGTAGACTAACACCACCGCTCCCAAGAATGTAAAGTTTGATACTACACACTACCTAGCATTAATCCAAATGTCAAACCTTAATCCGCCATCTAAAACTATCAAGTTGACCAAAAGTTAACCTGGTAAAAAAACAATGGTTAACGGTCAAATTCAACCATACAGACCATCGCGCTATGACAAGACCTTGGCCATGCCGTGGTCAACACTTGACCACGTCGTGGTCAAGTTTGCAGATCCTAATCCTTATTAAGCTCTTAATCCGTTAAGTCAACTACTAATACTTTCTAGATAGCTTCATGGCACCCTAACGGTCCATAAAAATCGTAACTTTATGGACATGCATGTCCAATACATGTCTTTCCCCAAGCTAGGTCAAAATGGAAAGAAATTGGGTCAAAACCCCATGCATGGCACCAAACAACATGGAAGTCCACATCAAGAATATACAATATTTTCGGGACCTTAGTGGTCAATAAAGATGCGAAATTTATTACAACCACTCACTCAAAACTCATCAAATGAACCAAACTAGCTTAAACACTAGATTTACAAGAATTGATTTTGATCTTGCTAGAAGATCTCTTTTCACCACAAATGATCTATATCTTCCTTTAATGGTCACCACAAAGAAAAATGAGCTCAAGAACCACAAGATGAGGCTAGGGTTTGGGTTTCTTCACTTGGAGGTGATAGACGATGAGAGTGGGAGGAACCCTAACCATCACATCCTTTAAATAGGTCCCAAGGCCTGAGATCTAAGGTTTTGAACCCTAGTCGCCATCGCGCCATGATGAGAGGATGACGACATCATGGTCCTTAAATGACAAGTCCTACACAACGATCCATTTATAGGTAAATTGAAAATGGTTTTAATTCCTTTTATTTATTTCAGACCATGAAATGGTCAAAAACTTTCCATTCTCACGTTGCCAACCGTGACCGATGCCACACCCACATGTCACACCACAACCACGTATAAGGGATGTGTATGTCATGACCGACTACACTGTCTTCATATAATGTATATTGATAGTCTAATTATCTCGAATGACTCTTTTAATAATCCATAAATATTATAAAGACTCTTTTAGGATTCAAAATTAAAGACCTCGTAAACTATTTTGTGTCTTAAAAAACAGAGGCGTCCCATTGATTTTGAAGGCCGTGTGGAAAAATAAAAATGGGTCCCTACATATATATAGGGTTTAGATTGACACTTAACTTTCTAATTTGTTCTATTTTGGTCACTTAACTATGTTTAAGTTTTAAAAGTTCATGTACCTTTCTATTTTGTTCTTAAATGGTCATTGTAACCGGAAGTAGCCTGTAAACTGATGACTTGGCTTTCACAGTCGGTATATTTAAGTTTGGTGGGTCTGGTACTTTTTAAACACATCATTTAGGTGCCAAATAAAGAGATTGCCGCCATGTCGTCTTCTTCCCCGGGAAGCAACAATAGATCATTGTTCGATCTTCGAGATTTGTGTGATTGCACAAAGAAACTTAAAACACTCACTAGCTAGACCAAAGATAACCTAGGGAGAAGGTTCAAAGCTTCCCCTAATTCTATGGTAAGTCCATGTAATCAAAAGTCTTCATTTCTTGCCCTAAAAATCTAAGTTGTTTTTTATTTGTAGATACCAAAGTTGGATTGTGGTTACTTTCAGTAGGTAGACCCAGAATTAACTCCGTGGTATCATCGATTGTTGTACAACGTTCATGAAAAGGTGTTGGATCATGAAGAAATGATAGAAAAACAGAAATTGTTGGTTGAGGAAATGGAGAAAGAACTCAAAAGGTACAAGTCAAAGATACAGAAATATAAAGACAAAAACAAAGATTTGAATAAGTAGTTGACTGTGCATAAGTCTAGGGATGGGAAAGGTTGTTGTTTGGTACTTGGTTTGGTATTTGTGTTGTTAGTCGTGCTATTTTATAAGTAAAAGATGGTCTTTTTGTAATGGTGAAATTAGAATGGGTTCTTTTCTTTATGTTGTCATGTGGTGATGTTGTTAAAGACATGTTTCAAGAATGGAGTAATGAATGGATAACTCAGTTTCCTATTACTTGTTTTGTCACATTTTATAATTGGTGTAACCATATTTAGCAAAAAGAACATTATCAAAATTCAAAATAAAACACAAAAGACCACAAAACCATCTTGCATGTTAGTGTTTAAAAGCTTATCAATGTAATAAATATCCAAATAAGCCTATCAAAAAGCATAAGCATTGTAACAAAAGATTGGAACATCATTAACATGCAAAATGTAGTGTTAAAACGTCTACGCTTAATCTAATTGGATTGACTTTTCCAAACTACTACCTCTACCATCTTTGTCATAAACAGGTTTGCTAATCTTCAGTTTTATCAGTCTCTCGTACTTCCTAAGCTTTTTCAAAACCACATCATGATGATGATTGAGACATGTATAGTAAGCGTTTTGTGCAATTGTTTGTTGGGTAGTATGCAACTGTCTAACATAATCTGGAATACCTTCACTTTGAACCCCTGCATCTGGAACACCTTTACTTTGAACCCCTTGAATACCTTGGGTTTGTTGCTTTTTTCCTGCATCTTCATTTGGAAATGTTTTTCTGCAAGTTTTTTTTTGTTGTGGCCCTTTCCCTTACAAATGTTACATTTATTACCACTACCTTGTTTTTTTTCCTGCATCTTTATTTGGAAATGTTTTTCTGCAAGTTTTTTTGTTGTGGCCCTTTTCCTTACAAATGATACATGTGACAACAGTACCCTACTTACTCACTGAATGCTTCCTAGGTCTTTATTCTCTTTCAGATATGCCTAATTTTCTTTTGATTGTTGGTCTCCCAAGCATACGTCTTTTCTTGGGTGGCAATGGTGGTATATACGAAGTCATCGGCCACATTGCACTTCCGTTGATAGAATTTATGTTATACCTATAAGCATTACGAAACATTCCTGTCTTAAACCACAAAGAAACATAATCTTCTGCATTTAGGTTAAGATATGTCAATGTTGCAACACCATGCACACAAGGCATTCCAGTTAGTTACCAATCTCTACATGTGCAAGTCTTTTTCTCTAGATCAACACTATACGCTTCATTGCTATTTCTAGCTTTAAACTGTTGGAATACACTTACATGCACTCGCCAAAACCTGTTACAAAAAAAACCCATAAAAAAACTTCCATAACAATAGCAACCAAACAACACATCCAGTTTACCAAAACTAAGCAATTAAAATAGGTAAGCAATTAAAATAGGTAAGCAATTAAAATAGCTAAAACCTTGCATTTAGTTGTTACATGTCAAGTCAAAGCATTTTGAAAAGGCCATGTCAAATGGAAGGGTACCTTTGTTCCTCTTTAATTTCATCCAACTTATCATTGATTGAAGGGCATACTTCTTCCTCCCATTTTATTCCTTTAAGCTTCATCTTAAAGGACCTGTCCATGACAAACAACCGTATCTCTTCCATCATTGTGATTATTGACCTCCTTCGACTATGTATCAATGCACCATTAAAACTCTCAGACACTCCGTTCTCTATCGCATAACATGCCATATCCAACTTAAGGAAGGCTTGTGACCAAGTTTTAGGATCTTTTTCCATTAAATACTCGTATGCAAGTATGCTAACTTCCTTGATTTGGTTCATGAAAAAAGTGAAGGACTGTTCAGTTGTGGACTTGGATGCCTTCCAAAAATTTTTCTTGTAGGATTGACCTTTGAACCTTTTTAGGAAGTTCGTGTATATATGTCTGGCACATTGGCGATGTTCTACATGTGGTATCAATTCTTTCATAGCTTCCATAAGCCTTTAGTAAAACATTACAAAAATTAGTTTAAAAAGTACAAAGTATAATATCATGTCAAAAATAAATAAGAATAAATTCATACCTTATGTTGGTCATATATGATTGTTATTCCATTACCAGTGCGTTACCATCCCTAAAGTGGTGTTTGTTTTTTGTCTGTAGATCTTCCTAGCCTCGTCTGTCTGTGCGGCGCAGACCACGCACATACATTAGACTTCGCAGACTGTTTGTTTTTTGAAGACCGCAGACTTAAAAATGTATGCGCGCCCTCTTCTTGACGAAGATGTGGACTAGAGTCTCCTAACATCTTCAGACATCTTCTAACCTAAAAAAACACATATACTTTTTTTTTTTCAGGTTTTTTGAATTTATATTTATTCCAACTTTATTAGTGATAAACAATTTGAGAAAAAAATTACAATACTAAAAAAAAGTTCAACAATAGAAACATTATATTTTTTTTACAAATTTATAAATAAAAGTTTATTACAATAATGGTCATTGAAGTTGTTTATATAAATATGAAAAAAATAATAATATATTCTTATATTTTTTGTGCCAATTTTATAAAACATTATTTAATAAATCATCATCAATTTCTTAGAAAAAATATTTATGGCGCATTTTTAATTGATTTAATTGAAAAAATCGAAGTTTATTTCCATTCATTTATATATATCAAATTCTTTGATTCCTAATTACAATGTTTAGGCATAACCTTACAACCAAAATTGTTGGTTTTTTCAAATATGTATGTTAATTTGTATCATTTTTATTTTCACTTTTTATACAATAATACTAAAAGTTGATTTGTTAATTATTTATAACAAAGTCATAAATATATTAAAAAATCACTTTGTAGTTTAAAAAAATTAGTGTATTTAGATTTTAGTTTATTTTAATAGCATGCAGATGTTAAAAAAACAACAGTCTTCTTTTTTCAGATTGCAGACGTTTGGTCTACCTCTTTTGCTGCAGAGGTCTACAGATGCGGTTTGCAGACTGCAGACATTTTGCCTCAGAAAAAACAAACAACACCTAAGTCTTCCATCAACAATTCTAAAAACCATTTCCAAGTCTCCTTTTTTTCAACCATGCAAACAACCCATGCAATTGGGTATATATGATTGTTAGCATCACGACCAACCACTTACAGTAACTCCCCTTCGAAAACACCCTTCAAAAAGCACCCATCAAGATTAATCACTCTTCTGCAATCCTCTATCCAACCATCTTTCACACTCTTGAAACAAACATAGAAATGGTTGAAGAAATTCTTTCCATCTGGCATGTGATTAACATCTAATCTAACTGTTGATCATGGATTGGATCTCCTTAACTCCTATGCGTAGCTCCATAATTTTGCATAATGGTATTCTAAACAACCTTCAAGCTCTTGTAGAGCAGTTTTCTAAGCTCTTTTGCATTGTCCCATACTCGCCTTCAAATTATACGTTTCTAGAATCTCAATTACCATATTACGACAACTCAAGTTTAGGTTCTCTAGGATTTTTCTTTCATACTTTTTTGCAATCCACTTGTAAGTTACTAGCGATCCACCATGGAAAATCCTTGCACAATTATGATTTTGATTCAACGTTTTAATCTAAAAAGTTCGTTCTTTGGACATCCAAGATACCCACAACCGAAATGGACAACCATTCCGTTCTTTTGGTCATCTCCTACAACGCACAATAACTCGTTGTTTATCATTAGTGACAAAATGTAAATCATATCCATTTGCCACCGATTAGTTTGTAAGCAAGATTCTTAGTTGTTCTCTGTCTTCAAAACACATGCCACAAACAAGTTTCATTTCCTTCTAATCCACTGTGGGGTTATATGAAGGAAAATTTTTACTTGTTAAATTTCCTTCACCATTCGTATATGCAGGCAAGACATTCAAGAGTGGATCCTCATGGATTCTCCTGGTTTCTATATTCTCCTGATCAATTTCATGTCCCATAGGGCAATCAACAAGTAAACCATCTTCTTCATCATCATCTTCATACTCAAACTCATCATCCTCCCCATCTTCTTCATAATCATGGTCATCATCCTCCCCATCACTCCCATGAAGTTCATCATGTATGAAATCAATTTCATGAAGATGGATAATTTCCTCTACAATCCAATCTAGTACATCATAGTCAAGATCATCAACATAGATAGAAATTTGACCACCATGAAGATGTGCCTCAGATTTGCATTCTTTGAAATCTATATCACACATCAATAACTTCAAGCCTCTTGCTAATGGTCCATTTCAAACAGAGTAGAAAAGTTCTTTGACTGTGGAATCGGTCACCCGACAAAGATACACAACTAGGTTTGGGTACTCTATTTGTTCGAAATCAACATTAGACAAAGTTAACATCAAACCCCCATCATAGTTTAAAGGATTTGGCATGAAAACACCATTTTAGTAAACTTCAAGAGTTCACATCTGTTTACCATTCACAAGAAACCGAAACTAAGAACTTAAAATTGAAACTCGGAACTTTGAAATTTAATGTAAAAATGTTAGTTTTAAGATAGTTATGTGCCTGTAACAACACTTGTACGACAGATTTCGCGAAATGGTTTCTTCAATTTCCTACTGCTATCGACTTGGAGAGGGGCGTTCCTGGGTTTTCATAATCAAGTGGCTAGTTTATAATCGAGTGTTTTCTTCATCGTTAAATATTGGCATTATAAGTGGACTTACGATACCTGGGTTTTCACTTAGAGATTCCTTGAAATACGGGACACAAAAGACATTGAAGGGTTTCCTGTTGAAGACGATGAAGAATACATATCTGTTAATTGATATTTGAAATACGGTCAAAGTCAAATACCACGTGAGCAGCCAAATGGGATTAATAAGTCCATGTATGATGCCAAGATGGACTAAGAAAGACAAGTCATCAGTTTACAGGCTACTCCCGGTTACAGTGACCATTTAAGAACAAAATAGAAAGTTACATGACCTTTTAAAACTTAAACATAGTTAAGCGACGAAAATAGAACAAATCAGAAAGTTAAGTGACCAATTTTGACCTAAATCTCTCTCTCTCTCTCTCTCTCTATATATATATATATATATATATATATATATATATATATATATATATATATATATATATATATATATGCAAAATCTGTTCATACTAAATATCTCAATAAATGTTACGTATACAATCGAAACAAAAGAATGATAATACGATATATAATCTTACATAGTTACATGTATCACAATATATAATCTTACATACTTACATGAATTGGAAGTAAAATTATTTCCCAACTCTTCATAATCAATATTTTCCAATATTTCATTCTCAGTATATTGTTAATTCATTAAGTATTTCTTGTGAATTTGTAGACTCTAAGTAAGACTTTAATAAATTTAGTTTTGATCTCTATCACCGCCCATATTTTCAGCATTATTATCACCATTGTTTTGATTCTGAGAAGAGATTTGAGGTTTTTTGGATTAACGTATCAAGAGCCCCATTATGAGATCTTCTTAATTCTCCATCTCTCTCTCTCTCTCTCTCTCTCTCTCTCTCCCTCTCTTATGTTTTTCACTACCTAATAGATGCTTAGGGTGCACAATTTTTAAAAATTATATATGATATAACATGAACAACAATATGAATGTCATAAATGTCGTTCTACCCATTTATGAGATGCCACAAAACAAGAACACAATTACAAAAACTAAGGGGAACTAGTGATTAGAGAAATTACTCGCAACATATCTCAAATTTTGTAATGCACTAATGTGAAGTTAGAAATTCTATCATTTAGAATAAGTGTGTTGGTGTGTTACATTAGTTAATCAGTGAAAACAATCAGAATATACGAGAGAGGCCGTCAAATTTATAAATTAGGAATAGTGAAATAATTGATTAATTTCATTTGACAATAAAAAACAAACATGAGAATACAACAAAAAATGAGAGGTTGAGTTTAGTGGAATCAGAAAAAAACATCGTTTATGCTTTGAAGTTATCTCAGATTGAGATGTTTGGAACCGGAACAAAATGTAAGCTCTTGTTTGTCGTAAATTTACATTAGTTGAAATGCAATTTTTAATTTTAATTGTAGCGTGAACTATTGAAATTGAAAAAAAACATGAGGTTTTGTCTTTTGATTACTAAGGTGCTGTTTGTTTTTTTGGAAAAAACCTCTTATTGCTGCACGGCGCAACACTTTTCATCTCGCAGCTGTTTGTTTTTTAGAAGTCTTCTGAGTCAAAAACCTTTGCGCGTGCTCTGTTTGGCGCAACACTTGTACTGCCTCTTCCAACCTTTATTTTTTATTTATTTTTTATTTTTTTTAACTGCTGAAATTTTGATTACATGTTGTTAAAATTTTATTTCACATTTTATTTTCATTTTTTTTTTCGTTTATTCTTGTTGAATTTATTTATCGTTTTTTTATATTCAATAATGATAATTTCTTGATGAAATATTATTATTTTTTACTAAAATATCTTTATTTTTTTTTGTTGAAATATCATTAATTTTACTGAAATATCATTAATTTTTACCGAAATGTTATACATTATTAAATTTTACGTATTAAAAAGCTATTTCCGGTTTATAAAATTAGTTTATTTTAATTTTTTAATATCTACAGCAGTATACAGATGTTAAAAAAACAAACACTTCTTATTACAGTCTGCAGCCGTTTGATCCACCTCTTCTATTGCAGAGGGTTGCAGAGGTGGTCCGCAGACTTCATGAATTTTTGCTTCAGAAAATCAAATAGCACCTCAATTGCCGATTATTAGATATTGAGAGGGTGTTTGGCTTAGCTTTTTAAATGACTTTTGTCTTTATCTTTTAGAAAAAGTCTCAAAAGATGTTTGGCAAAGGAAAAAGGACTTTTGTAAATGACTTTTCTCATAGAGTAATTTGAGTCTTTTTGAAAAGTCACGATTACCTGATTTTTCCAACTTTTCACCAGCTAAAAATATTAAATTACCAATATACCCCTCATCTACCCTAAACATTTCCTTTTTTGTCATTTTACATGTAAAAGTTAAACCAAACACTTTAATTTTTGATTTTTTACATACAAAAGCCAATCCAAACACATTTTAAAAAATAACTTTTATAAAAAGTTTTTTTACAAAAAGTCTTTATACAAAAAAGACTTTTACCCCACAAACACCTGAATGAATGAATGAAGCATACGCTAAAATTGGATCTGAGACATGAGCAAAAGACACCTATGCTTAGAAGTACAAAACAACTATAATGGGCTTCGCTTATGGCTTTTACAGTGGGCTTAATAATCCATATAATTGGGCCTCTAAATTAGAAACTGGGGCCCAATATTTCCAGGCTTATGTAAACCCTTACTTAGTTGTTCATCCATTTAAATACCTCAAAGAGTCGCACACTCAGGCTTCAGCAACTGAAAGGGGTCATCTTGTTCGCCGCCGCGTAAGCAAACCCTAATCCTCATCACCATTCGTTATTCTCGCTCGAAAGCTAAATTGTTTTGTTAACCTATTCGCAGAGAGACTTTTTTGCTGTTGCAGGAGAAAAAATGGTGTCAGGGAAGAAGACGGTAAGATATACACAATTACACATCATATCTCTATATCTCTATATGGTTCTTTGTATTGATGTCTGCTGTTGATCGTTACGTTTATTGATTCTGATCTGGGCTTTCTTCTCGATTACAGAAGAAGACTCATGAGAGCATCAACAATAGGTTGGCTCTTGTGATGAAGAGTGGAAAGTATACCCTTGGATACAAGACTGTTCTTGAGTCTCTTAGGAGCTCTAAAGGTAACAGTTGGTAAAATGATTTGTTATATATAATGGAGGATCTTAGTTTGTACTGTAACGCTATGCTCTCTATCTGATATTAGTTTCCATTGAAATTTACTATAAAGATAATCTTTACCTTCTTCAAATTTAAAACATTTGTTATTAAATTCGTTAGGAATTGAAAACTTATTGCTGTGAAAGAGACCAAATGAGATGTTACATTCTGATACTTTTGATTAAAGTAATGTTGATGCAAAGTAGTCGCAAAATTGTAAGATATACCCCAAATTTTATTTTTTGGGTTTTTGATTTGTATACGTAAATGCATCCCATATCATCAGTTTTCTAAAATCTTGAATTTTGAATCCATGTAAAACACACGCGAATCCTAGTTTGTGAACATAGTGTAAAAGAAAAATCTTATTTTGATAGCTTTCTTGCAATCAATTGAGCTTTTGATGTATAAAATTTGACTATGCTGATAACTGAGAAGAATTTTATTAAGAAAAGGGTAGAACGTTAGATATTTCAATTATAATTTTACAATAATGTTTTGTAATTGTTATTGATTTGTTGCAAACCGCAGGAAAGCTGATCATCATATCAAACAATTGCCCTCCCTTGAGGAAGTCTGAAATCGAGTACTATGCTATGTTGGCTAAGGTTGGGGTTCATCATTACAATGGAAGTAAGTCAACATATTATTAGTCTTTCTACTTTTTATTGGGATTTGTGTCTTTTTTGTGTATGTTACTATTTTATCTATCTTTCTTGATGTGTGCTAATCTTTTTTCTCAGACAATGTGGATCTTGGAACAGCTTGTGGAAAGTATTTCCGTGTGTCATGCCTTAGCATAATCGATGCAGGTAATAATCATGTGCCATTTTTTTGCATTTAATGTTTTTTTTATGTATGATAAATATGTGTTTGATATTTTTTTATTGTGATTATCAGGTGATTCTGATATCATCAAGTCTCTTCCTGGTGACAGCTGAAGAACAAGATGAGTGCAATAGGGTTTTTAATATCTTTGATTACTCCAATGTTGAGTTGAATTTTTATATTTTGTGCTGAATCTGTAGAAGACATGGATGCGTTTTAGCATTTTGGGCCCTCTAGTAGGATACAATTGTTCCATTAATGAAATTTTGGTTATGGTTCTTTTGCATTTGTTTATTAATAATCTTCGACCACATAGTGCTTTTATTGATAGTCTTCAACGCATATATCGCCATTTACATTTTAACTGTTTAAACAAATTTATAAACCAAAAATATGTATACATAGAAATGGAGTTGAATTCAATTTTTTTTCTCCATGAAAATGCATGTTACATTCTAATTTATTAGACAACTTCAATTCTTTTGAATCATTCTGCGAAGGTTTAATGTATTCGGTAACACCAAAATTTGAACCCTTGACTTTGTGTATGGAACTTCGCATATCAGTTAAGTTTTAAATACTTGCTATTTCATTATTAATTAGTTACTCTGTTTTTTTTATATTTATAATGTTTTTTTTTTAATTTAATTACACTCGAAATTTAAGATTATGAAATACAAAACCTTGAATGTTTTTATAAAATATTTTTTAGAACTATTTTTTATTAAATAATTTGTATTAAAATATGATATGTTTTTTAAAAAAAAATCAAATAGTAAAGTTTTATAGCATCTTAGTTGAATTTGTAAAAAAATAACTCTAAAAACAGATTAACCTTTGAAGAAAATATTTAATTTGGTGGTTAATATATTGAAGAAAATATTTAATTGGTGCTTAAAATTAACATTATATGAAAAAAGTTTTGAGTCAAACATGCTCTTACTTCAAAGCTACTATGTTCTTCATGACTTCAATCCTTGATCCCGATGCACTTGAGTACTCCCGTCCAGAAACCCACCGTCTCCTTCGCTTCAAGATGGTTAACAGGTTCAGAAAACTTTGCTATCTCGCTAAGCTCTTCAAACGCGTTCACAAGATTCTGAAGTCTTGCGACAAACTCAACCAACAAAGTAGTAAAATTTGCAAGAGACAAGGCTTTCGCACTTTCGTGAGTCTTCACTTCACGCACATTAAGAATCGTGTCACCATGTATCGATAACCTTGAAGGCCACTGCGTCTGCTTCTTTAGCGCATCTACCGACGATTCCCAATCCAACATGGAAGAAGGATGATTAGTCTGCTTTTTTAGCACATCTACCGACGTTTCCCAATGAACAATGGCAGGACGACGGGACTGCTTCTTTACCACATCTACTGACGATCCCCAATGCAGCATGGATGGCTGACGGGACATATATGGAGTCTTACGGTCTAGGGATTTGGTTGGAAGAGGCGATTTTCGGTTTAGGTGTAGGTTTAGGTTTGTTTCACTGCGGAATTTGACAAGTAGTTTTGGTTTGATTTCGTCTTCTTTTAGTTCTTGAACAATATCGGGATCTTCAAACCCTTTTGGTTGCCTTCCGTGTTCCCGTTTGTCGGAGTTGATGAGATGGTAAGAGTTTTGGTCGATCGTCAATTGTAATTCCTCCGCAGCCTCGTGAACTTTCATGAGCAGGTCGATATCGGGGCTTAGTTTTTCCATTCTTTCCACTTTGCTTCCTAGCTCACGTAGGACTTTTGCGCCTTCTGTGCCTACTTTCAGGATCTCGTTTTGGAACAGGTTTCTTAATTCAACAGAGGCCTATATATCGCCATGGAAAAAACAAATTAAGGTTTTAGATCTTGCAATAGGAACTTCAAACATTCATCTGTTAATTTGTTCTACATTAAATAACTATGCTTTCGGAAGTAGAACAAAAACGTAACTCCATCTATAAAGATCCTTAAACCATAAATCTAGGTGAAGAAGATAAGTTACTTGTATTTCTGCAAGTATACAACTATGCATTCCCATCACCATGAACGCACAATGCCTAAGCGCACCACTAACTTTCACATAAGAACTCCATGGATACCTCAACATTTTGTAACGTCCATGAGGTGGTTCCCAAACAGCAAACCCCAGCTGCAATAAGTAATTAAACTTGTTGGCTAATGGCGTATTCATTCACATTCACACTTATTTTGTAAAAAAAAAAAAAAACAAACCCATATATATATATATATATATATATATATATATATATATATATATATATATATATATATATATATATATATATATATATATATATATATATATATATATATATATATATATATATATATATATATATATATATATATATATATATATATACCAGAGTCTCTTCTTCACTTGATGACTGTACTGCCGATCTATATCCACTATACAAAGGGTCATCCGAGGCCTGATATACCAAGATTTTTGAAGGTATTCTTTCGTATCCGAAATGTTGAAGGTACTTGCTAACACATCCTATATAAAAGTTAATGTATTGGTTAAATCGTTACATGGTTTTATTAAGTCAAAAATGGAAATTTTTTTTACCTTCTAAGGAAGTAGCAACCCCCCTGAAGTTCTTCACCACCAATTTATGCAGATCTTCACCAGCCCAAACTGGAAAAACGCATATACTAACAACCAAACACACACCTGTCCCAAGGACAACTAACAACGAACGGGAAAGAACTGTTTGGTCAATATGTGAAGTCCCTGACACGAGTACTACGCAGAATGTTAACGTAAAGATTCTGAACCCGTATTCGTATGGCTTCATTGACGGATAGAGTTTGATATGGCTTGATATCGAGCCTGAAACAGAAAAGGAAAAAGAATAAAGTTTAGACTTTAGTGAAGGAAATTATATATGAAAAGGGTGTTTAAATCGACCTTCTATAAAGATGCTGATCACAATTACAATCTTTCGCAACTCCCCAGCCCACATGGATAGTTGAGCGATAGCTAACGCAAGCACGCCAGCAGATAACATACCCAAAGCAACGTTAAATCCTTTGTTAAGTGTTGCTCCTATATGAATTCAATCAAGTTTAATCAGATCAAACGAAACAAGGGAATGACATTGACGACCATATTTTATCCAGCAGAACAAACTATATTGAGCAATTAATTAATGATAATGATACAAATCCGAAAATGGTGATTATGTTCTTGGAAAGAGGAAGTTATAAGGGTTAATTAGTTACGTACCTATGCTGAATTCGAAGACGAGGATGACGGTTATGACTGCCCAGATGGAATACTGAGTGACATAATTAAAGGGTTCTTTGAAGAATATAAGAACACAAACGATAGCAAATGCCAATCCGGATTTAGCAGCAAAGATGAAATGTCTGGGATCGGAGCGACCCATCTGGTAAACGTTAACAAAGAACAGTCGAACATCGTTCCACCAATCCGCAGCATCTTCGTTGTTGGTCGTGCGAAAGGATTCATTCAAAAGACCAAATTCCGAGTAATCCTTTCGAGATAGAAACCTTTCTTTGCCTTTGTCTGTAAAATTACGACGCGACATGGATCCTAGATAGATTGGTTGTCAGTTTTGTTCTTTGTCAGGGATTCAAGAATGTTTATGAGCGACACGTGAGATACATTAGGATCCATATATTATGGAATTGGATTCCATCAAATTCATTTAAGGTATTATTTGGTAAGATGCAATTTTAAGTTCGTTTTAAACGATTTTTATATATTCTTTTATTAGTTGTGAAACCCGTATATTATACGGGTTGATTAAAACAAAATGTTAAATATAAACGATTAAATGAGAAGTTTATTTGAATTCAAAATTTGAAATAAATAAAAATTATGAGAAAAAAACATGCAAAAAATAAATAAATTAAAATTACTGTTTAGTTATCAGACCGGTATACTAAACAGGTTAATTATAACAAAATGCTAAACACAAAGGTTTAAACTATAAATTTATTTGAAATTGAAATTGAAATTTAAAATTTAAAATTTGAAATTAATATTATTATAGTAGGTTTAATTTATGGAAACTAATTAATAATATATTAGAAATGGAAAATAAAATAAATGACAAGTGGAAAATAAATATATATCTCTAAATTATGACAAAATGACATGTGGCAAATTGAATGAGAGAAGAACATGTAGCAAAATCATTCTTATTTATCATGATAGATATCTATTGTTTTGAGATAAACATATTCATCATCATTTATCACTATACACTATATATTATTAGAAAACAATATATATTTTTATAAGTATTGGGGTAACTATAAATATGATATAGGAGGAGGTGATGATAGAATTACCCATTTTAATTATGGACGTATTGTATAAAATTTTTTGCTATCTTATATTTTCATCAACTTTATTAAACAAATTTCAATTAATCTATATCATCTTTAATCGTTAACAATTTTAGATTTTTTTTATGGAATTTATTTTTGTGAAATATTTTACAAAAACTCCCGATCTAATTTATCATTTTAAACATTATTATATAAAACATATGTAATGTTTATAAAATTAAAATGTATTTGACAATAAAACTAAATAAAAACAATATATTATAATACATAAATTTAATACAATATATTATAATATAAGAAATTAAAATAAAGATTAGTAAATATAGAATTTGTATTTGCTTTTATCTCGTGACACAACATTTGATAATATGCAAGTTGTTCGACGGTTATGTATTGCATATTTTGATATAAAGTTTTTATCTTTTTTGATTCTTTTCGAAGACTTGATTGATTTCTTTCTTGTCTTCGTTTGTTTTGTTACTTCCTTTATATCATAAAAAATACAGAGCTAGATTCTTTAATCAAATTAGTCATATCATTTATACCATAAATACATATAGAAATAGCTTCGTTAATCATATCTCTCATAATAGCTCTTTATTCAACCAAAATCCTCATGTATATGTATTTCGGTAGCAACACAAGTTGATCTAAAAAGTAATATGCAACAAGTCGATTGGGAATCTTCATGTTACTGTATCATCCCTCCTTACTTCTTCACCCTATGGTGATGGTGATGGTAGGGCGATATCGACGGTTTGACCAACACGTCTCACTTAACTCAACTAGCTACATAGATGGAGAAGGCGATTCTTAATTCCCAAAGCGACCTAATCAACAATTTGCTTCAGATGGATCAATATTAAGGAATGTCTCATTCATGACGTGGACCTTGTTTGGAATCTATGTTTCTCCAAAACTACTACATGTTAGGACTATAACTCTACAACTGACACTTTTGGTTGCATTCTGCTTCCCGACTAAGCCAATGCAAATGACTATCTATCTCACTGTTTCAGTTCGTTATAATCTCATTTCATCTCACTCTTAAAAATGATGAAATGGAGGTGTTGTTTCAGTTCGTTATATATATATATATATATATATATATATATATATATATATATATATATATATATATATATATATATATGTGTGTGTGTGTGTGTGTGTGTGTGTGTGTGTGTGTGTGTGTGTGTGTGTGTGTGTGTGTGTGTAACACCCATTTTTCAGATTTGATTCGATGACGACTTGTGGATTTCAAAGATAAAGTTTTTAGGAAAAACATGATGCCATGGCATGGCAAGTATCTGGCCAAGGCATGATCACGTCAATTAAATGAGGATCGCGGTAGCCCTGTCAAAAATACCCGATACTCGAATTACCCGCCCGATTTTTTCGGGTATCGGGTAAATCGGGTATCGGGTAAATTTTTCCGGGTAATCGGGTTACCCGATTTTTTCAGGTCGGGTAAAGGGTACATTTTTTGGGTTTCGGGTATACCCGAATTACCCAAATTATTTTAAAAATTCTTTTTTTTTTTGTAGAGCTTGTACTATATAGCAGGTATTTGATCACGCTTAAACTAACTATCATTATTGTAAAACATAAATATATTTATTATGACAATACGACACTAACAATATTAAAAGTAATTTTTATATATCATCACGTTCTTTAAAACTTAACTGTTTTCTAGATTATAGTTTTTATTACAACTAACAAACTCATTATCTTGACGAAACTTTAGAACATGACAAAACTTATGACTTCATTTATCTTAAACATTTTAAACTTTTAAATTAAGATCTTTAGGTATTTGTTTTTTTAACATCTTATTAGATTAGATTAAATCGTTAAAAAATTACTTGATATCTCATGTATTATTGAGTAGAAAATCTCAATGTTCAAAGCTTTAGTAACTTCATTTATGTCTCGTTTGTTTATATAAACAAGACTAATAAATCACGACGTATTTATTTCATTAAATTTGTTTTTAGGTGAAATTAAAAAAAAATCATATATTTCGGGTAATACCCGAATTACCCAAACCCGACCCGATACCCGAATTACCCGAATTTAGTTTGGGTAGGGTAACGGGTAATTTTTCTAACATGAAAAACCCGAATTATCCGACCCGAATTACCCGAAACCCGAAAAAATTACCCGTTCAACACCCCTAGATCGCGGTTGGATGGGCACCACGACGTGACAAGAGGGTGACTACGACGTGGTGGCTGTTGCAGTCTAAGTCCAAGATTTTTAGGGTTTGTCCCATATTTAAATATCTTAACTCTTTTATTATGTTATTTCCTTCAACCTTCATTTCCCTATTTCGAAACCATAGCCTACAAATTGAGTGTTGTTGAGGTTTGTGCGATGATCTTAGAGTTTTAAGCCTTGAAAAACATCTTAGGAGAAGAAGGTGGTGTGATTGTTGGTTGAAAGGTTGTATCTACTTCAGATCTTGCATCTCCGACATCTTGTAGAGCTTTGGAGAGTATAAAGCTTTTACCTTTATTATTCATGTTTCTCATATCATGCATTGATATCCTTGTTAATCCTTTGAAAGGATGTTCTTGGAGTTTAGAGAAACTCCACAACCTTAGACTTTCTTGGTGACCATTTCTTAGCCTAAGATGATGGAAAAACTATTACTTCATGGTTTTCTTTGGACCATGCACATGTTTTGGTCATATTGAGGGCTTAATGGACTTACAGTTTATATCTTGCTTTGTGGTGATGTCTTAATGGGTAAAGTTGGAAACTTTATCCATTAAGTCAATGCAAAGGACCAAATCTGAATTTATAGCCTTTGATCTGTAAGGGTTAAACTCTTAATGAAGAAAAGAGCAATCTGCCAGAAACCATGACATGGCCAAGAGCTCACCACAGCATGGTGAGTGTTGACTTGGTTGGCCGTTGACTTTTGATCAATTTGACCTTGGATAAAACTTGAAGGATTTGGGTTATTGATTAAGGAATGATATTTATGGATGATAGCTGGTTCGCGGGATTGATCAGTTCAAGGAGTGAGAGTGTTGTTGTGCTTTTCCGGTTTCTCAATTTAGGTGAGTCTTCTCACTATACCACGTGTGACATTTTATATCCTTATCTGATAGGAAAGAGGTACTATTAGAGTACAAACATGATAGTTGACTATGATAATTCCTTGATATGTATGTGTAGTGTAGGATACTTGGTGTCATGTTATGGTAGACTGATTTTGTGACTTCTGCATGAAAGATTGTGGTTGATCACAAAACCTGTATGAAATACTATGGTTGAATCACAACACATGTATGAAAGAGTATGGTTGCATCACAACATATGTATGAAAGATTGTGGTTGGATCACAACACTTGTATAGTTATGAATGTAACGTCCCGATTCTCAGGTATGGATTTAAATAAAGAATTTCTTTAGTTTTAAGTCCTACTCGACGAGTTAAGGCTGCCCTACTCGTCGAGTAGCAGCGAGGTGGGAGCGCGAATTTAGTGACCTACTCGCCGAGTCCACAAAGGGACTCGACGAGTAGGAGCTGGCAGATGAAACCCTAAATTTTGGGGCATTTCACCCTATTTAAAGGATCATTGGCCATCCCCTAGCCTCCCCTTTACTGCCTCTTGTCCGTCTAAAGCCCTAATCGTGTGTGAGCTCATCTTGTGCATTCTTAAGTTTGAAGGAGGATTTTCTTGGAGAGAAAAGAGCTTGGAGATCAAGCATTCAGAAGCAAGGAACTTGAAGGACCTAAGATCTATTGTAGTTAGCATCTTCTGGAAGGTATAAATCGTTACCCTAACCTCATTCATTCTTTTGGGCAACTTCTAGGGTTTTAATAGTATGTTTGGAAGCTACTCTTCTTTGCAATCTCAGATCTGAAGTTGTAACTTCAGAAATGAGCTCATTTGGGCTTTTTAGTGCATAAAATTTCCAGCTTGTGCAAGAATGAGACTCTCCCAAGGTGTAAAACTCTATTGGAAGCATAGATTGGTCATTTAGAGCCTTTAGAACCTTTCATGTGTGTAAAGTTTGCAACTTTACGTGATAAACATGCCTTAGAAGCTTGGATTTGTAATCTGGAGCCTTGCCATGGCTTAAAAAGCATCTGCATGGATGGTGGTCTGCGAGTTGGATGAACAACTCGGCGAGCCCAATGAATTTGGCCATGAATTCGACGAGTTGATGAACAACTCGACGAGTCCGTTGAAGTTTGCCTTGAACTCGACGAGTCGTTAGAAAACTCGACGAGTTGACTAAGGTTTCCCCGATTCTTGGACACATATGAGCTCGGTGAGTTGAAGGAGAACGACGAGCCAGTCAAAGATTTCACGACTTCTCGAGTTCAGGAAGGACTCGACGAGTTGGTGAACTGCACTCGCCGAATCGAGTCAACATGAACTGTTGACTTTGACTGTGGGTGTTGACTTTGACCAAGAGTTGACCAGATGACTTCTGAGGGTATTCTGATAATTTGGAAACTTGTGAAAAAGGGTTTTTATGGCATCTATAGGTAGTGAAGTTCGTGTTGGTGATTCGGGAGTTGAAGCTTCCTAGTATCTGACGTCAGTTGCGAGGTGAGTTATCCTCACTATACTAAGGGGTCTAAGACACCAAGGCCGGCCCATTGGATTGATATCCTAGTAGTTATTGATATGTTGAGTTTGAGTTAGTGATGTATGCCAGTTGATATGCTAGTCGGGTAGACCTGTAGGACTACCTGCGATACTGTATGATTATCTGTATGTGCATTAGTTATGATACATGTCGACATGTTATGTGGGATGGGTTGAGGTTGTACTACTTCGTGCGGTAGCCAACAAACCCTAGAGTATTCCAGATATGAGTTGAGGGCCCTGTCGGCATTCCGGACTCATACTGAGGACTCGGTAGCATTCCAGATACGAGCTGAGGGCCCGGTAGGCATTCCAGACTCGTACTGAGGGCCCAGGGGTAGTCCAACTTGTAAAGTTGTGGACCCAGTGCATGCTGTTCTATTTTGATTGATATTATATGTTAATGTTGATATTGCTATGTGGACTGTATGTGTATCGGTATTTTAGGGGTAACCCACTAAGCTTTCAGGCTTACAGTTTCAGTTTATTGTTTCAGGTACATCAGGGGATCGAGGCAAGGCCAAGGTGTGATCGTACAACTCCTCTTATCATGTTTATGTTTATGGGAAAGACTCTGATAATCAATATTTTGAAAACAAAGCTGTAATGTTTTGATGAACTTGACATGTTTTAAAAAATTTAAATTGGTTTGAAATTTTGGATGTTACAATGAATGGTTAGGGTAATGATATTTTCGGATGGTCGTTGAGTGGATACCATAAGGGTCGCATGTAGTCCAAGCTAGATAGCCTGGGAACTCTTGGTCTAGAGCCTTATTGCATGGTTCTTGTTTGATTTATTGATTTCGAGTGGGATCATTTGTTTGACTGTCTATTTGGCTCTCGGCTATATATGACTATGAACTTGTAATCGTAACATCCCAAAAATACCGATTAAAATTTTCATTTTAAATAAACCAAAATCATTCATACATCACCCTAAAGGATGGTTACAGTAAAAGTATTCTCAAAACATCAAAGTAAAATCATAAATAGTCATTGTGGAATAAATCTTCGGGGGATGCAATGCTATTAAGCCGAAGTCTTCTTTTTAAAAAAAACTGGAAGTACCTAAAAATATTTAAACCACAAAACTGTAAGCACAAAGCTTAGTGAGTTCCCCAAAATACCACATACAATACACATATACATATAACAACACGTGGCTGTGTCAGGTTCGTATCAACCCCATATGACAACATGCAGCTGTGTCAGGTCAGTATCAACCCCGAGTCCGTATCAATCCCGAGTCCATAATGACTATATAACAACTTGTAGTTGTGTCGGGTTCGTATCAACCCCCGGGTCCGTTTCACCCCACATACATAAGCATAAAAAATACAATCATGAGTCAAAAAGACAACAAGCATATACATGCATATCAACAAGTGTCACAATAACAACTACCATCCAATAAACATAATCCAGTAGTTCGATTCCGAATATCAACTCTACCTGTCACCTATTCATCAAATAGTGACCAATCTCGAATACAACTCAAAATACCCAAAATACCCAAAATACCCTTAGGTCAAACTTGGTCAAATACAAAAAGTCCAAGAGTCCACCGACTCAACTCTGCTTGAGAACGTATAGCGTCCTGAACGGACGCATAGGGTTCTCGGACGCATGACGTTCCTGGGGAACACATAGAGTTTCAGGTTGGGGTAGACTCCAGTCAACACATAGTCGGTAGAAGAGCTATGCCGACAAGCACAAATCAGACCTAGAGTTTCAGGTTAGGGATATGGCTCGCATGAAGGTGTCACCCTGGAAAGGTTTCATCCGATTCAGCAAGCGGGGCAAGCTGGGCCCCAGGTATATTGGTCCTTTCAGGGTTGTAGTTTGGGTGGACAGGATATCGTATCGTTTGGATCTTGCGGAGGAACTCATTCAGATTCACAATACTTTTCACGTCTCTCAGCAACAAAAGTGTTTAGTTGATGATTCCGTAGTGGTTCCATTGGAAGATATTCAGGTGGATAACCGTCTGAACTACATTGAGAGACCAGTAGCAATCCTCTTCAGGAAGACAAAAATCCTGAGGAACAAGGTTGTTGAGGTGGTAAAGGTGTAGTGGCAGCACTGCAAGGGTTCATAGTGGATGTGGGAGCCAGAGGACGAGATAAGGGAGCATTACCCAGAGTTATTTCCGGCAACGGACTTCGAGGACAAAGTTTGATTTAAGTGGGGGAGAATTGTAACGCCCGAGTCGCCAGGTATGAAATTAAACCATTATTCAATTAAAAACTAATGAAGGGACCATGAGTACCTGGGCGTACACTAGGTACGCATGACGTACTCCTTGCATGCATGCATCAGAGTGATCCCTGCGTACGTTGGGCGTACTCAAGCCAGGGGCAAACCCTAAGGGTTTGTGTCACACCCCCACACCAGGATGGTGGAAACGTCTGAGGGTAGATAAGTTCATGAACACTATCATAACATAACGAATAATAGTGATCAAAGCAACACAACCATCATAATTATAATTGGGAAGATTACATTGTATCCGAATGTTGTTTGTTTCAATTCCAATTACATTACGACAAAAATGAATTATGTGTCGCTGTAACACCCATCCTCACAACTTTGTAATTACCTTGTTTAACGATTCCCTGAGAATACAAGTAGTTTGAAAAAGTGTAAACAATTAAGTTGATGAGTTCATAGAGTTTTGTATGTGAAAATTTTGTAACTTTTCCTTGTAGAATGATAGTGTATGTTCTAGAAAATCCAATATTTTCTTAAAATTAGCTGTAGTCTTAAAACCCTAGGACCAAAAATATGTATAAGTACTTCTGTACTTGAAGATAGTATTATGTAGTTTTATTATATAAAACCATTTGAGTGAATGTTGCCCTGTAAACCAAATGTATTGTTGATTCCCCGATAAGAGGTTTGTATGTGAAAAATCTATAACTTTTCCTTGTAGAATGATAGTGTATGTCCAGAAAATCCAATATTTTCTTAAAATGAGCTATAGTCTTAAAAACCCTAAGACCAAAAATGTATAAGTAATTGTAGTACCCGAGAGTAGTATTATGTAATTTTATTCTTATATAAAACCATATGAATGTTTGTTAGCCCCGTAAACCAAATGTATTGTTAATACCCCATGCGAGTTCTTATAACCATGCTAAAACCGTAGTTGGCCTGGTGCGATGTTCTTCAGGCGTCAAAAATGTTAGAAAATTGTCGCCCCAGACCTGCCGGTCTAGTTGTAGCTAACAACTTAGGTGCGTGATTGTCAGTTCCGTATAGATCTATACACCAGTGTCACACTCTCTTACCGAGATTCTTGTTATAATTCAGGACTTTAGTGTGTACTCTAGTAGGTACGGTGAAGACTGTGTCTCACAAAATATATATATATATATATATATATATATATATATATATATATATATATATATATATGTGTTGGTATGTTCAAATGAGAACATTTTCTACAATGAGAAAATTTAAGAACATTTTTTAATTAGACTAATACAAAAGCCCCCACCCCACTATGATTTTATCAACCTCTTTTACACTTGCACCACCCACTTATACCACCAGTCCATTACTGGAGTACCCATCCATTGTCGGAATCGTCAGACCACCGCCTGAATCAGCCAAACGTTGCCTCAAATAGATTGACAGATCTGAAACATTCGCAGAACTCCATTGGCTGTCGGACAACCGTCAGAACATTGTCTCTCCTCTCTTTATGGATCTTCTAGCACCTCTTTGCTTAGCCTCCACTCGTTCCTTCGTTCCTCGGAAACTCAATTCACTCGTCTTCCTAAAGCGCAACCCCGAACCACCTTCTTCTATTTTTCTTCTTCTATAACTGCTTCACTCCACCTCTCCTCGTCGATATAAGGGTTCCCGATCTATTCTAGTTTCTAGATCTTACTTCCCAGCCTCCAGATCTGATTTCACAAGATCTGATGAAGAAAAAGGCTATCAAATCTGGTTTTACAAGCCTCCACCGCTGCCATCGGATCTTCCAACACAAGTACTAAGTGTGGATTTGGTTTGCTCATTTTAACCCTCTTCTTATGTAGAAATCATATTAGGAAATTGAAGAGATAGCAGGTAATGAGGATGGAGTAATCGTTTTGTTTGTTGACAAACATATTTTGCATCCGTGTTTCAAAAAAGGATTCGATTGAGAAAAATCTTCTTTTCTGTATTCCTATTTCTTTTATCCCTATGTGATATCTTATTCATTGTTTTTTTCTATTAATTTTACGGGTAAATGACACAAAAAACACTCTTTTTACATAAAAATTCGATTTTGACACCTTGTTTTTTTTGTGTCAATTTTGACACTGTGTTTTTCAATTTGTTACAATTCTGACCACTTGACCGGTTAACCAGGTTGCATGCTGACATGGCATGATGACGTGGCATGCTGACATGTTAAAATTGATTTTTTTCTCACAAAAAACACTAAGTTTTTATTTTTTTCGATTTTGACACTAAGTTTAATTTTTTCGTTCAACTTTGATACTATGTTTTTTTGTTCCAAATCAAATATCATTTTTTCCAATTTTGTTTAATGTTGACAATTTTCTATTTGAAACCGTATAAATATTTTTTTAATACAATTAAACCGTATAAATATATTTTTTCTTTCATTTAAAAACCATCGTTTTGTATAAATACATTTTTTTTTACACTCAAACCATATTTTTATGTATAAATATGTATTAGTTATATAAAAATTATATTTTATATTAAATATACAACTTTAAAACGTGTTTGGAGGTTTGTAGGTGTGTAGTCGATCAAAACTCGGATATCAAGTTTGCATCCCATCAAATTTTTACATCTTATTAGAAACTTATGGTTAGTTTGATTCTCATGATATAACTAATGTTTTGAATGTAAGAAAAAAACACCTTGTTTTTAAATAAAAATGTGGTTTTTAAACGAAAAAAAAATTTGTTTATACGTTTTAAAATGTAATAAAAAAAAGTATATTTATAGGTTTCAAATGGAATATAGACAAAATTGAACAAAATTTGATAAATGATGTTCGATTGGAACAAAAAAAAACATAGTGTCAAAATTGAAATAAAAAATTAAACTTAGTGTCAAAATCGAAAAAAATGAAAACTTAGTGTTTTTTGTGGAAAAAAAAATCAATTTTGACATGTCAGCATATCATGTCAGCATGCCACGTCATCAAAACTGACACGTAGCATGTAACCTGGTTAACCGGTCAAGTGGTCAGAATTGTAAAAAATTGGAGAACACAATATCAAAATTGATAAAAAGAAAAAAACACAGTGTCAAAATCGAATTTCTATGTAAAAAGAGTATTTTTGATACCATTTACCCTTAATTTTACTATTAACAACGTAACTACTTTGTTTGTATTAATTGCGCTATTAAATATGCAACTACATATTTCGTACTAATTACTTTTTGTCTTTTTGATACAATCGTGCTATTTTTTTTAATTGGTTTTGAATTTGGTGGAAGACGGCTAACTACATAATTTAATATATATGCTTGTGTGTGTTATGCACTAACTTTCAACTTTTGATAAAAAAATTTATGCATTTTATTTCTTTGTGATGGGAGTAATTTCGATAAAGCGTTATGCCATTATTTGAATTAAAAATATTTTAGAAAAACATGTGCACTTTAATTAAATTTAAATTTTCAATTGTAAGAAAAAAAATCCTAAAAAATCGGAAATACTTTTAAATATAAATAACCTAAACAAGTTTATAATCATATAAATCATATGTGATTAAATATACAAACATAACTATTGAATCGGAAATACAAAAATGAATATTGTTCAGATAAATTATATATAATTAAATTCATAATAATCACATGTGATTAGTACACGAGAATAATTATTGACTTGGATGGTTATAATTGTTAATCATTGACAAAAAAAATATTGAGTCATAAACATGAAAACGAATCTTGTACACATAAATCATATGTGATTAAATGTATATCATTACACATAACGTAATAGACGACAATACCTATTGAATCGAAAATTCAACAACAAAGCTTATGCACATAAATTATATCTGATTAAACCACATATAATTAAAGACACGAGGCCAACTACTGAAGTGAAAACGAGAAAATAAATATTGTTCACATAAATCATATGTGATTAAATACATGTAATCGTATCCGGACTAACTGAACATAACATAACATAAACATATCAACTAGCATTAACACACATATACTGCATACTGCATTGGGTCGTAGCCCGGAACACATAACACATAAATCCTGTCTGAGCCACAAAGGCATCAAACATACTAACTACTGCATCAGATCAAAATCCGGAAACTACTGCTAGCTAAACGGGCCGGCATTGTGGCCTTAGACCCGTTCCTACTGGAAGGAAACTCACCTGAACTGCTGAGCTCTGCCGATAATCCTCTGGCTGCTAATCGACAATCCCCTAAGCCGCTGCTCCTCCAGCTCTCCGAGCTACCAATATCAATATGACACTTAGCCTGACAGTCCTCTAAATGTCAACTAAGTCAACTCTGGTCAAAGTCAAAATCCTGGTCAAAGTCAACCTTCCAGGTCAACCCTACTCGCCGAGTCCACCTACTGACTCATCGAGTTCATATGCTCAGGGTCCTTCTATTCGCGACTCGACTCGCCGAGTCAGTCCATGAATCGCCGAGTCCAACGATTACCGAGTCCTGTCCTGTCCAACTCGCTGAGTCTCCACCCGACTCACTGATTCGAGTCTCAACTCGAAGGGTTTGGGGTTCGCGACCTGACTCGCCGAGTCCAAGGCAATCTTCAACCAACTCGTCGAGTTGTTCCTCCAACTCGCCGAGTTGATGCCTAACTTCATCCGACTTGACGAGCTGTTCATCCCACTCGTCGAGTTCCTCCTTATCTTCAAGATACTCGCCGAGTCCACTCGAAAGACTCGCTGAGTCTATTCAGTCCTTAATCCATGCAATGGATTTTCGAGCCAAGCAGGGCTTCCAACTCATAGATCCATACTTCTAAGGCCTATCCCCCACGTAAAGTGGCAAACTTTACGTGTAGATCAAGAGATCTAGGCTTAAAACACATTCAAACTAGGGTTTATGGCAACATACTTCTTCAACATACCAAGGGCTGATACTTTAGGGGATTCTAGACCAAAACAAACATGGATCTGAGGTAGCAACCTCAGATCTGGACCTCTAACTCGAAATGGTTACTTATCATGCCAAAATGTCCAAAACTCCCACATGAGAATAGATCTAGGTGCAAAGGGATTCCAAGCAACAACTTATTACCTCCAATTGGTCTGAAATGTCTTCTCAATCCCGGATCTACAGTCCCTTCTTGCACCTCCAAAGCCTTTCTTCCTTTTCCAAGCTCTAGTGCACTCTTCAAGGCAAGATCTAGCTCTAAAACAAATATGGTGGCTAGGGTTTGGTGTTCTGGGGTAGAGAGGCAGTAAAGGAACCCTAGGAAGGAGAATGAGACGCTTAAATAGGCTCCAAGTCCCGGATTTAGGGTTTTCTTCGTTCAGACCCAACTCGTCGAGTCTCCTTGGCCGACTCGCCGAGTCGGTCGCTTACACCTCGACCCGGATCCCGCTCGGAATCGCCGAGTCCCTCCATGGACTCGCCGAGTCTCCCCTTAAAATTGAGGTCTTCTTTCTTTTCTTGACTTTCCAAACTTTGGGGTGTTACAACTCTCCCCCACTTAAACTAAACTTCGTCCTCGAAGTTTGCTATGACCAACTGTCTTGCGAACTGCCTCCAACTCTCTATCTGGAAAACTAACACCCTTCTGTCCATCACTCCAGCCACTCACAGTGCTGGTCACTACTGTTGGTACATGCTGGATTCTTCTCCTTTCCCTAATTTCCTCAATGTTACTTCCTCCGACTGAGAATTATGTACCCCTCATCCGCCTACTGGATGCACTGAGACCACTCTGGTCCAATTAATCTACCGATATCTGAGTTACCGGACTCCCACCGGTCACTACACTCCATCGCAATCTCCTAGTCGCTTCCAGCGACTCCTGAAGATACTTCGACTATCTATAACTGTTCTATCCATTCTGCTGCTCATACTGAAACGATGTTGCTGGAATCAGCTTGCTTATATCCCATCTGATTACTCAACTCCTACTAACTCGAGCCTTCCATCCTGAAAGAAAAGCTACCTGCCTAGCTATCCTTACAGATCACTTACACTTGGCAGAAGGCTCAACTGATCTTGCTGAGAGAGACTTGCCATTTCCAAATCAACCAACTATACCGTCAGCACTTGCATTCCAACACAAATACTAATACTGTCCCAAAACTCTGAAACCTTCCAAACACTGAATTGCCTGCAATACTGAACATGCCTGAAACTCTAAACTGCCTGAAACGCTGAACCGACTGAAACGCTGAACGGCCTGAAACACTGAACTGGCTGAAACACTGAGCTGCCTGAAACACTGAACTGACTGAAACACTGAGCTGCCTGAAACACTGATCTGACTGAAACACTGAACTCCAACCCAACTGTGGAGTCAAGGGACTCCTCACTTAGTCGCTTCCACGACTTCTGAACGAAATCTTCCTCTAGGATTGTTTCCACTAGTTATCCTGTCACTGTGGCTCTAGTAACCTTCCGATCCAACCGATCGGGTCCATACGTCACATCCTGACATCATCAATTCCACGACTAACAACATGATGGCTCCCAGACTGACGGTAGCCCTTAACATACCCGAACCCCAACGGTCCGCTGCTACTCTGATCTCATAACTGATGTGGCGATCTATAGCCAAAATTGCTGACTTAGCCATAGCTGAACCATTTGGGAAATCCGAAATCTAACTCGTGGATTCCCATGTCCTCACTGCTGCACCCGAACTGGTGGGTACTACTGCTTTCCCGCGTCCAACACGCGCTCATGCTACCTACCAATCTGATAAAGGCTGCGACTACATTCGCGGACTTACAACTCTCTAATACTATCCGGCTGCTAGTGAATGCTACGGCTGCCCCCGCAGACTTACAACACTACTACTACTATCTGACTGCTAGTGAATGCTACGGCTACCCCCGCAGACTTACAACACTACTACTACTATCTGACTGCTAGTGAATGCTACGGCTACCCCCGCAGACTTACAACACTACTACTACTATCTGACTGCTAGTGAATGCTATAGCTACCCCCGCAGACTTACAACACTATTACTAGTATCTGACTGCTAGTGAATGCTACAGCTACCCCCGCAGACTTACAACACTACTACTACTATCTGACTGCTACGGCTACCCCCGCAGACTTACAACACTACTACTACTATCCCGAGGACATCCTGACTATCCCTAGTCCCGCTAGTGATTCCTCATCATGATTTCCCAAAAACAGCCCTTAGTCTTTGAATTCTGCATCATCCTCGACATCTTATATCCTTGATATACTTAGCGCTTCGTCGAGGAACTCTTCGGCTTGGTTCCCAAACCAACCGTCTACTAATCCGGATACAAGAAGCTATTGTTGGGAAGTTTCCAAACTCCCAACTCCTGAATCTACGCAATCCTGCATGCTGACGCTGACACTGGCTACTAATACGTAGACATCTCTTGCTAACCGTTCTCAGGATCATCATTACGACTCACTTGAGCCTCTACAGGTGGTCCTCCAATCCTGGATTCTCAACCAGCTTCTAACCATCTTGATTACATGAACTAACTGCTGGGAAGGTCCTCGAACTCCCAAATCTGAACTCCTCAATCCATCGATCACCGTGCTACAATCACTTCAGAGGCCGCGCAATCATTCTGAGTCTACGTGGCTCTTATTCTTGTATACTTGGAAGGGTTCTCCCCCACTTGGATTCGACTAGATCCTTACTGCTCACTGGTCGAAAGGATTTCCAACCTTCCTTTCATTAGAAGGGCGATATGCTGACCGCCGACGTTTACCCTTGCCAGCGCTCCAACTAACTCCTGTCAGGTCCGCACCCTTTCTGCTATCTGACTGAGCACCCTTCGATCCTTAACTGTAATTGCTTTAGGGACTACATCCCGAGAATCTGCGTTTGGGGTGCACCTCCCCAACCCACTTTCTTACTGACCGCTAGCTACTCCACTAAAAACTCTGAACTATCACAACTGAGAATATAACTGATCATTACTCGAATAACGCCCTCCGCAAGTAGTAAAGCACTACTGCATCTTACACATACATGCTATAGATACTGAATCCGAAATAACCTGATCTAGAGGGAATAACCTCCAATTCACTATTCGAATTCCAAGGTATGCAGATGGCATAAAACTTCGTCACAAGTAGGTAATATAATACCCCCAATAGATATACTTATTGATATCAATGCAGCAACATAACAATAATAACATGAATAATAATTGACAGGGAGGTAAAAGATACATACCTCCATCACTCAGCGTTGCTCGAATCCTTGCTGAAATCAACCGGAAAACTCGGCTCCGAGCCGTGGGAGCCCTTGCCCGACCCTGATGTCCGTTGGTGGCTCTCGAAGTCCCAGGGGCAGGAGCTGACACCTGCCCTGCTGTATACAAACTCGGACAGTGGGCCTTCTTGTGGCCCCTCTGACTGCAATGGAAACATAACGGATCAAGTCCCTGGGCGATGGTAACAACACAGTCTCTGCTAAAATGACCAATCTGGCCGCACTTGAAACATCCAGCATCGCTACGACTTCTACGCCTGCACACACCCATGTGCGTCCTTCCGCACCGCATCGACTGCGGTTCTGATAGTTCCTTGTCCTCAAATCCGAACCCTTGAGCCTTTTACCCGAACCTGTGGTCACCTGAGTCTCATCCGTTTTCCTCTTCCTTTCCGACTCCCTGCCCGCCGACTGAACAACATCTGTCTGATCCTGGAACCTCTCGATCAATCTATCAGTGATCCTCACGATCATGTCGGGCAGATCCTCGCGAATGGCTCGCGAAACTTCCTCAACTATCCAATCATACAGAGGTCTCTCTTAGAGACAGGGTGCCCCACTCACTCCTGTCCCTTGATGGCAGGAACTAGAAATGGGATCTCCCTCCCTGATGGATCCCTGAACTCCATAAGATTCGGGACCTAGACGAGCCCCAATCTGTCCTGAAACTATCCCGGCCTTAAAGGCCTCAAGATGACTGTCCATGAGCTCCACAATGGCCTCTCTAACCGAACCGAAAATCACTGGAGTCTGATCAATGATGTTGCGCGTGATCTCTGCGGAAATGAAATCCCTCATCTGATCATCAAGCTGCCCGGCTCTAAAGCCCGAGCCAGATCCCTCCTCGACGTCTGAACTGCTAACTGATATCTCGCGCAACGTCACCATATAAAAATTCCTGATCAATTTACACACTACTGCTGAGGGATTTCTCACTCACTCCACCATTCCCTGGTTTCGTCTTGGCCCCTCTTGAATCGAGTACGGATCCTCTGCTTTCAGTAGTATGGGCCCCTACTACCTTCCACATCTATCCATACTTTCCTCAAGAGTTACCTCAACTCCACCAATTCACTTCTACTAATACTGATCTCTGCTACTCTCATCCTAGGCTTGCCCTAGGGAACCTCCGACTCCACCCAAATCAGTCCTTAGCTGCTGAAGGCCTCCTTGTAATGCTAATTAGCCACCACCTGAATACCATCACATGCAATGAGGCTCGGATAATCCTTCGAGTAAAGACTCGTCCCTACAACGGTTGGACTCAGACAAGAGCTGCGCAATAGGGCCAAATCCAGCACTCTGAGATTATTCAACCCTGCTCACATGTGATGTGACGTATTCACCTAATGGCTAACTCCCACCACTCAGAGTCCCACAAAGCACAAAGCAAGCAACATTCGGATAAAGGAAACATACTCAGGCAAAACTATTCTCATAACGAGAAACTACACTAGCATACAATGCTAAGCTCGCGCTACCAGGCATAACCTAAACATGCTATCCTACTGCTGTCTACTCAATACTAGCATGCAATTCTTATAAAGCTGAACACATAAAGCAGGCACATAAGGCATCATCCTAGATCCTTAGTCCTATTCTAGCATGCTGTTCTACTGAAGCTGGAACTGAAACTGAAACTGATAATCATAATATAACTTGTATGGGTAAATTGGGAGTACTTACTTGAGTTCGACTGATTGCATGCACCACACCATTTTCTCTTTTCAAAACTCTTTTTGCTTTTTCTAAAACTCTTTTCTTTACACTTTTTCTAAAATTGTTTTCTTTTCTCAAAATTCTTTTGTAACTACGATTTTTCTTTTGAAAACTCTATACCACTTCCTTAGTTTGAGTTCAGGCACACTCGGAAGTGCGCCCGAATCCCTCAAACCAAGGCTCTGATACCAACTTGTAACGACCCAAAAATCACGACTAAAAATTTCTTTAAAAACATTACTAAAATCATATTTATAAAAATTGTATCATAAGTCATAACATAATTTTTTGAGTATTAATTCAAAACATAATCTCATTATCAGAGTCAAACATTCCCAGGCTAACTGACTATGGTGTGTGCACTGCAATCTTCCCGAGCTCCTCTTTTGAAAACTGAGTACCTGAAACCAAAACTGAAAACCGTAAGCATGAAGCTTAGTGAGCTCCCCCAATCTACCACATACCATACAATAACATATAAAGCACATACTGGGCCTTGCCCACTGCATCGGACCGAGGTCCGGACTAACTGGGGCCTTGCCCCCTGCATTGGACCGAAATCCGGAAACTGACTGGGACCTTGTCCCCTGCATCGGACCAAAGTACGGACTAACTGGGGCCTTGCCCCCTGCATCAGACCGAAGTCCGGACTAACTGGGGCCTTGCCCCCTGCATCAGAACGAAGTCCGGAAACTGACTGGGACCTTGTCCCCTGCATCGGACCGAAGTCCGGACTAACTGGGGCCTTGCCCCCTGCATCGGACCAAAGTCCGGACTAACTGAACATAACATAACATAAACATATCAACTAGCATGAACACACATATACTGCATACTACATTGGGTCGTAGCCCGGAACACATAACACATAAATCCTGTCTGAGCCACAAAGGCATCAAACATACTAACTACTGCATCGGATCAAAATCCGGAAACTACTGCTAGCTAAACGGGCCGGCATTGTGGCCTTAGACCCGTTCCTACTGGAAGGAAACTCACCTGAACTGCTGAGCTCTGCCGATAATCCTCTGGCTACTAATCGACAATCCCCTAAGCCGCTGCTCCTCCAGCTCTCCGAGCTACCAATATCAATATGACACTTAGCCTGACAGTCCTCTAAAAGTCAACTAAGTAAGCTCTGGTCAAAGTCAAAATCCTGGTCAAAGTCAACCTTCCAGGTCAACCCTACTCGCCGAGTCCACCTACTGACTCGTCGAGTTCATATGCTCAGGGTCCTTCTATTCATGACTCGACTCGCCGAGTCAGTCCATGAATCGCCGAGTCCAATGATTACCGAGTCCTGTCCTGTCCAACTCGCTGAGTCTCCACCCGACTCATTGATTCGAGTCTCAACTCGAAGGGTTTGGGGTTCGCGACCTGACTCGCCGAGTCCAAGGCAATCTTCAACCAACTCATCGAGTTGTTCCTCCAACTCGCCGAGTTGATGCCTAACTTCATCCGACTCGACGAGCTGTTCATCCCACTCGTCGAGTTCCTCCTCATCTTCAAGATACTCACCGAGTCCACTCGAAAAACTCGTTGAGTCTATTCAGTCCTTAATCCATGCAGTGGCTTTTCGAGCCAAGCAGGGCTTCCAACTCATAGATCCATACTTCTAAGGCCTATCCCCCACGTAAAGTGGCAAACTTTACGTGTATATCAAGAGATCTAGGCTTAAAACACATTCAAACTAGGGTTTATGGCAACATACTTCTTCAACATACCAAAGGCTGATACTTTAGGGGATTCTAGACCAAAACAAACATGGATCTGAGGTAGCAACCTCAGATCTGGACCTCTAACTCGAAATGGTTACTTATCATGCCAAAATGTCCAAAACTCACACATGAGAATAGATCTAGGTGCAAAGGGATTCCAAGCAACAACTTATTACCTCCAATTGGTCTGAAATGTCTTCTCAATCCCGGATCTACAGTCCCTTCTTGCACCTCCAAAGCCTTTCTTCCTTTTCCAAGCTCTAGTGCACTCTTCAAGGCAAGATCTAGCTCTAAAACGAATATGGTGGCTAGGGTTTGGTGTTCTGGGGTAGAGAGGCAGTAAAGGAACCCTAGGAAGGAGAATGAGACGCTTAAATAGGCTCCAAGTCTCGGATTTAGGGTTTTCTTCATTCAGACCCAACTCGTCGAGTCTCCTTGGCCGACTCGTCGAGTCGGTCGCTTACACCTCGACCCGGATCCCGCTCGAACTCACCGAGTCCCTCCATGGACTTGCCGAGTCTCCCCTTAAAATTGAGGTCTTCTTTCTTTTCTTGACTTTCCAAACTTTGGGGTGTTACATATAATCACATGTGATTATATAAACAAAAACAATTGTTGAATAAAAAACGCAAAAGAAAATCTTTTTCCACATACATCATATGTGATTACATACATATAATCACATATGATTAAATACATGAGACCAACTAATGAATCGAAAACGAAAAAATGAATATTGTTCACATAAATCATATGTGATTAAAACATATAATCAAATGCGATTATATATGACTAATCACATATTATTTATGTGGATAAATTTTAATTTTGTTATTCAAGTGTATTTGATTACATGTAATTATATGTATCTAATCCCATATGATTTATTTAGAAAAAAACCAGTATTGCCCATATAAATCATATGTGAGTAGATACATATAATCAAATGTGATTATATATATGAGAACAATTATTGAATCAAGAACATGAAAACAAAATTTTTCTACATAAATCATATGTGATTAGATACATATAATCGTGTGTAATTAAATACATGAGACTAACTACTGAATCGAAAACGCAAAAGTAAATATTGTCCAAATAAATCAAATGTGATTAAATCCATATAACCACATATGATTATATGTATCTACTCACATATGGTTTATATGGACAAGTTTCATTTTCACATTCTCAGTTCAATAGATCTTGTATGTAATCACATGTGATTATACGTATCTAATCACATATTATTTATATGGACAATATTCGATTTGTGTTTCTGATTCAACATTATCATTTAATCACATGTGATTATATGTATTTAATCACATGTGATTATATGTATATAACTACATATGATTTATGTGCGCAAGATTTGTTTGTGTGTTCTTGATTCAAAAGTTGTTCTTTGTCCACATAAATCATATGTGATTAAATACATATAATCACATATGATTATATGTATCCGATCACATATGATTTATGTGGAAAAAATCAATTTTTTCTTTTTCGATTCATGTATTTAATCACATGTGATTATATGGAGGAGGAGGGTGGTGGAGGTGGGTGATAGTGGTTGGTGGTGGGGGTGGGGGTAGAGGTGGAGATGGTGGGTGGGGTGGTGGTGATGGGTAGTGGACACATGTGATGGTGATTGGTGGTGATGGTAGGTGAGTGGTGGTGACGGGTGATAGTGACGAAAAGTAATCTTCGGTACATCCTGCTCGTCAATGCGAGGTAGTGGATACTTGTTCTTGATAGTCACCTTATTTAGCTCACGGTAATCAATACACATTCGCATCAGACCATCTTTCTTCTTGACAAACAATACTGGAGCACCCTAAGGAGAGGTACTCGGTCGAATAAAGCATTTGTCAAGTAATTCTTGCAGTTGAGTAATCATTTCTTTCATTTCAGCTGGCGCAAGACAATAAGGAGTCTTTCCAATCGGAGTAGCACCAGACACAAGGTCAATTTGGAATTCTACTTGCCTGTCCGGAGGAAGTCTAGGCAAATCATCGGGGAAAACATCAGGATATTCGTTAACAACGTGAACATCATTTAATGTTTTCTTCACCTCTCTTAAGATATCAACTGTGTAGGCTAGATAGATAGGGCACCCCTTCGATATGAAGTTACGAGCTTTGAGGAAAGAGATTATTTTTAAGATTCTTTGTTCACCGTATACATAAATAGGATTCTCCCCTTCAATGGGAATACGTACTATCTTTTCATAGCCCAAGAGTTCTGCATGGTTCTTTGACAACCAATCCATGCCGAGAATAATATCAAAGTTGGGCAAGGAGATAGGAATCAGATTAGCAAGGAAATTACAGCCTTCAATTTCTATGACACAATCCCTATAGCCTTTATCAGCAATTAATGATATACTTCCCGCAATATCTACATGAAATGGTTGTGCGAGTGCATAGTAAACAATTTGAAAGGAATTCACAAATTCATGAGACACAAAAGAATCTGAGGCACCCGAATCAAATGAGATGTGAGCAGGTCTAGAGTTGACAAGAAATGTACCCGTTACAACATTTGGGTCCTCACGTGCCTCCTCTGTGGTAATCTGGAATGCACGTCCCTTAGCTTTTGGCACCTCCACCTTTTTAGTTGGAGTACCCTTTGATTGTTGAACAGGAGCTTGACTTCTCGCCGGTTGTTGAACAGAAGCTTGACTTCCCTTCATCTGACTAGTAAGAGTAGGGCAAAAACACTTCATGTGGCCAGCAACACCACAAGAAAAGCATGTAACATTCTTCATCGGACAAACAGACTTCATGTAGCCTACTTCTCCACATCTATAACAAATCACTGGTCCTTTTTCTAATTTGCATTCGCCTGGATGATTCTTTCCACAATTTCGACACGATGACGATTGAAGAGAAAAAGATTGTGACCTACCGTGGCCACGAGGGGCATTTTAACTTTGCACTTGTTTACCAGGTTCAGTTCGAACAGATTGAGCTGGTGGAATAGAGGAAATAGGAGTAGTTTGAACAATACGTGGATGCTTCGGAACAGAAAAAGTGGCACCACGTATTTCTAAGTTATGCTCTCGCTTTCGAGCATACTCAACAACCTTTTCAAATGATAGAACATACCGATTACCCTCGAAATCGCGGATTTCATATCGTAGTCCATCCAGGAATAACTGGATTTTTTCGTCCTCAGTTGGAATATACTTTGTTGCAAACTGTTCTTTTTGATTGAATTGAGTTTCATAATCAATCATAGTCATTCCTCCTTGTTTAAGCTCGAGGAATTCTTTCTCTAATCTTCTCCTCATGTATAGAGGGCAATACTTCCCTAGCAAACGAGTTTTGAACATCTCCCAAGATATATTCTCTCGGTCATACTCGTTGAGAGCTTCATATGTTGCTTCCCACTAGACCAAGGCTTCTCCTACGAGCATAACATAAGCATAATTAGCCTTATCTTCATTATCCACATGAGAGACACGGAATACTTTCTCTGTGTTCTGAATCCAAGTTAAAACAACTATGGGATTAAGGACACCAGAAAACTCTGTAGCACCGCTACTCTTGAAAGTTTTGAATGAAGGATGTCTCGTCTCTCCTTTTGAAGATTCTACAGTGACTTTCTCATTTCCTTTATCACCATTCTTTTTGTGTTCTTCGAGAGTCTGTCATATAACACCTGTAAGTTTACCCAAGAGTCGCTCCTCACGAAGGGATACTGGAGTATTTACTTCACCAGGTTTAGGATCTCCACCCATTTCTGGTGTATGGCTACCTTCCTGTTCAGCCATTCTTCTGAAAATTTGGAGCAACATAGTATTTTAGAATATTAGGATTTATTATTACCTACTACTTTTACTTAAATATTTCCTATGGTTTGTATCCATATACTTATAATGATCCAGTTCATATATTGAACTTCCGACGGTTTAAGTCTAAATACCAATCAGTGGTATTTAGTTCACTTAAACTACCGCTCTGATACCATGATTGAAAGACCCACACTTTCATACTAAACAATTGTTACTCCAAAACATGCTACATGCATACTCATAAAATAAAAAATTATATTTTACAATGATAAAGTGATTACAAACGACTGGATACAAACCGACTATTACAAAGTGTTATATATTACACAACTACCCAGGATACTATACTTTTATACATACATGATCCCTAATTACAAAAGTAATATTATAATTATTCTAAACCTTCCAACAGTATACGACTATACTGGTTACTTATCTCTTGCAATTTGTTAAACATTGAGAGGGGTAAGCGGTGACGCTTAGTGAGTTCAATAATAGATACAATATAACGTTATGCCATATATATACTTTAATATGGCAGAAGCAAAGAGGAACAAGGAACAACAAAGGCATATGTGAATCATGTGACAAGCTTTCCATATCAATCAATGATTTGATTCAAAGATATACAATCAATGGGATACAACAATTTCCATATTTGATATACATCAATAAGACTTCAGCCCAAGTGGCATAGAAGACATACAATTTCTGATTAAACATTTTGGTAGATTTCAGGCTTTTAGCCCTATCCAACCTTCTGCCAATGCCATAAGGGTAAAAATCATTCTCTTGCGAGACATGCTCTACACGGCCAGAGGCTACATACCAATACCACTGTAAATCTAAGTTCTTTCACCGATCACATGGCCAAAGGTACAACTTTGCTATCATAAATAGCAGAAATAATAACAATAGAAAAGCACATAACACATATAACACATAACATACAATTGTTCTTATATATTGAACTCACCGTGAATTAACCGGGGGTTAAAATAGTAATTTGTGCAGCACTTCGTTATAAAAAATAGATTTCTTCGTTGAAAACCGGGCCTTGCGAGGGTTGGGATTCAAACAGAAAAGATAAATTTCTTGGGCTCTTCGGGCACTTCGGGACGTGTTCTGGGTGTTAGGAATGATCCCGGGGCTTCTGGGGATTAAAATTGGCTTAAAATAGGCTTTAGAGTGAAAAAGTATGCAAAATTCCAACAAAAACTGGGAGGGTTCGCGCCCTGCTATTTATAGTATGCGAAGCTCAGATTTGAGGGGAGAAGGGAACACGCGTCGGATGCGCGGGCGAGGCACGTGGCTCGCTTTGGACCTGCCACCGGTGCGAGGCGCGTCAACTTCTTACTGGGCCGCATCTTCGGTCAAATTAGCAACGAGCACCTGGCGGACACGAGGCGGCCTCGCATGCGAGGTGACGTGGCCGAACCCCAACCATGCGATTTTTCCCGGATTTCGGGATTTTCTCGATTTTTGTGTCCCAAACTTCTAAAATCCAGAACTTTCGCATACGGACTCCATTTTTGACGTTCTTTATATGCACGCGTAGGTGGAAATATACTCTACAACTTTCGCTTAGACTTCGTCAGCTAATTTTGACTTTATTTTTAATATGATTATTTTTAACAGACCGGGACAGGAAAATCCGTTAAAAATTCATAACGTCTTCATCCGATATCTGTTTTCGTCTGTCTTTTTACCGTTGTACTACTATTGACGTGACCTTAGATTCTCGTTTAGGTTGTGTCAGCTAAAAATCACTCGATCTTTATTTTGACTTTTTAGTTGTCTACTGCTATCCCGAAAATTAGAAAAATCATAACTCCTCATACGAAGTCAGATTTGGACGTTCTTTTTATGAAAATTATCGGTTTAACAAGTACTACAAATTTCGTTTAGATCACTAAGGCTAAAAAGTAGTTTATCGAAAACTCACTTTTACGTCATTCGGTGCCGTTTCGGTTTTGTCACGGATCTTCGATTGGTCATAACTTCTTCGTTATAACTCGGATTTCGATGAGGTTTTCGCCTAAATGTTTCTAATGAGATTCTTTACAACTTTCAATAATAAAATTTTACTTACTTCAAGTTTTATATTTTCGTTAAATTTCGATATTTGACTTTTAATTGAAATTTCATAAGACTTCCAATACTTTTCGAGTGATTCTAAACATAGTTTTACTTCATTTCTAGTAAAAACTATCTGTTAGAACTAATACTCAATATCACATAATATTTCATAATATTATTTACTTTTAACATTTACAAAACACGATTTCAAAATGTTTATGTTACATATAGCACTATGCGTCTTTTATAAAAATGATGGTGTTGTTATAAAAATAATATGGTATAAAGGATGTATAAATATTAAATTTGAATTATAAAAATTCAAATTATTATAAAAATCCTTATATTAAAAATAATAATACGTTACAGGAAAGTTAGGTGGAACTCCCAAGTTCTTGCCGCTAAAAATTTGGGTGTTTAGTCGGGTATAAACTTTGTCGCATTTGCTGACGAATTCACCAAAAATTTGTGTTTGTAGCCTTTGTTATGAATTTGCAATGTAGTATAAGATTTATGAACTCCACTACATTGAGTTATGAATATTATTTATACTCAAATAATATGTGATTAAATTATCGAATTTTTGCTTTACCAACCCAAATTGAGGTTTATCCAATAATTTCCAATAAGAGAGATACTTTGTATTATAATTTATCGATCGTACATTAGAAACATTAGGAAATATCACTTTTCTCCTAAAATCCTAATACGAGTTGAGTTGACCTGATTGAATTTCGTTGACTTTGTTTGATCAAAATTGATTGTCGTCATAGTTTGCACCATGTTTAAGCTCATTAAGTCCTTCAAGATCATTACCCTTTCAGCCCCCATTGCCTTTTAGTGCTAATCTTGAAAACCTAGCCATCTTGAGAGCATTCTTGAGCTTACAAAGAGTTTTTAGGTGTTCTTTAACGATTTTGAAGAAGAAGGAGGCTTAAGGAGAAGCAAAGTTGAAGAAGAGGCTCGTAGATCCATGGTTTATGCATAATTTCTAGCTCATTGGAGGTATAAAGTCTGAAACTTGTTCATTCTAAGCTTAGATCTAGGTTTAAGGAAGAACTTAGCATCTTTTGGTCCCATAACTTGGTCTTTTGGAGTATGGGCTACTCCAGATCATTTGAGTTATCCTTTTGGAATCTTAGGGGTGCATGAAGTTATAAAAATCGTATCTTGAAGGCTAAGACTCAGCCATGCATGAGTTGGTGACCACTTAAGAGAGATAGAAGACTTAATTCATGGTTTGAGTCCCATTAAGGCATGAAAGAGCATAAAGTTTGCAACATTATGGCTTAGGAAACTTCTATGAGCTTGGATCTAAATTTTGGACGTTAAAGCTTAATGGGTTAAGACATTGGAGCATTTTTGGGGTGAATGGCCAATACGTCGGGCATACTCTTAGGTACGATGCGCGTACTGGGCCAGTGCCTCGATTCCGGACCGAATGCATACGCCGGGCGTACAAGCCATGTACGCCACACATACGTAGTCTGTGGGATTAAAAGATCGTGCGCTTAAGTTTTATTGGGATTTTTGCCTTGTATAGGTTTAACCCTCATTCCTACCTATAGTAGTAGGACATTTATGGGCTTTAGGCCAACCTAGGAGCTCTTAGGCAATATTAGGCCTTAAGGCCTTGTATTTGGGCTTGGAATGCCTATTTGGACTAGTTTGGATTTGGGCCTTGGTGGGGTAGGCCCAATAAGGCAAGGGTTAAGCAACCTTTTTTGCTTTTAAGTCAAGAATTAGGGTTTGAACTCTCGGGTTAGATTATTAACTTAATTGCTAATTAGGATTTTATACTTGTGACTTAGGGAGAGGATTTCATGAGTCAGTCACTGAGTATGATTTGATACCTTTAGTCTGAGGTGAGTTTCCTTACTGTATCCGTTGGTCGAAGGCACCAATGCCGACCCACTAGTTTATGATGTAGTATGATGATTGTCTTCATGACATTTGTCAGTAATGCCTTTATTTGCTTGATGACTATGTGATTATTTTGTTATGATATTATATGGTAGTGGTAGGGGTGAATAGATTCGATACCAGTTGAATAGACCGAAGGGTATTACAAGCACCCATATATGCTTGATTGTATCCGGTTGAAATAGACTAAAGGGGATTGTTGTAACCACCCAATTTTCACGTCCAAAAATTTCGTTATAAAACATTACATGAAAGCATTAATAGTTAAAACATTGTTTGATTAAACCATTTCACATCGAAAACCAAATTGAAAACCACAACATTCGATCAATCAAATATCAGAGTATCAATCCCAGAATAAACTCGTAACTGCGGAAACAAGAGAGTGTGTGTGTGTGTGACATGCTGCTACCGCGTCGACTCCTTTCCCCTAGCTGAGGAGGTACCTGAAACCAAAACTGAAAACCATAAGCACGAAGCTTAGTGAGTTCCCCCACTGTACCACATACCATATAATCTCATAACATACATATATTGTCAGGCATATCTGGGTACCCGACCTACCCCTTCGGCCCTCTCGACCGGATATTGCCTAGCATATCTGGGTGGTGGCCTCCCCTTCGGTCCTCTCGACCGGATACTGGGGAACTATTCCTCCCCTCCACTACTACCACATAACATGTATCACAATATCAAAATCTATCTAACATGGCTGGGTATAACTACCCCTTCGGCCCTACCGACCGGATACCTCGGGGACTATCTCCCCCTACTGTCACTAGCACATAGCATCATATCATACTAGCACATAAACATAGCACAGGTAGTAGAAATCCCTAGATGAATATCACGGAGACAATCATCTTCATACAACTCCTACTGGTGGGCTGACATTGTGGCCGTAGACCCACCGCTACTGGAAGGTAACTCACCTCGAAGTAGCTGTTGATCTGATCGGGAACTGACTGTCTACTGCTGCTTCTGCTGCTCCGGAAATCCTCCGGCTGCAATTCCCACAACATACTCAATCAAACACTGCTAACTGTCCTTTGTTTAAAATGACCATTTTACCCCTGATCATCCCTAAGTCAAAGTCAGAGTCAACTTTCAGTTGACCCGACTCGCCGAGTTGGCTTTCCAACTCACCGAGTCCCTACCCAAACGATTGTCCTGAATCCCGTTTCTACTTGTCGAGTTAGGCGACGACTCGACGAGTCCTCCTTCTAAACTGATATTCAAGTCCTTCATCCTACTCGCCGAGTTGTATGAACAACTCGTCGAGTTCATCTTCATCCGATGAACACTTATGCTAAGACTCGCCGAGTTGTATGAACAACTCGCCGAGTTCATCTTCATCCGAAGAACACTTATGCTGCGACTCGCCGAGTTGTATGAACAACTCGCCGAGTTGTATGAACAACTCGCCGAGTTGTATGAACAACTCGCCGAGTTGTATGAACAACTCGCCGAGTCTGTTCTTGATCTAAGGAGATTGCCTTGAACTCGGCGAGTCAGGGCATTGACTCGCCGAGTTCCTCCATAGATGAGTTCAGCTTCCGACTCACTGAGTCACACCCCGTGACTCACTGCTCACTCGACACTACGAAAAGGGGACAAACTCGGAGACTCGCAAACCGACTCGCCGAGTCAGATGAACGACTCGCCGAGTCGTTGCCATGCAACCACTAACTACACGGATTTGCTCGATTCCAGTCCATGCCATTCACATATCTGGGTTCCTAGAGCATGAATCACACGTAAAGTTTCCAACTTTACGTGTAGATATTCACCAATTAGGGTTTTAGGGTTCAAAATGCACCCAAAAGGGTAGATCTAGGGTCTTCATGCAATGAGGGTCCGTAAAGGCAACAGATCTGAGCTACTGGAGCTCAATCATGCCTAGATCTAAGGGCCAATCAGCTTATTACGAAATAATTTGCACATACAAGCTTGGGAATTGGCTCAAGAATGACTTAAATGAAGTAATAAGCATAGAAACAGGGGGAAAACGGGTTATACCTCAAAGGAACTACTGAGAGAGCACAAAGATGCTTGGATTCCTTCCCTTCCTCTTGATGTACTTCCCTTTTGCCTCAAAACCTTCAAGAACACACAACAATTGCTTCAAACTCTCTATGAATAGCTTAGAACGAGGGTTGGAAGCTCTGGGGGGGGGGGGTGAATGGGGGCTGGCTTGGGGCGGATATGTTGTTTAAATAGGGTGCAAACCCCTGAAACTTAGGGTTTCATCCAACAACGGTGACTCGCCGAGTCCGGAATATGGACTCGCCGAGTCACCAACTTAAACGTGTCCCAGGGTCCTGTCTCTACTCGACGAGTCGGACCTATGACTCGTCGAGTCCAAGGCTAAAAATGGAAAATACACAAATAAGATTTACGTACCAGGAACCAGGTGCTACAAATCTCCCCCACTTATTTTAGACTTCGTCCTCGAAGTCTGCTGCTCGATCCTAAAACAGCTCGGGGTAATGCTCCAACATCTCGTCCACCGATTCCCAAGTCCATTCCGAACCCTTACGGTGCTGCCATTGCACCTTCACTAGCTCCACCCTCTTGTTCCTCAAATCCTTCGACTTCCTGTCGAGGATTGCGACTGGGCGCTCAATGTAATTTAGGCTGTCATCAACCTGAATATCCTCTAACGGCACTACTGCTGAGTCGTCCACTAGGCACTTCCGCAGCTGAGAAACATGGAAAGTGTTGTGGATCTGGCTGAGCTCGACTGGCAGATCCAGCCTATACGCCACCTTGCCCACCCGGGGTACAACCCTGAACGGCCCAATAAACCTCGGGCCCAACTTGCCCCGCTTCCTGAATCGAATGACACCCTTCCAAGGCGACACCTTCAGGAGAACCATATCCCCAACCTGGAACTCCAGGTCGGATCGGCGTTTGTCGGCGTAACTTTTCTGCCGACTCTGAGCAGTCTGAAGCCTGCTCCGAACCTGCTGGATCCTTTTGGTCGTCTTGAGCACCACTTCGGTGCTCCCCATGACTCTCTGGCCTACTTCACCCCAGCATATCGGGGTCCTGCACCTCCGACCATACAACATCTCGAATGGGGGATGGTCAATACTCGTGTGGTAGCTGTTGTTGTAGGAGAACTCGGCCAAGGGAAGATAAGTATCCCAGCTACCACCAAAGTCTAGCACGCACGCCCGCAACATATCCTCTAGAGTCTGGATGGTCCGCTCACTCTGACCATCCGTCTGCGGGTGAAAGGCGGTGCTAAAATGCAAACGAGTGCCCAACTCGTCATGAAATCTCTTCCAAAATCTGGAAGTAAAACGCACATCCCTGTCCGAGATAACCGATATTGGCGCCCCGTGCCGCACCACGATCTCCCTGATATAGATGTCGGCCAATTTCTCGGCCGATATGCTCTCCTGAATCGGGATAAAGTGAGCACTCTTGGTCAATCGATCCACGATGACCCAAATCGAATCCACTCCACGCGCGGTCCTGGGAAGCTTCGTGATAAAATCCATCGTGATATCTTCCCATTTCCACAGTGGAATATCCAATGGCTGCATCTTGCCATGCGGCCTCTGATGTTCGGCCTTGACCTTCCTGCAGGTCAAGCACCGCTCAACGTACCATGCCACATCCCGCTTCATGCAGGGCCACCAATAATCTAGACGAAGATCCCTATACAACTTCGTCGCTCTGGGATGAATAGAGAATCGGGACTTGTGCGCCTCCTCCATCAAAATCTGGCGCACGCCTCCGTGATACGGCACCCACACCCTACGGTGTAGTGTCAATAGTCCTCGGCTATCATAATCAAATGAGGAAACCTGACCCACCACATGCTCACTCTTCCGATGTTCCTCCTTGATAGCCTCCTGTTGGGCCTCCCGAATCTGCTCCAACAAGGGAGTCACTACGGTCATCCTCATGCACATATCCCTAATCGGTGCCGCCTTGCGGCTAAGCGCATCGGCCACCACGTTGGCCTTCCCCAGGTGGTACAGGATCTCACAATCATAATTCTTCACCACGTCCAACCACCAACGTTGCCTCATGTTCAGATTCGGCTGATCCATGAGGTACCTCAAACTCTTGTGGTCCGTGTAGATGGTACATCGAACCCTGTAGAGGTAATGCCGCCAAATCTTGAGGGCAAAAACCACCGCCCCCAACTCCAAATCATGCGTTGGGTAGTTCGCCTTGTGAGGCTTGAGCTGCCTCGAAGCGTAGGCAATGACATGCCCCCTCTACATCAGTACCGCGCCCATCCCTGAAATGGACGCGTCGCAGTATACCACAAAATCCTCTACGCCCTCTGGTAGGGCTAAGATCGGTGCCTCGCGCAGTCTCTGTCTCAGTGTCTCAAATGCAGCCTGCTGCTCGGGTCCCCATCGAAAGACCACGGTTTTCTTTGTCAGTCGCGTCAGGGGTACGACTATCGTGGAGAAATTCTGAATAAATCTCTGATAGTAGCCTGCTAATCCCAGGAAACTCTGAATCTCAGATGGAGACTTCGGAATCTCCCATCTCATCACGGCCTCGCCCTTGGCCGGATCAACCAGAATCCCGTTCTGGTTGACAAGGTGTCTGAGAAATTGCACCTCGCGCAACCAAAACTCACACTTGGAGAACTTGGCATACAAGCTCTCCCTCCTCAGGGTCTCCAACACCTCTCTCAGATGCTCCTCATGCTCCTCCTGAGTCTTGGAATAAACCAAGATGTCATCGATAAAGACTATCACAGACCGATCCAGCATCGGTCTACATACGCAGTTCATGAGGTCCATGAACGCGGCAGGAGCATTGGTGAGCCCAAACGACATCACCACAAACTCATAGTGGCCATAGCGCGTCCGAAACGCGGTCTTCTGCGTATCCTCCTCCCTGACCCTCATCTGATGATAACCCGAACGCAAATCAATCTTGGAGAACCAAGATGCTCCCTGAAGCTGGTCAAAGAGGTCATCAATCCTCGGGAGCGGGTAACAGTTCTTCACCGTTACCTTGTTCAGCTCCCGGTAATCTATACACATTCGATGCGACCCATCCTTCTTATTTACGAACAAAATCGGGGCTCCCCAGGGTGAACTACTCGGTCGAATGAATCCCTTGTCTAACAGCTCCTGCAGCTGTGTAGACAACTCCTGCATCTCAGGAGGAGCCAACTGATACGGTGCCTTGGCTATCGGAGCCGCACCAGGAACGAGGTCAATCCTAAACTCAACCTGTTGCTCCGGAGGTATCCCAGGAAGCTCCTCTGGAAAAACATCTGCGAATTCTCGCACCACCGGAACCTTGCTCACTGTCGCCTTACCCGCCTCCCGGGTATCCATCACGTACGTGACATATCCTGCGCATCCCTGCTGAAGGTAGCGTCTCGCCCTTGCTGCTGAACATACTGCGGGTCCACACTGCGGCCTCTCGCCATGAATCACTAACTCTCCCCCGCTTGGGATCCTGACCCGCACTAGCTGCTACGCGCAATCTATCACCGCTCCATTAGGGCTCAACCAATCCATGCCTATAATCACCTTGTTCCCACGCAACGGAATGGGAACCAAGTCTACCAAGTAGCACTCCTCAAACAAATGCAATATGCAATCTCGAAACACCATCGATGCTCGCACCGATCGATCATCAGCAATCTCTACTTCTAAAGGGCAATCTAACTCGCCCGAAGTCTCATGAAACTTCTTGCTAAGCGCAAGGGAAACAAATGATCGGTATGCACCCGAGTCGAACAACACCTGAACTGGGATGTCGTTCACATGGAACGATCCTAATGCATACATATACATACAGAGCACATATCAATATCATAACATCATAAAAATAAAATAGAGGGAAAGAATCATACCCGTCACCACATCGGGTGCGGCACGTGCCTCCTCGGTAGTCAACTGAAACACTCGACTTCTCACCACTGGAGCCTCTACCTTGCCCTGCCGGCCATCCGTGATCCGCATGGTCGCTGGAGCTGACGCTGAAACTGTCAACTAGGGGCAATTGGCCTTCTTGTGGCCCCTCTGGTTGCAGTGGAAACACAGCAACTCAAACATCTGAATAACTGCTGCCGGAGCAGTGCAATCCCTGCTAAAGTGCCCAGACTTGCCACACTTGTAGCAGCCTGATGATCCCAACCTGCACGCCCCCTCGTGCGTCTTGCCGCATTTCCTGCAGCGTCCCCGTCCCTGTTGGCCTTTCGGCCCCGCATCTGATCCCTTGAGCTTCTTCCCCGAAGCCCCTCCTGACTGACCCTCTTCTGCCTTCGATTTCCGGATGTGCTCCAAATCTATCTCCCTCTCCCTCGCCGTGGCAATCATGGAGTCCAAGGTGGGGCAAGCTGAAAAACTAACGTGCTCCCAGATATCAGCCCGGAGCATGTCGTGATAGCAGGTCCTCCTCATATCCTCGTCACCATCATACTGGGGCACCAACAAAGCCCTCTCCCAGAACTTGGCGGTGATCTCCGCCACAGTCTCCGTCGTCTGCCTCATGTCCAGAAACTCCCTGGCCAGCTACTGAAGCTCGACAGTCGGCGCAAACTCTGCCCTGAACCGGGTCACAAAGTCCGACCAGGTCATAGCCTCGATAGCTGAGGCTCCCAACGAGTCACCCACTGACTCCCACCAATCCCGTGCTCGGTCCCGTAAACACCCTGCTGCATACCTCACCTTCGACCCCTCAGGGCAGAAGCTAGTCAACTGTGTAGACTCGATGTCTGCAATCCATCGCCTGACAGTAATGGGGTCTTTCACCCCATGGAAATCCGGCGCACCACTGCCCCTGAAGTCCTTGAAGGACAGTGTGCGAGATCCTGACTGGCTAGATGCCATATCACTCCTGAATGCCCGAAGGCGATCCTCCATCAACTCGATGATCCCTTCCTTGATCGACCCAAAGATGATGGGGGTCGACTCAAGGATGCCTCTGGTGATCTCTGACGCGATGAACTCGCGTAGTCCCTCATCTATCGGCTCGGAACCTGATCCCGAACCTGACCCCTCTCCTGAACCGCCATCTACCGGCCTCGGTCGAAGTACCACCATTCTGCAATACATAATACAATCATTAGTGATACTGATACTTCCTGAGGGATCACTGCTACTTACAAGTTCCCTGGTCTTATCTTGGCCTTCCTTGGTTCGGGTAAGGATCCTCTGCTTTCAGTAGTACGGGCCCATACTACCTTCCACATCTATCCGTGCCTTCTTCAAGGAATGCCTCGACTCCACCAGATCCCTTTCACTACTGTTGATCACTGCTATACTCATCCTAGGCTTGCCCTAGGGAAATCTCTGATTCTACTCTACCCAGTCCTCAGCTGCTGCAGGCCTCCTTGTAATACCAATTAGCCATTACCCGAATACCATCACATGTGACGAGGCTCAGATAATCCTTCGAGTACCCGACTCATCCCTACAACGGTTGGACTCAAACAAGAGCTACGCAGTAGGATCAAATCCGGCACTCTAAGATTATTCAACCTTGATCACATGTGACGTGACGTATTCGCTTAATGGCTAACTCCCATTATTCAGAGTCCCACATAGCATGAAGCAAGCAGCATTCAGACAAGGGTAAAAATCTCAATCAACTCTATCTGCTTACAGGAACTGTACTAGCATAAAGTGCTAAGCTCATACTATCAGGCATAACCTAATCAGGCTATCCTACTTGCTGTCTACTCAATAACGAGCATGCAATTCTCATACAACTGAAACACATAAAGCAGGCACATAAGGCATCACTCCTAGATCCTTAGTCCTATTCTAGCATGCTGTTCTACAAAAGCTGATAAACATAACATAAACTCGTATGGGTACTTTGGGGAATACTTACTTAAGCTCGGCCGGTCACGCACATCACACACTTCGTTCTTTCTCGAAACTCTTTTCTTAACTTTTAGAAAACATTTTCTTTTAGAAGATCTTTTAATCCCTCGATTTGAGTTCAGACACCCCCGAAGGTTTGTCCGAATCCCTCAAACCAGGGCTCTGATACCAACTTGTAACGACCCAATTTTCACGTCCAAAAATTTCGTTATAAAACATTACATGAAAGCATTAATAGTTAAAACATTGTTTGATTAAACCATTTCACATCGAAAACCAAATTGAAAACCACAACATTCGATCAATCAAATATCAGAGTATCAATCCCAGAATAAACTCGTAACTGCGGAAACAAGAGAGTGTGTGTGTGTGTGTGACATGCTGCTACCGCGCCGGCTCCTTTCCCTTAGCTGAGGAGGTACCTGAAACCAAAACTGAAAACCGTAAGCACGAAGCTTAGTGAGTTCCTCCACTGTACCACATACCATATAATCTCATAACATACATATATTGTCAGGCATATCTGGGTACCCGACCTACCCCTTCGGCCCTCTCGACCGGATATTGCCTAGCATATCTGGGTGCTGGCCTCCCCTTCGGTCCTCTCGACCGGATATTGCCTAGCATATCTGGGTGCTGGCCTCCCCTTCGGTCCTCTCGACTGGATACTGGGGAACTATTCCTCCCCTCCACTACTACCACATAACATGTATCACAATATCAGAATCTATCTAACATGGCTGGGTATAACTACCCCTTCGGCCCTACCGACCGGATACCTCGGGGACTATCTCCCCCCTACTGTCACTAGCACATAGCATCATATCATACTAGCACATAAACATAACACAGGTAGTAGAAATCCCTAGATGAATATCACGGAGACAATCATCTACATACAACTCCTACTGGTGGGCCGACATTGTGGCCGTAGACCCACCGCTACTGGAAGGTAACTCACCTCGAAGTAGTTGCTGATCTGATCGGGAACTGACTGTCTACTGCTGCTGCTGCTGCTCCGGAAATCCTCCGGCTGCAATTCCCACAACATACTCAATCAAACACTGCTAACTGTCCTTTGGGTAAAATGACCATTTTACCCCTGATCATGCCCTAAGTCAAAGTCAGAGTCAACTTTCAGTTGACCTGACTCACCGAGTTGGCTTTCCAACTTGCCGAGTCCCTACCCAAACGATTGTCCTGAATCCCGTTTCTACTCGTCGAGTCCTCCTTCTAAACTGATATTCAAGTCCTTCATCCTACTCGCCGAGTTGTATGAACAACTCGTTGAGTTCATCTTCATCCGATGAACACTTATGCTAAGACTCGCCGAGTTGTATGAACAACTCGCCGAGTTCATCTTCATCCGAAGAACACTTATGCTGCGACTCGCCGAGTTGTATGAACAACTCGCCGAGTCTGTTCTTGATCTAAGGAGATTGCCTTGAACTCGCCGAGTCAGGGCATTGAATCGCCGAGTTCCTCCATAGATGAGTTCAGCTTCCGACTCACTGAGTCACACCCTGTGACTCACTGCTCACTCGACACTACGAAAAGGGGACAAACTCGGAGACTCGCGAACCGACTCGCCGAGTCAGATGAACGACTCGCCGAGTCGTTGCCATGCAACCACTAACTACACGGATTTGCTCAATTCCAGTCCATGCCATTCACAGATCTGGGTTCCTAGAGCATGAATCACACGTAAAGTTTCCAACTTTACGTGTAGATATTCACCAATAAGGGTTTTAGGGTTCAAAATGCACCCAAAAGGGTAGATATAGGGTCTTCATGCAATGAGGGTCCATAAAGGCAACAGATCTGAGCTCCTAGAGCTCAATCATGCCTAGATCTAAGGGCCAATCAGCTTATTACGAAATAATTTGCACACACAAGCTTGGGGATTGGCTCAAGAATGACTTAAATGAAGTAATAAGCATAGAAACAGGGGGAAAACGGGTTATACCTCAAAGGAACTACTGAGAGAGCACAAAGATGCTTGGATTCCTTCCCTTCCTCTTGATCTACTTCCCTTTTGCCTTAAAACCTTCAAGAACACACAACAATTGCTTCAAACTCTCTATGAATAGCTTAGAACGAGGGTTGGAAGCTCTGGGGGGTGAATGGGGGCTGGCTTGGGGCGGATATGTTGTTTAAATAGGGTGCAAACCCCTGAAACTTAGGGTTTCATCCAACAGCGGTGACTCGCCGAGTCCGGAATATGGACTCGCCGAGTCACCAACTTAAACGTGTCCCGAGGTCCCGTCTCTACTCGACGAGTCGGACCTATGACTCGTCGATTCCAAGGCTAAAAATGGAAAATACACAAATAAGATTTACGTACCAGGAACCAGGTGCTACAATTGTAAGCAACCATATATGCTTGATTGTATCCGGTTGAAATAGACCGAAGGGGATTGCAAGCACCCATATATGCTTGACTGTATGTTTTTATGTTATATGGTATTTTGGGGGAACTCACTAAGTTTTGTGCTTACGGTTTTCAGTTTACGTTTCATGTACTTCCAGCCCGAAGGGGAAGGGCCTGGCCTAATCGCACTGCATCTAGCTATGATTTTCCGCATTATGTGATTTCGGGAATTTGTAGTCTGATAAAATGTTACTTTGATACACTTTCGACTATTTTGATATGATTATTGTATGTTTTGAATGAATTTGAAAACAAAAATTTTATCTGTATTTTTGGGTTGTTACATTAATCGCCGGGAATTTCAGTCGTCGTGAAGTTTACCTAGTCCAATGAACACCACACACATACACAACTCTCTCTCTCTCTCTCTCTCTCTCTCTCTCTCTCTCTCTCTCTCTCTCTTTCTAGATGAACAACTAAGCGAAAATCAGAAATCTAACATACAAGAACACATTAAAAACCCAGAATGATTAAACACATATGATATCAAGAGCATACATCTCTTCAAGAAGATATGATATTCAAAACTAGAAATCTGATATACAAGACCCAACACATAAACCTAGTTCAATACACAACACTCATTGGAGCAACATCATCTTTAAGCCATCTGTTGTTTGAAGCAAAAAACCAAGGTTTTGCAGATCTTCGTGGATCGAAGCAACAAACGAGGGCGACAACAAATCTGAAAAGCAAGGGTTACGAAAAACTAGAAGGGTGGCGGCGCTAGGGTTTTTGCAAATGATGGCACCTCACCAGAGAAGGATAAAGACGGACGACTGAAACCCTAAATGACGTCAGATATCTAGCCAGATCTGTTCAAATCCAAAAAATGAGGGTGACAACAAATCTTGATGTTTGAGCTGCCATACGATGCCTTTTAAACCCTAAACGGCAGAACCCGAACCCCTACGGCGTTGCTCAAACCCCTGTGTTGTTCGAACCTGAGCCTTTGTCAGAGCTACCGCCTCTACAAACCCTAGATATCTCGCCAGATCTATTCGTCTCCATACTCGTCGAATCATCAGCGTCATCGAAGAAGTGGCAATTTTCTGAATGTAGATGTCGTCGGAAAACATATAGATCTCGTTGGTCACGACGATGACGGATTTGTGGGTCATCGGACGTGGCAGATGAGAGAGAGAGAGAGAGGTATTTTATTTTTGGTTTTTTCTTAATTGTTTTTAAATTGTTGTAATAAAAGAAAAATAGAAAATAAAATAATAATAAACGCAAAATCGTCATTATAAAAAAATTCAAAATAAATTAGACCAAACTCACAACAAAATAAAAAGTTTGGACCTCTTATGCTAGTCTAAACTTTTTTAGACCAAAATGACAATTTTGACCTAACCACAAGAACCATTTATGCATTTTTGTCTATATGATATTAAACCCCATGGTAGACCATAGATGGTTGTCTATATGATATTAACGCCATGGTAGATCATCGATGGTTCAATCGAGTCACACAAGGGGTTGAATGTACTTGTTTTCTAGGAAGAGACAAACAATAATTCACATGAACTTTTAATCTATTTTCAAATATCATTTACATTTTTTCAATCTATAAACAGAAAAACAACATACAAATGGAATTGAATACCATTTTAGTAATTTCTCCAAAGAATTTGACCACTTTATTTCTTTTTAAACATTTGAGAACCCGGTACTAAGTTTTTTTACACAAAGAACTTGAATTTATGAAGGATAACACAAAAAACCTGTGAAATTATACGAAGAAGGTTCATTTCCCCTTCCCTATACTCTATCTTTACACCAAACAAATCACAATAACACAGAGTACTTACTCACCACAGCAAGATATACTCGCACACAAAAAACGACTTCCAATTGTAGAATTGTCAATGTTACTTGAGGGCTACAAAAGGTGCATCCATCAACCTTAATCCTTGATCCCGATGCACTTGAGCATTTTGGTCCATAGCCCCACCTTCTCCCTCACTTCAAGTGGATTAACAGGTTCAGAAAACTTGGCAGCCTCACTAAGCTCCTCAAACGCGCTCACAAGATTCTGAAGCCTCGCAACAAACTCGATCAACAAAGAAGTAAAAGTCGCAAGAGACAACGCACTTGCACTTTCGTAAGTCCTCACTTCACGCACATTGAGAATCGTGTCACCAAGAATCGAAAGCCGTGAAGGCCAGTGCATCTGGTTCTTCAACACATCTTCCGACGATCCCCAATGCACCATGGACGGATGGGCAGACATATTTGGAACATTACGGTCTTGGGTTTTGTATGGAAGCGGTGGTTTTGGGTTTAGGTTTAGGTTTGCTTCACTGAGGGAGTTGATGACATTTGGTTTGATTTCGTCTTCTTTTAGTTCTTGAAAACGATCGGGATCTTCAAACTCTTTTGGCTGTCTTCCAGGTGCCCATTTCTCAGAGTTGACAAGATGATAAGATTTTTGGTCGATCATCATTTGTAACTCCTCTGCAGCCTCGTGAACTTTCTCAAGCAAGTCGACGTCGGGGCTTAGTCTTTCCAGTTTCTCCACTTTGCTTCCTAGCTCACGTAAGATTCTTGCGCCTTCTGTACCCACCTTCTGGATTTCGTTTTTGAACATGTTTCTTAGTTCAGCAGATGCCTATATATCACCAACCAGTTTCACAGCCAAAATACGGAAAGGTAAATCAAAATGTACAGCTAACCATGCTTTTGGAAGTAAACGAAACATAACTACATCTATGAGGATTCTTAATTAATGATAATACTAGGACCAAAGTTACCTGTATTTCTGCAAGTATACAACCATGCATTGCCATGACCATAAACGCACAATGCCTAAGCGCACCACTGACTTTGACATAATTTGACCACGGATATCTCAGCATTTTGTAACGTCCGTGTGGAGGTTCCCAAACAGCAAACCCCAGCTGCAAAAAGTGAGCTAAGTCACCTTCATATTTAATTTGTAAACAAAAAATAAAACACATATATATACCAGAGCATCTTCTTCACTTGTAGACTGTACTGCCGATCTATATCCACTATATAAAGGGTCATCCAAGGCCTGATATACCAAGATTTTTGAAGGTATTCTTTCGTATCCAAAATGTTGAAGGTAATTGTTAACACATCCTATACAAGTTAATCTATTGGTTAAATCGTTATTAATCATGGTTTAATTAAGACTAAATTGGAAAAGATTTACCTTCTAAGGAAGTAGCAACGCCCCTAAAGTTCTTCACTACCAATTTATGCAGATCTTCACCAGCCCAAATCGGATAAACACATATATTAACAATCAAACACACACCTGCCCCTACTCCAATTAACAACAATCGTGAAACAGCTGTTTGGACAAAATGTGAAGTCCCTGACACGAGAACTATACAGAATGTTAACATGAAGACTCTGAACCCGTATTCGTATGGCTTCATTGATGGGTACATTTTCACATAGCTTGATATAGAACCTGAAACGGAATAAAGTTTGCGACTTTAGCGAAGGAAATTGCGAAAGAGGTGTTTAGAGTTTAAACCGACCTGCTACAAAAATGCTGACCACAATCACGACCTCTTGCCACTCCCCAGCCCACATGGAAACTTGAGCGATAGCTAATGCAAGAACGCCGGCAGAAAACGTCCCCAAAGCACGGTTAAATCCTTTGCTAAGTGTTGCTCCTATGAAATATTCCGATTCCATCAAGTTCAATCAGATCAAAACTAAACAAGGGTGTGACGATTGAGATCTTGGAATGAGGAATTAATTAAGGTTAGTTACCTATGCTGAATTCGAAGACGACGATGACAGTAAGGATTGCCCAGATGGAATACTGAGTAATATAAGTAAAGGGTTCTTTGAAAAATATAAGAACAGAGACGATAGCAAGTGCCAATCCCGATTTAGCAGCAAATATGAACTGTCTGGGATCGGAGCGGCCCATCTCGTAAGCGTTAACAAGGAACAGTCGAACATTGGTCCACCATTCCTGGAGTTTACCGAGAAGCGAAGTATCTTCGTTGTTGGTGGAGATATAGGATTCATTGAAAATACCTAATTCCGAGTACCCCTTTCGAGATAGCAACCTTTCTTTGCTTTTGTCTGTAAAATTTCGCGACATGGATCCAAGATTGGCTGCCATTTTTTTGTGCCTAGATCTTTATGAAAGAGAAGTGAGTCGCATGGACGTGGGTATATGCAGAGAGATGTAAGATTGAGCAGAGAGGGAACGGAGGAGGAGGAAGTGGATGGTGATCGGAGGGGAGAGGTGGGAGAGCATTATGAAAGGGAAGGAAGTGGGAAGACAAGGGGAAGAGGATCTCTGACTTTCAGATCTCTGATCGGCTGATCCAAACCGCCCAACGACTCCTATCTGGATTAAACTTAATAATACTTCATATTATATGTTGAGTGACTTATATAATTGGGATATACACGTTAAAGTCTCAATATTTTCATCTATTTTACAACAAAGTCCTAAACTTTATTTTTTTAACAGTAAAGTCCAAATTACCGGCAGTTTTTAACATTTTTACCCTTTTTTCCCGGTTAGCCGGTAATTAGGACTTTTTTGTCAAAAAAATAAAGTTTAGGACTTTCTTGTCAAATCATCAATTAGGACTTTACTGTCAAAAAAATAAAGTTTAGGACTATTTTGTTAAATCGTTGAAAATATTGGGACTTTAGTGTATATATAATTTTTTTGGTTAGAAATTTAATAGTATGATACTCTTTAAGCATAAGAGTTATTGAAATATTCACTAATCTCCTAGATCCTATTGAAATCCTTAACGTTTGCTTCTTGTTAAATCGTTTTTTTAATCTCAACAAACCGACATTGAAAAAAATTGAGATAATCAAGAAACAAAGAAAGAACCAGGGTTGTATTGGCTTTTTGCAGCCCCAGAAATGGAGAAATAAGAAACCGAAAAAAACGAAATTGCCTTTCTTTCCCTTCTCCACATTCACACCCTTTTGACTAGGCATGTGTTGTTTGTGTTTGTATAAAGCCAGGACAATTTCGTTTTTTTAGGTTTCTAATTTCTCCATTTTTAGACTGAAAAAAACCAACACAGACCTGGTTCTTTTTTTTTTCTTGATTATCTCAATTTTTTTCAATGTCGGTTTGTTGAGATTAAAAAAACGATTTAACAAGAAGCAAACGTTAAGGATTTCAATAGGATCTAACTGATTAGAGAAGGTTTCAATAACTCTTATGCTTAAAGAGTATCATACCATTAAATTTCTAACCAAAAAATTATATATACACCAAAGTCCTAATATTTTCAACGATTTGACAAAAAAAGTCCTAAACTTTATTTTTTTGACAGTAAAGTCCTAATTGACAATTTGACAAGAAAGTACTAAACTTTATTTTGTTGACTAAAAAGTCCTAATTACCGGCTAACCGGGAAAAATGGTAAAAATGTCAAAAACTGTCGGTAATTTGGACTTTACTGTCCAAAAAATAAAGTTTAGGACTTTCTTGTCAAATCGATGAAAATATTGGGACTTTACTGTATATATCCCTATATAATTAACCCAGTTTCGTGTTTTAATCAACTTTGTTATTTTTACCAAGATGTCAAATAGATCATAGAGATGTTACATTTGAAACTAAAAAAAGAATAGTAATGTAAATTTCTATTTATATACTTATCTAATAATACACAATACACTAGTTAATTTTTCTAATGTTTTCTTTTAAAGAAAAGCTAAAAATCAGAAAAATCTCCTCATTAGCTATAATTTTCACAGGATACCACCTACAAAAACTTGGTGGCCTGCAAATGTTATTATTATTATTATTATTTTATCAAAACTATGTAGTTTTTATTAGTGTTGACTCCAAAAAATAATGTGGCCTGTGAAAATCTCAGACATCAGCAAAAATCTGAAAACAACTGTATTTTCTAAAAAAGCATTGTTCATGTCAAGTGGAGTGCGAAAAATAGAGATCGTATTGGAAAATCAGAATTCATGTTGAGAAAATCAAAACTTATACTGTGAAAATCAAAACTCGTACTGCAAAAATCCATACAACATAATGCTATTTATAAGACCTTATTTTGATAAACAAAATATTATCCACATCATATCCTTTTTCTATTTTTTTAGCAAACTTTTCAGTAGCAAAATTTTCCAAGTTACCTATCTTGTTAACAAAACATGAGTTTAAATATTCAAATGAGTATTTTATTTTTATTTGTATCAATGGTTCACGACATTTAGAAAATGAAGAATTAATATAAGTTAGACCGTTTGTTAAAAACTTTAAAGTTTAATTAGATATAAAATTCTCAAATTTATTGGTCAAACATAAAACATGTTTGTTAGACATACTAATACTTGTTGTCCTTCCAACATTGAAGGATGATATTCAGATAGCTAATGAGGGTGATGTCAAACGTTTAAAAATGATTATTCAACAAGTTTCAACTAGTATACGTTTGTCTTTGGTGAATAATGATCCAGTGGAGGAGACATAAACTGTTTAATATTGTAACACCCTGAGATCCAGGTACATTTATTTCACCCTTATTCTTTGTCAATTGGTCATGATTGGTCCTTGAGTGGAGAAAACCTTGCAAGTGAGTACGCTGGGCGTACCAGAGGGGTACGCTGCGCGTACTCATGCGCTTATTTTGGACGCGGAGTCGCTAGGTACGCTGGGCGTACCCATAGTTACGCCGGGCGTACCCGGCCCAGATGCAAAACCCTAATAAGACTTGTACACTATTTAAAGGATGCTAAGGCTCATTTCTCAGCCTCCATATCAGTGAGTAAAACCCTAAGAGAGAGCCTTCCATCGTCCTTAGTGAGTGTGTGTGCTCTTGGAGCTAATAGTGCCTTGGTGTGTTATTGAAGAAGGAAGAAAGGAGCTTGTGGAGACTAAAAGCTTGAAGTGTAAGCTTGGATCTGAGATCTACAAAGAAAGGAGTTGCATTTAGAGGTATAAAGTTCAAAACTTTCCTCTTCTCTTTGGTTGTGGTTGCATGTGCCATTTCTAGGGTTAAAAAGCCCAAAGGTGGAGACTTTATGAGTGTAAGGTGCTCCATGGTCCAAGATTTGTCCCTTTTCAGTAGTATCTGTGGTCTAGATCCATAAAGTCCCCATTTTGGTCGTTGATATGGGGTCATGCTTGAGTTCTATGCCTTCTAGGGTTAGAGAATGAGTTGTTTTGGGTGCTAGTGACTTATTCGGCCATGCAAGGGCTTAAATTCATCGACTTTATGGTTTTGAAGGGTTAGAAATGGTCAGATCTAAAAGTTGGACGTGGGTCTTAACTGTTTAAGACCCCAAGAGCTGAAGGACTAAACTGGGTATTACGCCGAGCGTAATTCCAGTACGCGCAGCGTAGGGGGTGGCGCACCCCGATCCTCTGATGTTATCGGTTACGCCCAACGTACATGTTTGGTACGCGCAACGTAACTCGTAAGGTTGACTTTTGTTGACTTTTAGGGTTTGGTCAACTTTAGGGTATTTGAGCCATGTGAAGGGTAAAATGGTCTTTTACCCTCATAAGAGTATTAAGAGAAGGGATGGTCTAGCCTTGGGAAATGTGTTGATATCGAGTACTTGTTTCATATGATTAGGCGGAGGCTAGGTCTTATCCCACGAAATCCGAGATTTCCGAGATTTGCGAGTTACCGAGACATCGAGGTGAGTCTTCTCAGTATACGTTACCTGGAGTGGTACTATGCGTTGACCAGAGGGTCTTATGTGTTATGTATGAGATTATGTGTTATGTGATATTTGTATGTTGTATGATGTTATAGACCGGACCGAAGGGTCCAACGATACAGACCGGGCCGGAGGGCCCAATGAGCTATGACCGGACCAGAGGATCCAACGAGCTACGGGACTGGAGGGTCCCGCTGAGACACAACGACCGGAAGGCCGTATATTAGCCTCGAGTGGCATATGTGCTGTATGTGGTATTTTGGGGAACTCACTAAGCATTTATGATTATTGTTGTTGTGTTATGTGTTTCAGGTACTAGCGATGAGCGCGGGAAGGCACCGACATGATTTGTACACACACACACGCATTGGAGTTTTTGTAGAGGTTCTGGGGAGGTGTTTTGTGACAATAACATTTGATACAATGTGTTTGACATTATTTTATGAATGAATGAATGTTTTAAAAGTGAAAAATTATTTTGAAAATTTACGTTGTTACAAGTTGGTATCAGAGCCTTGGTTCGAGGGATTCGGATGCATCTTCGGGCGTATCTGAACTCAAACTGAGGATTTGAGGAAAAAAAAATTAATGAAATAAAACTTTTGAAAAGAGTAAAAAGAGTTTTGAGACAAACAGAGCAGAGTCGTGTGTACGATCAACCAACGCCCGAACGGTGAATCCCCAAAAGTATCCTTACATTATGTGTTATGAGATATGTTATGTTATGCATGCTAGAGTAGGCTAGGTATACATATTAGGACTAGAGTGGCCTGATTTGTGATGCCTTAGCCTAGGAGATTTCTGCTGATGAGATGCTTCGAGAGCGAGTAGATAGCAGTTAGGAGCTCGTGAAGGTAGAGTACTTGTAATCCAAGATCCAAGGAGGAGGACTTGGAGTGAATGTTGATGCAGTGTGGTCAGTAGTATTGGGCTCGTACTACTGAAGACACCAGATCAATGGGCATTCCAAGTAAGAATCTTTTGGACAACGAGGGACAAGTAGGGTTGCATCATCGAGTATATGTATGCTCGATCGAGTCTCTGATAATTTCTTTGTTGTATTTCAGAGGCATCATGGTTGGGACTCGACACACACCTGAGAGCAGTGGTGTCAGCGACGAGGAGATCCGTCGATTGATTCATGAGTAGGTGGCTGCTGCCATCCGGGCTGAGATTCCCGAGATGTTTGAGGACATCAAGACCACGTTGATCGAGACTTTTGATGAGCGGTACGCAACGTTGACTGAGGCTGCTGCAGCGGCAGCTACTGCTACTGTTGCTGCTGCCAGACCTCAGGGAGGTGACTCGTTGTTGTTCCGGGAGTTCAGCAACACGAAGCCACTAGAGTTCGACAGGACGCAGGACCCGATTGCTGCTATGAGGTGGATCTCTGACGTCGAGGGATGTTTCTATACGTGTTCTTGTCCAGAGCACTTGAGGGTTCGGTTCGCCTTGAACCAGCTCCACCTGGGAGCGAAGGATTGGTGGAAGTTCGTGACGACGAACTTCACTTTGGCTGAGATTTTTGAGGTGACCTGGGAAAGGTTCACCGCTATGTTCAGAGAGGAGTATGTTCCCCTGGTGGAGAGGGAACGGTTGATTCAGGAGTTCCTGACCCTCGAGCAGGGTACTGATTCTGTGGCAGTAATCACCAGGAAGTTTCATGAGAGGGCGATGTTTTGCCCTGAGCAGGCTCGCATGAGCCGATATCTGAGTGTTATGAGGATGGATATATGGGAGTTCATGGCGAACTCGACTTACCGGACATTTGCTGAGCTCCAGGAAAATGCCCGGAAGAGGGAGATCGAATTGGAGACTCAGGCTAGGGAGGAGGCCGAGTCACAGAGGATGGATCGGCGGCCGGCTCAATCTCAGCCAGCAGCCAAGCAGGCTAAGCCCGCTGATTCGAGATCTGGGGGCGCGAAGGGCTGCACTTGTGGGAAGTGCGGCAAGAGTCACAAGGGGTCGTGCCGGGCAGGAGTATGCTACAAGTACGGGAAAAAGGGGCACATCGCGAGGGACTGCCCCAAGGGATTTTCGGTTTGCTTCCATTGCAACCAGACCGGCCATCGGAAGGCCGAGTGCCCGCAGCTTCATCAGGGATCAGCGCATAGATCTGCGCCTGCTACTAGGGATACCGAGGTTCGGCCAGTGAAGGCCGAGGCCCCGAAGGCTCGTGGGAGGGCATTTCAGTTGACCGCGGAGGAGGTCCGTGCGGCGCCCGATGTTGTGGCTGGTATGTATTCTCTTTTCATCTTTTATCTGATTTGAGTTTTCTTTTATGCTTATATGATGATATGCGTAGGTACTTTTCTTGTGAGTTATGTGCCTGCGTTGGTATTATTTGACTCAGGTGCAAGTCATTCGTTTGTTTCCGTAGCTTTTAGTCAGCATATTAGTATCCATAAAGAGGCGTTGGATCGGCCTCTACGAGTTTCCATAGCTGATGAGCGAGCAGTGTATGCTTCAGATGTGATTCGAGGATGTGTCCTTGAGATCTTCGATGTGGAGTTCCCTATAGATCTGGTTCTGATCGCGATGGGGGACGTGTGTGTTATAGTGGGTATGGATTGGTTGAGCCGATAGGGAGCTGTGATAGACTGCGAGCGTCAATTGGTGACGATTCGAGACCCTAGTGGGGGAGTTCTTACAGTGTATAGCGAGGGTACACGTACGGGGTCTGCATTTTGTTCGGCCGCCAGAGTGAGACAGAGTCTACAGCAGGGCTGTAGGGGATTTGTGGCATATGTGTTGGATGCGAGGGTTGATTCAGAGAGATCGAAGTCGGTTGATGAGGTTCCGATAGTGCGTGAGTTCCCGGATGTGTTTCCAGAGGAGTTGCTGGGTGTGCCTCCGGAGAGGCAGGTAGAGTTCGGTATTGAATTGGTTCTGGGAGCTGCACCTATCGCCAAGGCACCTTATCGCCTTGCACCTCCGGAGATGCAGGAGTTATCCTCGCAGCTCCAGGAGCTACTAGGGAAGGGATTTATCAGGCTGAGCAGTTCGCCATGGGGGGCGCCTATTCTTTTTGTCAAGAAGAAGGATGGTTCACACCGGATGTGCATTGATTATCGTGATTTGAATAAGCTAACGGTCAAGAACCGTTACCCTTTGCCGAGGATCGACGATTTGTTCGATCAATTGTTGGGAGCATCTTGGTTCTCCAAGATCGATTTGAGGTCTGGTTATCATCAGGTGGGGGTGTTGGAGGAGGACGTCCAGAAGACAGCATTCCGGACTCGTTATGGGCATTACGAGTTCGTGGTAATGCCTTTCGGACTCACTAACGCACCGACATTGTTCATGGATCTCATGAACGGGGTGTGCAGACCGATGTTGGATCACTCAATGATCGTGTTCATCGACGACATATTGGTGTATTCGAGATCCTGAGAGCAGCATAAAGAGCATCTGAGGGAGATCCTCGGAGTTCTGAGATCGGAGAGGCTTTATGCCAAGTTCTCCAAGTGCGAGTTCTGGATGCGAGAGGTTCAGTTTCTGGGGCACCTCGTTAACCAGAATGGAATATTGGTCGATCCGGCCAAGATCGAGGCGGTCATGAGGTGGGAGGTGCCGAGATCACCCACCGAAATCAGGAGTTTTCTGGGTTTGGCCGGCTATTATCGGATATTTATTAAGGATTTCTCCAAGATCGCCGTGCCACTCACCAAGTTGACCCGGAAGGGTGCTGCGTTTTCTTGGGGTCCGGAGCAGCAGACCTTGTTCGAGACACTTCGCCAGAGATTATGCGAAGCCCCAGTGTTAGCCCTTCCAGAAGGGATGGAAGATTTTGTGGTATATTGTGATGCATCGATATCCGGATTGGGAGCGGTGCTTATGCAGAGGGGGCATGTGATTGCATATGCATCGAGGCCGCTTAAGCCTCATGAGTCGAGATATCCCACTCATGATTTGGAGTTGGGAGCGGTAGTGTTCGCTCTCAAAATCTGGAGACATTATCTGTATGGGGTTCGGTGTATGATATACACAGACCACAAGAGCTTGAAGTATTTGATGGACCAGCCCAACCTGCATATGCGCCAGAGGAGGTGGTTGGACGTGGTCAAGGATTATGATTGTGAGATCATGTACCACCCGAGCAAGGCTAATGTTGTAGCCGATGCATTGAGTCGTAGGGCGGAGGGCGCCCCATTTTGAGATGTCTGTTTGAGAATGACAGTGATGACCCCGGTGTTGGATGCTATTCGTGGGGCCCAGGCCGAGGTTGTGAAGCCAGAAAGCCAGAAGAGAGAGCGAGTTGTCGGGTTAGTATCGGAATTAGTTACCGATATCCGGGGGCTGATGACATTTCAGGGTCGGATTTGGGTATCGTCCGTGGGCGGCACGCATACCATTTTGATGGAAGAGGCTCATCGATCGAATATCTCGATCCATCCCGGGGCCACTAAGATGTATTTGGACCTGAAAAAGGATTATTGGTGGCCCTATATGAAGAGGGATGTCGCATGGTTTGTAGAGAGGTGCTTGACCTGTCGCAGGGTGAAGGCCGAGCACCAGCGTCCACATGGTAAGATGCAACCATTAGAGATTCCCGAATGGAAATGGGAACAGATTACCATGGATTTCATCACCAAATTGCCAAGGACCGCGAGGGGTGTCGATGCAATTTGGGTGATTGTGGACAGATTGACGAAGAGTGCTCACTTCCTAGCCATCAGTGAGAGCTCTTCCACGGAGAAGTTGGCAGAGATGTACGTGAGAGAGGTGGTATCGCGACATGGAGTACCGATCTCGATCGTCTCAGATTGAGATGTACGTTTCACTTCCAGATTCTGGAAGAAGTTTCACGAGGAATTGGGTACAAAACTGCATTTTAGTACCGCATACCACCCACAGACTGATGGGCAGAGTGAGCGGACGATTCAGATGCTCGAAAACATGCTTCGGGCATGTGTGTTGGATTTCGGCAGGAGTTGGGACACGTATTTGCCCTTGGCGGAGTTTTCTTATAATAACAGCCATCATTCGAGCATTGGCATGCCGCCCTTTGAGCTGTTGTATGGGAGGAGGTGTCGAACCCCTATTTTCTGGGGAGAAGTAGGGCAGCACATGATGGGTAGCACCGAGATTGTGCTTCAGACGACAGAGCAGATCCAGCAGGTCAGGCAGAGGTTGTTGACCGCTCAGAGTTGTCAGAACAGTTGTACGGACAGACGCCGGTCCGAGCTCGAGTTTCAGGTCGGCAACTTCGTGCTCCTGAAGGTCTCTCCTTGGAAAGGAGTGATCCGATTCAGGAAGAGGGGCCAGTTGGGGCCCCGATATATTGGTCCTTTCAGGGTGATTGCTAGGGTAGGCAGGGTAGCCTATCGTTTGGAGTTGCCAGCAGAGTTGGGGCAGATTCATGACACTTTCCACGTGTCGTAGTTGTGAAAGTGTATAGCTGATGAGTCGGCAGTGGTGCCATTAGAAGATATCCAGGTGGATGCGAGCCTAAATTATGCTGAGAGACCGGTGGCGATCACGGATCGGAAGATCAAGGTTTTGAGGAACAAGGAAGTGCCTCTGGTTCTGGTTCAGTGGCAACATCGGAAGGGGTCCGAGATGACTTGTGAGTCAGAATCGTAGATTCGAGGGCAACATCCAGAGTTGTTCGGGGATTGAGACTTCGGGGGCGAAGTCTGGTTCTAGTGGGGGAGAATTGTAACACCCCGAGATCCAGGTACATTTATTTCACCCTTATTCTTTGTCAATTGGTCATGATTGGTCCTTGAGTGGAGGAAACCTTGCAAGTGAGTACGCTTGGCGTACCAGAGGGGTACGCTGCGCGTACTCATGCGCTTATTTTGGACGCGGAGTCGCTAGGTACGCTGGGCGTACCCATAGTTACGCGGGGCGTACCCGGCTGATGTGCACAAAAGTACTCACTAATTTTAATATTTATAACCTAACAAACTTAACTAACTATGCACTTATAGGCAGTGTACCTAGTCAGATTACAGTATAGCTTGGGTAAGTCGGGTGTTGATCACAGGGAACAGTGTTACTAATTAATTTACTTACTATTAAATTAACCTAATTTTTAACAAGTTTAAAAGGGGTTTTATCTGATTTTACAAGATCAGATGAACTTAAATTCAAATTCAATATTTAAAAACACACACTCTTGTTTAGTTCGAATCCACTACTCCCTTATGACTAGCTAATGATTACGGATTATTAAGCTGGTTTTTAGTTGTATTAGTAATTTAGTTCTATCTTATCAATAATTAACTAATTCATGTCAAACCATGTATGTTCACACATAATTAAACACATAACTAATTATGAATGTAAATATGCTATGTAAGATTTGTTGTATAAACGCAATTATGGTCACAATACACGTTCTCTAGCACAGCTAAGCTTATTTATTCTAATTACTAACTAAGATTGGTCAATCCTAGCTCTAACAATTCAATGTTCACTAAATCATTAGGTAAACAGGTTCATGCAGTTTAATGGTCACTAAGCTACACAGAACATGCAATCAAGCAATTAGATAAACAAATAATAACATGCTAGGTTAAACAAATCAAACACAAGCAATTTTTACCAACTAAACTTAATCCATAAGTATATAACTATTCATAAGTTCAAAGCTTCATCTAGCTAAACAAGAGTAGCTAGATTCAGCTGCTCATCATAGCAACTAAATCAACACAGCTAAAACTAATGAAAGACATGTTCTTATTTGACTAAAAATAAACCTTTACTTCTTTTGGTGTTGAAAACCCTCTTCCAGAACCTTTCTTTCGTTCTAAATCGTCTTCTGGAATTCCTTTCTTCTGCCAAAAGCTTCTTTTATTCGTAATTGTCAAGGATTTATATAGTTGCTGATATCCATAAATTCACGTCGTGAATAGTAAGCAATTCACGTCGTGAGTTGTAGATAACCGTGCCCGTCAAGGATTCCTTCACCCGCATACATATCTTCTAGAACCAACGATTCACGTCGTGAATCCTTTACGTCTCACGTCGTGAATAACCTTTTTTCAGATTTACTTCACTTTTAATCTTTTAATTCCCAAAGTTTCTTTCTTTAACAGTTTCAGTCCTCTTTTCTTCAAAATGTCTTCTTTTTTGCTGTAAATAACATTTAAGCTCATAAGTACCATTATTCTAAATAAATTACCAACTTTTTAATAAAAATGTACTTAAATATTGCCTAAAAATAAGTATAAATATGGCAATATCAAAATACCCCACACTTAGGCTTTGCTTGCCCTCAAGCAAATTTAAATTTAATCCTTGATTACTAACATCACATGGAACAATCCGACTCTAGTTCAACCATTATGCCAAGACCTCAACGCATACATTTGTGTCTAAAATTTTCCTAAAGTACCCCCCAATATTTTAAATACTCACAATCTTCATAAACACTCGCCCACTTTTTCCGAACAATGCTCATTTTATGCAACCCTCCGAATCCATCCGCAGAAAACCTCCTAACCTCAAGGTATTTTTAGTTGAGTAACCTAAGCATACATAATCTAGAATTACAACTTTTTCGATACCACTATGGAGCTCTTTTGGAGTCTTGAGCTGGACTCCGTGCCTCCTACGTTGAGTCTTCGAAAGAGTCCTCCACCAAGATCTTTTGTTCCTTGAACCGCCTCTTGTAAGCTTGAACTCGCCTTTTATATGCCTTCTTTGAATTCTCCTTTTTAGCTTTTCCCTCTTCTTCAAGCTTGCGTTTTGTGCCCTTGGGTTCCTCCTTGCACTTTATGTCATTCTCCTCCTCTTTCACCACCGGCCTTGTTACTCTGGAAGTGACCTCCTCTTCATCACTTGCTATTTCCTCATCCTCTTTGCTTACCCAAGAAGGCGGGCTCTTGTAAGCTATGACTTCAATCAAATATGGAACATATGCCCTTGGTTTTGTCCTTTTGACTTGATGAACTGCCTTTATCTCTTCTTCCATAAGCTTTTCCAGTTCTTCTAGTTCATTCTCTTCATTAATTGTGAACACCTCTTCTTTATCTTCTTGAAATTCATCTTTTATCCCAAAGACTTCTTGTTCATCTCCAACCCTCAAAGTTAGCTTAGACTCGCGGATATCAACAAGAGCTCCAGCAGTGTTAAGCAATGGCCGACCAAGGATAATTGGAACATCGTGATCTTCTTTCATGTCTAAGACTACAAAGTCTATTGGAAAAACAAATTTTCCAATTTTCACCAAAATATCCTCCACGATGCCGCGGGGTTGTATCACCGAACGATTCGCCATGTGAATCTTCATTCTTGTAGCCTTCATCTTCGGAATCTCTAATTTTTGATAAATGAAAAAGGCATCAAATTAATGCTAGCCCCAGAATCGACTAAAGGATTAACCTTCAATTTATTACCAAACTCACACGGTAGAGTGAGGCGTCCAGGATCCCCCATCTTTTCTGGTGTTTCTCCTAACACAACTTTTGAAGTTTGTTCACTTAGAATCACTATAGACTGCTTCTTTAATTGCCTTCGAGTGTCTATCAAGTCTTGCAGTAATTTCTGGTTCTCAGGAGCTTTAGATAAGGACTCGACAAAGGGGGTATTAATCGGGATCCCCTTCACATGCTTGAAAAACTCTCTATGCTCTCTCTCAAGTGGACTAAGGGTAGCTTGGGAAGGAAAAGGCAAATGCGGCTGATAAACCAAACTAACTGCAGAATTTTTCTGTTCATGATGGGCCCACGTCGTGAACTTATAAGGTTCACGTCGTGAATTCTGGAACTCAGCAGCTTCATGATCTTCGAGCTTGATCTTCTTCATCTTTTGATCGGGCTTCCGTGGTTCTTCTTCCAATGCTTCTAGGAACTCCGAGATGGCTTCTTCTTCGGTGTCTATGGCCATTACATGAGATTGGTTCTTTACTTCGGGATTCTTCGGGGATAACTTCTCATGAACTAGAGTGGCTAGTTGACCAAATTGTACTTCCAGGTTATGGATGGAGGCTTGCTGATTCTTTATCAAAGTTTGTTGTTCCAGAATAGCAGAATCAGTGGCATCCTGTCGCTTTTCCGATGCTTCCATAAACTTCATTAAAATGGTCTCTAGGTCGGGTTTCTTCTCGGCTGGTGGCTGCTCCTTTTGATAGAGGCCTCGACCTGTCTGCCTATACTTCTCTTCTTTTTGCTTCTTATACTCCTCATATGGCAGCCACTCCTTCTTCGGTTTCCTCCAGTCCTCATCAAATTTATCCCCACTAGAGTAGCATACTTGAACCTTTCTGTTCCCATAATCATCTACATTGCAGTCCTTTGTCAAGTGTGGACCACTGCATCTTTCGCAACCTACTCTTATGGCATGTATCGACTGGTCCATCTATGTTATCATGTGGTCCCTATTATTTAACATGGCCATGACCGCTGCTATTTCTTCAGTTTGGGACCCTCCTCCGCCTTTGATTCCTTCTTGCCTCGGGTTGTGGTATTCGCGAGAATGCTTCGCGAATTCTTCAATTAGCTCCTTGACCTCCCTTGGATTTTTCTTTGTCAAAGGTCCTTGAGAATCAAGGAGTTGTCTTTTCATCACGTTAACCCCATCATAAAAGATTGACATCTCTTGCTGCACATTTAGATCATGCTGAGGGCAATTTCTGAGTAAGCCCTTGTACCGCTCCCATGCTTCATATAGGGACTCCCGTGGCTGTTGCTCAAAGTTGGCTATTGCCTTCTTGAGTTTGGCTATCTTGGATGGTGGGCAAAACTGGTCCAGGAATTTCTCATGCATTTGAGCCCAAGTGGTGATTGTACCCGGTGGGAGTGCTTTTAACCACTCCTTAGCAGCTCCTTTGAAAGTGATGGGAAGCATCCTAAGCAAGACTATGTTTCTGCTGACATTTGGGACATTGAAGTAGTCCTCAATGTCATTGACTTCATCTAGATGCTTAAAAGCATCTTCATGATCTTTCCCGAAAAATGGGATGTCCTTCAGGGCAGTTAATATGTGTCCCTTCAGCTCGAATGTGGCAGTGGCAGGTATTGCGGGTTGGACTAAACCGTGAACCATATCTTCTCGAATCCGCTTCTTGTAAGCTCCCATGGACATTTCTTCAATTGCTTCCATCTCGTTCCTTGGCTCGTTCTCGGGTTCGCTTGTGTGTTCTTCAAATTCCGGCTCGGTATCGTATTCGGACTCGGTTTGGACGGGTGTCTGATCAAAGTGCTCAATATTGCTCTTGTGCCTCGCGGATGAACTTGACTCTCCTGTTTTCTTTCCCGACTTCCTTGAAAAAGCTGACTTCAATTCTTGCAAGGGCATCTTTTTCTTGTGAATTGTAGACTCGGGATCTTCAAGTGGTGGCACCAAGGGTGTGTTTGAGCCTCTGGTCATGAACTCCTGCCTCTGGTCATGAACTCCTGCAACTTGCTAAACTAACACGTAAAACTGGACTAAAATAAGAAAAATTAAAAACTGAACTCTCAGCTTTCACATCGTGAGTTTATTAAAACTCACATCGTGAACTCTGTGACAGAAAAAAAAATATACTATCTATGCAAGTGAAATGATATCAACGAAAATAAAACTAAAATAATAATAAAAAAACTAACTAAAAACAAATAACGAATAATCAAATAAACTAAATTAATTGAAAGCCGTTCCCCGGCAACGGCGCCAAAAACTTGATGTGTACAAAAGTACTCACTAATTTTAATATTTATAACCTAACAAACTTAACTAACTATGCACTTATAGGCAGTGTACCTAGTCAGATTACAGTATAGCTTGGGTAAGTCGGGTGTTGATCACAGGGAACGGTGTTACTAATTAATTTACTTACTATTAAATTAACCTAATTTTTAACAAGTTTAAAAGGGGTTTTATCTGATTTTACAAGATCAGATGAACTTAAATTCAAATTCAATATTTAAAAACACACACTCTTGTTTAGTTCGAATCCACTTCTCCCTTATGACTAGCTAATGATTACGGATTATTAAGCTGGTTTTTAGTTGTATTAGTAATTTAGTTCTATCTTATCAATAATTAACTAATTCATGTCAAACCATGTATGTTCACACATAATTAAACACATAACTAATTATGAATGTAAATATGCTATGTAAGATTTGTTGTATAAACGCAATTATGGTCACAATACACGTTCTCTAGCACAGCTAAGCTTATTTATTCTAATTACTAACTAAGATTGGTCAATCCTAGCTCTAACAATTCAATGTTCACTAAATCATTAGGTAAACAGGTTCATGCAGTTTAATGGTCACTAAGCTACACAAAACATGCAATCAAGCAATTAGATAAACAAATAATAACATGCTAGGTTAAACAAATCAAACACAAGCAATTTTTACCAACTAAACTTAATCCATAAGTATATAACTATTCATAAGTTCAAAGCTTCATCTAGCTAAACAAGAGTAGCTAGATTCAGCTGCTCATCATGGCAACTAAATCAACACAGCTAAAACTAATGAAAGACATGTTCTTATTTGACTAAAAATAAACCTTTACTTCTTTTGGTGTTGAAAACCCTCTTCCAGAACCTTTCTTTCGTTCTAAATCGTCTTCTGGAATTCCTTTCTTCTGCCAAAAGCTTCTTCTATTCGTAATTGTCAAGGATTTATATAGTTGTTGATATCCATAAATTCACGTCGTGAATAGTAAGCAATTCACGTCGTGAGTTGTAGATAACAGTGCCCGTCAAGGATTCCTTCACCCGCATACATATCTTCTAGAACCAACGATTCACGTCGTGAATCCTTTACGTCTCACGCCGTGAATAACCTTTTTTTTTCAGATTTACTTCATTTTTAATCTTTTAATTCCCAAAGTTTCTTTCTTTAACAGTTTCAGTCCCCTTTTCTTCAAAATGTCTTCTTTTTGGCTGTAAATAACATTTAAGCTCATAAGTACCATTATTCTAAACAAATTACCAACTTTTTAATAAAAATGTACTTAAATATTGCCTAAAAATAAGTATAAATATGGCAATATCAAAATACCCCACACTTAGGCTTTGCTTGCCCTCAAGCAAATTTAAATTTAATCCTTGATTACTAACATCACATGGAACAATCTGACTCTAGTTCAGCCATTATGCCAAGACCTCAATGCCTACATTTGTGTCTAAAATTTTCCTAAAGTACCCCCCAATTTTTTAAATACTCACAATCTTCATAAACACTCGCCCACTTTTTCCGAACAATGCTCATTTTATGCAACCCTCCGAATCCATCCGCAGAAAACCTCCTAACCTCAAGGTATTTTTATTTGAGCAACCTAAGCATACATAATCTAGAATTACAACTTTTTCGATACCACTATGGAGCTCTTTTGGAATTCTTCAATTCTTTGACATTTGATCTTTGATTTCTTTGAATTCACCACCTTATTTGATTTCTGGTATCTTCAACTTTTTGGATTTCTTTAGAATTTTGATCTTTTGATCTTCACTTTATTTGCTCCAAAATTCTACTTTACTCGTAATTCTTTTTTTTTTTGTTTTTTATAACATGTACCTCACTTTTTTCACTCAAAACCTACATGCTTAAGCAGAGGCGCTCAACCTCAACCTTTATTGGTTAATGATAATAATTTTCCTGGATACATTTCAGGTTTAGGCTACTAAACATATTGCATCCGTCAAACCAAGCGGGGTTATGTTTTTGTTCCATGATTTCACTAAAATAAGGGAGGCCACAAATGCACTATAACGTGTATTGGCTCAACTAAACATTTGAACTTTCATCGGATCATCCCACATAACACTAGCAGTTATAGCTCTAATTAATATTACTAGATTCAATTATTAAAAATTTTCAGAATTTTCTAGCAATTTACTTCTTCTACCCCTACCCCACACTTATTTTATACAATGCCCTCATTGTATGCATCAAATTTAAAGAAACTTAAAGGAAAGGGAGAAAAAGGAATAGACTCCCCTGGGATAGTGGCGTGAAGATCTCCAAAAGTGTGGAAAACGTGCATCTTGAATATGGACTCCAAAAATAGAAACTTGGTTCTTGAACTCGTGAAATAAGGAGTGTGCCGGCAAAACATGAAATCAAGCCTTCAATCGTCTTCAAATATGGTGTAAGTCTTCAAATGTGGGAAAGCGTACGCCACATTGCATGGTGGTAAAAAAATGAGCCAAAATAATCTTGAATATATTGACAAGAATAATAGCATTAACCCATAAAAGACTAAAATTTCAAGGGCCTTGAATCTTGTAAAAATCTAATATTCACGACATGAGTGTGGAATAATTCACAACGTGAGATCGAAACTGAGCGTATTCTGAGAACCTCCTGATAACTGACTAACGACGTGAATAATAGATGTTCACGTCGTGAAAACTGGACAAGCAGAAAACATTGCCCAATTCTTCTTCTAATGTCTTAATGTATTAAGACTCTTCGAAAGTCATCAGTTTATGACTCTTTCGCTGACACTCCACTCTCTTAACTCACCCCACACTTATTTTGAAAATATGGGTCTCGACTCTCGGCATTAAACACTCCCGTCTAAAAACGTACTCATTGTCTTATGAGCATCTTTCAATAATATGTTGATGGATTTCATACCGTTTGATGTCATAAAATTTTATCGAAGGCTTGGGAAATATGTCATTGACCATTTTTTGGACCCACTTCTTTAAGTACTTCCATTTGGCAAGGTTGTTCAGATGTAGTGCCTCCATATAGTACTCAAAATCATCCACTCCGTAAGCTTTTTCAACCATCTATAACAAAGTTTTAGTCTTCACAGTTCTTTTATACTTGGTTACTTTGTTCGAAAAAAGATGATTACCACAAACACCAAAATACACATTCATGAATATATTTGCAATGGACGCGAAAAAAGATGGCGCCCTATCAGAATGAATGCTAATGGTTCCGATTCACCGATACAGACATGTAATTTTGTAGGAACCATGGCCACGACTCAACTGGCTATTCCATACACAACATTCAAAACTTGGTTGTTTCCGTCCATTGCGACCGCCAACAACATAGTGCCCTTGAATTCACCCTTAAGGTGGGCCCCGTCTATCACATGGGTATGCAGATAAATGTTGCAAAATACCGTAGCTACACCATAATCATAACAACTTAACAAATGAATAACAACGATATAAACATTTAAATTAATCAAACTAAGTTAACATGCAAATGATAATTATTACCATGCAACCAATGGAGAGAAACAAGAACTCAAAGCGGTCTTCATCATCCGTTTGAATGTATGCGACTAAACATGGGATTTTACTTCTCCACGTTCTAACAATAATGAGATGTTTAGGAAATGAGTATGCTTGAGTGCCCTTCAAAAGATTAAACATTTATGCTATGGAAAAAAGAGTTCATTAGATAATAGCCTAAAAACTAAGGTGTGCAAAATACCTTAATAGCACATGTTCCAAACATGGCAATATACTTTGAACTTTTCCCTTGTATACAATAATATATGTATTTCGTTATTGGCTACTATATGCATAATGTGTTGTACTCTTTTCATGTAAACCTTTTGAAATAGTATTTTAAATGGGGATGTATTATTAATGTAAACTTTTTAATTAAATATTTTTATAGTTATTTATAAAAGTGTTTCAAAATGGTTATTTCAAACGACACATGTGAGGAGGTTTCACTTGGTATTAGGATTTTGTTTTAAGTGAACTAGTACATAGAATAGTGCATGGACTGAAACCGTAAAGCTTAAGTAACTATTTTAAGGGAAAATGATTTAGTATGCCTTAGGTCATAAACCTGACATCACTTGTTTATATCTTGGGAAATTGATAAATCTAAGCATTTTTTTGGGTTTTTTTTAAATATAACATTCTTTTGCAAAATAATTACTTATTCCGGAATGGGTTATTCCAAAACGAATTTTAGATTATTTTTCGGGTGGCCCGACCCATTTCATTGTATCTGGAATGCCTATTCCAGAGCAACCGCATATGTTTCGGATCAGGATTTTGAAATTCAAAATCTAAAATATAATTTGATGCAGCAACTTCACTCTGGAAAGGCACATTCTGATTCCAACGTTCCGCCTCGATTCCGACGTTCCGACTCGATTCCCATCTCCGACATGCATCGACACCCATCTTCGACATGAAAGACGAGCACTATGATCCCATTATTTTACGAGTATGTTCTTCATTTTCTACTGTTACTTACTGTTTCGGATGTAGTAGACCACCTCTGGAATGAACTGAAAACGTTTTAGAGTTTAAATTAAAGATATCATTGTTGTAGGACTAACTGAAAAGTAATTTAGATGTTTAGTTATTGTTGATTTACATCGAAATGTCATGTTACGGATCTTAAAATTTCATTCCGGAAGCCTCTGGAACGAGTAGAACCATTCTGGAACACAATGGCCTCGTCCGGAACATAAAGAATAGGTCCGGAACTGGTCTGAAATATTGGTCATTTCCATTTTAGAATGAAGTGCTAACACCTTTTTTATTTGTGTAGCACGACATGATTGTTAATGGATCAATTACACTCTCGTGTAAACCTGAAATCGGCGGGGAAATCCTTGCGACATTCAGAAACAAACACGAATGCGAGACTATGTTTCGGAGGTGGTTAGACATTCCGAATGTAGATGGGGATCCTTTGCTTCTCATTATGTCTTTTTCCACGAAGTTGTAAACGACACCCAAAACCTAGTAGAGGAAACGATTTTTGAGATTGGGGGTTACGAGCTCTCTTTCAGGAAGAAAAATTTTTGTCTCATCACCAGCTTCCGATTTGGTGACTATTTTCCTACTTCTGCATCGACGCCGCCTTTTGTTCCCGTGACTTTCCTATGGTCCTGACAAATGTCTCGGTCAAATTACACCATGTTACAGATGTGTTTAAACAATCACTTAATGAGTCATCGGACGAGGATACAGTCCGTGTATGTCTTCTATACCTCTTAGAGAAGGGTTTCAATGAATGGTTAGCTAAACAGCCTGTTACAGAAGAGTATTTCGCTTTGCTATCAAACCTTGATGAATTCAAGAGGTATAATGTCGTCTATTTTATAATTATTGATTATAATTACTTATCGTTACTAATATTTTTTATAAATTTAATTATTAGCGATTTTTTTTTATCCATGGGGGAGAATCATTTGGGATCAATTGTACAAACAACTTTTTATTGTATTCAATAAGGTTGAGAAGCTTATACATCCATACGATCCGAAAGAGAACGAACCACAAAAATTGACAAACACCCTGTAGATGTTTTTATATGCTTTTAAGGTAAGTATATTATGAAATTTTTATTATTTATTTTTGTTTGCTAACATTCTAAATATTTTTTATTTATTTATTTACTAACATTCATATATGGATTTTTGAGAGTTTTCCGGTAAACAGTTTATTTGGTACCTGACAACAGAATGTGATCTCTCGGGCTGTTGCATGGTCAAAACTGAGGGTGTTACAAAAGGCTCACTACAACCAGTTTTACAAATAAATGACTTATGGTTAATTTATTATTTAAATATTTATGTATTTTATAATTTTATAATTTTGTTAACAGGGTAATAGAATTGTTCCGAAGTGGGAGCCGACGGAACATGAGACGCGTGCCGAATGGTGGATTGTTAGCTCGATGTGGATTGATCGCCCTGATTTTTCCCGACACTGAAGTTCACAGGGCACCTTCCCTAACACCATCACTCAAAACGCCCCTACCCATGAGCATCGAGAAAAGAAAGCACAAATAGATTATTCATATCACCCGCCACAACCACCATCACTGGCCACTGACCCATCAATTGATAAGGACCAAATTATTAGTGACTTGCACATTGAGATCGGTTAATTAAAAAATGAGGTCCGTGAATGTCGTGAGCAGTTGTGGTCTTTGGAGGAGAGTTTAGCAGAGCATGAGGCTACTTTAGCCATGGTTCTAGAACTTATCAATAACTCTCGGAGACGATGTTGGTACCTCGAATGGGATGTAGGTACATTTTCAATTATTTCATCGTTTATGGTCGTTATGTTTGTGCATTGTTTACAAGTATACATTATTGAACCGTACATGGATACTATAATGACAATGAGTTTTGGGAGCATGATTATGTCTTAAGCAACCCTGAAAAGCCGTTGAATGTCGACCCTAAGAAGCCATCTCCAGTTATTTGCTCGTCAGATGTAGTAGAGATTCCGCGGGATGAATACAAAACACCGGCGCAAACACCTCTTAGGTGTTCTAAACACCAAAAAGTCATGTCCATATGGTATAAGTCGCCATGGATAAGAGGAAAGGTGTTACACGGCGTTAACCAACATCATTGAAAAATCTTGTAGATCCTACCATACACAGTGTATATAAAGAACGGGATGGTTCGCTGTTGTTTGGTCACAATTAATTGACCGGTTTTGCTACGCTTGAGTTTTGGACACGGTTATATGCGGATAGTCATGGAGGATGGTTGTCATGTGATGTAAGTAATATAATTATTTGCTTATTACATACTGTACTTCTAGTAATAATACTTACTTTACTACAAAAAAAACTAATTGGCAGCACATTATGATGTGGATCTCATTGCTGCTAGAGCGAAGAGAGGACGATGCTCGGTAGACAGTTGTGACGTCAGCTTTCAACACTGATACATATGATTGGAGTGATATGGCTGACGAATCTTGTTTACCCAGCTTGGGCAAAGTGTGATACGATATAATTTTGTTTGGATTACATTACCTGAGCATTTATATACTAATTAATTGTTTCTAACCTTTTTTTTGTTGTTTTACATCCCAATCAACATACCACAAGCTCATTTGTTTTTGGGTTCTATGGATTTGAAGACATTTAAAATTACTATATATGATAGTCATTGGAAGGCGACTAATGTTCGGAAAATAAGGATTGATTTATTGGTATGACAACCCGCATCCACAAACTACTATTGGGAGTCCATTACTGGGGTACCGAACCAACTGATTCAATTCCACTTGAGAGCTTCAATATGACATTGGAAAAGGCGCCAGACGTACTGCAACAGATTGAAAACAGAGAGGATTTTTGGATGTTTTTGTGTTGGTTCCTGGAGGCCTTGATCATTGGGAAACAATTTCTATAGAGGGTAAAACCACCGGTCCACGGGCTATTATAGAAAACGACTAACATAAATATTTTAGGGTACAAGGACAAAGATAATTTGAACATCGTATTTGTAATATGACCTGCAGACACATCCTTTATTTTTTTATGTATTTATTAGTTGTTTACTCATTTTAATTGCATTTTATATTTTATAAAACCAAACATTATACATTTTCTGAAAGCAAAACTTATACATTTTAGGAAAGTAAAACTTACATGCAAAAGAAATCAAATCTATTCCGGAACCATGGTCCGAAATCGTACTCCGGAATTTCGAAGACCTCTCCGGAACAATATATTCCGGAAAATGTGGTTACTTTACAAAAAAAAAAGTTGTGGTCATTTTTGTGCAAAAAGATTGTTTATAAGGGTTAGATTACTCAATTTTCCTTATAAATATTGGTTTGACATGCAGAATTAAAGACATGCAAAAAGATTGATGTGAATTATGAACATTTGTTTGACATGCAGAATTAAAGAACACAGAAAGAACACGATGATTTCGGTGTTTAAGAGATGCATTCAATTATGAAAGGTGTTTACAAAAAAGGATCTAAATCTAAATCTATATAATTAACACACACTAACACTCTCAATGTTACATCTCTCAAGCACACATCTACATGTGGAATAAACCCACCTTATATAAAGGTGTTTACATGTCTCTCTCTCTCTCTCTCTCTCTATATATATATATATATATATATATATATATATATATATATATATATATATATATATATATATATATATAGGGAAGAGTTATATGGAAAATGAATGATTAGGGCAACACATATTTGAACCAATGAAAACATGACAACACATCACTTCCACAATAACTTCCACAATACATTACTTGTGAAGAAAGAAATGGACACGTGTCATTTGATTATTGGTTCCGGTAGATGTTGCCCTAGTTATTTGTTTTCCATAGAACTCATTCCTATATATATATATATCATGTCACAAGGCTACTTTACCACATGCAAGTGGGTCTACAAAAGTCAAACCATTTACAAAGTCATACATGGATAACTTTGTACCCAACATTCTCTCCCTCAAAGTTAGGAACTGATGACTCGCTTCAAATCCTCCAAACTCGAGCAACTTCACGAACCGAGCCTAAAACATGACACATGTAGAGATGAATATCAAATCTTTAACTCTTCCATGATTCTTCAATTTGGGTTCTAGAATGTGAGACCATACGAACCGAGTGTCAAAAGGTAATTAGGAGTTTCTCAATCTCCAAAAAAATTACCCAAGTTTTAGCGTAAAAGCACACTCCAAAAATCTTCAATAAGTCCAAACTCATCATGAACTGAAACCACTTTCGAATCTACAATCGAATCATTTCATAAAGTTCTAATACCCAAGGTCACTTTGGTCTTCAAGTCCGCGTAATATGAAAAATTCAACTTTCGAATTTCCATATCTAAATCTCTCCCCCTTTTTATAATCTAAAAATGATTATAAAACCACAAAAGGGAATGAGAAAGCGCTCAATCCAGAATTTTTCTATCCAAAACTCCCCCTTAACAAATGACATAAACATTTTGCTTAAATCCAAAAAATCTTCAATTTTTAGCCTCGTTCTCAAGATTGGGTAATTGTCAATTTCAAAATTCTGTAGTGACTCAATGCATTCAAAACAGCCAAAAATGTGAAACACTCCCCATTTGCGAAACTGGGTAGAAAGCGTCAAATCACATTAACTGAAGGAGCCTGTTTTGAAAATTATCCCATTTCTCAAAATTTTCAGCCCAATGTCGAAGTTGGGTGAATTCTGCCAAATCTTCGAAAGTTCAGGAACAATTTCGAAACAACTCCACAATTCTTCAAACTTTTGAAATTTAGTCCTTATTTCGAAAGTGGGTGTAAACTGTCAATTCTTCGAAAGTTTAAGGAGCAACTTCGAAACTATTCCATTATCTTCTTCAATTCGCTTCATTTACAGGTAACGAAGTTCCTTCGACAGACGATATCCTCCCAATTGAAGTTACCAATTTCGAAATCACAAGCCAAACCTTTGAAATCAATACCGTCGTACTTGATACCGATCAACAAATTTTGTCGAGTGATGTCGAGTGTCGAGTGGACAATCCAAAACCTTCGTTCTTTAAGGCAAACCCAGTTATCGACCTTCGCTTTTCACAGTGCAACCATTTAAAAATAAACCTTCGTTATTACAATTCTTCCCAAACCCAAAGCAAATACCCTTCGAATCTCGGTAACAACCTTACAAAGACCCTCATTATTGAAATTAGATTAGAAACCTTCGAATGTCTATTTATAAGTTTGATTTCATTAAAGAGACCCTCGATTTCAATCTCATTACTTCCTTCCAGTGAAGTCGATTATTGAGTAGATATTGATTCGAACTAACGATCATCACCAGTCGACCTTTTCTAATCAAGCCATTCGACATCAAGACTTTTACAGACCCATCGGCCATCGATTCTAAACAAAACTCAATTGCGAAAATATTAACACACCAAACAATTTCGACTTCAAAATCATAATATGCTTTGGATTCAGGCAGTACACATCGACCGAACTTCTTCAATCCAAGGCAACTTTAAAGCACTCTATGCGAATCGATCATGTCCAAATCATCCATTAACTGATTTTGAAATCAATCAACCCAAGCATCGAATGATAAACACCCAATAACACGAATGTTGACTTTTTGGGTTTGACTAATTATTCATCTGTTCTTGAATTGTTCTTCACCAATCAATTTCCAGTAATCGATTTCCTTCTTCAGCGTTTTTCCAGTAAAAAAAATCATCAAACTTATCATCTTCAGAAATTTTTTACCAAATCGATCCAGGTGCAAGAATCGATGAACATATTAGAACTTCAATTTGCTTTCAATCAATCATAAGAACACCAATTTAACAAAATTTAATCATCGTTTCTTCAAAAAATTAATTTCGAGTAGCAAATGATTGAAAGTAACAATCAAAGATTAATGAATTAAGAACACAGATCATTTGAAATGAAACATGATCAAAAGATGTGGATGAAGTAACAATCGATCTATAGTTGAAATAAGAATCCAAATCAACAGAAGTAATTTTATTAAATCGATGTGAATACCAAATAGAAAAACATTGTGAATTAATAGGAACGAATCGAGATCCAAGAGTGAATTGGAAAAAATGAAAGTATCCCATTAATCAAATATAACAAAACTTAGATTCCAGTAAACAGATCTATGAACAGTAGAAGATCATATAACTTAGGCTTAGGATCAGAAGAACAATGAACAGTATCAAACTTGAGATTTGGACCCAAAGAAATTAAATCATCATGAAATTAATTTGGACTCAATATTGGGCTCGATCAAAAAAATATGTTGGATCAACAAAAAGTTGAAATGGATTAGATCCAATGATTCAAGTCGATCAGAATTTGAAAAACGCAAACACACAAATCAACAAGATTTAGAGAGATCATATAGAGACTCACCATAAATGCTTCAATTGATATAAATGTAGCCAAACCGAGAATCGTTTCTTCAAAAATCATGTTGATCTTCGAAGACCCGCTCTGATACCAATTGATGTGTATTATGAACATTGGTTTGACATTCGAAATTAAAGAACACACAAAGAACACGGTGATTTCGGTGATTAAGAGATGCATTCGATTATGAAATGTGTTCACAAAAAAGAATACAGATCTAAATCTACATAATTAACACACACTAACACTCTCAATGTTACATCTCTCAAGCACACCTCTAAATGTGGAATAACCCTACCTTATATAGAGGTGTTTGCATCTCTCTCTCTCTCTCTCTCTCTCTATATATATATATATATATATATATATATATATATATATATATATATATATATATATATATATATATATATATATATATATATATATCATGTCACAAGGCTACTTTACCACATGCAAGCGGGTCTACAAAAGTTAAACCATTTACAAAGTCATACATTGATGACTTTGTACTAAACATATATCTTTATTACTTATGATGATTTGGTTTTAACATTATGAAGATATCTAGGGTTAAGACTAAGATTCAGATATCAACATGTCTTTGGGTGAACACCTTCTATGTTATTAGTATTATACATTCCACTATTAGGTATTTGCTTTGGAAAACCTACCTTATATCAGTGTTTATCATGGACCTTAGTATTTGATTGGAAATTTATGAGAAATAGTGAAAAGTATGATTAGACGTACGATAAATGGATTTTTCTTATGTGGAAAATTAGTTAAGGATGTAATGTTGACATGTTACATCGATACTCATTTGTGTATGAAAAATACTCATATGAAATTGAAAGGACAAGGACCCTGAGTGATTTTTAAGAATATCGTGTCAGCAAACTATATTAGGATATGTGATTGGATTGAGATTTAGAAAAAAAAGGAAATTAACTTTGAGTTGACATTGCATGAGAAATAAAAAATATCATGTATTTTGGGCCGATGTTTTGAAATGGGAGGATAATACAACTATAGACCTTATAAGAGAGAAGTATGCTAAAAGAAAAAGATAGACATTTTAAACCATTAAGTGTAAAAAGTTAACTTAGAGAATCAACTAACGATATGGAGGGAGTATTAGGTTCTCGATACGTCTATCCTTTATAAGAGTTCACTCATATTATTGGAAATGAAGAAAACCGAGTTATGTTTTATTAGACTAGTCAACCTTTAAGATATATTTTTAATTTTGGGTAACAAACATGATTGATAACGGTATGCAACGATCATTTAGGTAGTACCATAAGTTTAGCACTTCATTGGGTTCAAGATTTATTTAAACCAAAAGAAGTTACATCTTTTGGTCTTACATTGTGATTTTGGGGATGGAAATATTCTAAATGGTAGATAGTTGTAGTTCGAGCAATTTGGAGCTAGAAGTTTTAACCTTTGAGAATAAACTTTAGCAAATATTATTTTTTATTAAATTAAATAATTATAATTAGCAAGAATATAATGGTTATTTAAAAGGTTAAATTTTAAGAAAAAATGTTAAAATTTAAGCAAAAATGTTGGGAAAATAGGATTTGACTTTAAAAAAGAACTTTGGAGTTGATGTATGTAATTTTGACATAACCCTTTTAACTATAGATGTTCATGGTGTCGTTTGGACTCAAAACCATTAACCGTATCCTATCCACGGTTTGAGCTTTTTGAAAACCGCAAATTACATCGCAAAAATTATAAACCGCATTATATGGTGTGGTTTGGTGTGATTGTTTTGTGGTTTTATGAGATTTATGTGGTTTAATGGACACTAATAATTATAATATCATGTAACTTGCATATAAACTTCCAAAAATAATTATGCATGATTAAATTAATTAAATAGCAAATTGCGCAATCGTCCTACTTTAGGTGTAAATTCATTTTAGAACCATTAGAGAATTAGTTTGACCATTAAATGTGCAAAATGATATAGGAAAAATGACTTATGTGGGTAATTAATTATTGCCTTTGTATTCATTTGGTCTTTTTTGTATCTGATTTACCATTAAAGTTGTTGTAGGTGTTCACAGAAACCGGCTATTGAAGGTTTCCGACAATTTCTTATCTCCGGTGACTCTCCGGTCGTCTTCTCTGGCGAGCCTCCGACAAAAATGAGTTTTCCGACGGATCCTTGGGTCTCGGCTGGATGACTGACAGCAGCAAGAGGTGGTGATGGTGGTTTACCAACGACAAAAGGGAGGTGGCAAGTGGGTTCCGGTGATGGCAGGAGGAGGTGGTAGGTGGCTTGCTGCCTCGTCCCTTCTTTGTTTTTTCTGGCAACAAATCAACAGGAGGGGGAGAGGAGAGGGTGGATAAAGCTAAGTAGCAGCACTGGCAGTGGGTGCCGCTTGGATGGCAGTTAATAAAAGCCCACCGGAAAAACTCATTTTTTCCAGAGGCTCGCCGGAGAAGACGACCGGAGAGTCATCGGAGATAAGAAATTGTCGAAACCTTCAATAGCCGGTTTCGATAGTTTTTGTTAGGGGTGAGCAATGGAACAGGGTACCCACTTTCGGAATCGAAACAGCCTCAAAATCGTCAATTCTAGAACCGAAACTGCCTTAAGCGGTTCCGGTTCCGGTTCCTAAAGTTTTGGAACCGCTATAAGCGGTTCCGGTTCCTAAAGTTTTGGAACCGCTATAAGTGGTTCCGGTTCCGGTTCTTAGGTTTTTGGAACCACTGTTCGGTGGATACCCGCCGAAACCGGTTATATATATATATATATATATATATATATATATATATATATATATATATATATATATATATATATATATATATATATATATTACATACACTAGCAAACAGAACATTTAAATATATTATTACACAAATAGCATATAGTAATTTTGTTCACTGTGCAAATAAAAAGAGAGTAATGGGCTTATTGGTGTGTAAGGTGTGTGCACTAGGCATCATGTTATCATGTTATGTTACTTGTTTACAACTTTCCATATTTTTATTTTGGATGTGGGCAACAAGGTGCAATATCAAATTGTGTCACCTCACATGCTACATAAGCAAATGGTGTTATAACACCAAGTGAGAAATAGACAACAAGAGGCAACACCAACTTTTTGAAAATAAATATGTTTTATTTTATTTTTTATCGAAATTGCCTTTTTTTTTTTTTACTTTTTCATTTTTTTTACTTTGTTCTTTTTTTTTCTTGATCGTTTTTTAATCACTAACACGAATATATTTTTTATAAAACATAAAATTTTAACAAAAAATACATAATATTTAAAAACTAAAATTACGATTACAATTAAAAAACATAATTTTAAACCTAAAATCATAACTAAATTACCATTCAACTTACTCATAATTAACCCAAATATTTCTTCATAATTTGTTCCTTCATCGCTTGTAGCACCGCTAGATCAGCAGGCGCCAAACCCTCCTTGCTAGTCCGAAGAATTGACAATTGTTGTGTCATTAACTCTCTATCTTTTTGCTCATGCTTCTCCCGTGTCTATCTTTCTAGAAACTCCAAATGATGACGTTTCAACTCATTTTTTTCTTTTATTAATAAATTGTGATCGTCGAATTTCGCTCTCATTTCCGCCGCCTCTTTTGATCTCGATTCCACCTCCTTCGCATGTCTTGCAGCGCACCTTACTTTGTCACGTCCGGGCGGTCGTCGTGGTGGGGATATCTCTTGGATATCATCCGGGATCTCATCGTCGTCGGCATTTAGGTCGATATGAGTCCGTGCGTCCGACACGTCGACCGAGCTAGAATTGTAAGACCTTTTGAATTGAACCTCCGACGATGTAGGCGTTTTATTTCACTTTGGATGCGCTCACAACAATTCTCATGATTTTTCAAAGTCAAAAACATGACCCATTTCTACTCGATATTGTTCCTTAGCATATTTGAACAAATTAAAGTCGTTGCTTCCGCTTTGTTGTTGCGCCTCAAGCCGGTTGTAAATACCGTTGAATTTGCTGCACCGCTTAGTTATTTGACCCCATTTGCTGCTCAACATGTCATTGTTGCGATACATATTTTTCTTCAAAATAGCGTGAAACTTGTCGTGCACCACCCCCAATAAGCTCCTTTCTTCATTCCATTTCCCGCGTAGTTCATCTTTTGAAGTAGCACACCAAGCCGCCGTCAAAGCATATTCCTCATCCGGTGTACACCATTGTGGAACGTCTGCATTTTCTGTTTCTACCGCTATCGATTTCCCTTTCGATTTTCCTTTCCCTTTCCCTCGCCTACTACCTCCCTCTTCGACTTCAACCGATTGTTGTGTTGTAGGCGATGTGTGGTTGGTTGTTTGTTGCATAGAAGCAAAAGTAGGGAAAAGATTTTGTTGTAAATTTGGGTTTTGACCAATTTGGTTTTGTTGAATGTAAGGTGAGTTTGGAAATTGCAGTGGCGATGAAGCGGGATTAAAAGTAGCGTATTGGTATGGGATTTGTGGTGGGTCTTGAGACGATAAAAGGTTGAAATAATTTTCATAACCCGCGAATCCGAGAGGCGATGTTGTGTTTGGGTTTGATGATGGAGGAGGGGTGTTTGGGTTTTGCTCCATTTTTTGATTAACAAAGTGTATAAAATATAGAGAGAATGTTAAAAATATGTAAACTTTGAATTAAAATGAGTATACGTGTGTGTGTGTGCGCATATATATATATATATATATATATATATATATATATATATATATATATATATATATATATATATATATATATATATATGAAAAAAGGTAAAAAAAAATTAATTTGAATATCGACCGTTTGCAAATGGTCATTAAAGCCAACGGTAAAAATTTAGCCGTTTCAATTTGTCGCAAAGCCCATGAGACTTGCTCGACGAAATGCAACGAGTTGGGGGGGGGGGGGGTGTTACCCCGTTATGACGGCGTTTCCGACTTCCAGCTCGGCCTCGTCGATGCTCGTTCTGTCCCATACCGATCGCTCTTATGGATATAGTTATTGCGGAAATGGCAAGATATTAATTTGATTTAAGAAAGCATGAATTAAAAATATTTAAATCAACGTTAATGTCTATTTAGTGGTTGATAGCATCAGCTTTGAGTTTCAGTAATATTTGCTTAAGTTGATGTATATGGGTTAATCTTAATAGGGAGGAGAGAGTCATTTCCTCCCAACCTATTTTCTCTCTCTCTTTTTGTCTTGTAGCATGTGTTTTAAAACTTGTACCTTAATTGTTTTGTATTTTTTTTAATTGAGTGGGTTGAGAAAGATAAGATTTTTATGTGTTGTGGGTTGAGAAAGATGAAGAAAAATAAGAGATAAAATTTGATGTGACAATGGGTTCAATGGGTTGGAAGAGATTGACTCCATCCTCCTTTATTCTTACAGTGATAAAAAGATACGTATTGATTTTAAGAAACTATCCCACATCCTATGATGTATTAAAAATTGAATTTATGCTATGCTTATATAAAGGAAATCAAGGAGGATACAGGAGTCAAAGAGGCTTATGTTTTTTTGTGCTATCCTATTAGCATTCCATGAAAAATTATATTAAAGTTCTAAGATTTTAAGTACATTTTTTATAAAAAAATGGGATTTTTAAACGTAATCTGGTTTATTATGTCTTAATTTAGTTTGAAATATTATAACAAGCGGATACCCGGAACTGGAACCGGTACCGGCGGTTCTGGGAGTGGTTCCAAAAAGTTAAGAACCGATATAACCGGTTCCGGTTCCGGTATATTTGATCGGGTACCCGCTTATGCTCACCCCTAGTTTTTGTGAACACCTACAACAAGTTTAATGGTAAATCAGATGAAAAAAAAGTGACCAAATGAATACAAAGACAATAGTTAATTACCCACATAAATCATTTCCCTAATAATATAATAATTAAAATTCTTAAATCATGATTATTGAGCTATTATTATTCTTATAAAAAATTTCAATGTATCTTGTCTAATATTTGTAACATATCTTTGCATAGCATGTAAAAGATTAATATGCTATAAAATAGAAAATGTAACTATTATCTTTAGATGTAAACTTAGATTAACGTTTTTTAAATGTCATGTGTTCAAGTCTTATTTGAGACATAAATAATAGTTAGAAGTAGATAAGTTTGTCATTTGAAAAAAAAACTATTTTTTGGATTAACGGTTTTATAATACTTCAATGACTAGATTCATGGTTTAATATATTTGAGTATAATAAATTATATATATATATATATATATATATATATATATATATATATATATATATATATATATATATATATATATACACACACACACACACATTAGATGTCGGCCCATACAAAGCGGCGATGATAAATAGCTTTTTTGGCGAATAGTTTCTTACAGAGAATTAATTTTTATATTTTAATAATTTATTATTAGTTTTTATGTAATAAAATATTACAACTTTTAAATAAAATATTTATGTTTATGCTTTATATTTTTATATTGTCTATTTTTACTATTGATGTAGATTAATTAATATTAGAGTCTAGTTTAAAAATATAAATAAATTTATATACATGAATTTAATTTTTAAAAATTTTTATTTTGCTCCAAATTAAATTTCTTAATTACTTTCCTTAATTCAAGTCCTTTAAAATTTTGGCAGGTATTAATAAATTATTTATGCATAATTTATTTGTACAAAAAAACTTTGTAACTTATACCTCTTAAAATTCAAGATATGATATATATATATATATATATATATATATATATATATATATATATATATATATATATATATATATATATATATAATGTGGTGTGTTTTGAACCTCAGTTTTGTAACTATAAAACGCAAACTACACAACATACTGCGGTTTACAAAAACTACAAACCACAAAGAGCACGAAGAATGTTGAAAACCGCATTATGCGGTGTGGTATGGGCGATTTGTTCGGTTTGATGCATACCTATACTTTTAACTAGATTTTGGGATTATTTTGTAAGGATATTAATTGCTCGGGTTGAAACATAAGTTTAAGAACTTGGAATATTAAATGGAAAGTGAGTTTGGAACTAAATAAATAGAAAGTTGATGATGCCAAATGTTGAAAGATTACACCCAAGAAGAACTCTCATTTGCTCCTCTATATGAGTATGAAGGACTAGAATATTAGGCGAGGATAGTAATTGATATTTAAGAGAGATTCAGAATATTGGAAGTGAAGTTGAAGCCCTAGTTTTGTCATAACATAAATCCATCAAGTAAAGCTTGCTTGGTATCTTATCCTCCTATCTTTGTCACAACTAGCACTTTAGCTAGGTAATTTTGTCTATATGTAATCAACTCTCGATGTATTCTGTAACTCTAAGCTTGGAGATATACATGATATTCATTCCAAAAGCAACTCGTTGATTTGAAACTCATTCTTGAAGTCTGAAACCTAATTCGATATATCTTATACCTTCAACATTGGGTTGTAACCCTAATGTTCCGGTTCAATCACAGAATGGGCCATAATCCTCTTATTGGGCCATTGGGCCAGTAAACTTTCAAGTTGGCCATTTTGGGCCAAGGAGCCCTATGTGGGCTCTAATTGGACCCACATTCATTAAACTAAGTATTTTGGGTTATGTTGGGCCTAAAATGACTCATCTTGTAATCATGGGCCTTATTGGAATGTAAATGGTTTCTAAAGCCCTATTTGGCCGTAAACTAACTTCTTGGGCTTCATTGGGCCGAAAACCCAAATTTCCTTTATTGTTTTTGGGCCAAAAACCCTTATATGGGCCTAATGGGCCGAATTTTCGATATTAGGCCCGGTAAATTTCGAATATATTCAATAGTGGCCCAAACAAATTCTTTTCTTTTCTTCCTTACTTTATTTTTGGCCATACACACACACACACACACACACATATATATATATATATATATATATATATATATATATATATATATATATATATATAGGGTTAGGATCAAATGTGAACTACAAATATTGTGTGAATGTATTACCAATTTTTGTTCATTGGATTAAAAGAATGAATAGTTGAGATATGATGGTGCATGTTCTTAACATGTGCTAGCATTTACTATATAATTGTATTTAATTAATTGTAAGGGAAAAATAGTAAGAATGGTTAAAAAATATATATGGAATATGATATTTTCATGAGAAATGTTATTTTTAATATCATTTTCAATTTGAATTTCAATTGTAATTTCCCTTTTTAATTTACCGTAATGCAATATGTTTTTACTGAGTAGTCAGAAAAATGAAACATATTTCATTCCTTAAGAATTAGAATTTCTTTTTTTTACCACCTATAAATTTCATTTTTTTTTGTGATCATGGAAACAATTAAGAATTAATGATTTATTTTATGTTATTCTTATGATTAAGATTTACTATCTTTTAATAATTCTAATGGTAGATGATAAAATTGATTAAAAAATGAGATTCTTGTAAGACATTCATGTAGAATAAGATATTAATTAGATGACCATAACTAACATTTTTGATTAATATTTTAACATTCTTGAAGAAGAGTTTAAAATTCTTGAAGAATAAAACATTAATTTCAAGTGCATAACTAACATTCTTGAAGACTAATTCAACATTATTGAAATAATAAAGAAACTTTCTTGAAGAATAAGACAATAATAACATAATATTCTTGAAGAATAAGATAAAAATAAAATAAAAACCAAAAATTCAAATACAGAAATATAAGATTCTCATAAGGATGTAGATAGTTCACAATTGCAAATGAAACATTCTTATGAGAATGAAAATTAAGTGTAATTGCATAAATCTTATGGCTTTTTGTACAATATAGGAGTTGACTACAACAATAACGAAGATGTTATAGGTCTTTGTTGCTTCCCACAAGGTGGATAAGGAACCAAAAGGTGTGGATTTGTTCCTTGTTTTGTAAAAGGAGCATGGTAAGATGATTTTCTAGTGACCTTGCTTGAAAACCCATCATTGTACCTTCTTGTACTTGATCATCATGCTCTCTTTCATGTAGTATTTATCTATACCGTCTTCATGCCCTTGATGATAAGGAGTAAGAATGCATAAATAAGAATAAGAATAAGTGAAAATTGCAAACAATTCTACCAGAATTGAACATGTTTATATTAGCAAAACAAACCTACATTTGGGATGATTCTAAAAGAACACATGAAAATAAAAATAAAAGAAGGAAGCATGAATTACAATATGTAGTGTGATATTTAGATCATTTTACTTAAAAGAGCAGACACATAGGAACACATTATTTGCAAAAAAAAAAATGTTGCCAACAATCTATTAGTAAGCATCATCATAGTTAAATAAACTTTGTTGCATAGATGCTATATCTCAGAGAAATAAAGATGCTATATGATGCGACCTTGAACTAGTTCGGTTGGTAGTATTCACTTGAATCCTCGGCTACCTCTGCAAGGTCACAAGGAAAGAAAGTCGTCAGCCGCTTTCCGGGAGGAGTTCCCGGAAGAACGCTCCGACGGTCAAGTTAGAAGGCGTTTAGGGTTTATGTGTAACATGCCGAGTTCAGGAGTGCAAGTTCAGGGTTCAAAGTGAAAATGTGAATGGGCAACTTGGCGAGTCCATGGGTGGACTCGGCGAGTCGGGTCGCGATTTTGGTCGCGTGTTAAGTGGACAACTCAGCGAGTCGGCGGCTGGACTCGACGAGTTGGTGCTGTGTGGAGAAATCCCTAATTTAGGAGGATGAACCCTTTATAAAGGACATTATACCCTCTCCCCAGCCTCTTTACCTTCTCTTGAAGTCCAAAAAACCCTAAGGCGCGTTTGTGAGTGTTTTGAGAGCATTTGAACCTTGGAGAAGAGATTTTGGAAGAGATCTTGGAGAGTTAGAGGCTTGGAGCAAGGGGATTTGCAAGGATTTGGATTTCTCTTCTGTTAGAGCTCTCTTTTGAGGTATTATTTCGTTGCTTGGGCTGATATTCATCTAGATTCATCATTTTGGAGTATTTGGAAAGAATAGCTTGTGATATTTTGAGTTTGGAGGTTAGATCTGAGGTTGCTACCTCAGATCTAGAATGGAGAAGGTCTAGAGTGCATTAAAGTCCCTATTCTTGAGTGGTTGGTGAAGCCATCTTGTCCCAAACCCTAACCCTAGAGTGTTATATGCTTAGATCTCTTTGGATTCACGTAAAGTTTGCCACTTTACGTGATGGATGGGTTGTAGAAGGGTAGATCTATGGTTTGGATCATCTGCATGGCCTGGAAATCTTCTGTATGGATTAAGATCTAGGGGTACTCAGCGAGTCACAAGGGTGTACTCGGCCAGTTGCTTGAAGATGGGCAGGAACTCGACGAGTTGGAAGAACAACTCGGCGAGTTGGTTGAAGATAGCCTTGGACTCGGCGAGTTTATTCTTGGACTCGACGAGTCTGGTTGTGAGGTCCTAACCTTCTTCTGGTTGAGCTATGGATCGGTGAGTCAAGGGAGGACTCGGTGAGTTGAGTGCGAGGGGACTCAGAGTTGTGTGACTCGGCGAGTCTCGGGGTGACTCGACGAGCTGAGTCGCGGATTGGGGAAGTTCTGAGCATGGGGACCCGACGAGTCATCGGGTTGACTCGGCGAGTAGATTCAATCATGAGGTTGACTTTGACTTTGACTTTGACCAAGGGTTGACCAGTTGACTTCCAAGGGCATTTTGGTAATTGTTGGCATTTGTTTTGAGTTCAGTGTTGGTGTTGGCTAGTGGTGGAGATCGTGTCAGTGGTCGGAGCAGCTCGGTCTTATCTTTTCAGTCGGTAGTTGCGAGGTGAGTTATCCTCACTATATCGACAGGGTCTACGGCACCAAGATCGGCCCTTTATCGGATTGTGATCCGGGTATCGTTGTTATGTTATTGCTTTTCTATGATTGCATCCTGGTAGTTAGGATGGTATATGCTAGTGACCGGTTAGGTTGGTATCCTGGTTAGGATGATGTTATGGTATGTGATCTGCTAGATCGGTTTGATTGGATGTGAATTGTTATATGATTGAATGTTTATGTGCACATGGTTGTTGGACTGGGGTTGGGTTGAGGCGGGTCCTGCTTTGTGCTATATGCCAACATACCTAGGGCAGACCGGTTATCCCGAAGGCCCAGCGAGCAGTCTGGATAGGCTGTAGGCCCCAAGAGGGCGGACCAGACGTGCTGAGGCTCGGAGAATGGACCAGGCCGAATGAAGGCCCAGTGTGGGCGGACCAGTCATACTGTAGACTCAGAGGGTAGACCAGGTGGATTGAAGGCCCGGTGCGGGCAGACCAATCACACTGTAGACTCGATTATATGGCTAGACTCGGAGGGTGGACTAGGTGGACTGAAGGCCGGTGCGGCAGACCAATCACACAGTAGACCTGAAGTGCATGGCTGTTCTGTGTTCTATTATGATATGGCATGTTGTGCGTGTATGGTATATGTAGTTGGTATTTTGGGGGTATCTCATTAAGCTTTCGAGCTTATAGTTGTGGTTTAATGTTTTTCAGGTTCTTCAGGAGACCGTGGCAAGGCAAAGGCGTGATCGTACCGCTCCACATGATTATGTTTTATGATGTGGTTCTGGGAAGACTCTGATAATAGTATTGGAAACCTTTTTGTAATAACTTTATGAAACCGGGTTGTTTTTGAAAAGTTTAAATTGGTTGAGATTTTTAGAGTGTTACATTATGAGTGTCTGCTCTTTTGAGGGTCAAGAGATCTTACCATGTAGGTCTGAGAGCGTATCCTTTTATACTTAGCGCCCTTGCCTGGTCCGTACTAGACAAGATCGCTTTTTGGGGAGACAAGATCAGGGGCACTAATTGGAAGGTCATGCGCCTTCAACCGTTAGGGTGCTCTCATTGGATCTGATGGTAATGGCCTGATTCTTCTGCTTGTCCCTCGACCGTATCTTTTGTCTTGGAGCTGGGAGTGTCCCTTGGCAGGCGCGAGCCTTCCGCCTGTGCGTTCCGCTCCCGGGAGCGCTAGCGAGCGCTAAGCCTGCTGGGCTGAGCCTAGTCGGCGTGCCTGACTCCTGGGCTAGACGCAATGCTGCCGTGATGCCCTAGCCACGTCATCAAGTCCCCTAGTCCAGTAGCCATAGGGTTGCAACGCTAGTTACGACGTTCTGGACTTAGATAGCTTACACATGTTGGTTTTTCTTTACCCGCCGTTCCGTCTTTAATGGCGATGTGACTGTGCATGGTGATTGGCAGTTATGTCATTGTGTCAGCCATTTAAATGCCCTGCCTCTTCATCATTTCTTTATAGGAGCATTCACACGGTTTCTCTTTATCTTTTCCTCCTCCTCTCTTCGTCTTCCTCTTTCTGGGTTTATATTCTTCTTTCTTTCTTTTTGTCTCATGGAAAATCTTCTCGGTGTCCTCCCTTCCGCCACTGAGTATCGTCAACTAGAGATCATATATGGTTTATCTTCCCGAGAAGGTGTAGAGTTTCCTTCACCTGGCTCCAGTATTTGAAAACCCTAGATGCTGGCATCCGTTTTCCTCTGACGGATTTTCAAGAAGAGTTCTTCCAGAAAGACGGTTGCAGTCTCCAAATGTTGACTCCCAACACAGTCAACAAAGTGGTTGCATTTGAAATGATCTGCAGAGCTAACGGGTATCTTCTGGACTACTTCGTCTTCAATTTTTTCTTCTGACTCTGCGTCACTGGAGACAAATCCACCTTTTCAGTCCGACGAGGGGGGCATGCCCTGGTTCCCGACGGGTGGACCCCTAAGAACTGGCAGGATAAATGGTTATGGGTGAACCAGGAGTTGGTCGGTACCGTGCGAATGCTTTTGCCGATACCATCCCCAAACTCTTCCCTCATAACTAAGGTGTCGCTGACTACCTGAAGAGTGTGCAAGTATCCCCTAGAGTTTACTCTGAGGCTCTGCTTTCTGGTGTAGGGATGAGCCCTTCTTGGAGGCGTCGTGGTAAAATGGCGGTGTTCTTCTCCGTTGTTGACTGTGAGTGTTGCACCCCTCTTTATCCTTCTTCTCCTTATTACTGCTATGTGATTGATATTCCTTGCGCCAACATTCGTAGGTGCTGAATCTTCCCTGTCCATGGATGAGGTGTTACGGAAGCGTTATCGGGGCACGTTGGAGTACCGCGAGGTGGATCTAGTTGATCGACTTCCTCCACCTCACCGGATGGATAAGCTTACATTAACTGCTTCCCCTTCCATCCCCCCTACATGCTCGTCAGCATCAGAGGATAATCCTTTACACGCTCACCCCATCTCTGCTATCATGCCCCTGGGTAACACTCGCTCCTCCTCCATGGAAAGTAGCGAAGACAGCAAAGAAGGGATTATCACTGATGTCCGGCGGATGCAAGCGAAGAGAAAAGCTATTTTAGCCATGGGTGAGCTAGTTACCGGCGCACTTATTGCTACCAAGAGAATTCAGACCAGGCGCAGCTTCTCTCGTCTGCTGAGTTTTATGACTTCTACACCGACTGGTGTGGTTGTGATCCCTGATGACAACGCGCAACAGTCCTAAGGGATCGACAGGGCGATTGAACAGCCTGTTGCTTCAACCTTCTTCTCTATTCCTATTCCAGGTGTTCCATTTGTTCCCTTGAAGTTCTCCCTGATTAATGGTTCTAACGGCCTTGGTCAAGTTCCAGTTTCTTTAGGTGGTGTTTCTGGGGACAGTTCTACCGGATATTCTGTTTTTGTTCCTTCCTGGGATCTCTGTAATGATTCCCGACTCTCTGTTCGTGCCAATGCTTTGGAATTTTCCCGCCATGCTTTGCCCCCAGCTGTAGTTGGCGATATGGATGCTATGAGTAATCCTGCCCTTGTGCATAACATGGCTTACGCTGCAACGCAGACCATGTTCTACCTTGTTGCAGGTTCCCGACGTGTCCATGCCCTTGGCGAGATGGAGGCCATACATGCTGCCTGCGAGTCACGCGTGACCGGGTTGGAGCGTCGCCTTGGGGAGCTTGGAAAAGACCTCAATTTGTCTGATCAAAGTGTGAATTGCTGGCTTCTGAGAAGACCTTCCTTGATGAAACTAGGGCCGCTTTGGAGGTTAAGATTAACTCCCTTACTCAAGGGAATGAAGGTTTGATGATCCATGTGAAAAGTCTTGAGCGTGACGCCGTTGATCGCGATAAACTTATTTCTTCGCTGCAATCGGATGTGGACGCTTCTCATCGGGACTTGGATTGGCTGGTGCATGTTGGTGTCGTCCGCATTGTTGATAAATTGATTGAGTACCCAGACTTACTAATGCCATAAGTCTAATCCGGCATGTTGATTTTGTTGCCGAGGTTGAGTCTGTTCAAAAAACCTCTGTCGATGCTAGTGGTGGGGATGTTGGTGTTGGTGCAACTTCTGTTAGTCCTGTGGTTAGTGTGAACGATGTTCTGTTGTCTTTTGCTAGTATGGACCATGTGTCCTTGTTGGGTTTAGGGGAACTATGTATTGAGGATCTCTGGGAATTATGTTCTTTTGGTGGTTCAGAGGGTACCCCGGAGAGTGCGGTGGGTCGTGAGGTAGTGCAGGTAGTTGAGGTTGATGGTGGGGGAGGTAATAAGGGTGGTGAGGATGATGGTGATCGTATCATTGGAGTGAATGTTGGTGATGGTTAGGGATGTCAATGGGGGAAAACGGGACGGGGAGTGCATCCCCCACCCCCGCCCCCGAAATCTCCTTGTTCCCCCGTCCCCGCCCCCGCCCCCGAATCCCATTTATTACTCCCGCCCCCGCCCCCGATTGATTTTGGGTTGTCTTTTTTTTGGCTAAAATAGGTTGTTATTTATGCTAAAAAAACTATTTTTTAGATAACAAATAATTATGTATAGTAGAATTTTACATGTTAAAAATAAAAAAAGTTATGGCATCTTAAAAACATTATACTAACAATTTAAAAACATGTTTTTTGATGAATTTTGAAAGCTCAAAATCATGTTATAGTTTATTATATTTATATATTTAATATATGTAAATACATGTGTAATTTATTAACGGGGTCCCCATGGGGGTTTCGGGACGGGATTGTCTATCCCTGCCCCCGCCCCCGCCCCTGAAATTAAAACGGGGGTTAACCTTGCCCCCGCCCCCGATTTTTTTAAAATTTTTTCCCCAAACGGGACTGGGCCCCCACGAGAACGGAGTCCCATGGGACTTTTTGACATCCCTAGTGATGGTAACAAAAATGAGGTGGCTGTTGTGGGAAGTGAAGTTGCAGGTGATGGGAACGATGTTGTTGATGATGCTCCGGCATCGTGCGCTACCCCTCTTGGGGCGTGAAAAATTTCTTTGCCTGTTTTTGGTTTCTGTCTTTCATATTCCTTTTGGTGGCCCTATGATGCCTTTGGTTTGTAATATGCATGAACTTTGAAACAATATTTACTATCTTAAGTATGTAACTATGTGCTCTAAGAATTACTTGTTTGTTGTTTGCTTTGTTTGTTATTTTGTTTTTGCTCTCTCTTTTTTTTTTTGAAAAATATACGACGCTCTAATGCGCTAGGCGTTTTGCTTCACCTATGTTATTGTCGACACACTAAGTATCGGTACTGGGTGCTCTTAGCACCCAACGATCGAGCTTTACATGCAAACTTTCAATCGTTAAGAATTAATACACTAAGTATTAAAGATTAGCATTTGGATCATCCAATTACATTGACCACGGACTTTAAATACATTAAGTATGAGACTCATGTCACTAAGCATGGACTTATTTTCAAAATAAATACTTCTTCAAGTTTCTGGCGTTCCATGTTCTTGGAATCTGCCTTCCTTCCATTGTTTCCAAAACATATGCACTATTCTGATTCGCTTCTGTGACTTTGTAAGGGCCTTCCCATGTTGGACCCAACTTGCCTTGGGGTTAGGCTCGGATTGCTTCGTTCTTCCTTAGAACATACTCTCCTACTCTGAATGCTTTCTATTTTACCCTTTGGTTATAATACCTTTTTGTTGCATGCTTGTATGCAGCTTGGCGCATTTATGATTTTTCGTGCTTTTCTTCTAGGATGTCCAAGTTTATCCTCAGGTCTTGTGTGTTGCTTTCTTCATCCGTGCCAGCCACCCTTAGTGTGCCTACCGTTATCTCCATAGGGAGCATAGCCTCCGTTATGTCAAGCTGAACGGGGTCTCTTGCGTGCTCGTTCGCGGTGTGGTCCTGTATGACCATAGCACGGTCGGTATCTCCTCCGCCCAGTTCCTTTTTGCCCTGGCCAGTCTTTTCTTGATCCCATTCACAATAGTTCGATTGGACACCTCCGTCTGTCGGTTCGCTTATGAGTGTGCTACTGATGTGAACCGTTGATCTATCCCCTTGGCGGCGCACCACTCCCTAAACAGGTTCTCAGCAAACTGTAGGCCGTTGTCGCTGATGAGTACTTTAGGAGTCCCAAACCTTGTCATAATATTCTTCCATACAAACTTTATCATGTGTCTCCCTGATATGCACGCTAACGGCTCTGCTTCGATCCATTTTGTGAAATAATCAACAGCCACCATCATGTATTTCAGCCTCCATGGTGCTTCAGGGAACGGGCCCACTATGTCTATGCCCCATTGGTAAAATGACCATGGGCTAGATATATTTTGCAATGGTACCGGGGGGTTTGCTTGGACTGGGGCGTAAGACTGACATTCCCCACACTTCCTGGCCACCTCTAGCGCATCTTGCTGTACTGTGGGCCAGTAGACACCCATTCACAATACTTTTCCTGTTAAGGCCCGTGCTCCTTCGTGCGCGCCCACCTGACTTGCGTGTGCTTCCTGTAGCATCTCTCTCCCTTTGGATTGGTCTACACACTTCAGCCATGGCACTGTGAACCCTTTCCTGTATAATTCTCCATTTATCAATGCGTATGAGGTTGCTTTTATACGTATCTTCCTGGCCCCATCGTGATCGTCCGATAACAACCCCCTTTGTAAGTATTCCCTGAATGGTGTCATCCACGTGGGCCCGGTGGTCGTTAGGGCATTTACCTGCTGCTCATCTATACTACTTTCTCGGAGTACCTCTACGAAGACATTCTTCGATAGATGATCGAAGCACGTAGATGCCAATTTGCTTAAGGAATCTCCCCTCTTATTTTCACTTCTAGGTATCTACTTGATTGTGAACTGCCTGAACAATCCGACCAGTTGTTTTACCATCTTTACGTACCTTCCCATTCTCTGGTCTCTTACCTCGAAACTTCCATTGACTTGGTTCGCCGCTAGCCTTGAGTCGGTCAAGGCCATTACAGCCTTTGCACCCATTTGCTTGGCCAGGCGCAATCCCGTAAGCAAAGCTTCATACTCCGCTTCATTGTTTGACGTATGAAAATCAAAACGGAGGGTGTAAGTCACTTCCTCCCCTTCTGGGCTGGTCAGTATTAGCCCCGCCCCTGAGCCTTCCCCGCTGGATGCTCCGTCCGTGTATAGTGTCCACGAATTATTATCGGGCGGGTCTCCTTCAACTACCCACAATTTTTCCTTAACCGAGCCCCCTTCGTCTGGAATTTCTAGCAAGAAATCGACCAACGCCTGTCCCTTGATACTTGTCCTTGGGCGGTAACTTATGTCATGTTCCCCCAACTCAATTGCCCATTTCGCCAACCGGCCTGACGTCTCCGGTTTAAGCAGTATTTGTTTGATGGGGCAGTTTGTTAGTACCTCGATCTGATGTGCTTGAAAATATCGCCTCAGTCGCTGCGCCGTGTAGATGAGTGCCAGGACTAACTTTTCCAGGGTAGGGTAGTTGAGTTCTGGCCCTTGTAGTGCCCTGCTTATAAAGTACACCGGCCTCTGTTCTCCTTCCCTTTCTACAGTCAATAGTGAGGATATCGCTACGTTTGTGGTCGAAAGATACATTTGCAACGTCTCTCCTGAGACAGGACTGGACAGCGTGGGTAACTTGTGTAGTGCCTCCTTGATTTTCTAGAGTGCTGCTTCTACTTCGTTTGTCCACTGAAAGTTTCTCTTCTCGATGCAACCTTTCAGCGTGTGGAATAATGGCATGGCCTTGTCAGCTGATTTCGAGATGAACCTGCTCAGAGTTGTAAGCTTCCTATTTAGGCCTTGCGCGTCTCTGAGGGTGTCTGGGGCTGGTGTTTCGATGAACTCGTCCACCTTGGTTGGGCTGGGCTGGATACCCTGCCTGGTGACATAATACCCCAAGAACTGCCCTTCTTCCACCCCAAACGTGTATTTGGCTGCGTTTAGTTTCATCTTAACCCTCTTTAGGGTTTGAAAGGTCTCCTCGATGTCTTGCAACGTTTTGTCTTCGTGTGAACTCTTGATCACCATGTCGTCCACGTACACTTCAATGTTTCTCCTAATTTGTTAGGCGAAGATTGAGTCCACCAAGCGCTGATACGTAGCCCCTGCATTCTTTAGACCGAAAGGCATCTTGGTATAACAGAAAGTGCCGTGATCCGTGTAAAAAGCCGTTTTTCCTCGTCTTCTTTGCTCATCAATATTTGATGGTACCCTTTATATGCATCTAAAAATCACTTTAGCTTAAATCCTTGCAATGACTCCACTTTCTGGTCAATTTCCGGGAGAGGATAGCAGTCTTTAGGTGTGACATCCCCAAAATCTCGGCCAGAAAAGTCCGGTTTCATTTATGCTTTTTAAACATTTTCAGAGTAAATCCTTTTGATTTCAAAAGAGATGCGGAATTTGATCCCAAAAACAAAACATGATAAAATAGATTTTTATCAAAACATTTCATAAAGAAATATAATTTCATTTCATAATCAAAAATCGGGATGTCATGTTCCGATACAGACCATAAAGCATAAACGATAACACTACAAGTTTTTCAATAAATATATACATATACAGACTTGTAAACAAAACAACTTGATCATTCATCCATGTTATGCCCTCACACCACTTCCTGTAATACAAATAAACTGAGTGGGCCAGGCTTGGGAGCCTGGTGAGCATATATGGTTTTCAACCTGTAATAAATAATTATATTTACTTTTACAATCAACAATAACCCGATTACCCATTCCCGTTATCCTCACTTTACGTCCTTAAAATAACATCTATTATAAGGAACCTAATCTAGGATTTTCATCGGGATGGGCATTTCTGCAAGGGGTTTCCTCACCAATAAATGTCCTAAAGGCAACCAGGGGGGATAGAGTACACCGGTGAACACATCATTCACAACACCTACAGGTTATGAACCTGCTAGCGTTCCACTGGACTGTCTAGAAAGAGTCCGTGGTCGTTATCCATACTCCGCTGAATAACTAGATCAACAATAGCAACATCGTGGCCTATCATCTATTTATCAAACATCAACTATCTACCCATGTTCTACCCAACATATTAGTAGATATATATATATATATATATATATATATATATATATATATATATATACACACACACACATAATTTTATACATATTTTAAAACTTGTATAGCATTCTCATTCAATACATATTCTAAACAACAGATGAGACACATACACATAACACGTATTTCATAGTAAACAAGTCATATCTATGAGATAGAAGAATGTGAGTATATGTTCACACATATAACAACAAATATACACATAACACATATTTTATATAAAATACTGTGTAATTATGTGTTAGAAGAAAGTAACTACACACTCACTTGATCAGAAGATGATCAGACAACACTATGGTTTGTAGAAGTAGTATTCTTCGATAGATCTGGAAGATCTTCACAAAAACCGGGCTCCTTGTGGGTAGAGTTTCGACTCGGGAATCTTACTTCTCGGGATCTTCGGGACTTCGGAACTTGCTTTGGGACTCGGGAATGATACCGGGGCTACGAGATATAATTGAAATGCAAACCAAGGCGAAAACTAGAGAGAAAGAAAGAAAAATGGCAAGGAAAATGGCTGATCTCGGTTTCTATTTATAGGGTGATGGGTCTAGGATTACGCTGGGCGTAACTCCAAGTACGCTGGGCGTACCAAGCCTTACACCGAGCGTTCTCAATGTCACTGCATGCATCACTTAGTGGCACTCGAGTATTGGTCAGGCAACTTGCACTCATCCGAGTACGCTGGGCGTACTCAAATTACGCTCGGCGTAATTTGACTCGTCAAACTTCTAAATTGCGTAACTTTCGCATACAACCTTCGTTTTCGACGTTCTTTATATCCACGTGTAGTTCAGACCATACTCTACAACTTTCATTTAGACTCCGTTGGCTAATTTTGACTTTATTTTTATTATTTATTTTTAGTTGGCTGAGACAGAAAAACTTCGTTAGAAATTCATAACTTCTTCGTCTGACGTCCGTTTTCGTCCCTCTTTCTGTCGTTGCACTACCATCGACGAGATCTTCAATTCTCGTTTAGAAAGTTTCGGCTAAAACTCGCTCGATCTCATTTCGAACTTTTGGGCCGTCTACTACTAAGCTGAAACTTCGAAAAATCATAACTTCCTCATACTAAGTCAGATTTAGGCGTTCTTTTTATGCATGCTCTCGGTTCAACATTATCTACGTCTTTCATGTTGATCACTAAGGCTAAGTATCATTCCTTCGAAAATTCACTATTTACGTCGCCCTGTGCCACACCGGTTTTGTCGCGAAACTTCGACAGGTTATAATTTCTTCGTTATAACTCGGATTTCAGCATTCTTTATATTTTCAAAAACCTCGTCTCAACCACTACATCTTCGTGCATCGATATCGGGTTTATATAACATTTCACTTTTTTACGCTTATTTTTATTCTTGATTTAATCAAATCACATAATTAAACAGATAAGTATAAAACACATAATTCGCAAATAATACATTCTTATTATTTCAAATGGGTTACAAAGGTTAACCTAGACTATTACATTGCTGAAAACAGCAAGCCCAGAAACACAGGCGTTACAATTCTCCCCACCTTAGGATGATTTTGTCCCCGGAATCACACATCTAAAAACAAATGCGGATAGCGACTCATCATGTCACTCTCCGTCTCCCAGGTGAGATTTGGCCCATTCGCATGTTTCCATCAGACAGCCAATAACTCGACCATCTTGCGTCGTAACTTCTTAGTCTTTCGGTCAACGATTGCCTCTGGTTCTTCAATCAACCTTTTGTTTTCATCAATTCTCAATTCAGAAATTGGAATCATGTCGGGAACTTCGCCCGTGAACTTCCTCAAAGAACACACATGGAAAGTGTTATGAATTCCATTCAGTTCGTCTGGTAGTTCGAGCCTGTAAGCTTGGTTCCCAATCCTCTGAAGAACTTTAAACGGTCCAACAAACCCTGGACTTAATTTTCCCCTTTTACCAAATCTTATAAGTCCCTTCCACAGAGAAACTTTAAGCAAAACCGAATCTCCAACTTCAAAAGTCATCGGTCTTCGCTTTTTGTCAGCATAACTCTTTTGACGATCCTGAGCTGCTAACATTCTCTCCCTAATTATTTTCAACTTTTCAGCAGTTTGATGGACTATCTCTGGTACCATAAACTTCTTTTCCCCAACCTCAAGCCAACAAGACGGTGTACAACACTTTTGTCCGTACAGAGCTTGATAAGGTGTCATCTTAATGCTCGAGTGGAAAATTCTAGGAAAATTCTACAAAAGTGTCCGTACTCTTTTGTAGGAAAATTCTACCAAAGGTAAATGTTCATCCCAATTACCTTGGAATTCCAGGGTACATGCTCTTAGCATATCTTCAAGTGTTTGTATCGTTCGTTCGCTCTGACCATCAGTCTGTGGATGGTAAGCTGTACTCAAACACAACTTGGTACCCAATTCCTCTTGTAGACTTTTCCAAAATCTTGAGGTGAAACGGCTATCACGATCTGACACAGTCGTTAATGGAACACCGTGAAGCCTCACAATTTCCTTCACGTAAGAATTCACAAGCTTTTCAATAGACCATTTCTCCTTGGCTGCTATGAAATGCGCACTCTTAGTGAATCGATCAATGACCACCCAAATCATGTCGTGACCACTTTTTGTTCTGGGCAGTTTAGTGACAAAATCCATAGCAATGTCTTCCCACTTACCCATAGGCACATGCAATGGTTTTAAACTCCCGTACGGTTTCTGATGTTGTGTCTTTACCCTAGCACAAGTCACACACTTGGCCACATACTTTGCAACATCAAGCTTCATCATCGGCCACCGGTAGTAGGGTTTCAGGTCCCTATACATTGTAGTGCTACCGGGATGAATCGAGTACATGGTCTTATGAGATTCTTCCATCAGAAGATCTCTGACTCCTCCTGTCTTAGGTATCCAAATCCGATCTTGGAACACCTTCAGTCCATGACTGTTTATACCGAACACCAAAGTTTTGCCCAAATGTTCTTCTTTTCGATGATTCTTCACAGAAGCTTCCTCTTGAGCTTTATTTATAATCTCCACAATTGTCGAGACAACTTCTATTCTCAACGATCTTGGCCTTTTTCTTTCATGATTGACTTTCCGACTGAGAGCATCAGCAACAACGTTAGCTTTACCGGGGTGGTAAAGTGTCTCGCAGTCGTAGTCCTTAAGTAACTCTAGCCAGCGTCGTTGCCTCATATTCAATTCCTTCTGACTAAAGAGATATTGGAGACTCTTATGATCAGTGAAAAGTTTGCACTTCGTGCCATAGAGGTAATGCCTCCATATCTTTAGAGCGAAAACTACCGCTGCCAACTCCAAATCATGAGTGGGGTAGTTCCTTTCATGCTCTTTTAGTTGTCGAGATGCATACGCGATCACCTTATCTCTTTGGGTCAAAACACAACCCAATCCAACCCCAGACGCATCGCTATAAACAGCGAAGTCTTCAACTCCACTGGGTAGAGAAAGAATCGGTGCCTCACATAGCTTCATCTTTAGCTTCTCGAATGCTTCTTTATGCTTATCATTCCAAGAATAAGTAGCTCCTTTGTGGGTCAAAGCTGTCAATGGACTAGCGATCGAAGAAAAGCCTTGGATAAACCTTCGGTAATATCCGGCTAATCCTAAAAAGCTTTGGATCTCCGTGGGACTTTTCGGTTGTTCCCACTTCATTACAGCTTCAATCTTTGCTGGATCAACCATTATCCCTTCTTGGTTGACTACGTGACCCAAGAATTGGTCTTCTCGAATCCAAAAATCACATTTGGAGAACTTTGCATATAGCTTCTCCTTCTTCAACACTTCCAACACTTCTCGCAAGTGTCTGCCATGCTCCTCTTGGCTTTTCGAGTAAATCAGAATGTGATATATAAACACTATCACATATTTATCAAGGAACGGGTTAAAACTCTGTTCATTAAATCTATGAATGTTGTTGGAGCATTGGTTAGTCCAAACGACATAACCAAGAACTTATAGTGTCCATATTGCGTTCTGAATGAACTCTTCTCGATATCCTGCTCTTTCACCTTTAGCTGATGATATCCTGACCTTAGGTCGATCTTTGAAAAATAACTTGAACCTAGTAGTTGATCGAACATATCATCAATCCTCAACAACTGATATTTATTCTTTATTGTTGCCTTGTTCAGCTCTCTGTAATCGATGCATATTCTCATACTTCCATCTTTCTTCTTCATAAATAACACCGGCGCTCCCCTGGGTGATGAACTACGTCTTATGAAACCTTTGTCCAATAACTCCTGAAGTTGCATCATCAGCTTCTTCATCTCCGCCGGTGCTAGTCGGTAAGGTGCTTTTGCTATTGGCGTCGTCCCGGGTAACAAGTCTATTCTGAACTCCACTTGTCTATCAGGCGGTAATTCGGGAAGATCTTCGGGAAATACTTCCGGATAATCACAGACGATAAAAATGCTCTGCATCTCCTTTTTCTCCTTCTTAGCATCGATCACAAATGCAAAATATGATGTACATCCTTTGGCCAAACATTTTCTGGCTTTCATTAGAGAAATGATTCCATAATTTACTCTGCGTTTGTCCCCATACACCATAAATGACTCTTTCCCTGGCGGGTTTACTTTGACTATCTTCTTTATGCACAATATCTCGACGTCGTTGGCGCTAAGCCAATCATTCCCAACACGATGTCGAAACCATTAAGTTCTATAGGCAATAATTCCTCTTGGAACTTATTCCCATTCAAGTCAATTAAGATGTTTTTCATACGATGGCTAACAGGTACAAACTTGCCACTAGTAACTTTGACTAGTAAAGCATTATCTAGTCTATCGACTGGCAAAGCTAGTTTTCTACCAAATTCATGCGAAATGAAGGAGTAGTTGGCTCCAGAATCAAATAAAATTTGGGCAGACAATTTGTTTACGAGAAAGGTACCTGAAGCGACATCAGCTTCTTCTTTGGCAGCTTCCAGTGTCATCTGGAATGCTCTCGCCTTCGACTTTGGCGGAATGTTGGGTTTTGCTGCCTCCTTCTTCTTCGGAAAATCCCTCGAGATGTGCCCCTCCTCACCGCAACCATAGCAAAATTTCTTGGTGAGGGTGCATTCATTGGCATAATGTCCTAGCTTTCCACATTTGAAGCATGTGGCTTCCCTGCCACATTTCCCATGATGCTTCTTCTTGCATTTGTCGCACCATTTCGCTTTGCCTCCTCCACCTCCTTTCGAACTAGACTTCGAGAATTTACCGTTTTTGCTGGACCCCAAGGGTCCATCGATTTTCCTCTTTTCACCAACCTTTGACCTCTCCAGAGCTTTCTCCCTGATCTGGGTCTCAATATTTCTAGCAGCCCAGATGGCGGCTTTCAATGTTGTTGCTTGCTTAACCATTAGACCATAGTCCGCTGGTAGTCCGAGGGCAAACTTGTTGACCTTAGAGAGTTTTGTTGGTACCAAATATGGGATAAACTTCATCTTTTCTGTGAAACTAGCAGCGTATTCAGTAACGCTCAATTTCCCCTTCTTCAAATTCTGAAACTCATTATTGATTTCCAGAAGATCCTGCTCGGAGCAGTATTATAGTTTGAGTTGTTCCACAAAGTCTTCCCAAGACATTTTGCTCGCTTCTCCCTTGGGCATAGAGTCAGCTAACAACTTCCACCAACTCAACACGCCAGATTTTAGCAAAGGGATCGCAAGAGCGGTCTTTTGCCTGTTGCTGCACTCACAACTTTCAAACATAGTCTCCATTTCGGAGATCCAATTAATCACTTCCACTGGCGTCGGGCTTACGGATAGATATGGTGGTTTGGATGCCATGAAATCCTTGTACATGCACCCACGACCATCATTACCTCCATCTTGGTTGTTCTGCCTAACTATTGGTGGGTCGGCTTGACCGATAACCCCACTGAAATTCCCTCCCTCCGACTGTCCTCCACTTACTTCGTGCTCTTCCACGTGAATTGACAGTTCTTCACGATTCTGTTGAAGCAGACGCCTTGTTTCTTCCATTTGGCGATCCAACATAGTTTGAATCATCAATTGTACCCCAACCATTGTTATAGGCTTAGGTGCTGCTGCTACTATAGGTACTCGCTTATTTGCTGGTGGTTGATTCCTGTTTTCATCTGCATTTCCAATACCACTTCTTGTTCTCACCATTTTTGATCTATACACCGAATAAGGTGAAATTAGATCCTCCTTCACGATAGATATTCAAATTATCTTTATCACTCTGAAACTTTTACATGTTAGTTCTAATATCGTAATCGTACGCTTAGAATCCTACACACATAAGGTTCCAGATCCAGTTGGCAACAAACCGTAGATCCGAACAAATAATATCATATATGTCAACATATAACATTTAGCACATAAAAGCATTTTAGGCAGCTTCCTAAAATATACTAGTGCTCGTGTCTAAAATTCAACAGACACTCAACTCAAATTTCCACTTAGCATTCTAAGTTTAAATCTAGAAATCCTACAAATTCCTAGTTTGCTTAAACTAATGCTCTGATACCAACTATGACATCCCCAAAATCTCGGCCAAAAAAAACCGATTTCATTTATGCTTTTTAAACATTTTCAGAGTAAATCCTTTTGATTTTAAAAGAGATGCGGAATTTGTTCCCAAAAACAAAACATGATAAAATAGATTTTTATCAAAACATTTCATAAAGAAATATAATTTCATTTCATAATCAAAAATCGGGATGCCATGTTCCGGTACAGACCATAAAGCATAAACGATAACATTACAAGTCATTCAATAAATATATACATATACAGACTTGTAAACAAAACAACATGATGATTCCTCCATATTATGCCCTCACGCCACTTCCTGTAATACAAATAAACTGAGTGGGTCAGGCTTGGGAGCCTGGTGAGCATATAGGGTTTTCAACCCGCAATAAATAATTATATTTACTTTTACAATCAACAATAACCCAATTACCCATTCCCGTTATCCTCACTTTACGTCCCTAAAATAACATCTAGTATAAGTAACCTAATCTAGGATTTTCTTCGGGACGGACATTTCTGCAAGGGGTTTCCTCACCAATAAATGTCCTAAAGGCAACCAGGGGGGATAGAGTACACCGGTGAACACATCATTCACAACACCTATAGGTTATGAACCTGCTAGCGTTCCACTGGACTGTCTAGAAAGAGTCCGTGGTCGTTATCCATACTCCGCTGAATAACTAGATCAACAACAGCAACATCGAGGCCTCTGATCTGTTTATCACACATCAACTATCTACCCATGTTCTACCCAACATATTAGTAGATAAATATATATATATATATATATATATATATATATATATATATATATATATTTATACATAGTTTAAAACCTATATAGCATTCTCATTCAATACATATTCCAAACAACAGATGAGATAGATACACATAACACGTATTTCGTAGTAAACAAGTCATATCTATGAGATAGAAGAAGGTGAGTATACGTTCACACATATAACAACAAATATACACATAACACATATTTTATATAAAATATTGTGTAATTATGCGTTAGAAGAAAGTAACTACACACTCACTTGATCAGAAGATGATCAGACATCACTACGGTTTGTAGAAGTAGTATTCGGGACTCAGAACTTGCTTCTCGGGATCTTCGGGACTTCAGAACTTGCTTCGGGACTCGGGAATGATACCGGGGCTTTGGGATATAAGTAGCACGCAAACCAAGGCGAAAACTAGAGATAAAGAAAGAAAAATGGCAGATCTCGGTTTCTATTTATAGGGTGTTGGGTCTGGGATTACGTTGGGCGTACCAAGCCTTACGCTGGGCGTTCTCAATGTCATTGCATGCGTCACTTAGTGGCACTCGAGTATTGTTCAGACAACTTGCACTCATCTGAGTACGCTGGGCGTACTCAAATTACGCCCGGCGTAATTTGACTCGTCAAACTTCTAAATTGTGTAACTTTTGCATACGAGCTCCGTTTTCGACATTCTTTATATCCACGAATAGGTCAGACCATACTCTACAACTTTCATTTAGACTCCGTCGGATAATGTTGACTTTATTTTTATTATTTATTTTTAGTTGGCCGAGACAGAAAAACTTCGTTAGAAATTCATAACTTCTTCGTCTGACGTCCGTTTTCGTCCCTCTTTCTGTCGTTGCACTACCATCAACGAGATCTTCAATTCTCGTTTAGAAAGTTTCGGCTAAACCTCGCTCAATCTCAATTCGAACTTCTGGGTTGTCTACTGCTAAACTGAAACTTCGAAAAATTATAACTTCCTTATACGAAGTCAGATTTAGGCATTCTTTTTATGTACACTCTCGGTTCAACATTATATATGTCTTTCGTGTTGATCACTAAGGCTAAATATCACTCATTCGTAAATTCACTATTTACGTCACGCTGTGCACCACCTGTTTTGTCGCGAAACTTTGACAAGTCATAACTTCTTCGTTATAAGTCGGATTCAGCATTCTTTATATTTTCGGAAACCTCGTCTCAACCACTACATCTTCGTGCATCGATATTAGGTTTATATAACATTTCATTTTTTTACGCTTATTTTTATTCTTGATTAAATCAAATCACATAATTAAGCAGATAAGTATAAAACACATAATTCACAAATAATACATTCTTATTATTTCAAATGGGTTACAAAGGTTAACCTAGACTATTATATTTCTAAAAATGGCAAGCCCAGAAACACGGGCGTTACATTAGGGCATGCTTTGTTTAAGTCGGAAAAGTCTATGCACATGCGCCATGACCCATCTTGCTTGCGGACCATGACTGGATTGGCTATCCATGTTGGGAATATTGCTTCCCTTACTATTCCAACTTCTACTAGTTTGGCCACCTCTGCGTTGATTGCCCTGTTACGGTCCCCACCTTGAACCCATTTCTTCTGCTTAATCTCGTTTGCTCCTGGTTTAATTACGAGCTTGTGCTTAATGATTTTCCTTTCTACCCCAACCATGTCCATAAGGGTCCATGCAAATACGTGCTTATACCGCTTGAGCAAATCGACCACCGCTCTTCTTATGTGACTTGGAAGATCGCGCCCAATACTGACTAGCTGGTCAGGATTTCTCTCATTAATAACTTCCTTTCCTTTCGCGGGATCATGTCTTGGCCTCTTGGCTTCTTTAGTTATCTTTGTTGGTTTTATGACTTTGAAGCATTGTAATTCTTTAGGTGGAGTGGCCAGTACTGTAGCTGCACCCATTGGAGTGCCAAACTTCATGACCACATGCATGGTTGATGGGACCTCCCCTAGGTTTAAGAGGGATGTTCTCCCCAGAATGATGTTGTGCTCCGCCGAATGTCTGATGACCACAAAGTCAATCAGGGCAGTGTTCTTTCGCTGCCTATCGTGGCTGGTTATGGTCAAAGGCAGGTGAATCGTGCCTAGCGGCCATAGGCTATGGCCGGTGAATCCGACCAGCCTCCCTGTTGTAGGTCATAGATTGTCTTTCCAACAATCTGGGAGAAGCCGGAAACAATGTTCATATATGATATCCGCCGAACTTCCCGTGTCAACGTAGACCCTGTGGATAGTTACATCCCTGATGGATGCTTGGATTATTAGTGGGTTATCGCCTCTCCATCCTTCCGGACGGGGGTCTTGTACAAAGAATGTGCTCTGTCGCTCTTCCCTGGTTCTCTTGCTCCGTATCATGAATATCTACTTAGGTTGGACCCCTTCGCGAGGCATGTTTTTAACGTTTTCGGCGTCAAACTTGGCGCAAGCTTCGCGCTATCTCCACCAAGTCCCCTTTGAGCTGCTTCTCTTCCATTTCTTTTTTTAATACTGAACAATTAGCTGTATCATGCGTCTTACTTTTGTGGTACTCACAGTACTGGTTCTTGGGTGATTTAGCCGGCTGCTGTTTCTCCGACACTGCGTACACATCCGGGCGACCACGTGGTTTTTGAGTGAGATCTATAAGTAACTGCTAACAATTTCCCTTCATCAAACTTATAATTTCTTTTGTTTCATTCAAGAGATATTAGCATCAAACCTTGTTTAACATTAAGAAAATCATGAGTTGATACTACAAAAACCCACAAAAAAGACACTTTATTCTGACCAAAAATCAAAGGTTACTCTACAGAAAATCGTTTAATCTTATGCATAATAATTTGGGGTTTTCATGATTCATCTTATAAGTATTTGTGATTAGGTGAGCATTAGTAAAGGGGGAAGAATTTGAAGTGTAAATCAATAATTTTTCTACTTTAGTAACCAAGAAATTTGAAGCAACACAAAGTATAATAGCAATATTTTTAACCGAAGTTAGCTTCCAATTCATAGTTATAAGAAAAAATAAAAGATTGAGACGATGATGATTGATTTTAAGGGTAGTGTAATACCTGGAATCAACGGGCCAGTTGTAGATGGCTTATTCTTTGTTTTCACCTCCTTAAGCTCTAGGTGAGTTTCCATAAACATATTCAAAATATTTTGATGTTCGATGATAGAATGTGAATCCAGATCCACACTAGGCACCTTGATAAAACCACCTCAACTTAGATTGATAGATGAAATCATATGGACAAGCTGAATAATTAATCGATGGAGATGGGATAGAGGTTGGACGATCATAATGGAGGCAGTGGATCATCAGAGGTGGACTGCGTATTATCTATATATTACCTGAAATCTTAACGGAAGTGGGTTGCTGGAGGTGGACTACGATATCATAAACCCTAATAAAATTGAAATCACGATTGTAGTTTATGTAAAGCAACTCAAATATATAAATTAATTACAACAAATTACACTACTAACTCATACCGGGAGATAAAGAATAATAAAAAGAATTAACAGAAAACATTGTATAATTGAAATTAAGTGAAATAGAAATTTATATAACCTACGAGAAGGAAGATTATGAAAGCAAAAATTAAATCGTGGAGACCACATATATGCCGATCAAAATGTAATATGGAAAATATAAAGCAAAGGGATTATATATTATTTATATTTAGTTTTTCCTTAATTATAGGTTTCTTATATTAGGATATTAAATATCATTAATTGATATAAAAGTCAAATTACCATCTTGCCCTTATATGGATATTTGAAACTAGTGGACGAGATTTGGTCATACGTTCACACAAGAGATAAGGTTTATATATGAACCTAACTCTCTCTCTCTCTCTCTCTCTCTCTATATATATATATATATATATATATATATATATATATATATATATATATATATAAGAGAATGATATGGGATTATTAGAGGATGACACCTCACTATTGTATAAAGGTTATCTAGGCTAATTACCTCACAAATATCAAGATGAAATCCTCAAATCCTCCATGTGATACCCAAAAACTAATCCTTTTATTCCCTTTTCTAAAATCTCGGCCAAAAACCTCCAACCTCTCATACTCCATTTCACACTTCATCTCATTCTAAATTCTCTTTAGAACTCTCTCATTTTTCCTTCAAAAATTCATGAGTTAGAGTGTGTTTCAACAAAGCTTTCTTCAAACCATCTCTTTTGGTAAGCTACTTCACGCTTGATTTGATTTACTTCATCTAAATACTAAGATCATACATTAAAACATCACCAACCTCATGTTTATGCTTCTAGAATCATCTTAACTTCGAAGATCTCCTAAAAAAGGTGTGCTAGGCCGAAACAACCTCACTTCCTCTTATCATCTCATCAAACCCACAACCATCAACCAATGTAAGTACATACCCCTTCTTTTTTATTTTCATAATGTTTTGGGGGAGAATACAAGTTGTGTTGTGTAGATCTACGTGTGTATGCATGATTTTGTGTGTTTTCATGATATATGTTGTGATATGTGTTTTACTTTTGGAGTTTTACTTAAACTTGAAGTTTAGCACTTAGATCTTCATAAAAACCTTGATAAAAGTATGTGTCATCACATATTTTACATGTAAACTTGTAGATCTGGGATTTATACACTTAAAATAGCAAAAATAAGCGTTGTGTACAAACATGGATAACTTAAACTCAAAAATCAGCCTTTGACAGAAATGTTTTGGTCTAATCTTGGACTGTTTTGACCACCTTAATGGAAATATTTTTCAAAACTGTTTTACATGCAAAAATTTCAGGTTTATACCTTTAAAATGACTACTCTCACGTTTTCATATGATTTTTCTACAATTTTTGGCGAATTTTACAAAACTGCCTATCATATTTGAAATAATCTCGGACCAGTTTGTGAAGGTGATCAATTTCACACTGTTTTGAGGCCATTAAAAATTTTGAGTAAAATTTTGAACAAAGTAGACAAAATTCCAAACATCCAGAGTTTACGGATCCAAATATTGACTTACGATGATTTTTCTACAAATTTTCCAACAACCGGGTCAAAAAGTCAAAAACCAGAAAAATTGTTTTTAACTTACTAAAAGTGTTTAGCTTGTGTTGGATGCAAGACTTGGCCATTAAAAGACCCTAAAATGTTATTTTTACTAAAATTGGGCCTTAAGTGTAAGTTTTTGGCTTAATGGGCCAAGAGTGTCATTTTTACAAAAAGTGGGCCTTTTATATCATTTTATCAAATAATTGAGCTAAAACTAGCAATATAATAACAAACGGGCTAATTAGGTCATTTTCATGTTTATTGGGCCTTAGTGACCCATTAATATGTTTGATAGGTCCTGAATACTATTTATATGTTTATTGGGCCTCATTGACCCATTAACATGCACGACGGACCTTGGATACTATTTGCGTGCTATTTGGGCCTATAAATACCTTACATGTGAAATGGGCCTTAGTTGTCCTTTTACATATATTTGGACCCATGTTATATAATCTCATTCCTATCGGGCCTGGAAATGACTTATGTGTTTAGCAAGCCTTAGTGGTGACGAAAACCTTATTCTATTTTCCGTTAGCGTCCATAAATGCCAAGACAGGCGAAATTGCCATTAATTAGCATGGTTATAACGAACCACTTAGAGGAATTAACATTATTAAATTTACGGGAGACCATTCTCTTTTCTCTTTGGATTACTCAGGAACATACTCACACTAGTACTCAACCTCGGGGGTTGGTATGACAACATTCTCTTTTACAGACAACATAGGGTTGTCTGGGGACATTCTCTTTACATTCTCTTTACATTCTCTTTACATTTTCTGCATTATCTTTATACAGTCTTATAAACATTAACACACATGCATTAATACAAGATCGGACACAAACTCACTAAACTGTTTTAAGAAAATATAGGATTTTCTGGTGATTACAAAGTTATACAAATCATTTTCACAAACATGCTTATGAATTCACCAACATTTTTATGTTGACCTTTTTAAATTAACTTGTATTCTCAAGAAACTGTTGAAGCAGGTTGAGCGGAACAAACTAATGGATATTTTGTTTCATCATACTCTGACTATTTTGGCATGTAATATTCAAATACAATACTTGATGTAAACAATGAATGTTGTTATGTTACATATGTGATGATGATGATGTTATGTTTCAATTATATACTCTGTGATGATACTAAAACAATGAAGTCACGCCAAGCCCCCGGATGTTTCCGCCGTCTGGTTCGGGGGTGTGACAATCTCTTTGTCACTTAAGCTTCCAAAAATGGTGAAATTGTTGGAAGATAGCGTCTATAGTCACAATAAGTTGGTAATATTACTTTTAATAGTATGGTAATTTTGGGTTACATGCAAGAAAGATTTAAACAATATTTAACAAAAGAGAGAGAAATTATAGGGATCTGGTTTGTTAATTAATTAAGTGTATAATTAATGAATAGAAACTTTTTTTTTACTTAAGGGGTTTTAGTGTAAATATTGAAAGTCAAATCTTATAGATAATCACTAGCCTAATGCATAATTACTCAGTGACCAAATTATTATCCAATAGAGATTCCTAAACCTCCCCTATAAATATAGGGTCTACGGTCGGATTTATCCTGCTTATACATGTGACACATCTGGCATTTGGTAGATCTAACCTTCAGGTTCATGGTGTTCACAAGTAAGGAGAGTCTTAATACATTTTTGGATCTATTCTTGGGCGTGAGTACGAAAGAGGAGTTTTTGTTTGGACTCTTAGCAATCCTCTCTCCATTAGGATCCAAGAAGGTTTCAAGGACTGCAAGGGTGTGTTTTCTCAGTTCCCTCTTCTTTATTTTGTTGCATTAGATTTATTTGAACATGGATAAGCTTTTGAGTTATGGGATGGTCGTTTAGTTGTATGCTTTCGTTGTGCCTTATTATCTAATTGTTTTGTATCCATATAGCCCGACAATGGTATCAGAGCAACTTGATCACGTCTATTGCATATTGATTTGCAATTTGTTTGTGTTAATGATATTTTCATGATTAATAAAGAGATTAAATCGAGTTCTGGAATGTTTTAAAAGTTTAAACACCTTTTTCAAAACTGAAAATCGATTAGGGTTTCTGCAGAAATTAAATTTTGTTTTGTAGGGCACGACGCGTCGCCTAGTGCATACAACACATACCCGACAGAATCCCGAAACCGAAACTGTGAATCGTGATGCGAGTTCGTAGGATGCCACACGCCTCTTGATGGATGCGGTGTGTAGCTACTGCTCATATATCCAATTCCAGTTTTATTTATTTGATATGAATGTGCTTGAACCATTTGAGAATTTTATTCATATCTATACAATATACACTCATGCAAATCACATGATTTTACAAAGGTGGTTATCACCTTTGTTTTATCATTTTTTGTTGTTTAATTCTTAATTATTAATTAATAGTCAATAACTGAAATTAAATTGTTTTAATCATTTTTTAATGTGAGATCATTGGAACTATAGTAACTCTATTTGCTTTCAACTTGATGATTATTAATTTGATCTAAAAGATGAAATCCAAGTTCAACATAATTGTTTGTTTTTAATTGTATGGATCTGATACAACGAGCCTCTACTTGACCTATGTGTTGTGTTTTGGTTGTGCTTTTGCTCTTTGTGACTTTTATATAATTTAATTTTTTGTTTGTAATATATAATTTTCTTTTAAATTGTAATAGTTTAGTTAGGAAATTTATATTAAAATAGATTTTGTAATTACTGAATAATGAACATCAAGAGAAGGATTTAGGAGTTTGGAGTCCCATAAACTTCAAGGTGGCATCAAGAGTTGTTGGTTGATCGATTAGGAGCTTTTAAGTGTCATTTTTTCCTTAGTACGATTTGTCTCTCCTTTGATGGCTCATAGTGGATATGCATAGGATAGAGGTTGGTGATATCGTTACTTGCACTATGATTATGTTTGTATGATTATGTGATTGTTTTACTTTGCATGGTTGCTTATCTAAAAATAGAATCACATATTGTTAAAAGTTAACAAGAAAAGTCTTTTAGAAAGGTTTATAAAATTGGCTAAAATCTGAATGGTTTTCAAAAGAACAGGTTAAAATGTTTTAACTAAATAAAGAAAAACAAAATCTTGTTTTATAAATGTAAATCACATGATAACCATGAATGAACACACTTTACGTTATAATACGCTAGTGTGGGGTAGTTCCTGTAGTCAACGCGTTAGTTTGATTATGTTCGGGGTGACATGGTATTCATGACAACTCAAGCGTAACTTAGGTTGAAGACCATTCGTTTATTTCATGGTGGATCTACAACCTAAATTCATGATCCTCGAAAAACCAATCATCAACGTTGGATGAACATGATAGAGATTAAACATGTTGTTGACATAAATCAATCAACGTCGACAGATCTATGAGTTTCATACGATTGAAATTGGTAAACAATTTGTGTACCTAAATAACTTCTTGGTATGATTACGACAATCATATTCACATCTTGGAGTGAAATTTGGATCCTAGCGTTATTTATATAATTTTAATTGAATTGAGTAATTATTTTTCCAAGGATTAATAAAACAAACTAGAATGGATCTATATATTGAATGATGTATACAAATCAAATAATTTCTATAAAACCTCTAGAGGATGAGTTGATTAGGCTGACCTATCATCACATAATTCATTGTTTGAGAATAGTTCTTAAGAACGAAGAGAAAGGTTGTGCCACGATAAAGCACTTCCTAAGGTTCCTTCAACTATTGCATATTTATATGGATGTATTTGAATCAACATTACATTTTTGTTACTATACTAGTTTCATAGATTTCAAGACTTGATTTTAAATAGAAAACATATTGGAACATTTTCCACTTGCTCCTTCCGACATATAAATGAGAAATGTATTTGTAGAATGTATTTGTGGAATCATATTCTTGGACATATAAATGAGAAATGCATTACCACATATCTAGTTAGATAGGATTTTGGAAATCATTTAACCACAAGTCCTATGATAATTGCAAGTCTTGTTTGTTAAAATAAATGAAAAAAGCACCATTTAGTGTGTCAAATATCAGTTGATATTATTTCACACTAATGGATCATTCAGATTAACCACGGTACATGGTAAGACCAACTTCGTTACCTTCAAAGGGTATGAACATTTTATCTAAATAAACATAAGTCTAGAACCTTTAAGGTGTTCAAATCTTTCAGAAAACGAAGTTAAGAATCAGCTGGGCAAAAGTATGATATACTCAGATCCAATAGGAATAATAATCATCTTAGTCAAAAGTTTAACGATCATCTAATGAATATGTAATAGTTTCACAAACTATCTCCACCCAAAACACCGTCGCAAACAATGTAGCTTGATAGAAAAACAAATCATTGTTTGATTTGGTAAATGATGATTCATATTATGCTTACAAACAATTCATGAATTGTACCATGAATAATGTTACAAGATTATGTGGTCTTTCTCTAATTAAGAAGGTTTATGATGCACTATCTAAGATGTGGAGTGGGGTCTGTTCTTCACTAGCACATATGGAAGTCTACGATTGTGAGGCTGATGCTTATCGTGAATCACTCGACAAAATAGAAAATAAAATAGATATGTGTTACTTTGTTGGATATCCTAACAAGTATTTTGGGTAGTTGTTTTACAAACCCTATAAGGACAAGGTGTTTTGTTTCTCGAAGGGTAGTTTTTTTAGAAAGGAATCTGATATCCAAATGGGGTTGTAGGAGCCACATTGATGTTGATGAAATTCAAGAGTAAACCAACGAAAAAACTAAAGTTGACAATATCACTTAATAAGAGGTTGCAATACCTATTAAAAAATCTAACATACATCTACATCTTCCTCATAGATCTGTTAGATGACATCATGGACCTAGTTATATAGATTTTATATTACTGAGAAAAATGAGTCACTACTAGATGGCGATCAAAGTCTACTGGCTATCAGAAGCTAAGCATGCCCTAAAAGCTGCAAAATAGAAGGAGATTATGGATAGCGAGATCCAATTTTTCTATTTTGGGAACTTGGTTGATGCAAACCTTGACCTTAAAATCCTTGGGTGTAAGTAGATATTCAAGAAAAAGAGAAAACACGGATAGGAATGCACATAGTCTCTAACCGTGATAGGTTATAAAGAGTGTATAAGCTTAAGAAGTTCATTAATGAACTAAAACAAGCATCTCACAGTTGGAATCCCCATTTCAATAAAGAGTTTGAATTTCAAGAAACGAAGATGATCCATATGTATATGTCAAAGCTAGTGGGAGGGTTGTTGTCACCCTTGTATTGTGTATGGATAATGTATAATTTATAGGATACAATGTCCTAAATTTGCAAAGTGTAAAATATTGACTTGGGAATTGTTACTCTACGAAACACATAGGAGAAGCAAAATATATATTGAATGAAAGGATCTATGGAGATAGATATGAGAGATTTATTGGATTAAGCCAAAGTACATAAAACCTTAAGGAAACTCAAGATGTAGAACTATAAAAGAGTTTATGCTTATAAACAATGACAACATTGAGAATTTCTAATAACCTAGCTCTACTAGATGATCTAGAGGAAAAGTGTCGAGTCTCACATGCTTCTGTTATGGGATCGATCATGTAGGTCAGGACATGTATTAAATATGAGGACTTGTATGCCTTGCCATAACAAGACAATATCATATTAGTTTGGCAAGAACTAACGAATCAAAAGCAAGAACATTATTAAATGTCCTAGGATGACAAAAGAGAGATGTTCTAGTTAGTAAGGAAGATATGAATGTAAAAGTTAAACTGATGCTAGGCTCCATACTAATACAAATTATTTCGTTTGCATTAGGAGTCTGTGCTCTTACTAAATGGCGAAGGTGTGACTTGGAGAAGGTGTAACATTCGGCATCTACGCAGATCTGGACCCAATGCCTCAGACATGCTTGTACGCCCCGCACACCTTCAAATTACACCCCACATACGAAGCCTGAGTCAACTCGGCTAAGTTGACTCAACTGTGTTGACCTAGTTGACTTGTTGACTTTGACCAGTTTTGACCAAGGGTATTTGTGGGGAAATGTTTGATGTGAATCCTTAATGCAATAGTTTTTAATTTATAATTCCTGTCACACTCCCGAACCACACGGAGGAAACGTCCGAGGGCTTGTGCGTGACTTCATCTTGTAATATCATCACAATGTATATAATTGAAACAAGACAACACCATCATCATACATATCAAAATACAACCAACATTGTTTACATCAAGTATGATTTCATAAGTTACATGCCAAAAAGAAAGTTCAATGTATGATAATAACAAAAATACAATAAATTCCACATTCCATGCTGACCTTTCCGCTATTCCCTGAGAATACAAGTTATTTTGAAAACGTCAACATATATAATGTTGGTGAGTTCATAAGCATGTTTGAATGAAAAAATTTGTATTGTTCGTAAAACACCAGAAAATCCGATATTTTATGTTTTAAAAAAATAGTTTGAAAGTGATTTATCAGTTCAGGTATTAATGCACGCATGTTTTCCGTTTTTGGAAATGTATCTGAAATGCAGCCTAGAAAATTCTGCATTTTCTGCCGTAAGTAAAAGTAAAATAATAAATGTATTCACCCCAGAAATTCGATGTTGTCTGCTTTTAAGAGTATTGTAGTCGTGAATTCCCAAAACTGAGTGTCAGTGTATGCTTTTAGTGTCGTCAAGATTTGTATAAGCATACCGAAATCTTTGCTGGAGTTAATCTCTAAGTGAGCCATTACAACCATGCTTGATAATGACTAGTTTGCGTGTCTTGGCATTTTCAGGAGCCCGTCTGATTAAGGTAAGGTTTATCGCCATAGACTGACCTAGTCTAGCTGTAGCGAACAGCTAAGGAGTGGGGTGTCACCCACGTATAGATCTATACACAAACTCTCGCTCTCCCTCCAGGAGACCCCGATTATAACTACAGGCTACTATCATACACTCAAAGGTGTCAACCGAGAAGTCTCACTAGATCCTTAACTTGTTTACGAGTACTGTATCACACCATGTATAAGGTTTACGTATATGTTTTAAGTTTTCAAATACAAAGTATGTAAGTGATTGTATGAAGTCCAACAGATATGTAAGTGACATTTAAGGCCCACTAAACATATTATTTTTAATCCAAGCCCAATTAGCATGTGGATGGACCACGAAGGCCCAGTAACCATGTAAAAGGGTAATTCATGCCCAATAGGCATGTAAATGAACCACTAAGGCCCAATAAATATGTGATCCATAGCTCAGGCCCAAATTAACATATAAATGGACCACAAAGTCCCAATAAACATGTCATGAAAATATTAGGCCCAATATACACTTAAATGGACCCCTAAGGCCCATTAACCATGTAACAAGAGTATTAGGCCCAATAACATGTTATCAATGTATTTCGTCCATTTGTCGTTATTTCGTTTTTGTTTTTGCACACAAAAAGGTCTAATTTATGTAATAGAGACATTTTTGGCCCATTAGACTGAACTTATACAATTTTAGTCACCTTTTTGGAAATTTTGACACTTTGAATACCTTAAGACTTAAAAGTTTTCATTTTATGGGCTTAATTCTTAATAAAATGACATTTGCGGCCCATTCTGATTAGAAACTTCATTTTCGGCCCATATATATAGACATTTTTGGCCCAAATCTGAATATATTGATATTTTTGGCCCATTATTATAAGAATTTACATTTTCAGCCCATTTTTGAGAAGTATGACAATTTCGGCCCAATCTTTATAAAAATAACATTTTTAATCTATTTTTAAAAAGAATGGCATTTTCGGCCCAAATTTTGTAGAAATAGCATTTTAGGCCCAAATTCAATAAAAGTTGCATTTTCAGCCCATAAATCCAAAGATTTACATTTTTGTCTCAAATTTGTATTAAATGACTATTTAGTCCTTAAAAATCGAGATTTTTACAAAATAAGCCCAAGAAAAATGTAATGGCCCATAATATGGACCATTATGCGAAATTTTCACTTTTGGCCCCTTTTGAAGTCATGAATATCATTAAGACACATTTTGAAATAAAATGACTCTTTTAGTCCCTCTAAAAACCAAAAATAACTTGAAAACCTGTGACATCCCCAATTTCACAGCCAGAAAAGACCGATTTAATTTATGCTTTTAAAATAATTTCAGAGTAATCATTTGATTAAAAGTGTTGCGGAATTTGTTCCCAGATAAACATGATAACTATGTTATCAAATCATTTCTGAAGAAATGTATTTTATTCACTTAAACCATTCGGATGTCATTGTCAATACAAAAACATAAGCATAAACAAGACTTACATTCATTTGCACTAGTGATCTACTTCTCTTTTAATCTCTCAGTGTAAAGCAACTTCGTATCGATACATGTGATACAAATAAACTGAGTGGGCCAGGCTTGGGAGCCTGGTGAGCATATAGGGTTTTCAACCCACAATAAATAATAAACGTATTAAGTTCTCAATCAACAATAAATTTATTAATTTCGTCAACCAAAATAACCCTAATTACCCATTCCCATTATCCTCACTTTACGTCCCTAAAACAACTATCATAAGGGATGTAGCCTAAGAATTATCACTAGGGGTGACAACATTGCTTTGGGGGTTCCTCAGCAAGTTATGTCAAATAAAACAAACATCGGAGTGACAACATTGCTTTCCCTCAGCAAGTAATGTCAAACAAGACATCCTAACATAAAACAACCAACAAGGTGACAACATTGCTTTCCTTCAGCAATTTATGTCAAATAGGCACGAAGTCACATCGTCAACATGTGCTAGTCCATAGCTCTTATTCATCGACGGTATTTCCCATGGGGTTTCCCCGTAATACATGTCAATGGGTTTTCCATACAGCTGAGGAACATACTAAGAGATTTTCCCCAGCCTTACTTGCCCTAAAGGCACTCATGAGGGGAATAGAGTACAGCGAATGAACACTTAAGTCCATTAACACCTACAGGTTATGAGCCTGCTAGTGTTCCACAGACCATCAAAACAGTCCATGGTTGTCATCCCTACTCTGCTGAATGACGGGGGTTTTAGAGTACAACGAATGAACACTTAAGTCCATTAACACCTAGAGGTTACGAGCCTGCTAGTGTTCCACAGACCATCAAAACAGTCCATGGTTGTCATCCCTACTCTGCTGAATGACGGGGGTCAACTTTGGGTAAGGGCTTTTCTCATATTGCACCACTCACGCCAACATCTGGGTAAAAGCTTTTCCCATATTTCACCACTCACTTTCAACTCATGATCTATATCACTGATCATCTCATCTATCCAACTCACTTTTCATCACACACCCACTATTTAACTCATGATCTATATCACTAAATCATGAAGCTTGTCCAATCACTTCATAAAACAACAAAGACTCCAAAGTTCTTCCAAATAAAAGTATAGGGAAAATACTGATAAAGTACTCCCGTACGCTCCCATACCCCGACACGTAATAGTGTCAAAAGGAAGAACTAATGGATGAACACATAGTTCAAAAATACCTAATGAACATATAGTTCAAACATATGTACCGATTACAAGTCTACTAACGTTCCACTGGGCTATCTAAAATAGTCTGTAGCCGTTGTTTATACTCTGCTAGATGACTAGATCATCTTAACATCGATACCTCTCATCACTTTTATTTCATCACACATCATCTAATTCATCTACCCATGTTTTACCCAACATATTTGTAGATAAATATATATATATATATATATATATATATATATATATATATATACAGTTTAAAACTTGTGTAAAATATCAATTCAACAGTCACTTCAAATAAACAATTAATATATTTACACAGCACGTATTTTAAGGTAAATACTTCATATCTATGTGTAAGGTAAAAGTGACTATACACTCACCTGATTTAATGAAAATCGGGCAGCAATTCGTTTCCTAAAACGATCGTTTCTAATAAAACCGGGAGTTTTATTGAGAAACTGGGCTCTGCGAAAGGACGGGCTTCAAAACCGAAAAGATAAATTTTTCGGGCCTTCGGGCACTCTGGGATGTGTTCCGGGCGTTGGAAATGATCTCGGGGCATCGGGGGAGGTCAAAATAACCAAAAGATTGAAAAGGGGGTAAAAATGGGCAATTTCCCAAAATTACCCGGGAAGTCTTGCAAGGCCACTATTTATAGGGGAGAGCTGCGAGGGTTCGGCCGAGAAGGAGGAGTCATCGAAGGCAGGTGGCATCCGCGGAGCGAGGACAGGTGGCGGGGGAGAGCTTTGGACACGCGAAGGGCACGCGTCACCTTCGGATTGGGCTAGCGAGGCTCGGATGATGAGTCAAAAGCGAGGCGTCGGAAGATCATTGGACCGCACCCTCGGTCAAATCAGCAAGCGACACGGGGGTCGGATCACGTGGGTTGCATGCGAGGATCACGTGGCTACTGTTCATGCGAGGTGAATCATCCATTTTTGGACACGTGGCACTTTTTCAGCGAGGGTGACGTGGCAACTCGTGACTATGCGAATTTTCTCGATTTTCGCGCCAAAACTTCTAAAATCCATAACTTTCGCATATGAGCTCCGTTTTTGACGTTCTTTATATGCACGCGTAGCTAAAATTACGCTCTACAACTTCCAGTTAGACTTCGTCGGCTAATTTTGAATTAAATTTTTATATTATTATTTTTAACAAACCGAGACAGGAAATCCGTTAAAAATTCATAACTTCTTCATCCGACGTTCGTTTTCGTCAGACTTTTTACCGTTGTGCTACTAACGACGAGACCTTCAATTCTCGTTTAGGTTGTGTTGGCTAAAAATCGCTTGATCTAAAATTCGAGTTTTTAGCTGTCTACTGCTAAGCTGAAACTTCGAAAAATCATAACTTCCTCATACGAAGTCAGATTTGGGCGTTCTTTTTATCGAACTTTTCGGTTTAACGAATACAACGACTTTCATTTAGATCACTAAGGCTAAAAAGTAGTTTATCAAAAACTCACTTTTTACGACACTCGGCCCTGTGCCGGTTTGTCGCGAAACTTCGACACGTCATAACTTCTTCGTTATAACTCGGATTTCGGCATTCTTTATATCCCTGAAATCCTTGTTTCGACCACTAAAACTTTATGTAAAGATATCGGGCTTATCTCACACTTTAATTTTGACGCTTATTTTTATTCTTAATTGATTAAGCCCTAATAATTAAGCATAAAACACATAATTCACATAATATTCACATAATTCCTTTTCATGTCTTCAAAATGAGTTACAAAGGTTAACCTAGACTATCACCTTATATAAATTCCTAGGCTAGAAACACGAGTGTTACAAAACCTCAACTTTTTGTTTATTTTTCAAAAATGGTCCTTTTTCAAGATTTTGTTTAATTTCTTATGATTCTTTACATGTATATCACCTCCATCTTTATAGCAAGTTGTATGAAGTGTTTTAGTTTACAAATAACACTACCTTTAGTTAGAGATTTCAAGATTTATAAAGTTTTCACACATAATCACATCTTAAATTAAGAAATACACACATAACATGCATAACACTTAGATCTATCACATAGTAACTTGTATTCTCCCCCAAAAATCGTATAAAACCAAAAATAAAAGGGGTATGAACTCATAATGATGATGGATTCGGTCCCGAGGAAGAAATGAAGGAGATTTGAAGATGTTTTCGGCCTTGGATGCTTCTTTGGAAGGAGTCTCGAGCTTAGAAGGGTTCTAGGAAGCATGATCACAAAATGAAGCCATATAAGGGAGTGTTCTTAGCTTAAGAATGGAAATCAATGACTTGGGTATGATGGAGACTTACTAAGTAGATGATAGTTGTTGAAGAACTCTTAGGATCACACACCAAGGTCATGAAAATGGCAAGGGAGTGAGAGAGTCTTCTTTAAGCTTGAGAGGAATGATGAGTGAGTTTGAAAGTGAAATGTTTGTGTGTTTGTGGAGCTCTCGGTCGAAAATAAGGAGGAAGGAGGAAAAAGGTTAATGGTTAATACATCATGGTTAATACTTTGCTTAGATGTATGATATGCAATTAGCTTGGTTGTCCTTTAAATAACAATGAGGTGTCACCACCTCTTTCCATGAAAATCCCCCACCCCCCCCCCTTTTTTTTACAAAAACTGAGAAAGGAAAAGAATGGAGAGGTTTGGGCCTTTTCTTGAATTGGTTCAAGATTATGAGGTCCACAATGAAGGTTCTCGGCCCATTAGGCCCCTTTATGAGGGTGCACGGTCCAATAGGGTTATTGGAATTAGTTATGGCCCAACTTGGTCCATTAGGAATAAGATCAACCATTTTAGGCCCACAGGGCCCGAAATGTTAAGTTTTATGAGCGTGGCTCCATTTAGAGCCCAATTAGGGTTCCTAGGCCCAAGATAGCCAAGTTGAAGGTTTATTGGTCCTTTAGGCCCAATAAAAGAATCCTGGCTCATATTAATCTTGATTCAGGATTTTTAGTGTTTTCAACTCATAGCTGAACACATGAAGTGTATCTGAGTGAGCATAGAGTATGATATTTACTTAAGTACAAGTTTTACAATAGACGATGTTTACATGATGATACAATATCTTAGCTAAATGCTAGTTGTGACAATTCCTAAATTATCGCATCTAAATCAAACCTTACGTGCAGTGAACCCATCAAGTATAGTATACCTTTGATAAGCAAGGGTGTCGAACACAAGGGAATGATAGTAAATTAATTTAAAATATTTGATTATAGGTTACAAAACACAAGAAATGAATAAAGAAATGTATTATTAGATCTCAAACGAGTAAATAAATAGCAAATCTCGATAGACTGACAGGAAGACAAATCTCTTTAGGTACTTTGTTTTAGACAAATTACACCTTAAAATCATAGACAATTGCATACACAGATTTATTTATTCATGTTCACCGATTTCTAAAATGATTAGGTTCATGTTCATTATTACTAATCCTTTAGAAAACAAGTCAATTCAAGCAGTGATCAACTGATTAAACTAATAGGTTTCCTCGTGTTCTGTTCATTTCAAGCAAGACTTGTAATAATAGTTAATCGAATTGGTTAATTTAATTAGCTCATATGTGATTGGTCGTCACATATAATCACACATTAATTTACTTATTTTCTAGTTAACCCTAGTTTCATGTTCACTATTCCTAGGCATATAATCTTGATGGTCATCAAAATCATAAGAGGCAAGCAATCAAGAAGATGTTCATACAACTCAATATACTTAATAATTAACAGAAAATAATTGTCATTAACACATAAGGATCTTTTAACAAGCTTGGCAAGATAAATTAAACATAAATAAAACAATCCAATATAGCAATTAATTCATAAAACAAGGTTTCATCTAATCATAAACACAAAGCAAATGGTTTTCATTCCGAAATCAAACAGTAAAAACATAGTAGTATCACAATGGAATGCTAAACATGGTCACGATAACAAACCACATGATTACCGACACGAATCCGCTCTCTAATCATTCAGATCTTCTCTTCTGTCAGCTTAACGGCCTTCCGGCCGCCTTCTATACCCTCAAAACGGCCAAATGCGTGTTACTTGTTGACTACAGATCGATGGTAGTCGGAATCCCTCTTCTGGTTGGCCGAAATTCACTATTTATAAACATTGAAACCAACTTATGTACGTTGGGCGTAAGTCGGTGTACGCGGGGCGTACTAAGAAAGCCATCCCGATCCATTCTTTGGACCCATGCTAAGTATGTTGGGCGTACTCATTAACTACACAGGGCGTAGTCCTTATATTACAATTACGCTTGGTGTAAATAATATTACGTTGGGCGTAATGGCTATCTTCAGCCATCTTCTTTCTTTTTTGCTTCTAAGCCCGAATTCCGTTCCAATCCTTCCTTTTCCGCTCTATCGACAACTAATAGCTGTAAATTATAATTCAAAACATGATAAGTACCTTTTTGTTCTAAATAAGAATAGTAAGTGCTAAAATATTAAGATATGATTAATAAAAAAATGTATAAAAATACACACATCAAAATACCGACACTTAGCTTTTGCTTGCCCCCAAGCAAACTTACTTTTAGTTTACCAATATCGCATAAAACGATCTATTTTAAACTCATCCATTATCCTAAGACCACCTACCAAAGCATACATAATCTAGAAATTACAACTTTTGATACCATAATGGAACTTTTGAAATTCTTCACTTCTTTGATATTTGATCTTTGATTTCTTTGAATTCACCACCTATTTGATTTTTGGTATCTTCAATTTTTGATTCTTTGGAATTTTGATCTTTTGATCTTCGTACTCGATAGCTCCAAAATTCTTCAATTTTTTCGGTAATTTCTCTCTTTTTTTTTTTTTTTTTTTTTTTACATATCTCACTTTTTTTCACTCAAAACCTAAATGCTTAAGCATGGGCGCTTAACCTCAACCCTTATTGGCTAAAGGTATTAGTCTATGTGCAATGACTACATAAGCTTTCCTGGATAGATTTCAGGTTTAAGCTGCAAAACATATTATGTCATATAAACTACCAGATTACATTTTCATATCTCATGGCTTTTCATTAGGAAATGGGAAGCCACAAATACACTATAACATGTGTTGGCTCAGGTAAACAATTGGGTTCTCATCAGATTATCCCACACAATATTAGCAAAAAAATCAGTTATTACTAGATTTTCCTAAATTAAACTATTATTTCAAGTTTATAAAATTTTAAAATTTCCTAATCTAGCAATTTTTAATTTTCCAATTTAAATTCCTTTTTCGACCCCCTACCCACACTTATTTCATACAATGCCCTAATTGTATGCTAAAACTAATTAAACAAATAAAAGTAGTAAAAATGGAGAAAAATGAACAGACTCCCATGGGGTAGTAATTGCGAGATCGAATGGGGCTGCTAAAAGTTGCTCCATAAATTGCTGGAAGACTGGAAACTGGAACTGCTGCGTCTGAATGTGCCGGTAAATAGAATCAAGAACATCAATTTCTAAAATGCGGCGCAAAAGATTGCAAACTACTGCAATGTATAGTGACCACGACGTGGGAAAGTGTCAACCACATCATGTTATCTAGAATGACAACCTCTTCTCGCTATGAAAACCTCCCCGACGACATAGGAAAGTGTCAATCATGTCGTGGCAGCCATGATGATACTTCTACCTTGCGTCGAAATAAAACTTCATGGCATGGGAACAGCTCATCCATACCATAGAAATCAATATATGGTAGAAACGCCACTCTTCTAAATAATATACTCTCAAAATATCGACATGCACCCCATACTTATGAGAAGTCATGGGTCTTGACTATAAACTTCAAACTCTCACACGGATCTCTCTCTCTCTCTCTCATGATAAAGCAACAGTCAGACCTAGCTGCTGAACTCACTGCCAGCTTTCTAAGGGCGTAAATTCTACAAAGATCTAAAACAATCAAAGAGCATCAACTTGGAAAACAATACTACATAAACAAAAAAATAAATAAAAACATCCAAATTAAAACACACCGAAATAAAAATAAAAACTAATAAGTCTTAACAAACCAAAAATAACATAAAAGGATAACTATGTCCCGACGTCATCACGCTGCTGTGTCCCCGATGTGCTTGCTCCATCATGTCGGGGCTGATATGGTGGAGGAAAAGGAACCGAGTAACAAAATCCCTGATGGGCAAAGAATGTGGTCAATGCATCCCCATACCACTAATGTCTACTCTCCATGTGCTCATAATGCTTGTCCACATGCTGAAGTCTCTCGTCTATATGCTGAAATCCCTCGTCCACGCACTGAAATCTCTCGTCTATGCGCTGAACCAGATAACGTATATTGATCTCTAGCTGCGGTCCCTGCTGCGCTCCTCGAGGAGCAGGTCTACGCCTCCCTCATCTCTTAGGCGCTGGCTCATCTGCCCCCTCCTCAGCAGCCACATCATCTGGTCGTATCCAGGTAATACCATCCTCACCTCGATGAAGTACTTGCATCGACTCCATCAACTGTAACTCACCGGCCTCGTATCATAGAACACCATAGATCTAGTGATCTCCCTCGTCAATAATTGATATGATCGAGCTAAACGTGTAATGAAGTTGCCACCACAAATCGAGCAATCCTCACGAAGCCCCCTGGCCCTCCTCCCCATGTAAGTAGCTAAAGCAACCGGGAGGTTCAGGTGCTTCCCTAGACTAACAAGAGTCCATAGGAAATACACATCTATATAAGGCACTCTCTCACTATTCTTATGATGTTTTAGATACATAGAAATTAAAATGATGCAATAATCTGTAAATGGTAGACCGAATCATCTTCCCCCGAGCAGTAGATGGTATGTAAACTCCCCCAGTAATCTCAACCCAAAAAGTATTTTCGTTGTAGTCATTTGGTCGTATTGTAACACAATCAGCATGGAATGTCGGGAAGTGAACACTCCTCGTCTTATCTGCAGTACAAATCCTAACTCTGGTGGCAAGCTCAATCGCGTTGCACTCCCGAATCACACCACCAAGTCGAAAGGAAAAAGTTGTCCTGTCATCGGGTGTCTTCCTAGGATCATATGAAACTACAGAATATAACTCCAGCAAAAATTCCTGATAAATAGGTTCCATAATCCTGAACAATTTGTCCCAACCTCGACATACGAACAAAGGCACACCACTCGCGTTCAAGTGGGTGTATTACAAAAAATTCTGGATCAACTCATAAAATCCAGTTCGGGATGCCAGTCCCCAATTGAATGAAGGTGCAATGTCAATTTCTTTAGTGAGCAGCAAACTCAAATTGTTCAAATACTTGCTACGAGTATCATCATTCAAGCTGTGTGGGAATTGCAAGAAACGGTGATCTGTCACGTCCTCGAGTGGGTTCCTTTGTTGAATTCTATGAGCCATAATCTGCAAAAATCAGCACAAAACAAAACCAAAACAAAATACCCACAAAATTAAACAAAATTTATATGAAAAACAAGAAGCTGGGCAAGTTCTGTACGTTGGGCATACGTCCATGAACTCGAATCTAGGTTTGTTCGTTCGAAGGTCATTAGTCATAACAATTCAATCATATTACGCAGGTATATACACATGGTAGTTAACAAGCGAGGGGTCTACACAGGGCTACGTCAATCGAACACTAGGCGTACGTCCATAAACTCCAATCGATGGTTCATGTACGAGGTTGAGGCCAAATTAAGTCCAAGGGTGTAGTCTACTGGCTTGAATCGATCTATTAAGACATAATCATACATAATTTCATATGGAATCAACCCCAATTCAAGGAGTGTAACGAACCCTAGATTTCTATAAAGGCTTAATGCAACAAATGTCACTAAATTAAACACAAATTAAAGCAATATGGTAACCGGATAACATACCTTTGTGTCGATTTCTACTAGAAAAGAAGAAAAATTCGAAATCTTTGTGAGGATTCGGCTGCCACAGTCGTATGAAATAAGAACAAAAAGTCAAAGAGGAAAGAAATAACCTGTCACCGACTTACGTTGGGTGTAACTCCTATGTATGCAGGGCGTACGTCTTTTACCTATGTACGCTTAGCGTAGACTACGTGTACATTGGGCGTAATGGCCATTCCTTGAAAAACTCAGTCGCAATCATTTGTTGAGTACGCTTGGCGTAACTCCATTTACGCTGAGTGTAATTTTACTGCAATATTTTAATTGCTGCTAACAACAATGACAACTTTCCGACAAGTGACACGTTATCATAAAAATAAATGGGATATTATGATCACTCGTCTTTGTCGAAATCAAACATCATTTGTTGATTAAATCCCTTGCATGCAAGAAATGGTTTGTGAAAACAACAACTTTCGGGACCCGTTAGGCTGTTTCCTTTGTTTTCTTTACACCATTAACTAAAAGTAGAACAAGAGTTGACCTAACTAGTCAAGAATAGTAAGAGCTCGGTCTTCCACTTAACCACCACAATACGCCTTGGTATACTACGCCTCGTAGATTGAGTTGGACAAATCACCAAAGTAGTAGACTAACCAAGTCAAGAATTCCCTAATCGTTTGCAATCTCGAAACACATGCAAAAGGTAAAGCCAAACAATGCGTATGATCACAAATTCCTGCAAATAACAACAAAACTCTTCCCGACAAGTGAAATGATATCAACGAAAATAAAAATAAAAAAATAAAATAAAAACTAACTAAAAAAATAACGAATAATCAAATAAACGAAATTAATTGAAAATCGTTCCCCGGCAACGACACCAAAAACTTAATGTGAATCTTTAATGCACTAGTTTTTTATTTATAATTCCTAATTTATCGCATCTAAATCACACCTTACAGACAGTGAACCCGATCAAGTATAATATAACTTTGATAAGAAATGGTGTCGAACACAAAGGGAACGGTGGTGAATTAATTTAAAATATTTGATTATAGGTTACAAAACACATGAAATGAATAAATAAATGTATTATTAAATCTCAAACGAGTAACTAAATAGCAAATCTCGATAGACTGACAGGAAGACAAATCTCTTTAGGTACTTTGGTTTAGACAAATTACACCTTAAATCATAGACAATTGCACACACAAATTTATTTATTCATGTTCACCGATTTCTAAAATGATTAGGTTCATATTCATTATTACTAATCCTTTAGCAAACAAGTCAATTCAAGCAGTGATCAATTGATTAAACTAACATGTTTCCTAGTGTTCAGCTCGTATCAAGCAAGACTTGTAATAATAGTTAATCAAATTGGTTAATTTAATTAGCTCATATGTGATTGGTCGTCACATATACACACACATTAATTTACTTATTTTCTCGTTAACCCTAGTTTCATGTTCACTATTCCTAGGCATATAATCTTGATGGTCATCAAAATCATAAGAGGCAAGCAATCAAACAGATGTTCATACAACTCAATATACTTAATAATTAACAGAAAATAATTGTCATTAACACATAAGGATCTTTTAACAAGCTTGGCAAGATAAATTAAACATAAATAAAACAATCCAATATAGCAATTAATCCATAAAACAAGGTTTCATCTAATCATAAACACAAAGCAAATGGTTTTCATTTCGAAATCAGACAGTAAAAACATAGTAGTATCACAACGGAATGCTAAACATGGTCACGATAACAAACCACATGATTACCGACACGAATCCGCTCTCTAATCATTCAGATCTTCTCTTCTGTCAGCTTAACGTCCTTTCGGCTGCCTTTTATACCCTCAAAACGGCCAAATACGTGTTACTTGTTGACTACGGATCGATGGTAGTCGGAATCCCTCTTCTGGTTGGCCGAAATTCACTATTTATAAACATTGAAACCAACTTATGTACGTTGGGCGTAAGTCGGTGTACGCGGGGCGTACTAAGAAAGCCATCCCGATCCATTCTTTGGACCCATGCTAAGTACGTTGGGCGTACTCACAAACTACACAGGGCGTAGTCCTTATATTACAATTACGCTTGGCGTAAATAGTATTACGATGGGCATAATGGCTATCTTCAGCCATCTTCTTTCTTTTTTGCTTCTATGCTCGAATTCCGTTCCAATCCTTCATTTTCCGCTCTATCGACAACTAATAGCTGTAATTTATAATTCAAAACATTATAAGTACCTTTTTGTCCTAAATAAGAATAACAAGGGCTAAAATATTAAGATATGATTTATAGAAATATGTATAAAAATACACACATCAATGTTATTAATTTAGAATGGAAATGTTTTGACAATTAGGATTTGGGTTAAGCCTGTATTTGGGAGCAAAGTATTGATCAAATATTCGTCAGACTGTGAGGTGAGTTTCCTTACTGTACTTACGAGTCGAAGGCACCAAGACCGATGCATTGGATTGATATTCTAGTTTTACCGTATGCTATTATGCTAATGTGATCTATTAGATCTGTATCATGATATATAGGATTTTGCTATGACGTAGTGATCTGTTAGATATGCATAACTACTTGTGTGTGCTAGTTATTGATTGGTATGGTATATGTTGATATGTGATGATGTATCGGGTTAAGGCGGTCTTGCTTTGTGCTAAAGGCCAAGATACTCAGGGCGGTCCGAATAGGTTGTAGGCCCTGCAAGGCGGTTTAGTTAGACCGAAGGCTCGGAGAGCGATCCAGATAGGTTGTAGGCCCTGCGAGACTATCCAGTTAGGCTAGTTGCTCATGTTTGCAACTTGTGGTTTGTTATGTTTATGTGGTGGTGCTTTAGGGGAACTCACTACGTGTTGACTTACAATTTTAGTTTTGCTTCAGGTACTTCAGAGGACCGTGACAAGGCGAAGGCGTGACCATACACATCATTGGTTTTATGATTGATTGGATCTTGGGAGACTCTGTTTTTGAATAACGTTTTGAAAACAATGATTATGTAAACACTTCTTTTCACTAAATGGGTTGTTTTAAAAAGTTTAAATTTATTGTGATTTTTGAGACTTTACATCACGGTAGGTCAAAATGATGAAAAATGGAACCACAATCACATGTATGGATGCAAAACTTAGCCAAACTTCATATCCAACATATATAACCCTTAACGGACCTCAAGGACCCATAAATTTGCCAACTTTATGGAATCCTTCCATCCAAACTTCCACAACATGAATAAAAAGGGACAATGAGCCTAGATCTAGAAGCATACATCATAAAGCTTGGATTTTGAACACTTGGCGGTGTTACATTTGGAAATCCTAGCATCATGAAATCATCCATTGGCCCATTTTAAACACGGAATAAGCTTATTGACATCATTTGGATGTAGTTTGTATATTTCAAAGTCCAAATGACATGGAATTAAAGTATATAGATAGAAAAGTGTAAAGAATCCTAAAGGAGAAGATTATTGATTCCAAGACGTCTTATAAAGTTTACAAAAACCATATATATTAAAAGTGACTGAATTTGGCAGGTATTGCCCAATTGATGAAAATTAAATTGACATCAAAATCTTCTAAATAAGCATTGAAAATTTAAAATTATGGAATCGAAGATTCTATAGAAACATAATAAATGAAAATAGGAAAGCTGAAAATTGGGGAACCCAAAAATTGAGGGCCTAAACAGCCTTTGTTTAGGATAATTGGTGGGCAAACAGCCTTGGTAGGTGTTTCCGCTTGAAAAAAGCTTTTCAGTTATATAAAGTGGACGGTTTAAAAGTTACGTTTGTTTTAAGATGAACTTATTTCCTCGCTCTCACTTCTCCATAAATGCTTTTAAAAGATCCTTAAAATGTTCATGTTCTGCATTAAAATCAATGTTATCTTTCAATTAGATCATATGTTGGTTTATGGCAAGTGTTAATGGAGTTTCTTAGTTAAAAACTTGAATTTGACCGATTCTTGCTTCTAAGAATTTTCTTTTTTTTTTTCTTTTTTTTTTTAAGTTTTTTTTATATATATTTTTTAAATAACGGGTAACTCACACATCTATCTAAACCTACTCTTAAATTTACATTTGTGTCCATCATATGATTTGGACCCTCAACCTTAGCAGGAGGACAACATGACACTGACACATGACACACCTATGACACACCTGATACTACTAGGTCAATGATCATTTGATTTTTTAAGGTTTAATTACAATTTTGAGTTACTTATTATCATCCTAAATGCAAATCATAAGTAAAAACCAAATCTATAGGCCAATTTTAAAGTTTTGAAACTTAAACTTGAAATTTATGGTTGATTACTTCGATTTATGATTTGATTAAGTTAATGATGTTATATGAATAATAATACATGACACAAATCGTAACTTCTTTACTAAAAAATTAAACATGCTTTTTTCGGAAAAATATAAACTAAAGCAAACATTTCGAATAATGGGGTATATTAAGTCAATGGACTCACCAATTAAGTGATTATAATTGTTTCAATATTATTATTTTAAAAAAAAAATTTGTAGACAAGTATCTTATTTAACTAAAAAAATCGAAGTCAAACTTGAAGCCAATTCAATACTCGAATACTCGATATTAGTAAATATAAAAAGGTCGGTTTGAATAACGAAATTTTCTATCTTTTCGTTTCCATTTTAATAAACAAGACCATGTGAAATTTGAATATTGAATTAAGCTTAAATCACAAGCTAAAAATAACTCCAAAGTCCAAGTCTAGTTGCTAAAAGATCTCCATGAAAGCTAAGGATTTACATTCTATTGGGTTCGACTATTTTGGGGACTTTCCGCCCAACCGACTTAGAAGAAACAATTAAAAATTGTTAATTATGTTTTATAATTATATGTTATTTTGGGTCTTTCCGCCCAACCGATTTAGAAGAAACCATTCAAAGTTGTTAATTATGTTTTATAACTATAATATATATATATTTTAGGGATAATGACTTGGGAGGGTAATAAGGTTTCTAGCTTGTCCATATTAGGTCACTAAGGTTTTTTTTTGTGCCTATTAGACCAATATGGTTGTTATTACCATTTAGAAATAGTCATTTTTACCCGTTTTAACGGGTAAAAATGACTATTTCTAAACGGTAATAACAACCATATTTGTCTAATACGCACAAAAAAACCTTAGTGACCTAATACGGACAAACTAGAAACCTTATTACCCTCCTAAGTCATTAACCCTAATTATTTAGAAAACATGCTTACTAATCAATGTGACTGATTTGTTTAACTGAAAATAGTTGTTTCCATTTAAACTTATCTCACAACCCTTCCAGAACTTCTAAGTCCAGAAACTTATATGATTGATGATCTTCATTACATAAATATGCAACATTTTATCAATAACTTCTTTTTTGTCATTTAAATGTTTACATGAACACATCCATATGTACAAAAACAAAATTTCACTTTGATACCTCCCATCAATGTCTACATTTGATAACGAATGGAAATGTAAAACAAACAGGGACTTGTATAGGATGTCTATTATCAGTTATTTTATAAAAAGCAAAACCACAACATGAACTAAGAAATTGAAGTTGCAAAATAAATAAAAAAATCAGCACATAAACAAATACATACATACTATATACAACACATAAACGGAAGTTTATAAAGCATGAAACTTAATGACAAGAAAAGTAAAAAACTTAAAGGAGACTTTATAGAAAGAAAGATCACCCTTACTTGCCACAAATGGTTGAAGACATCAACAAGAAGATCAATCTGACCATAGAATCCACATGTTGTCTGATTATGACTTCAGTAGATGAACTACTGAAATGTAAGAACTGCAATTAAACTCTATTAGTACTTGAAAAGGGAATTAGGGTTAAAAAAAATTTGGACCGTTTCTTGATTTGTGTGTGTCATCCTTGCGCAGGGGCCATGCTAATCTTTTCTGTATCGTTCCAATTTTATCGGATGTCCCCAAAGGGACGACTATAGATGAAGAGCTTCGCCATATAGAGGAGTAGCAGTTTATATGGGACGACGCGAGTTCTAAACGAAATAGTTTACTGTTGATGGTCATATATTCTCAATGTCTTTAAAATTAGGGTTAATGACTTAGGAGGGTAATAAAGTTTCTAGTTTGTCTGTATTAGGTCACTAAGGTTTTTTTATGCGTATTAGACCAATATGGTTGTTATTACCGTTTAGAAATAGTCCTTTTTACCCGTTAAAACCGGTAAAAGGACTATTTCTAAACGGTAATAACAACCATATTGGTCGAATATGCACAAAAAAAACCTTAGTGACCTAATACGGACAAGCTGGAAACCTTATTACCCTCCCAAGTCATTATCCCTATATTTTAAAGTGGACGAATAAAGAGCTATTTATGAAATACCATTATATAGAAGTCATATAAGTTAAAGATAACTATGTTTCATGTTATTTTGAAAGGAAATTGATATTGTAACACAATCAAATCAATACCTCTTTAAAATTGAATTCTCCTTTTAAATAGGAGATTGACCCAAACTCACATGTTTTCTAACTCCACTTACTTGCCATCTTACGTGCCAAAGTGGGTTCATGTTAATCTCACATGCTGCTTAGGAGGAACCCTTTGCTTAAATAAACATTTTATCTTAAAAAATAATTCTTTAACAAGTTATCACTTTCTCTCGCAAAGAGATAGCGAGGAATTCGACCTTTTCATTTATATTTGTGTTCGTCGGTCGACGTTCATAAATTCGATATCCTCTACACCAACAAAACTCTATACTCCATGGCACGTTTCATAAGATTTAGCAACGATGACGAGGATTTCAAAGTACAATATTTTGCTTCCATGCCCGCAGCATTGCGGGATTGTTGCTCGGTATGTAACAAACCAATTCTTTTACACTAATAAATAGGGAATTATCCGAGTTTTTCTTACAAAATGCGGAATTCTATACTTTCAAAACTTTTTACATCTTATGATATTATCGAGTTTACAATGAATCAACTATAAAAACAAGCAACAAGGAAATTTATAAAGAAGTAAATCTACTCCTAGTCCAATCCTTGTGCTCATATCTTCTCTTGTATAATGACTACTACATGAACCTGCAAAACAAGAAAAAAAATATATACAACATTAGACCAGTGGTCTGGTGGCTTATATCATCTTATGATTTCATGTTAACATAGTTTTTATATTTGACTCGAGCCTTTGGACCATGTTTATGGAGCATTTGGATCATGCTCATGGAGCATTTGGAGCATTTGGAGCACTTGGAACTAAATGGAGCACTTAGGGTTCATGGAGCATGTCATAAAGGAACGAATCATTACATAAAGGAATGGATTGTCTGAAAAAGGAACGGATTGTCTTACAAAGGAACAAATCAAGTGCCAAAGGATCGGATCATACAAAAGAGGGATTGGAGCAACTGAAAGAGGTTTGGAGCACTTGGGAGTGATATGGAGCAACAAGGGAACCTTGTTACGCCATATGTTGAAGGGATGGGCCAAGGAGGATGCTGTTGCGCCAATGGCATTCCTTCTTGCACCATTATGCCCCTTGTTGCGCCATGAGGATCCCTCTTGCGCAATGAGGTATTCCTATTGAGCCATGGGGTATGCTCTAGTGCCATACATGGCCTTGTTGTGCCATGTATATTCTTGTTGAGCCATGGTGGTGGTGTTGCTTCAATATTGATGTTCTTGTGCCACGCTTGAAGTCTCTTGTGCCATCCATATACCTGTTGCGCTATGATGGCGCAAGTTGGACCATCTTGGTCCTTGATGAGCCAAGTATGCTATGAATTCCTCTATGATGCTCAAGATCATTCAAGGATGCTCAGAAGTTGGTATTGCTCAAGGATTACACCATGGTGTGTCACCATGATGGTTGTTGGGCCATTAGTGTTCATGATGGGCCACTTATACATCATGTTGCTCCACAATGGCATAATGTGCTCCATCATGTGTGTTGCTGAAGCTTATGGGTTGTATGACATGGATGAATGTTCCAGAAGATGCTGCATGGCGAATTGTAACTTGTTGAACCTTTCATGGGCCTATGGGCCAATGGGCTTGCCCCATTTGGGTTTTAGATCTGATCCCTCAATTATAAATAGGGATGCATGCTAGATCATTTTGTATCATGAATTATAGAGTAATATGCGAATCTTTGTGTAATTGTACTTGTAACCTCTGTTTAAGAGCTCTGAAATAAAAGAATACTCCCTTCCTATATGTGGACATAGGTCACCTTGACCGAACCATGTAAATAATGTGTCTTGTTTGCTTATAGTTTTGCTAGTTATCCACTTTACTTCCGAACAAGTGGTATCATAGCTGTAGTTTGTATTCCTATGATTGAAAATGTCTACTCACAAGTTTGATTTGGAGAATTTCAATGGTTCAAATGACTTCACTTTGTGGAAGGTGAAGATGAGGGCTCTTCTGGTTCAACAAGGATGTGCGGCGACACTAGAAGGAGAGGCAAAACTGCCAAAGGACATTTCAGATGATAAGAAGGTGGACATTATGACAAAGTCACATAGCGCCATTCTGTTGAGCTTAAAAGATTAAGTATTGAGGGGAGTTGTGGATCAAATAACTGCTTCTAGGCTTTGGGATAAACTTTGTGACAAGTATCAGAACAACCCACCGACAAACATGTAGTATCAGAAGCAAAGGTTGTACACTCTCAGAATGTCTGAAAGTACCCAAGTGAAAGATCATTTAGATAACTTCAATCGCATCATCTTAGATCTACAAGGTGTTGACATGAAGTTTGAAGATGAAGATCATGCACTCATTCTATTATGTTCTTTTCCCAACTCATATGGGAATTTCATTGATACCATGCTCTATGGTAGGACAATGATCAATGTGAATGATGTTGTAACACCCTGTTTATTAAATAAATAAATAAATAAATAAATGTATAGTAGCCCTAAAATCAATAATTATATAACAAGGGTTGGTCTCGAGGAGTTAACTGTCACAGTTTTAGAAGTTGGGGGTTAAAAGTGTAAGTTTTAGGATTTATTTTGTAAAGATTTTAGAAGGCATGGGGGTGGTTGGTATCATTCAAACTTAATTTGTAAGGATTTTTAAAAGATAGGGACTAAATGAGTAAATTTCAGACTGAAGTTGAAAAGACTCTTATAGGGAGGGACCAAACGTGTTAATATACACATGTTTGATGGTGGACACGGGTTGAACCCGTCACCCTCATTTGGCCTACATATATATATATATATATATATATATATATATATATATATATATATATATATATATATATATATATATATATATATATATATATATATATATATATATATTCATAATACAACCTGTGTAAACCCTAACCCTAAGGAACCCCTCCAGCCGCCAACCTCCTTTCCTCCACTTTCAACCGCCGTGACCGATGTTGGGACCGGAATACCACCGAGTCGAGTAACCCTTTTCTTCGTCGGAGGACCACCAGGCGGGTCTTGTGTCACCATTTTGTTACCGGATAAGAATATGAGTCGCAATCACAACGTGGGTCAGTCGAGGTGGTCGGAGCTTCATGGCTCGTGGGTGTTGCTATCGTCCACAACCACAATTACCGTCGACGGCGATGAAGCCGGAGGAGCTAGAACTTCGCTGCTGCTACGCCACCACCTTCTTCGCTTCTTCCCGTTAGCCACCGCCGTTAGCAACCACTGTGGCCGCTAGGACTACTACTGCCGTCATCATCCACCACCAAGTGGTGGTTGCGTCCAGAATCCCGAGAAAAGGCTTGTTGGTGTGTGTTGCTGCTAGATTAGGAACCAAAAGAAACCACCGCCACCACTGTGAGGTGGTAGCTACCATCGCAAAACAGTCGCTGCCATCGCTGTGAGCCACCAGGTGGGTGGCTAAGCCCTTTAAACAAACCAGAATCGCATATATGGGTTTTAGATGGTGTTTGAGGGCCGGAAAACGGAAAGATACCCACCATGGCCACCAACCATGGTGGCTGCTGCCATGAGCCACCGCCGGCCACAACAAGGTGGCTGTGTGTATTTTATTTGGATGTGTTATTTTTGGTTTAAAGCATTATAAAATATAATTAGAGATTAGAATAATGAAAAGAAACTCATAACCACCACCGTGAGGTGGTGGCTGCCGCCTCCTGCTGCCACCAGCCGCCATGTTGGGTGGCGGTGTGCCTTGTTTGTGTTTTGACTTGTTTGGGATGCTTGGACAAAATGGGCTAGAACCATAACCACCACCGTGAGCCTCCATTGACCACCACTACCCGAGGTGGTAGTGGCTGGTGCTCGACTAATGAAACCCTAGTAGGCCTAATAAAACCCTAATTGATCTAAAGTCTTAGTTTTGGGCCTATTGGGCTATGATTGGGTTGGAAACCCTAATTAGGGTTTAGAAAACCCTAATTTTGGATATATAGGTTTGGACTGTCAGGACCCGCATTTTGGATGACCGTATTTATCCCGGCCAGACTACATGATTAGCCTAGTAAATTGATGGACTTAATGGATTAAGTCCTTAATGGGTTAAGTAAGAAACACTTAACCCTAATCGTCATTTTATGTGAAAACCCTAATTTCACTTGGGCTTTGGGTTGGGCCTTTCTGTTGGGCTTTGGTGATTGGGCTATTAATGGACCATCCAAAAACAAGCATATGGACTAGAATAATTTAATGGGCTTGAGGATAAGGCCCATGTAAGGGGTTTCGGCCCAATTTGGAAAATTAGGCCATATGTGGGCCATAATTGGGCCTTTACGATTATGAGATATTGGGCCATTAGAATGCTAAATGTTTTGACTGGACTAAATGGTTGGGCCTTTGGGGAAGACCATGCAGAGGTTGGGCCCAATTTGGAAAATTATGTTGAGCCTTGACTCATAATTGAATTTTTGGGCCTTTGGATTGGGCCTTGGGCTTGGATCAAGCTAAGTTAAGGGTAGAGTAGTCTTTTACCCAAAGCATGGACTTATGGATATGTGTTGGAACCCAATGATTAATTGGGTGCCGTTTTGATGTTGACAGTTCGGGAATCTGTCAACCAGCAGCTAGAGGTCTATCTGCGAGCCTTCAGCAGTGCGAGGTGAGTCTTCTCACCATACCAATGGGTCGAAGTTATCAAGGCTATCCCAATATGTATTATGTGATATGCTAATTGATTATGTGGTATCCTAGTTGTATTTGTGATACTTGCATGGAAGACCTCGGGGGGGGGGGGGGGGGGGGGTTCCCGAGGCACTAGGGTATAAGACCTTGGAGGGTTTCCATGGAATTTTTAGTCAAGACCTCGAGGGGTTCCAGAGGCACTAGGGTATAAGACCTTGGAGGGTTTCCATGGCATTTTTAGTCAAGACCTCGAGGGGTTCCCGAGGCACTAGGGTATAAGACCTTGGACGGTTTCCATGGCATCCTTAGTCAAGACCTCGGGGGGTTCCCAATGCATTGGACTAAGACCCTAGAGGGATTCCAGGGCACCCGGTGTAAGACCCTGGAGGGTTTCCAGGGCATCCCTATTTGCTATATGCAGGACTTGTGTAGTTGATATGATTTATATGATTATGTGTATAAGACCTTGGAGGGTTTCCATGGCATCTTTATATGTGTATATGCATGGCTATGCGATTGATATGGTTTATGTGATTATGTGGGGTATATGTGGGGTATGCTCTGGGGAACACACTAAGCTTCGTGCTTACAATTTTGCTTGTGGTTTCAGGTATCATTCTTTTGGAAAGGAAGGGCTCAGCTTGATCGCAACGCACATACCCATGTTTTCGTAATATATGATTTTGGGACGAACTCTGATGAATGTTTTTAATTAATCATGCTTTTGGAATGTTTGGATTTAAAGATATATGTGTTTTGACTGTATTGAAAAATGAAAATTTTACCCTTGATTTTTGGGTCATTACAGATGTGAAGGACTCTCTGATGTCCAAGGAACCGAAAAGAAAAGTTTCAGTTGGAGAGGAGGTGTCTAGTTCCGGTTTGTTTGTAGGGAGAGGAAGGACGAAAGATAGGAAATGGGGAAATAAAGGGAGATCACATTCTAAATCGAAGTCTAAAGGTTCACAGAATGCCAAGTGTTATAACTGTAAGGAGAAAGGGGCACATCAAGTGAAATTGTCCACAACTGAAGAATGGGAAGTCCAATAGTGAATCAAGCAACAATAACACTATTATTGTGGTTTAGGAAAGTTCTGATGAAGGGCAAGATAGTGATGTACTGACTGTATGTACATCAAGTTCTGTTGATGCTTGGATCTTGGATTCTGGAGCATCCTATCACATGACGTATAATTATGACTGGTCCGACGCTTTCAAAGAGTGGGATGGCACAGTCAAGATGGGTGATGATTGGGCGAGCAGTCTCAAAGGTAGTGGCATAGTGTAAATTAAGATGCACGATGGCATGGTCAGGAAGTTAGATTGCTAGTATGTTCTAGAACTTCGTAAGAATCTAATTTCTCTTGGAACATTGGCTAAGAAGGGGATGAGGTATGTTGGTGAAGGTGACTGGGTCATAGTGACCAAATGATTTTTGGTTATAATGAAAAGGAAGATGAATCATGGAGGGATATATATCCTAGAAGGCGGTATGATTATGGGAACAATGGCTATCTCCCAATCCTTGAATGAAGGTGATGACAAGAAAAAGTTGTGGCATCGCAGGTTGGGACATATGAGTGAGAAGGGCATGTCGGTTCTATGTAAACAAGGATTGCTTGGTGGAGAGGCTACTGGAAAGATAAAGTTTTGTAAAGCTTGCTTTAAAGGAAAGCATCGCAAGTGAAGTTTAGTATCGGTCAACACACAAGAAAGGAAATTTTGGAGTATGTTCACTCAGATTAGTGGGGTACTGCTTCAGTGAAGTCTCAAGTTGGATGCTCATACTTTGAGACGTTCATTGATGACTATTTAAGGAAGATTTGGTTGTACTTTCTGAATACCAAAGATGAGGTGTTTGGGAAGTTCAAGGAGTGGAAGACGATGGTTGAGAAAAGGACTAGAAAAGAGGTCAAGACTCTGAGGACTGACAATGGGTTGGAGTTTTGCAATGCTCTATTTGATAATTTTTGCAAGGTAAAAGGTATAGTGAGGCATCGCACTGTATGAAACACACCACATCAAAATGGAGTGGCAGAATGGATAAACCAAACACTCATGCAGCGTGCAAGGTGTATGCAAATATTTGCTAACTTATCCAATAAATTCTAGGCAGAAGTAGTTAACACTGCTTGCTATCTGGTGAAAAGATCACCATCAACTGCAATAGATTTGAAGACTCCTCAAGAGGTATGTTCCCGGAAACCCTCTAACTATTCTGGTTTATGTATATTTTGATTCCCCACATATGCTCATGTGAATGATGGTAAACTTGAGCCAAGGGCAATGAAGTACATATTTCTAGGATATACGACAAGAGTAAAAGGTTATCGACTGCGGTGTATAGAAGAATGAAGAACTCCTAAATTTATCATGAGATGAGATGTGACCTTTGATGAATCTACCATGGGTAACCAGGTAGGAGGTGATACAAGTCAAGAAGGGATCAAAGATCAGGGTGCTAGCTAGAAGGTGGAGTTTACAACTCAAACTCCAGACACAGTTGTGATAAGTGACAAAGAGCAAGGCGACAGTAAACATCCTGTACAAGATGAAACCTAATTACAACCCATGTGATCTTTGTCCAGTGGTGCTGATGTCGGGAAGGATGATATGTATGAATCTATAGCAAAGAGAATATCAAAGAGGGTCATTCAACAACATGATAGATATGTGGGATGTGTGAATTTAGGTGAACTTGACTCTATTGCTTTTGCTTTAGCAACTGGAGAAGACATTGACACCGAGGAGCCTTGATTGTATAAAGAGGTTGTGGAGAGTAAAGAATCAAATGACTGGTTGATGAACATGAATGAAGAAATGCAATATTTAGAGAAGAATAAAACATGTAATCTTGTTCCATTATCAAAGGGAGCAAAGCCAGCGGGATGCAAATGGATCTTTAAGAAGAAGGAATAGATACCAGGAGTTGAACCTGCTAGATTCAAGGCAAGGTTGGTAGTGAAAATGTTTTCTCAGAAAGAAGGAATTGATTATCACGAGGTGTTCTCACCAGTCGTGAAGCACAAAACAATTCGGGTTCTTTTGGCCATGGTGAGTGCATTGGATCTGGAGCATGAACAACTTGATGTGAGAATTGCATTTCTTCATGGGAACTTAGAAGAGAAGATTTGTATGTCCCAACCAGAAGGTTTCCTTGATTCTAAGAAGGATCATGTATGTTTACTGAAGAAATCCCTGTATGGGTTTAAGCAGTCTCCAAGAAAATGGTACAAGGGATTTGATTCATTCATGATCTCGAATGGCTACAATCGTAACCAGTTTGACAATTGTGTTTACTCAAAGGAATTGTCACCATATTCCTACATATATCTGTTGCTATATGTTGATGATATGCTCATCACAGCTAAATACATGGCTGGAATAAATGACTTGAAGGCGACCCTAAAGAATGAGTTTGAGATGAAAGGTTTGGGAGTAGCAAAGAAGATATTGTTGGGTTTTGAGCATTCTAACACTCCTAAGTGTACATGCAACCCTAAATACCTTGGATCTATGTTTTCTCTATTATACATGCAAATAAGAACATCCAAGGTATTATCCTAATCTAGCATACAAAACAATGAGTGTAACAAGATAGAATACATACCTCTTTGATGTAGAAAGTCTTCATGAAGCTTGAGTGCCTAGCCCCAATAGTGTGGAAGCCTCAAATGGAATCACAATCACCAAAACACTTAGAATAACTTGAGAGAATTCTACACTTCATGAAATCGGCTAGCCCTTTCTTACTCTCACTCTAGTGGCCGATTTTGGTCAAGAATAAGATGCTTATATAGTTAGGGTTACACCATGTAAACCCTAATTGACATGGCCTTTCATTTCCATGATCCATGGGTACAAATACACCATGGAGCATCCATGGACCATCCTATGGGTTTTAGCCCAACTTGATTATCCATGGAGCATTAGCCCACTATACAAGTATGGATGATTTACACAATCAACCCATATATTTAATTAGTCTTCTTTTGATCACTTAATTAATCCTAGATTAATTCTTGATCAATACTAATTAAATAATCTTATTATTCTTATTATTAATATACTAGAACTTATAATATATTAATAACCATAAGTGTCTTATTTCTCTCATTATAGTCTATCCAAGTGCATGATGGTATGCAACCCAAATGGACCATGCCGGGTCGGGTCAAGTCTTACCAATTATAGTTATGGACTTAGAAATTAATCCAACAGTCTCCCACTTGGATAAGTCTAAAACTATTATTGCGTATGACTTCAGGAACCAACTGGCAATCGTAGCTCTCAAAAGCTTCTGTCGAACTCTGACCTTGTAGATGAACTCTGACCTTTGTCAATGGCTTGTCCATTAGATAAGGGATCATATATTCCTCCATTCTAGATATCATATGGACTGAGACATGGATTATAATCATTCTCTCTGTCCATTTGTTGTTTCCCGATTTTTGATTAATGACGACTGACTAATTAAACAAATCAAATCAGTCCTGGCCCGGCTGAGCACTTCCATTTATCATCATCAAATCATCGAGGGGCCCACAGATATCGCTTTTATCCCGAAGGTAAAAGGAACGGATAAACTTCGACTCATATGGCTTGTTCTACTACTTGTTGAATCATACACAAAGGCACGTTTTATAGCACCGAGTTACCAAATGCGTTTTCGTGCAATCAATGTACTATCAACTCATAGTAACAACTCATATCTCTAGGTTTGAAGAATATAAGATATTATCGTCTCATGATCACTCGTGATAAAATCCATGAAGTGATTCCAATGAGCGCGGGTTGAATCCAATACTCAGAACTTATGAGCACTCATGAGTGTTGTAGCCCTTTGTCCAACACCTTAGACCTCTACAAGCTAACCCATGACAGTCTTAATTCATATCTACTTCCAACATATGACCGACTATGGATGGTTTGAATAACTTAGTCATTCCGGAAGAATAACCTAGTTTATTTGGGAAGTCAAAACATGCAAAGTGAAACACAATAATAATTGAATCCAATATGGTATCAACCCTTTGAACATAAATAAAACACCTTTTATTTATCACCATATGATTACACATTATTCATTGTATACTGTTTCAGCTATCAACTTTATTCTTGAATTCAAAATAATAGTTGTCCCATGCTCCAAGTATGTACACTATGTTTTCTTAAACACTAGTCATGCCACACACCAAGTATGCATACTATGTTTGTCTATGATATTTACTTTGTGAACTAGATCAATTGAACATAACTTCAATGATTCTCTTTTCACACTCCCAAATCTTTACTGTAAATGCAAGAATTCTAAATTTATGCCATTTACTGAAATCTGTTAGATTCTAAACTTATATGCATTGATCCTCTTGTAATGATTATGCACAAAGTCATAAAGACTTGACAACAAATATTACAGAGCATTCCAAAGGAGATCAACTCCTTGGAAGCATCCTTCTTGCATTAAGTTTCCTTAATCTTACACAGATTGAAATTTCTAACTTTGAAACATTTCCAGATTCCATTTTGACTATCACTTCTGAACAAGAGTTGCCTCCTTACAGATTATGTCAATATGGTCCTTCCAGAATTATCACTATACTTCCAACTATCCTTGAGCAACCAATCTTTGGTAAACCTTAGATTGTCCACGACAATTGTTTAATCCTTTTAGTCATATCCAGTTCTAAACTTTTTCCCTTCTTAATGCCCCAGGCGTTTGGAAAATTTTAGAAAGGGTGAATATAGCACATGTAATCGATCCTATATCCGAAGCATATGGGACACGATTAATGATGTCTCACATAAAGACTAAACCAGTCTTTTGCTATAATATTTCCATTTCTATTTGTCAAGTTCTCATAATTCAGATTATGAAAAGGGATGCCGTAATCATAATCGAATTTTAGATCGCAAATAATGGACTCATATACAGAATTTCCTTATGTTGAGGCATTCCAACATGAAATTCATATATATCCTTGACTAAATGATTAAAACCTCACGATCTAAGCTTATAGATTTGAGATGAAGTATAATTTCCTCTCCCTTAATTATAGCAAAACAACTTTTCCCAATTGAAACCTTTTGTTTTCTATAATTAACATTGCTAGCTTGCAATACTCATCATAATTATCATGCTCCCACTAACATGATGATTATTAGCATAACACTTATGCTCCCACTAGCTTTGACATGTACTTAGAAATCAGCTGACTTTCTTACCAAAGTTCATATTTCTGATACTAGATTGTTTTGATAAAACTTAATCAAAAGCATACACCTTCCCTTAGATAGCACACTTGTGTGTCTAAACAATTATGAAGAGGGATGCCGTAATCATAATGGTTAGACCTTTTTGCTACTTCTCACAAGTCCAGGTTAGTGTGCCGGTAAACCACACACGCTCCACTAACGACTTTGAGAATCCAAATATCACAATTGCTATCTAGCTAAATTCTACTTAGTGAAAGTGTTTCCTCACCATCATTTTCATGAATCGGAGAGAAACCTTATGACACTTAGATTTAATGGTGTATGTGTTCTTATCCATGTGAATTATCAAAACCATAGTCACAAGACAGGGATAATGACAAATCCAAACTCATATGGACTGAACTCAATCTTAATTTCTTGCCACCTGGCAGCTCAAGGGCCTACCATTGCTTCCAAGTTGTTGTGCAACAAATTGAGAACTCTAAGAACTCATATGCAAAGCCAACTTTAACTGGAATGGGCACAGAATATGTCAACACGATAGGTTATAACCCTCAAGTCATGTGCTAGTGAAGAACTTCAGGTTTTATTCTTGATTAGTTCTTGAGACTTTCAAGACCTTTAAGACTCCCACTGTCCTCTTGACATATAAGACTTTCTTGTCAGTTATTCAAGAGATAGTGTGGATTCTAATCAATACAAACACTTCACACAATTGGCCTAAGTTGGTCTTTGTTTTATCCAAAACATCACTCTTACATTTGACAAGTGTTTTAAACCTTCATTAAGACATGTCACTCAAGTTACAATCTTGGAGTATGACTCTAAGACTTGTATTGGAACGAAGTATGACTCATCTTCTTGATTTAACCACTTCAACAATTCAAGTTCCTCTTCTTAGCTATAAGAAGACTCTTAGAGGATGAATTGTGATAAGGTCTCTAAATCATTAACATGATCATAAAACTGATACTAAAGTAATCTCTCCCATCTTTTCAGATTTGAGAAACTTTTATCCTTCTGCCTAATTTGATTCTTCTTATTCGCTCTGCCTTACATTGGAACTTTTTTCCAATGTCTCAGAGTTACACTTAAGCTTGTAAGTATAATCATATTTACTGAGCTTTAGTAAACTATGACGAATAGTCTTATCAAACTTTTGTAGTGGACTTAATCAGTGCACAAGAATGTGTACTCGATCCCTTAGTCCTTTACTTGACTCACACATCCATGTGAACAAGTAATTAGTCTTAATTTTCCAAAACTTGAAAGTTCTCATTCATCAGGCTATACAACTTGCATGATTCCAAGTTCCGGTCCAATTGAGACTTGGGTGATGAGAATCTTTCCTTATTTGGTAAATTTAGACATTACCACAAATGAAAGAATCAATTTCATATTTCCACTCTTGCTATTAATGGAATCATATAAGCAACAATTTTTCCTCAAATGCCATTGTAAGGATATTTTAAAATAAATAAAATCAAAAATTTTCTTTTATTTTAAAACTTCGCGGAAAAACTTATCCTTACAATCCATATGAAAACTTGTTGTTATCTATTCTTAAGCAATATCTCATAACTCCTAAGAAGTAGCTCAAGAATCCGATCTTCAAGCTACGCGATAGAAATCCATCTACGCGTTCAGATTCAGCATATTCTTTCTTTAAGTTTCTTTACTTTTCTTTGATTCTTAAGACATCACCACGTGACTCAGTCACTTCATGTATCAAGAATCTCATAATAGAAACTTAGCAGAGTTAGATAGTGGACTTTACCTGAAGTAGAGTCAAACTTATTGACTTTAACATCCTTAGGTAAATTTGGCAGCTTCGCAACCAACGCCCCTTCATTTGGCAATATAAACATATGGACCCTTTGATAATGGTACTCGGGACTATCACAGACTTAGCATTTCTCTTTACCATTTGGTTAACCGAGTTGACCATGGCCGATCCCTTTCCATTGGGAAGAGAATGTTTTTCTGGATTTCCTGTGTCACTATTGTCAATGTCCATCAAGTTTTAAGGAAGTTGATCTTAACAAATAGATAAGATCATTAAGGGTCTTGTCATAGTCTGGTTCATAGGAGTCCCAAAGGAGCTAACTATGTGACTTAGAGAGTGATTGAACCACCAACTTTCTCAAGACTTTGACACCCAACTCTCCCGGCTTGTCAATATGTGACTACATCTCCAAGATGTGAACACACCTAGACCTTGCCTTGCCAATTGGGCTTGAGTAGCCTTAAACTTTTCAAGAACTTGTGGGTTAGGGAGAATAATTGGAGGAGATGAATGAAGTATGATTTCCATGGGACATCATCTTCATTTAGGAAAGCTTGTTTCAAGAGATTTGGGAAGATCATAAATGTCTAAACCAGACATCTTTTGGGAGACATTCAATATAGTTGATCTTAAAGTCCTTAATATGACACCCAATATGAAATGTTAAGGCTAGGACCCAACAAACTATTTTATAACTTAGAAGAGGTATGCCGTAATCCAAGCTATAAAATATTTGAAGGTAGGTGAATGACGATTCACCAATTTCCACCAAGATAAACGAAATGTATTATTAGGTTTTTATTGGTTTTGAAACTCCTAGATCTTTGAGATTCATTGAACTGTTCAAAGGCATGTTTCAATCTCGAGTGTGCCCTTCAGGTTTTGTGACTGGGATGCCGAGGATCACAAAACAAGGTGTGAAGTAACCATGCAAATCACTTGGTACCCTTAATAAATTACCCCTCAATCGATGTGCCGGTAAACCACACACGCTCCATCGATACTATGATAAATATTAAGTCACCCTTTACCTACCTTGTTAAGTCCAGGTTAGTGTGCCGGTTAACCACACACGCTCCACTAACGTCTTAGACAAAGTGTAAAGTGTAATTTCATGGATTAGCACCTTATTCACATTTTTCCTAAGTAACTAAGATTGGGTATTATTAAGAGTTTAGTTACTTAGTATTTATCATTAATAATTTTAATGAAGGGAGAATTATAGTCTTGTCAAACCCGTTCGGCTAACGACCCTCCACCAGTCAAGCAAGCGGTGGGTGAGAGTGGACACCCATTAAGTTGCCATTTTATAGGCAACAACCTTATACCCACCTTATAGACCGGCTTCGTGAATGAGGCGTACTAGCGGTAAGACTGACTTTACTCTTATACATATATATATATATATATATATATATATATATATATATATATATATATATATATATATATATATTATTAACTTATAATATTATAAAGTATAAGGGTTGAATTTTAACTTTTAAAATTCTAAGGGCTAACTTGGAATTAAAGTATTCATAAGTGAAAACTTTACAAATTCCAAAACTTGAGGGCAAGTTTTGAAACTATTCAAAACTAATTAATTCCATAACTTATGTGTTTAAAGTAGTTTTAATCCAAAAACTCTTCAAGTTCCATAACTTGAGGACAAGTTATGGAAGTCTTTAAACTAATAAAAGAATTAACTTTTTCTTTATTTTATAACTTATGAAATTAATCAAGGTTACACTTTATTTATTTATTTATTAATGAAGTGACTCTTGAACCTCCATAACTTAAGGACAAGACTCTTCATCTTTTGTAACCATTGCCAACTTTTATGAGTTTTATGAAACTTAAATGTGACTTTTCATATAACTTGAGGACAAGTTACAAAAACACATTTTAGAATCATCTCTTAGATTAATTTGGATTGAAAACAACTACTTCACTCAACTTTCTATTAATCTAAGCAACTCATAAGAACAAGATAATTCAAATCAAACTTTTTCATGTAATTAGCCTAATCACTAAACTAATTCAAAACATGAATCTATTGACAATTATCTTTGAAATTGGATTAGCATGAACATTACCACATCAAAAACAAGTTTATAAGTTCAAAAACATCTTTGGGTAATGTTCCTAGTCCAATTCCAGCCAAAAAAGTCGAAAATATGCTGTCTGGGGGTCCAACTCGTCGAGTGCATGAACCAACTCGGCGAGTTGGATCGATTTGATCACTTTTTAGGCATGGACTCGCCGAGTCTCCTGATGGACTCGCCGAGTCTGATGATCAGACAGCAAGAAATTCGATTTTTTAAGCAGTTTTGCAAGTATAACAAGAAAACAAGCCTAGGCTCTGATACCACTGTTGGGTTTTGAGCATTCTAACACTCCTAAGTGTACATGCAACCCTAAATACCTTGGATCAATGTTTTCTCTATTATACATGCAAATAAGAACATCCAAGGTATTATCCTAATCTAGCATACAAAACAATGAGTGTAACAAGATAGAATACATACCTCTTTGATGTAGAAAGTCTTCATGAAGCTTGAGTGCCTAGCCCCAATAGTTTGGAAGCCTCAAATGGAATCACAATCACCAAAACACTTAGAATAACTTGAGAGAATTCTACACTTCATGAAATCGGCTAGCCCTTTCTTACTCTCACTCTAGTGGCCGATTTTGGTCAAGAATAAGATGCTTATATAGTTAGGGTTACACCATGTAAACCCTAATTGACATGGCCTTTCATTTCCATGATCCATGGGTACAAATACACCATGGAGCATCCATGGACCATCCTATGGGTTTTAGCCCAACTTGATTATCCATGGAGCATTAGCCCACTATACAAGTATGGATGATTTACACAATCAACCCATATATTTAATTAGTCTTCTTTTGATCACTTAATTAATCCTAGATTAATTCTTGATCAATACTAATTAAATAATCTTATTATTCTTATTATTAATATACTAGAACTTATAATATATTAATAACCATAAGTGTCTTATTTCTCTCATTATAGTCTATCCAAGTGCATGATGGTATGCAACCCAAATGGACCATGCCGGGTCGGGTCAAGTCTTACCAATTATAGTTATGGACTTAGATATTAATCCAAAAGATATTGGGTATAAAGATTCAAAGGGACAAAAGATCAAGGCGGTTATGTATTTCTTAACAAAAGTACATTGAGAAAGTTCTGCAGTCCTTCAATTGTGATCAGTCCAAGCCAGTTGGAACTTCTTTGGCGGCCCACTTTAAAACTTGGTCCAATTACTATACTCACTACTAACAATGAAAGGAAGTACATGAGCAGGGTTCCATACTCAAGTGCTGTTAGAAGTCTCTTGTATGCTATGGTCTGTACCAGACCTGATTTGGCTTACGCAGTTAGTGCGGTTAGCAGGTTTATGAGTAATTCAGGGAAGACTCATTGGTAAGCTGTAAAGTGGATCTTGCGATACTTTAAGGGAACGGAGGATGTTTGCTTGGTGTATGGAGCAAATACGAAGAGTGACTTGGTGGGATATGCTGACTCTAATTATGGTGGTGACTTGTTGAAGGGCAGGTCATAGATGTGCTCATATTCACTTTATTCGGATGTGCCATCAGTTGGAAGTCAAAGTTACAAGATACCATTGCTTTGTCTACAACTGAATCCGAGTATATGTCCATGACAAAAGGAATAAATGAGGGGATATCGTTGTAAGGGCTTATTTAGAGTCTTGGTCTGAAGTTGGATAAGTCTGTCTTGTATTGTGACAGTCAAATTGCTTTAAGTCTTGCAAAGAACCCTATTTATCACGAGAAGATGAAGCACATCGATGTCCGGTTGAATTTCATTCGGGATATTCTAAAAGGAGACAAGTTTTTAATACTGGAGATTGATACCAAGGTCAAACCAGTAGATACGTTGACAAAGTCTTTGCCCATAGAGAAGTTCAAGCTTTTCTTGGACTTAGTTGATTTTCACAAGAGATAGGTCCCTTCGGGGATGAATGGCAGGAAGGGAGAGGAAGTTCTTGTTCGAGGTATAGTTTAGAGGATGCTCAAGTCAAGGTGGAGATCGTTATATGTGACTCGAGCATTTGCATCATGTTCGTGGAGCATTTAGAGCACTTGAAACTAAATGGAGCACTTGGGGTTCAAGGAGCATGTTACAAAGGACCATATCACATGAGAAAGGAATGGATCGTCTGACAAAGGAACAAATCAATTGCCAAAGTAACAGATCGTACAGAATGGGGTTTGGAGAAACTGGAAGAGGTTTGGAGCACTTGGAAGTGATATGGAGCAACAAGGGGACATTGTTGTGCCATATGTTGAAGGGATGGGCCAAGAAGGATGATGTTGCACCAAGGGAATTCACTTCTTGTGGAATTATGCCACCTGTTGCGCCATGAGGAGTTCCTCTTGCGCCATGAGGATCCCTCTTGCATCATGAGGTATTGCTATTGAGTCATGGAGTATTATCTTCCGCCATGCATGGCCTTGTTGTGCCATGTATGTTCCTGCTGCGCCAAGGTGGTGTTGTTGCTCCAATATTGATGTTCTTGCGCCACATTTGAAGTCTCTTATGCCATCCATATCCCTGTTGCGCCATGATGGCGCAAGTTGGACCATCTTGGTCCTTGATGATCCAAGTATGCTATGAAGTCCTCTATGATGCTCAAGATCGTTCAAGGATGCTCAGAAGTTAGTATTGCTCAAGGATTACACCATGTTGTGCCACCATGATGGTTGTTAGGCCATTAGTGTTCATGATGTGCCACTTATACATCATGTTGCTCCACTATGGCACAAGGTGCTCCATCATGTGTATTGGTGATGCTCATGGGTTGTATGACATGGATGAATGTTCCAGAAGATGTTGCATAGCGAATTGTGATTGGTTGACACCTTCCATGGGCCTATGGGCCATTGGGTTTGGCCCATTAGGTTTTTAGGTCTGATCCCTCAACTATAAATAAGGATGCATGGTAGGTCATTTTGTATCTTAAATTATAGAGTAATATGTGAATCTATGTTTAATTGTACTTGTAACCTCTGTTTGAGAACTCTGAAATAAAAGAATACTCCCCTCCTGCCCGTGGATATACGTCACCTTGACCGAACCACGTAAATATTGTGTCTTATGTGCTTATAGTTTTGCTAGTTATCCGCTTTACTTCCTAACAATAATCCTCTTCTAATATTTCTTTCTTTACATGCTTTTAACTTTCTATTCTCTTATTCTTATACTCTGCTTTATTCTTATTCTTTCTCATTTCATCTATCTCGTATACTATTTTCTCATGCCTTCTCATATTTTATCATACTTATCCCATACTCTATCTTCTTTTCTTCTCATCCTCTATCCATCTTCTATCTTTGCCTCTTTCATACTCTTCTTCTTGTCCTATTCTCATCTCTCGTCTTGTATCTTTACTCTTCTCATACTATATGCATGTCCTTCTTATTCTCTTACTCTACTCTTCTCATAACTCGTACTCTTAGCATGCCTTTCTCATACTCTGCTTACACTTTACCCTTATATTTTCAACTTCTCATGCATTAGCATTCTATTCTAATCTAGAACCAAACAATCCATCACATATGATAGCTTCGTCTATCATCAAGTTCTAACTTTACCGAGAACAATCATCCGGATTATCGTGAGGCTCTTTTAAAGAACTCCCTTACCTTGTTCCACTCATGGAACCCTTCCTCTATCTTCTCTAACCATACAAAATGTCTTTCCCACAAGAATCATTTATCTCTATTCCCGAAGGAATCATGATTTTATTCCCGAAGGAATCATACTCTTATTCTCGTGGGAATTCCAAAAGGAATCATCTTTCTACTCTTCTCATAATCTTTCTTAACATTTGTCACATGGACATCCTATCTCTTTATCTCATCAAGATATCTTTTTCTACTAGTCTAGTACTTAACTCATTAATTGCTTAATCTCTATCTTCGTTTAATGACATATAGGTATTCTACACAATGAAAATAATGTCTAAACATACATACATACTTTTTCTCATGATTATTATATACATAATCAGATTCTATCTTCATCTAACATCTCTTAGGTATTTAACATGATAACCTTCTCATCTAACCATACATACATATTCATTCATAGGATCATCATACATATAATCAAACTCTTTCCTCATCTATGTCTTGTAGGTATTACTCATATACCACTAACTTTAACTCATACATACATAGTTATCTATAAGGTTATAAATCATATAACCTTTCATTACCTTCATCTAATAACCTATGGGAATTTAATCTAATGACATTACATCTAAACATACATGCATATGAATATATAACATATAAACATTATCTAGTAAGAGAATGAGAGCTATAACTGACATTATTAGTTAGTGAAGACTAAATATCCCTTTTTCTTCAAATCTTCCATTGATGCATCTTGATCCATTCTTCTTTTCTCAAGGCCTATCCATACAACATAATCAAGTTCCTTAGAACTTGTCTTGGACTATTAATAGCTTAATTTGTTACATCCCAAAAAACCGTGATAACTTTTTTTCATTTTTATAAAACATTTTCACAAAAACCATAAGATGATCAACCATTGTTTTCAAGTCAAATCTATAGAATCGGAGTATCGAATAATCTCTCAAAACATAAATCCATAGGAGTATGTGTACGATTACGCCTTCACCTTGCCTCGATCATCTGATGCACCCGAAATCATTGAAATCAACAATTATAAGCCAAAGTTTAGTGAGTTCCGCTAAAATACCCCACACAACAATATATATATATATATATATATATATATATATATATATATATATGTGTGTGTGTGTGTGTGTGTGTGTGTGTGTGTGTGTGTATAATGTATGCATACCGAGCCCACATTATATAACAATATTTCTAGCTGCTATTCGTGAGGTGAGTCTTCTCACTATATTACTTGTGTAGTAGTGTATGCATGCTGACCAACTGGTCTTACTTGTTGATTGATGTTATTTGTGAAATTGTGTTGCTGATATCTCCTGGACAACTATGAGTCAACGGGACTGCTAATACTTGTTCAAACATCCCAAGATTACAGTCCAAAATTTTCGTTTAAATCATTTAAGAAAATCATAATTCATCAAACATCATAATAAAAATCATAAGTCATGTATCTCAAATCATCATAAAAAATATTGTATCAAAATCGTAAGTCAACATATTAGAGTAAACATCCCAGGCTAAAACATCTTGGTGTGTACAATGCAGTCATCCCGAGCTCTTCTCTTTGGAACTAGAAGTACCTGAAACCAAAACTGAAAATCATAAGGAAGAAGCTTAGTGAGTCTCCCCAAACTACCACATACCATACACATAAACACATACTGCAAAAATTGGGCCTAGCCCGCTACATCGGGCCCCGACCGGTATCGGACGAATTCGGCATCAGGCCCTGCCTGGCATCGAGCCCCTCCCGATATACAAATCTATTTCTACTAGGCATCGCCTCTCTCTGGGCCTCGTCCGCTACACATGCAACATATAATCATAATCAAGGCCCCGCCTACCTTGGGCCCCGCCCCTATTCTGCTACTATTGAGATATGGAACCCCGTCCACACTCGGCCATTGATGAGACATGGGCCCCGGCCCACACTCACCTCCCTACCAGACACATACAAGTATCACAAATACAACAAGTACAACTAAACATGCATTCCTTCCTCAGGTACCACCCGACATCGAACCGTAATTCGTAAACATACATATAAACCTTCCTTGGGCCTCGCCTGGCACCAGATCGTAATCTGGAAGCATATAATCTACATCGGGCTAACCCCGACATCGGATCTACAACTATTATACACTAACATATATAAATGGACCGACATTGGTGCCTTCGACATGTTCCTATTGGAGAAAACTCATCTCACACGCTGACTACAGAATCTCGTGAATAAAACTCTCTCTGCTAGCTGGCAGATCCCTGAATTGCTGATCACTCGACTCCCCGAGATATCGTTACCAACATAATACTTAGTCAATAACTGATAATCCTTTTTAGGATAAAATGACCATTTTACCCCTAGTTAAAGTCCAAGCCAACGCTTGGTCAAAGTCAAAGTCAACAACCCAAGTTGACTTAACTCGCCAAGTCATCCTCCTGACTCGCCGAGTTCCTTCGCTACTCATAGACGTGACAGAACGATTCAAGTCGTCGAGTCCCTCTTCAGACTCGTCGAGTTCTGCCCTGCACTAAATCAGGACAAATCGACTCAACTCATCGAGTCCCTCTCTGGACTCGCCGAGTCCGTCTGTTTGTTTGGACCATCTTAACAAATTAAGCTCTTTACCCTTCAGATCTACACTCTAAACTCCTTATACAATCTGGAAACACTACTAGAGGGGTAAAGTTTCCAACTTTACCCATTAATACCTTTCCTACAAGGATTAAACTCAAACCCTAAGTCCTTAACGCATAGATTCTTGTCCAAAAACCATTGTATTCCAAACTAAGGCGTATTAACATAGATCCAGGCCTTAGACATCGTTTGCTCACATAAAGTTTATGCCTTATCTTCCATGCATGGCCTTTTGGGGCATAAAAGGCCATAATAACTCCTTAAAGCTTGCATGAGGGTTCCAATGGCATAAAGTTTGCACCTTTACGCCTTAACAACCCTTAGTGATCCTAGATCTAATGGAATCCTTGCTTGGGATGTACAAATCCCAAAAGCTATAATTCTTGGACCATAAACCTTCATAAAAGAGAAAGGGGGAGATCTATTGAACTAATTGCCAAGATAGAAACTTGATTACCAGAAAGTGACGGAAATGTGGTGGTGTGGCTGGATGTACTTGCTTCCTCTTGCCTCCCTAAGCTCCTCCTTCTTCCTTAAGCTTCAAAGAACTAAAGAACATTCAATAATGGCTCACTATAGCATTAGGGTTCGAGATCTCGGATTTGGACAATGGAGGCTGTAAATGAGGTCAAGGGATGTGGGTTAAGGATGCTTAAAGAGGGTACAAAACCTGAATTTAGGATTTCCCAAACCTAGACCAACTCGTCGAGTTGGTCCACCAAATCGTCGAGTAGGTCCTCCTACTCGCATACCAATACTCGCTCCTACTCATCGAGTCATCCCCCAGACTCGACAAGTTGCCTTCTTGACTTAGGGTTTTCTTTCCTTTCTTTGGCCTTCTGGATTCCGGGTGTTACAGTTGTATGTAATATTTTGGGAGCTCACTAAGCTTCGTGCTTACAGTTGTGGATTAAATATGTTTTAGGTACTTTAGATGACCGCGTAAAGGAAAACTCTTGACTGCACACTCTGACTTGCATATTTAATGATTTTTCGTATTTTGATACTCTGATTTGGGATAACTGTATTTAATTCACCTCATATTTTTATGAATTGGTTTTATAATATTTGATGTTTTCTCTATTTAAAAACGATTTTTTTTTGGTAAAAAACAGCATGTAACAAATTGGTATCAGAACCCTGGTTTGAGGGATTTGGATGAACCTTCATGGGATTCCAGACTCAAACTAAGTATCTAAGAGTTTTATAAAAACCTTTTTACGAAGTAATGAAGATTAAGAAAAGAATAGAGGAAGCAATGTGTACAGTTAACCAGAGCTCGAAGAAGTAATCTCCCAAAATATTCATATTTGTATCGTATGTTGTATTAGAGTTGACCTATTTGAGGTGATAGAAATGCATGTTATTTGATAGGATAAGGATGCCTTAGGACTTGTAGGATAGGGTTGCCTGATTTAGTGATGTCTTATAGCCTAGGAGATTCTTGTGAATGTTATGCTAGAGTTGAAACTAAGATTGCTAATTGCTTCGTGTATATTGTATGATTGTACATAGTTAGGATTTTACAGCCTTAGAATGCTTAGTTTAGCCTTACTTCCTGCTCCTAGTTCGGTTGTGGATTTAGGGTGGAATATCTTATTCTAATGTTTAAGGGGTCGAGGTTATGTACAACTGGTTTGCGTGGCGCCATTGGCGAGGTTAGCAAAGACTTCTCACATGACATAATCAGTACAGATACATAAGTTACATCATAAAGACCTAATGTTCCTAAATAGTATTGCAGACTATCTCTTAGTCACTCAACATTCTAATCAAGTTCCAATAGCTTAAGACTTGATACTTGTGATGCATATAAACCAAGCATGTCAGGTTGGGAAACCTGGTGAGATACATAGGGATTTCAATCTTACAATATTGATATGATAATATTCCTTAATTATCAGACCTGAGAAACCAACCATTACCATACAATATCCTTACATGCTTACTCTCCTATATATCCATTTCTACTGACCGCCACAAATCCTAGTCCATGATTATTAAGGATAAATTATCTCTCATGATGAACCGTTAAAGGGTTTGACTACACAATTAAGGGATTCCTTGGATTGGTGTAAGTCATGAAGGCATATGATCCATCAGAGTATTTGATGAATACGCTATTCATTTCATCTACGACTGTGAGTAGTGAGCTCATATTAGCAACTTAATTCAAAAGACCATCTAGAATTATCAAGTATTGTCACCTACTATGAGAGGTGACCAGACATACCATTAACAGTTGTCTGATCGGGACCTACCATTTTCGGTCATCCGAGGGGAATACTATAATGTACTCCCATACGGAGCTACTGTACATCAATACCTGATAGTTTCACAGAACATAACCTTACTACCTGTTCCTAGATTACACATATCCTTGTAATGAGACTAGCTAATAACAAACATAAATGAGTTAGGTATGTTACATAATTTAGCATCCTGTTTTGCGAAGTGTATTATTTCGGGATTGTGGGAAATAAATTGATCAAGTAAAGGTATTGGGCTTCAAGGAAATAGAATTTAGACCTTATTGGATGTTGATATTTTTGGTTATGTGATCTAAGCCCTTGGTTTGTGTTTTAAGCCAAGGGGTAAAATGGGAAAATTTATATGTTAAGCTTCTTGCGTGGATTATGGTTTTTATTTCGACATGTATTAAGCTAAAACTAAATAGATAGAAGTGAGGATCTCGTCAATATCTTTCCGCGGATATAAAGATCACCGAAAATAGAGTTGAACGAAGAAGTTATGATTGTTTGAAGTTGAGGTGGATTTGGGTGAAAAGTGTCGCCACAAAGTGGGGATTAGAGCCCACGACGTTGTAGTTGCCACACCACGACGAAGCATGGCCACATCAAAACGGTCGGTTAGGCCCAAGCCCATTGTTTTTAGGGTTTTCAATGTATTTAAGCATAAGGTTATGATGTTTAGACATTTTGTTAGCCTCCATCACCTCTAGAACCCCTTGGGAGAAATCCCAGCCTCCACCTTCAAGATTTAAGCTTCTCCTCTCTCCTCTTTTGGATGTTTTATGCTATTTTGATCAGGTTTAAAGATCAAAAAGGTTATTTTGGTTGCAAGGAATGGTGCTTCAAGATTGGATCCATCAAAGGCACTACATTTTTGGATTATTGTAAGTTTAAAGTTCCGATCTTGCTATCTAGTTCTTTAGATCTTGCCATTGGGGTTTTTGACACTTTTGGTCCATTTTATAGGTGATCTTGGAGTTGAGTGGACCCCAACATCTTTCGATAAGTATAGAATGCTTCTTCAACCTCATGGACTAGGAAACTTATGATCTTTTGCCTTCCTTTTTACTCACGCAAGTTATCTTGGTCCTTTAGGTCATTTTGGTGTATTAAAGTTTATATCTTGAAAGCTTGTGGCATTGTTATGGATAAAGTGGGAAACTTTATCCATCTAAACATCATGATGATTCAGATCTGAATGTTGGAGACTTGGACTTAATGGATTAAGTAGCGAAAGATGCATTTTTGGGTCCCTTTGAGACTTAAAGTCTAGATTTGTGTGGTTTGGACCTTCCTAATGGATAAAATTGGAAACTTTATCCATTATGAGGCTATCTGATGATTTTAGTTTTGGTCCTTATTGTAACATCCCAAGTCAGAAGCTAGAGTTCCAGGGAGTAAAGTGTAAATTAAGTCAGGGACTCGACGAGTAGGTCCTCTTACTCGCCGAGTCTGAGCGGGATTTTGTTACGGGTTAAGTGGCTAACTCGCCGAGTCGGTAGATGGACTCGACGAGTTGGTGCTGAAGGGAGAAAACCCTAATCTCGGAAGTTGTACCTTATATAAAGCACATTATAGCCACCCTCGGCCTCTTTACTGCCCATTTGAGTTCCAGAAACCCTAATTAGTGTGTGTGAGCCTCCATTGTTGAAGTTTGAGCTTGGAAGAAGAATTCAAGAGGAGAAAGTTAGAAGATCAAGAGGCTAGCATCGTGAGATCATTGTAGATCCGAAATCTACTCCTTCTTGGGCACATTTCTGAGGTAACAAGTCGTTACCTTGATTTTTCTCCTTCTAGATCCATTCTTGGTTGTTGTTTTGGGAATTTTAGCTTGATTGGAACCCATTTCAGGTTTAGAGGTTAGATCTGAATTTGCAACTTCAGATCTAGGTTAATAGTGAGCTATGAAAGCTTAAAGCATTAGCCATGGGGTTTGATTTAGAGTATCTTTGTCCCAAAAACCTCCTTATAGCTTGATTGGAGCTTGTTGAGCCTTGCATGCACGTAAAGTTGGAAACTTTACGTGTGAATCTGGCCCTATGAGTCCAGATCTATGTATTAGAAGCAATGAAATGGCCTGAAATCGTCTGAATGAAAATGTTACGTATGGACTCGGCGAGTCTGGGAGATAACTCGGCGAGTCGGGCTAGATATCAGACTTGAGTCGCAGAGTAACTTGGCGAGTCACATGGGTAGACTCGGCGAGTTGTATGATGATGGGCAGGAACTCGACGAGTTGGAAGAACAACTCGGCGAGTCTGATGAAGATTGCCTTGGACTCGGCGAGTCGGTTCGCGGAGCCCCATTCCCTTTTAGTTAAAGCCATGGATTAGTGATTTGGGTGGGGACTCAGTGAGTTGGTCAGGATGGAACTCAGAGATCGTTGGACTCGACGAGTCTTGGGGCGACTCGGCGAGTTAAGTGTGTTATGAGAGTTTTCTGGATAAGGGAACTCGGCGAGTCGACGGGGTGAGTCGGCGAGTAGAGTCAACCAGGAAGGTTGACTTTGACTTGGACTTGGACCAAGGGTTGACCAGTTTGACTTCCATGGGTATTTTGGTAATTATTGGTGTTTATTGGTTTGGTTATTTGGTAATGATCAGTGGTGGAGTTCGTGCTGGTGGTCGGAGCAGCGTGGTCTTATTTCTTCAAGTCGGCAGTTGCAGGTGATTTATCCTCACTATACTAAGGGGTCTAAGGCAGCAAGGCCGACCCATTGGATTTGATATCCTAGTAGTCATTGATATGTTGAGTTCAGTTAGTAATGCATGCCAGTTGATATGCTAGTCGGGTAGATCTGTAGGACTGCCTGTGATACTGATTGATTACCTATATGTGCATTTATCTGTTACATGTTGACATGTTATGTGGGATGGGTTGAGGTTGTACTACTCCGTGCGGTAGCCAAAAAACCCTAGAGTATTCCAGATATGAGTTGAGGGGCCGGTTGGCATTCCAGACCCATACTGAGGACTTGGGAGTATTCCAGATATGAGCTGAGGGCCCGGTAGGCATTCCAGACTCATACTGAGGACTCGGGAGCATTCCAGATACGAGTTGAGGGCCCGATAGGCATTCCAGACTCGTACTAAGGGATCGATGGCATTCCAGATACAAGCTGAGGGCCCGGTAGGCATTCCAGACTCGTACTGAGGGCCCAGGGGTAATCCAGCTTGTAAATCTATGGACCCAGTAAATGTTGTTCTGTTTTGATTGATATGATATGTTAAAGTTGATATTGCTATGTGGACTGTATGTGTATCGGTATTTTGGGGGTAACTCACTAAGCTTTCGGGCTTACGGTTTCAGTTTATGGTTTCAGGTGCATCAGAGAATTGTGGCAGGGCAAAGGCGTGATCATACAACTCCTCACTTTTTATGACTATGTTTCTGGGCTACTCAGATATTCTACATTTTGAAAACAAGTTTGTAATTACTAATGGTTTTTGGGTTCTTTAAAAAGTTTTAAATTGGCTTGAATTTTTGGGTGTTACAAGTTGGTATCAGAGCCTTGGTTTGAGTGAATTGGAGGAACACTCGTGTGACTCCAGTCTCAAATCAAGGAAAAGATTTTCAAAATGATTTTAAATGGTTTACAAAATAAGTAATGGAGGATGCAGGGTGTACGATCAGCCGGTGCCAGTTAGTAAACCCCAAAATACCATACAGTTATTGGATTATGTGATGTGTTAGAACAACATGCTAGTACTAGGCTAGGGATCTTCGGGAATTGCATGATAAAATTTTCTGATTACATGACGCATGCTAGCCTAGGGTTTCCTTTATATGAGATTGACATCATTACTGTAGTTGTTTAGTGTATGCATCACGGTTATACATAATTAAGATCTTATAGCCTGAGAATGTTTGATTTGGCCTTATGTTCTGTTCTTGTTTGATTGGGAGCTTAGGGTAGGATTGGATATTTGAAAGTCTATAGGGTCCAACGTTATGTATGGATAGCATACACTAGTGCTGCAGGGTTGGTGGAAGTTTCATGGATGGGTGGGTTCTGTGAGGCCGGGAGGCCATTTATGAGATATTTAGCATTCCTCTAGGAGTGAGGATTGAGCGCTCGCCATGTTGTGTATTCAGTTAGGGCGTTGTGGTAATACTTGAGACAAATATGGGTAGGTGTGGAAGGTAGTAGGGGCCCATACTACTGAAAGCACATGACCCATACGCGTAGCAAGGAAGTCACAACCCCTGGGGTTTGGTTGAGAGTTGGTTCCCTGTCATTATACAGGCTATTAGAGATCTTTCTGGTGTTATCAGAATGTTGATTGCGAGACGTCTTGAGACCAGATCTGGGTCAGGATTGAGAGTTGGCAGCCAGGATAGGCCAGTGTTGTCATAGGATCGTGTCAGTGAGATCATCCGAGAGGAGGTGATCGAGGTTGTCTAGGGATAGTTTCCAGAGATGTTTGGGTCTATCAAGACTGCCAAGGTTGAGTATTTTTATGAGCGCTATGCAGCCATTGCCGAGACGGTTGCCGCTGCAACTATAGCAGTTGTAACGACGGCAGGGGGAGGATCCGGTCGAGGTTTTCAGTATCAGTACTTCGATAATATGAAGCCCCCTACTTTTGATGGAGTTTAGGATCTGATCATTTCTATGAGATGGTTGTCGGACGTGGAGGGGTGTTTCTTCACGTGTTCATGCCCCGCGGATCAGAGAGTGAGGTATGCTCTGAACCTTTTGAGGCTCGGGGAGAAGGATTGGTGGAGGTTGACTACGGGATCTTATTCGGATGCTTAGCGGGCTGCGGTTGCATGGGATCAGTTCCGGGAGATGTTCGATACCCGTTATGTTCCACGGGTTGAGAGGGAGAGGTTGGCCCAGGAGTTCTTGGAACTGAAGCAGGATTCGGAGTCGATGACGAGATCACCAGGATGTTCACTGAGAGGGCAATGTTTTGCCCTGAGTTTTCTTCGGAGCAGGCTCAAATGTCTCGATATGTGAGTATGCTCAAGAGGGATACCAGGCAGTTGTGTCTACACAGAGGTGCGAGACTTTACCGGAGTTTGTAGGTCTGGTGATGCGTTCCGCAAGTGTGGGAGAGAGGAGCATTATGCGAGGGATTGTTGGCATTCAGCCCTAGTTCAGGATTTGAGGATTTATTATCATTGCCATCAGGTTGGTCACTTGAGGGCCAACTGTCCACAGCTCGTTTCCAGATCGGTGCAGGTTCCAGCACCGACCACTTTGAGGACTACTGGCGGGGGCCAGGGTGGAGCGGAGCCTCCGAGGGCTTAGGGTTGAGCTTTTCAGGTTATTGCCGAGGAGGTCGAGTATAGCATTTGCAATTTGAGGAGTGTTCATATGAGGGTCGAACTCCCTTAGATTTCGAGATGTGCGATGTCGGGATGTGATTTCGTAAAGGTTGCTCGTTTTAGAGGAAATCAGTTCATGGATAAGGAGGATATGTTGAGTAGGGTTGTTTAAGTGACGCCGGGTGGGTCACCGGTGGTTGGAAGTCGGTGCTCTAAGTGGGGAGAATAGGAAAATTCTTGAGAGGATCGACAAGTATTTGAGGTTGATTAGCTGTTTGGGATTCAATAGTGTCTCAGTCAGCCAAGAATGTGGGTTGGTATTAGTAAGTGGCAGTCAAATGGAGCGGGGTACAGACCAAGGTTTTCAGAAAAGGTGATTGGTTATGGGAGGCCTAGGATTAGGCCGGGATTTGAGTATATAGAATGGAGTTAGAGTTCGAAACCCCTTGAGGGCTAGAATAGTATGTATGGGAGAGATTCCCGGGAAGGATAGTTCGGGACGATGTATGATAGTTTGAGCGGTCCAGACAGGCTGAAGGCCCTGGAGGGCGGTCCAGACATGCTGAAGGTTCCGAGAGTGGCCCAGAGTGGATGAAGGCCTGGTAAGGCGGTCCATTCATGCTGAAGACTCTGTATGGGTTGATAGATCTACATGAGGAGACGAATTGAGTGTGTTGCGATGCAATAGCAAACAAGAGGTCTGGCCCCGGGTATTGATCATGTTAGTAAAAAGGTGGTGTATGGACTTCGATAGCCCTTGTGATCAGATTCAGAGTATATGTGATGCATGGAATAACGGTTACTCTACAAGGGATAGTGTAGAGTGGGGTGTGAGCACCGTGGCACTTGTTGTTGTGGCAAGGTCGTCGAGCAGGTTTCCTTAGATATGGAAAAGGAAGGGTATGTAGCTCCGGGAAGGAGTGTTGGTTCACTACAGTGGAAGTAGTAGTGTGGATGGATGATTGAAATTATTCCAATTATGATTATTGAGCATTGTGTTTGTATCAGTGGTATGGAAGCACATCCGGGTTGGGTGTCCGTTGAGGTCGCGGAAGAATTTCGGAAGGGATGAGTCTTGGATTTTCAGTAAGGTTGTGATTAGGAGGTTATGTATGTAGTGGTATTTCATCCAGGGGATGTCTAGAGGTATCTTCAGTGTGTCGGGTTTTTCCAGCCCAAGGATGTTGGATCAGGTTCAATATGTGTATATGTTTGCAGATGGGAGCTCATAGGAGTTGCTCAGGAGCTGTAGGATTATCATCCTGTTAGCATGGAAAGAAAAGGTCGTTTCAAGAAGAAATCAAGATGAGTTCCCAGTAGTGCAATTCAATGGAAGTAGTGTTGGTTTGGGCAGGGGGTGACGGATTGGTACCGGGTCAGGACCGGTGGTTTGTAATGATATCTAGTTTCGCATGAGGCGAATGAGTGGGCAAATTTGGAAATAAGAATGTATCCTCTAGGTGACCCTAAGTTGATATGTGTTGTTATCAGTAGGAGAAATTCGATAGCCGGTTTGGAGAAATTGTCAGAACTCTACAGAGAAAGAGTTGGATTCTATGAGATTTGATGGTAGTGTTTGGAGGAGTCTGATTCAGTTGAGATCCGAAGTTGCATTGTGGGATTATTATTTTGGAATTTTGTGCTGCAGTGGGCTTCGAGGACGAAGCCTAATTTAAGTGGGGGAGAATTGTAACATCCCAAGTCAAAAGCAAGAGTTCCAGGGAGTAAAGTGTAAATTAAGTCAGGGACTTGACGAGTAGGTCATCTTACTAGCCGAGTCTGAGCGGGATTTTGTTACGGGTTCAGTGGCCAACTCGACAAGTTGGTGCTGAAGGGAGAAAACCCTAATCTCGGAAGTTGAACCTTATATAAAGCATATTATAGCCACCCTTAGCCTCTTTACTGCCCATTTGAGTTCCAGAAACCCTAATTAGTGTGTGTGAGCCTCCATTGTTGAAGTTTGAGCTTGGAAGAAGAATTTAAGAGGAGGAAGTTAGAAGATCAAGAGGCTAGCATCGGGAGATCATTGTAGACCCGAAATCTACTCCTTCTTGGGCACATTTCTGACGTAACAAGTCGTTACCTTGAGTTTTCTCTTTCTAGATTCATTCTTGGTTGTTGTTTTGGGAATTTTAGTTTGATTGGAACCCATTTCGGGTTTAGAGGTTAGATCTAAAGTCGCAACTTTAGATCTAGGTTAATAGTGAGCTATGAAAGCTTAAAGCATCAGCCATGGGGTTTGATTTAGAGTATCTTTGTCCCAAAAACCTCCTTATAGCTTGATTGGAGCTTGTTGAGCCTTGCATGCACGTAAAGTTGGAAACTTTACGTGTGAATCTGGCCCTATGAGTCCAGATCTATGTATTAGAAGCAATGAAATGGCCTGAAATCGTCTGAATGAAAATGTTACGTATGGACTCGGTGAGTCTGGGAGATGACTCGACGAGTCGGGCTAGATATCAGACTTGAGTCGCATAGTAACTCGGTGAGTCACATGGGTAGACTCAGCGAGTTGTATGATGATGGGAAGGAACTCTACGAGTTGGAAGAACAACTTGGCGAGTCTGATGAAGATTGCCTTGGACTCGGCGAGTCGGGTCACGGAACCCCGATCCCTTTCAGTTAAAGCCTTGGATTAGTGATTCGGGTGGGGACTTAGTGAGTTGGTAAGGATGGAACTCAGAGATCGTTGGACTCGGCGAGTCTTGGGGTGACTCGGCGAGTTAAGTGTGTTATGAGAGTTTTCTTGATAAGGGAACTCGGCGAGTCGACGGGGTGAGTCGGCGAGTAGAGTCAACCAGGAAGGTTGACTTTGACTTGGACTTAGACCAAGGGTTGACCAGTTTGACTTCCAAGGGTATTTTGGTAATTATTGGTGTTTATTGGTTTGGTTATTTGGTAATGATCAGTGGTGGAGTTTGTGCTGGTGGTCGGAGTAGCGTGGTCTTATTTCTTCAAGTCGACAGTTGCAGGTGAATTATCCTCACTATACTAAGGGGTCTAAGGCACCAAGGCCGACCCATTGGATTTGATATCTTAGTAGTCATTGATATGTTGAGTTGAGTTAGTAATGTATGCCAGTTGATATGCTAGTCGGGTAGATCTGTAGGACTGCCTGTGATACTAATTGATTAACTGTATGTGCATTTATCTGTTACATGTCGACATGTTATGTGGGATGGGTTGAGGTTGTACTGATATGTGTGGTAGCCAAGAAACCCTAGAGTATTCCAGATATGATCTGAGGGCCCGGTAGGCATTCCAGACCCATAATGAGGACTCGGGAGTATTCCAGATATGACTTGAGGTCCCGGTAGGCATTCCAAACTAATATTGAGGACTCGGGAGCATTCCAGATACGAGTTGAGGGCCTGGTAGGCATTCCAGACTCGTACTAAGGGCTCGATTGCCTTCCAGATACGAGCTGAGGGCCCGGTAGGCATTCCAGATTCGTACCGAGGGCCCAGGGGTAGTCTAGCTAGTAAAGCTATGGACCCAGTAAATGTTGTTCTGTTATGATTGATATGATATGTTAAAGTTGATATTGCTATGTGGACTGTATGTGTATCGGTATTTTGGGGGTAACTCACTAAGCTTTCGGGCTTACTGTTTCAATTTATTGTTTCAGGTGCATCAGAGGATTGTGGCAGGGCAAAGGCATGATCGTACAACTCCTCACTTTTTATGACTATGTTTCTGGGATACTTTGATATTCTACATTTTGAAAACAAGTTTGTAATAACTAATGGTTTTTGGGTTGTTTAAAAAGTTTTAAATTGGCTTGAATTTTTAGGTGTTACACTTATGGTTTAATCTCTTATTGAAGAAAAGCTTTTCATAATGAGGACCACGGCGGTGGCCATCAGTTTCCACGACGTGGCTATTGGGGATTTATCGTCTTTTTGTCAATTTTTGTGCCATAACGTGGTTATGGACGGCCACGACATGGCAGTTAACTGAAGTCAACTTTGACCATTGACTTTTGGTCGTTAACTGTATTGACCGGTTTGAATTTGGTCAAATTTGGGTAGAATTAAGTATTTGACAAAGGATTGGTTTCAGTTTGGCTTTAGGAAGCTTGGGTTGGTTGTTCTGTTGTTGAGGTAGTTGTTGGGCTTTTTTGAATAGTTCAGGTGAGTCTCTTCACTGTACTCATGGGTCGAAGGCACGAATGCCAACCCACTAGATTATGTTTGTATGATGATATTTGTCTTTATGACACTTGCTGATATGCTTGCATGTGATTGTTGTCTTTGTGACTCTTGTTGATATGACCGTATGCTTAGGTGTATGGGGTGAATAGACCCGTTTCGGTTGAAAAACACCAAAGGAGTTGAAATAGAATCGGTGTAAAATAGACCCATATCAGTTGTAAAATATTGAAGGAGTTGAAATAGGCTCGGGGGGGGTGAGATAGACGTGTTCTGTTTGAAAAAAACCAAACGAGTTGAAATAGACATGAGGGTGAAAAAGACTCGGTTGAGCTATGAGCTATTAGGTCTGTATGGTGTGAGGTATTTTGGGTAAATCACTAAGCTTTCTGCTTACGGTTTATGTTTAAAATGTTTTCAGGTACTTCTGGTTTCAAAGGAAGGGTCCGACTTGATCGCACTGCATCCACTAAAGATTTTATTCTACAATGATTGTTTAAGATTTTACTCTAATGTTTTGAGAATACTTTTACCTTGCTCATCCTTTGGGATAATGAATGAATGGTTTTGACTTATTTAAAATGAATATTTGTTGGGTCTTAAGTGTTGCGACATTGTGGGCTTATAGTTTAGTCTGTTTTGTATCCGGTTTAGGCCTGTCCACCAGGTTATTTATTATTAGGGTTTAGCTATTTAAAGTTCATGCATGCACCATATCTTGAAATTGACAATCTTGTAAACCCTACTAAGCCTTTAAAGTAGCAGTTGTTCATCGAGCTCTTCTAAGGTTGTGATTATTAATCATTTGACATAACTTGTTCTTTATTCTGCGTTCTTGATTATTTATCTGTTTGAATCTATTTGATCACTCAAATTTTATTCTTAACAATTAGTATCAGAGCAGGAGACTGTGTAATCCATACACATCTCTTCTGTTAAAGAGTTTTTAGGGTTTCTGCTTTAATAGGATTTGTAGTTTGTCATCTTCTTTGATTTCATCGATTACAAATGTTGAATCTTGATCTTTATTTTACCCTAAACTCATTTTTAGGTTTACACATTTGGTTCTTACAGGTTTTTATTAAATCAACAACATGCAGCCTGTCGATTCCCACGCTAACTCAATAAATCTCTCAAGAAGCATTGGATCTACCACAAGGATCCCTATACTCTTTCCGAATGATTATGAAGTGTGGGCACTACTTTTGAATATTATGTACTTGGTTTTGAACACAATGGCTCATTGATATGGGAAGCCATGACCATGCAATCATTCTATCATACTGGAACAAGGAGAGAAATAAAGACTTAAGCTGATTATAATAATCTTCTTCTTCAAGTCAAAGATGTTCCGCAGGATGAGAAAGACAAGCTAATCATCAACATTAAGGAAATAAGGATTATTAGGTTTGCTTTGCCCCAGACACATTTCGTTTGGTAAGTTCCTGTAATACAGCAAAAGCCACTTGGGATAGGCTCAAAGAACTTTACTCGAGTGATGCTAATCTTGAGCACTCTAATCAAACGCTCATGCTTTCGGAGTTTGGAGCCTTTGTTCAGATGCCATAGGAAAGTCTCGACCAAATGTTCAACCGCTACAATCATCTTCTAAGCAGGATGATGAAACACAAGATTGGACGTGAAGTGATAGAATAAAAAGTCACGTTCATGAACGGGTCGAGATCTGAATGGAAAGTTGTGGTGTCGACGGCTAAAGCGCATGAGCAGTTCAAAAACTACTATCTGAAAAAGCTTGTTGGTATTCTTAGGTCACATGAAGATGAAGTGACAAAGGAAGGAAAATGTCGTTTTTGGAATGGGTTCTTTGACCCTAGTTGCAAAGGGCAAGAAAGTTACAGAGGAAGAAGCTTCAGATTCTGATCTCTCCGATTGTGAACTCTCAAAGGAAGAGTATGTTATGATGGTGTTTAACCCAAGAAAGTTTGCAAAGAAAAACTTCAGACGCAACAACAACCGAAACTAGCAGGGTAGTTACAGTTCTGAGAAGGTAAATGATGAGAGTGCTAATAACTCTCAAAAGGAAGAAGCGAAGAAGGAAAAGAAGCTAACGGGCGACTATGGCTATGACTGTAATTATTGTCATGACAAAAATCATCTAGCAAAGGAATGCATGCTGAGGAGAATGAATGAGAAGAAGGAGGAGGAGGAGATAACGCTAAACCTACTTTAATTGTGTAGGAACAGGATGATCAGTTTAGAAGAGTCGAAGTGTGGTCGACTGACTCTGAGGACGAGGAGGTTCGTAGGCCAACTCACGGGAGAAGCTTTGTGGCGAAAGAAGATGTTTCGCAGTTCAGTGGAAGATGCTTGATGGTCAGCAATAACATCTCAGAGGGAAGGGGCTACGCTACTGATAATGGCCAAGTCTCGGATAACTGCTTCGCCACGAAACCAGTCCCATAGCAGATAAGCGAATGTGAGAGGATGATCAACAAGGTACACTCTATTATTGATTCTTTAAATATCCCTATCTCTCGGTATGAAACTGAACTTGATGATTTAAATTTTACAGTCTCTAGTTTAGGTGATAGTTTAAAAAGAACCCGTCATAATAATTCTAACTTAACCGATCAACTTGGCAGAGTAACGTCAAAAAGTGAAGAGAAGAGCATATGATTTGAGAAGTTAGAGTCAGAGTTGTCTAGGTCTAGGGACAATTTAATTTATTCGCAACGAGACAATTTGAGGTTGTTGAAACAAAGAAACATTTTTTGTTTAATTGCTAAAAGACTTTATTCTAATATTACCCAATTACATCTTGATTGCGAAATTAGAAAGAAAATCCATAAGATGATTTTCCCTTTCTTAAATTAAAAGAAGACGAAATCGACGCTGATTGTTACAGGTGTGAATATATCGTCTCATCTGACGAAGTCTCAGATGCTTATATGATAAGACTAGACAAAGTTGAATCTTACTTGCAGTCCAAAAGATCACAAAAAGTATTGAAACAACGTTTAGATGAAAATAACAAAGAGAAAATTAAATCTAATAGTCCTCGTTGACTCATTATGCCTATTTGTTCCAAAAAAAGACTCACTTAAGTAGTATTTGCTAATTGAGTCCTTGTTATCTAGATCCAATGATGAGCCTTTTTTAGAGATGAGTTTTAAGAGAGGTTTTTAAATATCGAATGTTTTAGAGAGATGTATACCGAAGGTTTGAAAATGATGAAAAATTAAGAAGATTGTTGTTATTTATTTTAATCGAAAGGGGATTTAAAATTTGAAATAAAAAAAAAACGATATATTATTTTGAAAAATTGTAAAAATAAAAATAAAAATAAATAATAATAATAATAATTTTCATCTTTAGCCTACGTCAACGGGTCGGCCGAAGCGTGCCAAGTTGAAGAGGAGGAGGAGGTGTTTGACGAGGCACCTCAGCTATGTCCAGGGCCGGCCCAAGCCCAGGGCGAGCTGGGCCACAGCCCAGGGCATCATAATAGAGGGGGCAGCAGGCTGGTTCATCACTAATGAGTATAGTCGAATTATTTGCGCCTAAATTTTACCTGGTCTGGTCTGGTACTTTCGATGATGTCTGCAAGGCGGCAAGGGGAGTAGAGTGAAAAATTAAACGCGGTGATATAGCAATCTGTTGCCAATCACGAATCACAAATGAAAGCAGAAGTCGAGGAGTCCCTTTTCATGAAAAAAAAAACCCTGCAAAGGGAATCACTAGGAACGTCAAAAATATAAATCCATCTTGATGCAAATGGTAAAACGCAATCACTATTGTCGATTACCGATTGAATAGCTCTCTTTTTACTTTCGAGATGGATCGGTTGATTACACGTATATTTCTTTATAGCATCTCTCTTTTTATCTCTATCTGTTTCTGATTTACTAAATGCCGTCAATTTCTGATTTATCCATTCGGTATTCATAAACACAATTGCTAACTTTATTAGGTTTAGAGATAGAATTTGGAATGATTGATAATCTGTCTATCAAGTTACTTAATATTCCAATCGGAATGATCGTAGTTACTTAATATTCCAATCGGAATGATCGTAGATATCTATTTTTTTAATGATTTGAATACATAGTTTATTTATTAGGTTTGTTTTTTTGTGGAAAACTTAATATATCACGTGATTATTGGCTTATTGCTAAACCTAGCAGCCGAATGCTTTTAGGTGCTTATTGTATAATAGGTTACTAGTTAATATCACCACCGATATCCAGCTTTGCTTATAGTTTAAAGCTTAATTCTACCTTTTAGATCTAGTGGAGTTTTTGTGTGCTGTTGTTGCTTTGTTTTTGTTTGTGTTTCCCTTAATAAAATCACCGCCACAAGCACATTCATCAATAATCTAATTAATTTATTAAAATCATATTCAACAACTATTTACTTATTTTATGCTTTCTATTATTTGAAATACTCATAGTATCCGAATTTTTTGATATCCGAATCATAGTGTATAGATACTAATGTACGTAGTAGATACTAATGGGCATTAAAAAGTCTTTTTGCCCGGGGCATGAAAAAACTATGGACCGGCCCTGGCTATGTCGAACCCATTTAGTCTAGCCTTATGGATGCTCTAGAACTTTTGATGTCTGATAAAATTTGTCCTACATTCACCTGTCGTATTACACCAAGTTGACGTGCTAGCCGATTTTTAGTACATCTAACAACTAACACATGGTTAAGCAACGTTAAGAAAAACATCTATTTATGGTTATTCATGGTGTTTCTGGAAGTTCGAACAAAAAAAAAATTGAGACTCAAGCGGAACAGTTCAAACAAAACAACCTCCAACACTCTTATTTCTAAACATTCTGTGCGACTATGGAAATGGAAGTTAATTATTCAGCGAAAGGATCAACAGGAGGAATCTCTCCGGTGAAAGATTCCGACGGAGGCAGCTCCAAATCCTCCTGTGGACGGAAAAACACCTTCTCATCCAACACCGTTTCTTCCGTCGTGCATGTCACCGCCGGCTCCTCCGACTTCTGTTCACCGGCCGGGACGAATACCCCAGTCTCCGGATCAGGCTCCCAATATTCTTCTGGTTTATCTGTGATCTCTCCTACAGCAGAGACCTCACACTCCACCTCATCTTCTACTTCCTTCTCGTACGCCGATTCATGCAATCTCCTCCTGCAACAATATCAAAAGGGAAACAAGATGAAATTCGTCATCAAATCAAAGCAAGGAAATAAAATCTGAAGTTACCTGAAGGTGGAGAGGGAGAAGCAGAGTGAAGGAGGAGTCAGAGTGCGTAGATTGTTGCTTATGATGAGCTTCCCAGCCATGGCACCTTCGATTGATGTTTGATATGGATATGGACGATGTATCTATAGATATACATATATAGATATACTGTGAATACAGCAACCGACTCTCTGGTCCACTGTGTGTGTGTGTGTGACTGTGTGTTTTAAATATATAAACAATAATAAGTTATCTGACTATGTTAAAAGCTACAGGTGCCACCTCTTTCTTTGTTTTTTATTTTATTACCTCAATCTCAACACTTAATTTCTTCCTTTTTAGACACATGAGCGCTTGATCACGTGTTAGAATAACGGAAGTAACATTTGAAGTTTAAGCTGGTGTTTCTTTATGACTTGACACATTTAGTAACAACAGAATTTAATAGGTGTTCTTTTTAGCCAAAAAATATCCTAATGGTTTAACTATTAAGTTTGGGATCTTTCTCTTTCTCACTTTTTTAAACATCAATATTCTATTAATAATTGGCCAATATAGTAATATCAAACTATAATGTTTATCATGAAAATGTATAGTTGTTAATTTAATGAAATTTGAGGTTTGCATTATGGATACATGTATCTTAGATATCATAAAAAAGCAAGAAAAGAAAATCATTGTAACATCTATGATCTCAAAAAGGTATTAAAGTTTATTGTGGGTGCTAAATTATCTATGTCAATTGATTATTAAAAATGGACAAACTTATAGCTTTTATAATCGGCCTTTATTGTTGTATTCTAAACATACATAGTTCTATACAGATTCAAGATTGTTTTTTTAGATTTATAAATGAAAAAAATGTTATATTTAGGTAAATTATATTATTAAATAAAAGGTAATCTATTGAGTCATGCCATGGAAAAAAAGAGTATGTATTGGTCGTTCAATAAATAAAGTAAATTATAACTGAAGTGAATAAATACAGTAAATTATAAATTAAGTGACTCTGGTGTACGATGATATGGAGTTTTGGATTCTTATATATCGAAGTAATTTGTATCATTCACTTGGGAGTGAATCTGTATCAAATCATTTTGGAATTTGGTGATCTTATCAAAAATGCAAAAATAAGATTAAGAAACAATATTATTAAAAAAAAATCTTCATTTCTCTAGGATTGATTGCTCTAAAAACCATGTTATTTCAAAAGTAAGATGAAGTATGTGAGGAACTATTGTTAAGGATATTTGCACACGGCTTACGGATGGCATTACTCTCTCACATTTGATCCATGCCAATAATGCGCTTTTTATTAGTCATTTTTTCTAGAATATCACTAGGTTATTTTAGTATAATGAAATTTATAAATATTATCAATGGATTTTGCAAGATTACTAATGGAGTTTAAGTCTTGATCTTAGACAAGTTAGAAGGTGTGAAGTGCATGCATGTATAAAATGAGTTTGGTATCAGTCCGACCAAATGGTGGGAGTCAAGAGTGTTGGGGTACTAGGGACAGCCCCTAGCGGGATCCAAGTGGCACTGGCAGCGGCTAAGCCTGAAATGTTACTGTTAGCCAAAATTTTACTTTAATAAGGAAATTATTAAGGAAAATATTAGTTTCGAATTATGTTTCTTGATATCATCCGAAACTTACATCCTGTATTCTATAAGATATAATGAGCATCTAATGTTGATTTACTGGTTACCTTTCATAGTAAGAAGAATTCGAATTCATATAAATCTCTAGTTCTTGATTTTTATCAGTGTCTTCATTTGAATTTGTTCCCTAAAATATTTTCCCCATAATTTTGACTTTGTGATACTCAGACATAGAGTCGAAATATCAAATATGAAAAGTTTTATACATGATTCTTCAAGTAATACAGGAAACTTCTTGATTCCAAAAACAATCATATTCTTCCAACACCCCAATAATCACTATTGTTTGAATGTTTCATTGTTTCTACCTTTGTGTATGTTAAAAAATTAATATCCAAAAAAGTAAGTTGTTGGGTTTCAATGTGCAATTCTTGGTGGTCGAGGAGATGATGAATTTTATTGGTTGTGAGGCTTCTAAAGCATCATGTTCTTACATTGGTTTGAAATTGGGAGCTAACATATCTAAGATCGAGTCTTAGAATGGGGTGATCAGAAAAGTAACCACCAAGCTCTCCAAGTGGAAGGTGAAAACTCTTTGAGTTATGGTAGATTGATTTTGATCGGTTCATGTTTGGGATCTCTCCCTACCTATTTTATGTCTGTTTTCAAGGCTCTGGATGTTGTTTTTAGAGACATGGAGTTCCTACAAAATATGTTCTTTTTAGGCAATTTGGTGGTCTCAAGGTCATAAACTCGTTTGCTTCTAACCATGCTCTTCTTTTTAGTGGGTTTGGTGATTCCGGTTGTAACGTCCCAAAAATGCCAGTAATTTTTTTTTCATTTTAACACAAACAGTCATATAACCAATTGTTCCAAAACCAAACAAAGTAAAAATGTATTTTCAAACATCAGAGTATCTCAAAAGTAATCAATGCGGAAAAATCCATCAGGGGATGCGGTGCAATCAAGCTGGGCCCTTCCCTTTAGAACTGGATGTACCTGAAATGTTTAAACCACAAAACCGTAACCACACAGCTTAGTGAGTTCCCTAAAATCCCGCATACCGTACATATCAATTAGCCCAGCCCGCATAGTGGGCCCTTCCCATAATAACGGGCCCAGCCCCACATACAAATAGGTCTAGCCTAACATACAAATGGGCTCAGTCCAACATATCAACAAGCCCAACCCAACATGTATACCAATGGGCCTAACCCAACACACAATGAAAAAGCCACAAAGAAAGCTAACATCCTACACAATATAGTGAGAGGATTCACCTATCTCACGAAATTGGCTAAATAACAATTCAAAGCCCCGCAAAAGATGCTACAACACTCTTATCAAAACATACAAATTCCAACCTTAGTCTACACACTAAAACCATCAATCTTGACCACAAGTCAACCTAGGTCAACAAGTCAAAGTCAATAGTCCAAAGTAAAAAATCAAAATTGTCAACAACAAGCCTCCACGTTGTGGCCTCCCTTTGGCCACGTCGTGGCGCAAAAAACAACAAAACAACTGATGATTCTGTAGTCTCCACACCTTGCTAGCCTAATGGTCACGCCATGGGAACTGGGTCTGAACAGCTTAATGAGCTAAGCTATTTTCTTCCAATTTCAAGAGCTCTAAAGCTTAGATCTGGTCCTTCCCAAGGTCTTGATGGATAAATTTTCCAACTTTATCCATTAAGACATAGCAATGTGAAAATATCTCTAAACCTAGGTCCCCTAACACATCATGAAGCATAACTTAACCAATAAGATCTTAATCACCAAAGTTTCTCAACTAAATTTTTCCATAAAGCTTTCCTACACCAAGAGAACCATGAAAGTGGGTGCTTTATTGACATGCATGTCTCTCCATTTTTAGGCCACACACATCAGAGAAATGAGCTTAAACTTTTGCATGGGACCAAGTACTGCAACTTTATGGAATCCACTCCTTCAAACACTCACAATCATGAAGAAAAGGGAAAGGGAATCTAGAGCTAGAAGCATATCACCAAAATGCTAGGATCTTGAACACTTACAAAGGTGTAGTGAATGATGATAAGGATTACTTGTTGGATTTCACACTAGAACACTTTATTCTTCTTCTTCTTCTTCTTCTTCAAGCCACTAAAAGTTCCAAAGTAAACCAAGGATCACCTAAAGGGATTAGGGTTAGGGCTTATGGTTTAGGGAATGATGGAGGCTGAGAAATATGACCTAGAATGGGGGTTAAGGTGTTTATATATGTGAGAAACCCTCAGGTTTTGGGCTGTAGCGACTGCCATGCTATAACCATCCTTCGCCACATCGTGGAGCCCACCAAAAGGTATGTTCCAAAATTGACCTTGCCATGTCCTGGCATGGAGTTTATCCCAAAAACTCCACCTTTGATCCCGCTAAGTTTCAAGCTAAACCCATATGGAAAACATGTGTTATAACTCCCCCCCCCCCACTTAAACTAGATTTCGTCCTTGAAATCATTCCTTACAACTTACTTTACTACACCGGTTAGCCCTGACCGAACTCTCTTGATAACAAAACAGAATTGAGAAATCATCTCACACAGACGACCACCTTTCGCTACTGCTACTCAATCGGTATTGGGTTTATTTCACCCCCTTTTCTTTCTTTCAACCGGCATTGGGTCTATTTCATCCCCTTCGGTCTCTTTCAACCGGTATCAGGTCTATTTCACCTCTACATCTAAGCATACAATCACATTAGTAAGAGTCACAAAGACAACAAGCATGTGCAGGCATAATAGTAATGGTCATAAAGACAACTATCATCCTACAAACATAATATAGTGAGCCGACATTGGTACCTTTGACCCACGAGTACAATGAAGGAACTCACCTATCGAACGATGATCAACTGCAACTGCTAATACTACTGTGAACAAATGATGCTACCAACCACCTATACAGCCATATAAAGTACACCCTTAGCTTCTCCTCCAAGACTAGGGGTTTAACCAAAAGTCAACGTAAATCAAAAGTCAACAGTCAATAGTCAATGTTGACATGCCATGCTGTGGGCATCCTTGGCCACGTTGTGAACCCTAAAGGACAAAACAGACGATTTGACCCCAATCTTCATGGCATGGCAACTTGATGCCATGTCGTGGAACTGGGTTCTAAACTGCTTAATTGATTAAGCTGTTTTCTTCAACCTCGCGAGCTTCAAAGCTCATATCTAACTCAAAACATGATCTAGAAGGATAAAGTTTCTAACTTTAACCATTAGGACTATCCGAAAGGGTCCAAAACTCAAACCTTAGTTTCCACAAAGCATGAATTTAACCATTATGCACTTATTCCTTTAAGCCTGAAGCCAATCTTTTCCAAAAGTGTTTCTAACACTAAAACCGACATGAAAGTTGGTGCTTTATAGACATGCCAGTCCAATGCATGTCTTGAACCCATATTAGGTCAAAATGAGAGTTTATGACCTAAATATCATGCATAGCTTCAAAATACAACCGAACTTCAGATCCAAGGCGCAAACTACACCAAATGTCCCAGAGATTCATAAAGTTCAAAACTTTATGATATCCCACCATTCTAACTAAATTGAACAAAAATATAATGGGACAAAGATCCAGATCTAGCATCCTAACATGATAAAAGTTGAGTTTAGGACACTTACAAAGGTCCAGAAGAGTGCCAAGGTAAAGATTGGAAATTTGTTTGTTGGATCCTAGCTCAATAATTCCTCCTTCTTCCTTCAAAAGCTTCCAAGAGCACCAAAAAGAGCTTCAACAATGGAGGGGAGAGATTAGGGTTTCTTCAAGGCTTGAGGAGTCTGAGGATGAGCTAACTCTATCCTCTTCATTCCTTTAAACAGGGAGCAACCCAAAAAATCAGGATTTTTTCCATTAAGCGGCTACCATGCCGTGGCGGTTAAATGAAACTCGCGTTTTAATCTTGAATTGCCATGTCATGGTGGTCTTTCACCATGTTGTGGCAGCCATAAACATAAAAGAAAAATAATTACAAAGTACCTCAAAATCCAGATGTTACAACTCTCCTCTCTTGAATCAGACTTCGTCCTCGAAGTCCGATGCCGTAAATAAGTAGAGGTAGTGCTCTCTCATTTCCTCTTTGGGATCCAATGCTCATTTTGAAACCTTCTGGTTCAACCATTACACCTTCACCAATCCCACTGCCTTGTATCGTAGAGTCATCATCTTCATGTCTAGGATCACAACTGGTCTCTCTATATAGTTCAGGCGCTAGCCCACCTTAATGTCCTCCAAAGGAACCACTGCGGAATCATCAACTAAACACTTCTATATAGATGCTCTCCTAAATGGAAATAAAATGTTCACTCTTGGTCAATCATGAAGGGTTTTGAGCATTCTAACACTCCTAAGGTGTACGTGCAACCCTAGAGTCCCCCCATGGACTCGGCGAGTTCACTCAGCAGAATGCATAAATCTTGAGTTTTTTCAACAATTTGCATCAAGTATCAAGAAAACGAGCCTAGGCTCTCATACCACTGAAGGGTTTTGAGCATTCTAACACTCCTAAGGTGTAAATGCAACCCTAGAAACCTTGGATCTATGTTTTACTAAGATACATGCAAAATTGATTTTCCAAGGTTCTTAACCTAACTAGCATGGCATGGGGAACTTTGAAACATAAAAGCTAGTAGAAGAGCATACCTTTCTTGTTGCTTGGATTCCTTGAGAACCTTGTGAGCCTAGTACCTCAAATGTGATGCCTTAAATGTTTCATACAACATAACTCTTGGAATAACTTTGAGAGAAGTACACTATCACTCAAAATCGGCTAACCCTCTTGTTCTACACATAGTGTCGATTTTGCTTGTTATGGGGTCCTTTTATAATTGTGTCACAAGTACGGTTACAACATGTAAACCTTAATTGACATGGATTTTCTAATTCCATGATCCATGGGTTTATAACCTCCATGGACTATCCATGGAGCACCTTATGGGTTTTAGCCTAATTCAATAAACCATGGATCATTAGCCCACTATAAAAGAATGGATGATTTGCACAATCAACCCCATATATTTAATTAGTCTCCTTTTGATCACCAAATTAATTCTAAATTAATTCTTAATCAAAACTAATTAAATAATATTATTAATATATTAGAACTTATAATATATTAATAAACTATAAGTTTACTTTCTCTCATTTAGTCTATCCAAGTGTTGCAATGCCATGCAACCCAAAATGGACTATGCTAACCGGGTCAAGTACATTCCAAAAATAGTTATGAACTTAGACACGTAATCCAACATTCTCCCACTTGGATAAGTCTAATAACTATAACTGCAAGAATGGCTTCAGGAACCGATCATCAATCGTAGCTCTTTCAAAGTCTTGGGAAACTGAGATGATGATGATACGCCATTTAAGATAAGTGATCATATAATCCTCTGTTCTAGATATCAGTCGGTTAAATACATGGAACAATGTCTTACTTATTTTCCAGCAGTTTGTTTCCCGATTTCTGATTTGTTTGACATAGAGGGGCCCAAAATATCTCTTCTAATCCAAGAAGGAACAAATAAACTTCGACTCATATGCTTGTTCTACTACTTGTTGAATCATACACAAAGACATGTTTTATAACATCGAGTTACCAATGCATTTTCATACAATCAATGTATAACCAGCTCATAGTCAACAACTCCTATTTCTAGGTTTGAAGACTTATATGATATTACCGTTTCACGATCACTCGAGATAAATTCCATGAAGTGATACAAGTGAGTGTGGGTTGAATCCAATACTCATAACTTATTAGCACTCATGAGTGTTGTAGCAACTCTTGCTATGTCCAACACTTTAGACATCTACAAGCCAATTTCATGACTGTCTTGATTCATATCTACTTCCAACATATGACTGACTTTGGAGAATTTGAATAATATGATATACCATAACATAATTATTTTGGAAGTCAAAACATGCAAAATGAAATGATAGTAAACGATTGACAGAAGATAGCAACACTTTACTTATAAATAAACAACAACTTTTATTTATCATCAAATGTCAAATACACTTTACAAATTTCAAAGCTATCTAATTTCTAAAACTAATATCATCCTTTAGCCCTATGTGCCTCGCATGCTAAAAATGCTTAACCCTACCCAGTCCCTTCTTGAGGGGACCTGTTGGGTTCTCATCCGATGATACCCTCTTTGCCACGAGGAGTCCTTCTTCTATTCGATGTCTTATGAGATGGTATTTTATGTCGATGTGTCTGGATCTTCCGTGATCCCTTGGTTCCTTGGCTAAGGCAACTGCACTTTCACTATCACATAAAATATCTATAGGCTCCTTTATAGCTGGTACAACTCCAAGGTCTCCAATCAAGTTCTTTAGCCATATAGCCTCCTTTGTTTCCTCGCTTGCTGCTATATACTCTGATTCGCAAGTTGAATCAGCCACTATCTCCTGCTTGGAACTTTTCCAATTAATTGCTTCTCCGTTTAAGGTAAAGACCCAGCCTGACTGAGAGCGGAAATTATCCATATCAGTCTGGAAGCTAGCATCACTATACCCTACTACTCTCAAGTCATCACTCCCACCGAGGGTAAGGACCCAGTCCTTAGTCCTCCGCAGGTACTTGAGAATGTTCTTTACTGTAGTCCAGTAACACTTTCCAGGATTCCCCTGATATCTGCTGACCATGTTCAATGAAAAGGCCACATCAGGACGAGTACAAGTCATAGCATCAATGACGAAGCCTACAGTGGAAGCATACAGTACTCGACTCATCTCTTCTATCTCAGCCTCTGTACTCGGGCTCTGAATCTTACTAAATCTAGCGTTACTCAGGATCAGTAACTCTCCTTTCTTGGAATTCTGCATGCTTAACCTATTCAGCACCTTATCCAAGTAGGTACTCTGACTAAGTCCAATTAGTCTCTTACTCATGTCTCTCAAAATCCTTATACCTAGGATATAGGCAGCTTCTCCAAGGTCCTTCATAGCGAAACACTTCCCTAGCAAGGACTTCCCTTCCTGCAGAGTTGGAATATCATTTCCTATGAGTAGTATGTCTTCCACATACAATACCAAAAAGCTAACTATACTCCCACTAGCCTTGACATATACACAAGATTCATCTTCGCTCCTTGAAAAGCCCAACTCTTTGACTTTCTCATTGAAACAAAGATTCCATCTGCGAGGTTCTTGTTTCAATCCATAGATGGATTTCTCAAGCTTACACACTCTATTAGGGTACTCTATACTAATAAAACCCTCTGGTTGACTCATGTAAACATCCTCAGCCAACCTTCCATTAAGGAAAGCATTTTTGACATCCATTTGCCATATTTCATAATCATGAAATGCAGCAATGGCTAACATAACCCTAATACACTTAATCTTTGCTACTGGTGAAAAGGTCTCATCATAATCAACTCCCGGAGTTTGAGAAAGTCCCTTTGCAACCAGTCACGCCTTATAAGTGTGTACATTACCATCCATGTCGGTCTTCTTCTTGAAGATCCATTTGCACCCGATTGTCTTGCGACCTCGTACATTGTCAACCAAGTTCCAAACTTGATTTTCATACATGGACTGTATCTCAGTGTCCATAGCCTCTTTCCATTTAGCAGCCTCAGGGCCTGCCATGGCTTCTGAGTAGTTGTTAGGTTCATCCAGACTTACAAGTGTGCTACAACTGATAAGTGTATCACCTTCCGCAGTAATATGGAAACCAAAATAATGCTCAGGTGCATTCCTAACTCTCGTGGAACGCCTCAGAGGTACAGACTCGTCTGTCGGATCAACAGTAGTTTCCTCCTCAGGTTGATTGCTAGGGTTTGAGGTTCCTTCACCACTTGACTCTTGAATTTCTTCAAGGTCAATTTTCCTCCCACTGTTTCCTTGGCTTATGAACTCTCTCTCGCAAAAGACTCATCTCCTTGCTATAAAGACTACATTATCACTGGTTCTATAGAAGAGGTAACCAAAGGATTTATGTGGGTATCCAATGAAATTACACCTCTCACTTCGAGGTTCGAGCTTAGCGTGAGTCTCGCGCCTCATGAAAGCCTCGCAACCCCAAATCTTGATGTGGTCCAGATTGGGAACTTTTCCAGTCCACATCTCGTGAGGTGTTTTGGCAAACTTTTTGGTAGGGTCTAGATTAAGGATATGGGCAGAAGTCTCTAAGGCATACCCCCAAAATGAGATTGGTAGCGAAGCTCGACTCATCATGGAACGAACCATGTCTAACAAGGTTGATTACGCCTCTCAGCCACACCATTAAGGTTTGGTGTCCTGGGAGGTGTTAATTATGAGACAACTCCACATTCCTTAAGATGGTTAAGGAACTCTATACAAAGATACTCACCACCTCGATTGGATTGAAGCATCTTAATGTTCATGCCCCGCTGATTCTCCACTTGCTTTTTAGACTCCTTGAACTTTTCAAAGCTTTCTGACTTATGCTTGATTAAGTAGACATATCCATATCTAGTATAATCATCAGTAAAAGTCACATAGAAGCGGTTAGCATCCCGTGTGGCAGTTCTAAAGGGTCCACAAACATCAGTATGTATGAGATCCAACAAACCCTCACCCCTAGCACAAGAACCAGTGAAGGGTGATTTTTCATTTTTCCATGTAAACAAGATTCACAACTATCATTCGACTTTAGGTCAAATGACTCCAAGACCCCATCCTTTTGGAGTTGGCCTATGCGTTTCTTGCTTACATGTCCAAGATGACTGTAACATCCGGATTTTCAGAGGTATTATGGTGTAGGTTAATCTTGTGATTAAAAGAGAGACTTGACGAGTTAAGGGTCCAACTCTCCGAGTCGAGTCGGGTTTCTCCCGTGGATTTAATGAGTGGAATCGACGAATCCGAGGAGGGACTCGCCGAGTAGGTGCTAAGCAGAGAAACCCTAATCTCCGGGGTTTGGGACCTATTTAAAGGCACTTATAGCCTCCTTGGCCCCTTCCCAACAATTTCTTCGTCCCTTGAGAGAAACCCTAGAGTTATTTATGAGCTAGAGAGGAAAGAGGCTTCTTGGAGGTCATTTCTTTGAGAAGAAGATCAAGGGAGTTGCAAGGGTCTCAAAGGAGAGTTGGTGGATCAGTCTCATCTTCATTTCAAGCTTCAGATCTGGTACAACGCTTTCCTCCCTTGTGTTTGAGTAGATTTCCTTGTTCGTAAAGTTGGGCTTGTATCCATATTAATGGGGTTTTGGGTGCATCCAAACCATTTTTTGATTCAATTGTAGATCTGGACCTTGTGAGGTCCAGAGACCTAGAAAGTAGGCAACCATGAGTGAGAAACCCTGGAGCTTTGAAGCTATGGAGCTTCAATGGAGTCAAAATGGTGTATAGAGAAAAATATACCATGCATGAGCCTCAAGTTCAGACCTTTGTGTGACTTTTGGGTAGTAGGAGGTTAGATTTATGAGTTTGGGTTGCAGATCTGAACTTAAATGGCTGAATGAGAAATTTGTGGGAGCCAACTCACCGAGTCCATGGGTGACTTGACGAGTCATAGCGAGTTGGACCGAGTAGTCTTAACCCAGTGTTGGCTCGCCGAGTTGGGAGTCAACTCGACGAGCTGAGTGAGTCCTAAGTAGAGTTCAATTGATGCGAGGGGACTCGACGAGTCGCATGGGTGCACTCGACGAGTAGGGTTAAATGTGGACTGTTGACTTTAGCTTGACTTCTGTTGACTTTGGGGTTTTGGTCAACATAAGTAATAGAGGCCTTGGAAGGGTAAAATGGTCTTTACCCACTTTAGAGAGTTAGAAAGAGAAGGAACCGCCTTCGATTATCTGAGTCGTGAAAAAGAGTTATTATAAGAGATATTCATCCTATGTGTTAGGCGGTGGCGAGTTTGAGATTCAAGTGTGAGGATAGTTGCTTTCTGCTTGCCAGGTGAGTCTTCTCACTATACTTTACCTAGAGTGGTAATTAGAGTTATGTGACAGAGTATTTTGTATTCTATTTATGTGATGTGATGCACTGCATTATTTCTATGTGATTTATGTTGTGTGTGTGTGTTCTACAGTATACAGAGTTATGAACGAAAGGTCCACAGAGTTAGGACCAGAGGGTCCATAGAGTAGGACCAGAGGGTCCACATAGTTAGGACCAGAGGGTCCATAGAGTTATAGCCTCGAGTGGCTAATATGTGTTTTATGTGGTATCTTGGGGAACTCACTAAGCTTCGTGCTTACCGTGTTATGTGTTTTAGGTTCTTAGGATCACCGGATGGCACCGGTTGATTGTACACACCAGATAAAGAGTTATGAGGATCCTGGATTATTAATTACTAAAACATGGAGTTATGTTTTGTGAATTGAACAAATGAGATTTTAATAAAATGTGTCATGAGGATTTATATGATTTTAAATGAAAATTTTCTTTTGAAAATTTACGTTGTTACAACGACAATGTCATAATGATGCTTTATCCAAGTTAGTGGAAGAATTAATACACAACACATTATTTCCTAGGTTATTAACAACCGACACAGTTTCATACACACCATCACAAGGTAATGCTTTAAAAGAAAGAACATTATTAAAGAAAGCATTAATACCACCACATTTATTATCAAACGAAAAGGTAAACCCTTGTTTGTACAAACCATGAAAGGAAATAATATTTCTCGCCATTTCAGAAGAGTAACAACGTTTATTCAAATCTAATGTTAACCCACTACTTAGCAATAAAGAATAAACTCCAATCTTGGTGACAAGTCAAGCTTTCTTATTCCCCATGATTAAGTTTATCTTCCCATGCTCCACATTCTCACTTCTGCTTGGTCCCTACAAATCAGAACATATGTGAATACCACAACCAGTATCAAGGACCTAAGTAATAGTGGGGTGAGTTATTAGACAATATACTGTAAATACCTGCATGGTTGAGTTTCACTTTCCCATCCTTAACATCTTGCAGGTACTTTGGGTAGTTTCCCTTCCAGTGTGACTTTTCATGGCAATAGAAGCGTTCAGCCTCTTTAGGGTTGGCAGAAGGAGTGACATAACCTCTTTTGGTTCCACTCAAAGAGGAGCCATCAAGGTACTTTCCTTTGGTACCCTTCGAAGGGCTCTTCCTATTCTTTCCTTTACCTTGCCCGATTGCCAAGACAGAGGTCGCGGTAGGAGTAGGAGTGGTAACAACCGATTTACTTTTAATGATGTCAATTGCCAACTCCTCGGGAAAGTTCACATTCAATTTCAACAAACGGTCCAAGAATCTTTGCATTTTCTACATGAGGCCCGTGATGGGTTCACCATCCTTCATTCGGGTTGTTATCATGGAGGAGATGATTTCGTACCTTTCTTGACGAGCACTTTGATGGTAGCGGTCCATCAACTCCTGGTGCATATCAAAGGGTAATAGTCGTCATAGGACTTTTGGAGCTCGACTATCATCGTGGCCAACATGATACATGCCACTTTGGTGGCATCTTTCTCATGAGTCCGAAATTCAACGATCTACTCAAGAGTAGCAGACGACTTATCAAGTCCCTTAAGCTCCTTGTCGAGGACATATTCCTTGTCCTTGTAACCAATGACCATCCAGATGTTCCGGATCTAATCCATAAAGTTGGAACCATCAAAGATGACTCTCCCACAAAGGTTCATGAGAGAGAAGGCGCCGGTAAGGTTTGAGCCAGAAGCAGCATTGTTGGAAGACATCTGAAAAGAAAGAAGGACAACTTTAGATTAAATATACAGATAGTCCTTAATAAGACACCCAAATGTAATATTAAGTCTAGGATCCAACACAATATTTTATAACTTAGAAGAGGGATGTCGTAATCCAAGCTATAAAATATTTGAAGGTAGGTGAATAACGACTCACCAATTTCCACCATGAAAAATGAAATAAATTATTAGGTTTTAATTGGTTTTGAAACTCCTAGATTCTTTTGAGATTCATTGAACTTTTCAATGGCATGTTTCAATCTCGAATGTGCCCTTCAATTTTTGTGACTAGGATGCTGAGGATCACAGAAGAAGGTGTAAATTAACCATGCAAATTACTTGGTACTCTTAATGTTTAGCACCTAGCCGATGTGTCGGTTAACCACACGAGCTCCACCGATCTATGATAAACCTTAAGCCACCTTTTGCCTACCTTGTTAAGTCCAGGTTAGTGTGTCGATTAACCACACACGCTCCACTAACGACTTAAGCAAAGTGTAAAGTGTAATTTCATGGGTTAGCACCATACTCACATTTTCCTAAAGTAACTAATATTAGGAATTTATAAAAACATTTAGTTACTTTATAACCATCATACTTTTAATGAGGATTAAATTCATTGTCCTACCCATTCGACTAATGACCCTCCACCAGTCAAGGAAGCGGTGGGTGAGAGTGGACACTCATTAAGCTGCCATTTTATAGGCAGCAACCTTATACCCCCTTATAGACCGGCTTCATTATTAAGGACTACTAACGGTAAAACGACTTGTTCTTATACACACAAATATATATATATATATATATATATATATATATATATATATATATATAGAGAGAGAGAGAGAGAGAGAGAGAGAGAGAGAGAGAAAGAGAGAGAGAGAGGGAGAGAGAGAGCTAGGTTTAAATGTTTCTAGCAACTTTTGTGTGCCTAAATGCACCAATGAGAATTCAAGAAATAATAAATATTTAAACAAATCATTTAAGGGTATTTGAACCTTTTGTACTTTTAATTAAGGAAATCATTTAATTGAAATCCTACAATTAAGGAAATAAAATAAATATATTTGGCCTAATCATTTAATTGAAATTCTGTCAACCATTGCCCTACCACATCTCGTGTCGTCGCCTCCCTCCATATCCACTGCATCGCATTCGTCCATCACAGAGCACTCCACTGCCACCCCTCTATTTCAATGGAAAATCACCGCCAACACCCTCCATTACTACTATGATGCCGCTTTGAGAAGTCCTCCACCTCCCTTGACTTCGTCCAGCAGTAGGAGGCTGCTAGCCTCCACCGTTATCATTAAATGTCCCACCACCGCCGTCAAAATTAGGTCATTGTGGTCTCGAGCCTCCATTGATTTCAAGTCTATATCATTAATGTAAGGATTAATCACGCAAGCCTCGATCAATTTCAATTTAAGTAAGCATCGTTCTGTTTAACTTGCGTGTTTGGTGTTAACATCTGTGTATATTTTTAAGTTTTCACTTTGGTAATCTTCCTATACTTTGCTGCAACTGTTTTCTTATTTAGATAGACATTTAGTGTTTATTGTTGTAATTTTGACTAAAGTTGTTATCAAAAACTGAAATTTCAAGGTTAATATTTCTTTTGTATGTTGTTAAGTTTAATTTAGTTGATTTATCGGCTTTAAAGAAGGCAAGAACTAGATCGATTGCTTTGATTTCAAGATGAGTTCAACACATTCTTCCCAGAATTCGTTCGATTCTCTCACAATTTCTTTGTCAAAGTCGTCTTCAATCTATCAGGTTCGATTCTCCCTTGGGTTGATTTCCCTTTTGTCTTTGATTGAAATTAATTGGATTTCAGCTTCATTAGAGTTATATTTCAACAAGTTTTATGTTTAATTGGTTTGAAAGTATGAAACATTGAATTAAGTTTGGTCTTCGGTATGTTTTTACTGTTTCTAGTCATGTTATTTGGTGTAAAAATAAACCATTTGTTAATTGTTAGTAAGAAATTCAATTGGAATTCAGATACTTGTGTAAATGAATTTCAATGTCTGCCACATTCTATTAGAATGGTAATTGTTTATATGCATTTTGATAGAATTTTGGTTAACTGTTTATATGTATTTTGATAGAATTTCAATGTCTGCGACATTCTATTAGAATGGTTGTATTGTGTACTTAAGAATTTATAGTATGTTTTTTTTAGTTACAGCTTAAATGAATCATTCTTGCAGAATGTCTTTTAGAATGATGTTAGTAACAAACATCAATTTGATGCCTATTATTCGCAAAAGAATTTTTAAAAGAATGTTATTTAAGTGCATTTTGTAATGTTTTCTGTCAGAATTTATTTTTATAAATGTATTATGTTAGAATGTCTTTAAGAATGTTTGTTAACTAGTATATTTGTTTAACAGGTAATACTAACGAGTAATGTATCTTATTATTTCAGAATTGCATAGAGAAGGAATTCAATATTGATTATACAAGAAAAATATTTAGAATCGAGTTCAACAACAAGTATATATGCGAAGATCAAGTGGATTGTACGGACCACTGAAAAAGATCAAGTGTATTTGTTCAATAAGTGTATATTCAAGAATGCTATTTTTTAAGAATTTTATTCATTTTTGATGAAATTCTTTTAGAATGTGTATAACTATATTAAAATGTATAAGGATATTAGTCTGTAAGAATATGAATGAATTTGTTTTTTTATTTCGGATGTGCGTTAAGAAAAAAATCATAGACCCAACTTGGATGTATATGAATAATATCTAGAATTCTCAAATCAAATATCTGCATTGGAAATATATTCTGCAAGAATAAAATCGAAAATATGTTTACTAGTTTATGGTTGGCATTCTGTCATTCTAACAGAATAATATTCTATTAGAATAAAATTATGAAAGAGCATCATCCCTAAAAATCGGTAAAAGATTGAAATTGAATTAATATTCTATTAGAATAAAATTCTGACAGAATAAAATCGGTAAAAAATTGAAATTGAATTAATTAAGAAATTCAGATTATTTTAAATTAGGATAATTAATCATCCCTAAAAATCCGAAAATTTCCTTATATAAATGTAGTTAATTGTCCAAAATATCCTTTTGCTTAAAATTATGTGATTGTATGCTACATGTTACCCCATTGTAATATCATACACTCTCAAATCATGTCCATTGATTAATTTCATCCATTGGTCCAAATCTATGCATTCTGGCACACAATACTTAGTAAAAACAAAATAACCTAAGCATATATATATATATATATATATATATATATATATATATATATATATATATATATATACTATTAACTTATAATATTATAAAGTGTAAGAGTTGAATTTTAACTTTTAAAATTCTAGGGATTGGAACTAAAGTTTTTTAAAGTGACTTTACATGTTGCAAAACTTAAAGGCAAGTTTTGTAACTTTCAAAACTTTTCAACTTCATAACTTATGAGTTAATGGTTTATAAAAATAAAGACTCTTTATAATTTTCATGTAACTTATGTGTTCTTTAATGGACTTTAAAAGAAAGACTTTATATATATATATATATATATATATATATATATATATATATATATATATATATATATATATATATATATATATATATATATATATTAACTTATAATATTATAAAGTATAAGGGTTGAATTTTAACTTTTAAAATCTAGGGGTTGGAACTAAAGTATTTTAAAGTGACTTTACATGTTCCAAAACTTGAGGGCAAGTTTTGTAACTTTCAAAACTTTTCAACTTCATAACTTATGAGTTAATGGATTATTAAAATGAAGACTCTTCATAATTTTCATGTAACTTATGTGTTCTTTAATGGACTTTAAAAGAAAGACTTTTGGTAATCCATAACTTAGGACAAAATATGGATTCCATTAAAACATATCAAGATCAAGAATTAAAGTAACAAACTATTTGCAAATAATTCCTATGATCTACTAAACTCATAAGTTTGTGAATATTCATATCAACAATTTCAAGAATCATAAGAACACATATAAAACTTGAAATTTTGATAATAGCCATTGTAAATGGATTAGCATAACCATTACACCATCTTAAACAAGTTTTATAAGACCAAAATAGTTTAGGGTAATGTTTCTAGTCCATTTCCAGTTGCAAAACTCGAAAATCTGCATTCAGGGTCTCCTACTCGTAGAGCGCAAGAACCTACTCGACGAGTAGGATGAAATAACACATGGACTCGTCGATTCCCCCCATGGACTCGGCGACTTCACTCAGCAGAATGCATAAATCTTGAGTTTTTTCAACAATTTGCATCAAGCATCAAGAAAACGAGCCTAGGCTCTCATACCACTGAAGGGTTTTGAGCATTCTAACACTCCTAAGGTGTACATGCAACCCTAGAAACCTTGGATCTATGTTTTACTAAGATACATGGAAAATTGATTTTCCAAGGTTCTTAACCTAACTAGCATGGCATAGGGAACTTTGAAACATAAAAGCTAGTAGAAGAACATACCTTTCTTGTTGCTTGGATTCCTTGAGAACCTTGTGAGCCTAGCACCTCAAATGTGATGCCTCAAATGTTTCACACAACATCACAACTCTTGGAATAACTTTGAGAGAAGTACACTATCACTCAAAATCGGCTAGCCCTCTTGTTCTACACATAGTGTCGATTTTGCTAGTCATGGGGGTCCTTTTATAGTTATGTCACAAGTAGGGTTACAACATGTAAACCCTAATTGACATGGCTTTTCATATTCCATGATCCATGGGTTTATAACCTCCATGGACTATCCATGGAGCACCTTATGTGTTTTAGCCCAATTCAATAAACCATGGATCATTAGCCCACTATAAAAGAATGGATGATTTGCACTATCAACCCCATATATTTAATTAGTCTCCTTTTGATCACCAAATTAAATCTTGATCAAAACTAATTAAATAATATTATTAATATATTAGAACTTATAATATATTAATAAACCATAGGTGTCCTTTCTCTCATTTAGTCTATCCAAGTGTTGCAATGCCATGCAACCCAAAATGGACCATGCTAACCGAGTCAAGTACATTCCAGAAATAGTTATGAACTTAGACACCTAATCCAATAAATTGATCCACGATGACCCAAATTGAATCCACCCCTTGCGTTATCCATGGCAACTTCATGATGTTGTCAATTGTGATCTCTTCCCATTTCCAAACAGGAATACCCAATGGCTCCATTTTTCTGTGAGGTTGCTGATACTCATCCTTGACTTTCCTGCAAGTCAAGCACCTCTCCACGTACCATGCCACATCCCACTTCATGCAGGGCCTCCAATAATCGGATCGGAGATCTCTATATATTTTAGTCACACCTGGATGAATAGATAATCTCGACTTGTGTGCCTCCGCCATCAGTACTTGCCATACATCACCCGAATACAGGACCCAAACCCTCCGATATAAGGTCAGCAGTCCCCAATTTTCGTAATCGAAAGATGACACCTAACCAACAATGCGCTCACTCTTACGGTGCTCCTATTTCATGGCCTCGACCCGACCCTCGCGAATCCGCTCTAATAATGGAGTAATCACTGTCATCCTCAGACATAGATCATGAATAGGTGCACTTTCCACCATACGACTGGCCATGTCGGCTGCCACGTTGGCTTTACTGGGGTGATAAAGGATCTCACAATCATAATCATTCACCACATCAAGCCACCTGCACTGCCCCATATTAAGATTTGGCTGATCCATCAAGTACCTCAAGCTCTTGTGACCCGTTTAAATGGTACAACAGACCCTATAGAGGTAATGTCGCCAAATCTTGAAGGCAAAAACTACCGCTCCCAATCCGACCCATCTGCATCAAAACCACACCCACACCCAGTCTTGAGATCGACACATCACAGCATACCATGAAATCATCCACACCCTCTACAAGAGTTAAGACGGAGCCTCACACAACCTCTGTCTCAAAGTCTCAAATTCCACCTGCTGTTCAGGCCCCCAACAGAAAGTAATTGCCTTCTTTGTCAATCTAGTGAACGAAACTGCAATCCTGGAGAAATTCTCGATGAACCTCTGATAATATCCTGCTAAACCCAAGAAGCTCTGAATCTTAGATGGAGACTTTGGAACCTCCCACTGCATTACGGCCTCGATCTTGGTCGGATCAACCAATATCCCCTTCTCATTAATAATGTTCCCCAAAAACTATACCTGGTGCAACCAAAACTCACACTTGGAGAACTTGAAACAAAGCCTCTCCCTTATCAGAGGCTCCAGAACCTCTCGTAGGTGATCGTTATGTTGCTCCTTGGTCTTAGAATAGACCAATATATCATCAATAAATACAATGACAGACTGATCGAGCATCGCCCTACACATGCGGTTCACGAGGTCCATGAACGCGATTGGGGTATTGGTGAGCCTGAAAGGCATCATCACAAACTCATTATGGTCATAGCAATTCCTAAAAGCAGTCTTCTGGACATCCTCATATCTGACTCTCATCTGATAGTAGCCATAACACATATCGATCTTAGAAAACGAACACGCACTGTAACATCCCAAAAATACGGGCCAAAAATTTCATTTTAAATACGTTATTAGAAAACCAACAGTGTAATAAAACATCCGTAATATCATGTCATGTCAAAACCAAGTAGAAATAATCAAAACATGCTATCATAAAACAATATCAAATTGTAATCCCAAAGATCTCATGTGCGGAAAACCATAGTGTGATGCGATGCGATCGAGCCGGCTCCTTTCCTTTAAAAACGAGTACCCGAAACCAAAACTGTAAACCGTAAGCATGAAGCTTAGTAAGTTTCCCCCATTATACTGCATACCATACAATCACATAACATACATATACTGTCAGGCATATCTGGGTGCCCGACCTACCCCTTCGGTCCTTTCGACCGGATACTGCCTAGCATATCTGGGTGCTGGCCTCCCCTTCGATCCTCTCGACCAGATACTGCCTAGCATATCTGGGTGTTGGCCTCCCCTTCGGTCCTGTCAACCGGATACTACCTAGCATATATGGGTGCTGGCCTCCCCTTCGGTCCTGTCGACCAGATACTGCCTAGCATATCTGGGCATTGGCATCCCCTTCGGTCCTGTCGACCGGATACTGGGGACTATTTCACCCCTCTACTACTACCACATAACATGTATCGCATAATCATATTCTATCTAGCATGACTGGGTATGACTACCCCTTTGACCCTGTCGACCGGTGATCTTGGGGACTATCTTCCCTACAGCTACTAGCATATACATATCATACTAGCACATAACATATCAGGTAATAGCAAGCCTAGATGATATCACAAAGACAATCATCTAACATACGACTCCTACTGGTGGGCCGGCATTGTGTCCTTAGAGCCACCACTACTGGAAGGCAACTTACCTCACACTGCTGAAGTCCCGAAGACACAATCCCACACTTGCTGAAGTCCCGCAGACTTGACCCCAGCTGCTGGCTGACAGATTCCCGAACTGTCAACACCAAAATAACACCCAATTAATAATTGGGTCCCAATACATAACCATAAGTATATTCTTTGGGTAAATACTACATTACCCCTAACTTGGCTTATTCAAGCCCAAGGCCCAATCCATAAGCCCAAAGTCAATTAGAAATCAAAGCCCAACACATGGCCCAATTTTCTAAATTGGGCCTAGGCCTACACAAGGTCTCATTCTAAGGCCCAACATCATATAATCATTAAGGCCCAAACTATATCCCATCTATGGCCTAATTTTCCAAATTTAGCCCAAGCTCCTTACATGGGCCTTACCCTAGGCCCATTATATTACTCTAGACCATTTGCTTGATCTTGGATAGTCCATTTAATAACCCAATCATCAAGGCCCAATAGAAAGGCCCAACAATAAACCCAAGTGAAATTAGGGTTTCACATAAAATGATGATTAGGGTTAAGTTTCCTACTTAACCCATTAAGGACTTAATCCATTAAGTTCAATATTGCTTATATTAATCTTTACCAATGATTATTATTTAATATCTCAAGTTATTAAATAATTCTCGTGTGTGTGACCCGATTAATTCTTAAAGTTAGGGTTTCATTGGAATTAGGGTTTTCCAATCCAAATATTAGCCCATTTATCAATTTGTTGGGCTTTTAGGTTATTTAGGGCTTTATTGGGCCTATCAAGCTCACTAGAATGTCATCAAGCCCATTAGGGTTTTATTGGGTCAATTAGAGTCTATTAGACTCATTAGGGTTTTCACTAAGCCCATTTGGCTTCATTGGGCCCATTAGGCTAACAAGGCCCATTAGGGTTTCAAACATCCCCAATCGAGTCAACTCACAGGACAAGCACACCGCCACCCGACACGGCGGCCGGTGGTGGCAGGAGCGGCAGCCACCACCCTAAGGTGGTGGTTCTTAGTTTTTCTTTCATTAATCCAATTTGTTACAGTTACAATGCCCAACCGATCAATAGACGCACACCCTATTCTAATTACAAACACATACACACGAAAATACACCCACCCATGGTGGTACATGGCGGCAGCCACCACCTCACGGTGGTGGCAGTGGCGGTCTTGCTCACTTTCCGGCCTAGCATCTCCCTTACAACATCCGACAACTACATACATACAACCCCACGGACACCAAACACAGCTAGCACACCTGAACACACACCCAAAACGCGCACACAGCCACCCTCCTCACGGTAACCGGTGGCAGCAAACGAAGTGACAAGGCGGCAGCCACCATGGCTGGCAGCCATGGTGGTTCTTCGCGGTTACCAGCCAACAAGCTATCATAACGCACAAGGTCTAAAAGCCACTACACACCAGGTGGCATAACGAACGGTGGAAATGGCACCTTAATAACCGGCGGCGGCAACAACATTAACGGAAACTAGGCGGCTAAAGGTGGTAACAATAGCGGCGATATGCGGCTTGGGGCGTTGCACTGAAGAGACAACGAAGAGACATGGGGAGAGAAGGTTACGACGGAGGGACTGAGACCGCTGATGGTCTTCGCCGACGGCTAAATACCACGACATCCCTTGGTGGTTTCCTGCATCTAAAATGGAGGAAGAGGTAGCGGCGCCGGAGGTGGAGTAAGTGGGAGTGACAGCTGAAGGAGAGCATGAGGGTAGTGAAGTCGAAGGATGAGAGAAAATGAGTTAGGGCTAGGGTTTGCTTAACCCTTTATACCCGACTCCATTCAAATGTTTTCTATAATGGCAATAATAGTCCCTCCATGCCCCTTTTTTTTATTCAAATGCAATCCACATTTTACCTTTCTAACCCCTCCTTCTAAAATTCTTTACAAATCAACTCTATAGGTTATCATTTAGTCCCTATCCTCCAAAATCTCTTCAATTTGAGTCCTATAATTACCAAGTCGTCCCTGCCCTCATAGTTCTTTACGGAACCCATTCGAAACTTACACTTTTAACCCCCGACTTCTAAAATTGTGACAATTAGCTCCTCGAGACCATCCTTTGATATATAATTATTTATTTTAGGCTACCAATCGTTCATTAACTTATTTATTTAACTAATAAATAAACGGGTGTTACACCTCTCCCCCGCTTAAATTAGATTTCGTCCTCGAAATCACTCCTTACTATTTCTTATATGCCAAACCACTTCTAGTAACATGATCAACGTCTTGGGCACACCCTAGCCTTCCCAGGGTAGCTATGACCAATCTTCGCAAAGCCCTAATATCCTCATGTGAACGAAATCCTCGCAATAGGATCACATCTACTTCATCTGAATCTACTATCTCGAGATGGTCTGATTCCCCCAACAGACCACTCATACTGAATCATTATCATTGAATCCAGTCCGTTCATCCCTCAACATGCTACTCAACTTCTAATAGCTTTAGGTTCTCACTATAAAATAGGTTCACATACCCAATTATCCCTGCAGATCACTTATACTTAGCCAAGGTTCAGCTGATCCCGCTGTGAGTGACTTGTCACTTCCCAGATCAACCAGCTATTCTGTCCGTACTTGCAACCTAAAACAAAAATACTAATACTGCCCAAACACTGAAACTGCCCGAACATGGAACTGCCTGAAGCAGTATACGTTGCTACATAACTGATTACCAAAAGCTATCGAGACCTCCTAGGTCTCAATTTGCTTGCCAATTCTCTAAAATACAGGGTTTACACCTGGCTGCAGAGCCAAAGGACTCACTACTTAGTCGCCTCACATGACTTCTGAACGAAATCCTTCTCTAGAACTAGTTGTCACTAATTTTCATGCCACTGTGACTCTACTACTTTCTGATATGACCAATCGGGTCCATACGTCGAATCCTGTCATCTTCAAATCAAAGGCTGAAAGTGATTCCTACTTGACCAATGGTAGCCTTATCTCACATGTCGTGAAGCATTCTGTTGCTTCTCTGATCTTATAACTGTAGTGGCCCTCCTACAGTCCCATCACTGGCTCAACCAGATCTAATCCATCTGGGTAATTCCGAAACCCAATCTGTGGATTTCCTTATCCTTACTGCTACACCCGAACTGGTGGGTACTACTGTTCCTTTTGCGTCCTAACAATGCGCTCACACTATCTACTAACCTAGTGAATGTTGCGGCTACACCCGCAGTCTCACAACACTCTATCATTATCTGACCGCTAGTGAATGCTACGGCTACCCCCGCAGTCTTACAACACTTTTCATACTATCTGACTACTAGTGAATGCTACGGCTACCCCCGTAGTCTTACAACACTTTCCATACCATCTGACTACTAGTGAATGCTACGGCTACCCCCGTAGTCTTACAACACTTTCCATGTCGGGTCGGACACGCACTCGACCTAACACATCACTGAACTAGAGTCCTAACCGGAACTCTGACATTGTTCCTGAAACCTCCTATCATGTGACCCCACTGTATCAGTACCGTACCCATGCCCGTGATCAAAGCGTCACAGTAATCCATGAAATCATCTACACCCTCTTGCAGGGTGAGAATCAGTGCCTCGCACAACTGCTGTCTGAGAGTATTGAAGGTTGCCTGCTATTCATGCCCTCAATGAAAGGCCAACGACTTCTTGGTCAGTCGGGTCAAAGGAATCGCAATCTCGGAGAAGTCCAATGTAAATCTCTGGTAGTAACCTGCTAGACCCAACAATCTCTTAATCTCAGATGGAGACCTCGGAATCTCCCACCACATCACGGCCTTTATCTTGGCTGGATCAACTAGAATACCATTCTGGTTGACCAGGTGCCCAAGAGATTGCACCCCGCGCAACCAGAACTCACATTTGGGGAACTTTATAAAAAGTCTCTCCCCCACTTAGATTCGACTAAGTCTTCACAGTACGCAAGAGTTGAAGGATATCCAATCCTTCTCGCTTTCTAATATCCCACTGATGACAACCTGTGCATGCCAATGCTAGCGTTTAATCACCGATTAAACCTTGAGATTTCACATCCTCGGAAATCTCGACGAGTACTCTTTACATCTGATCCAGTCTGACACCTCAATCCATCTAACATGTTGTCAATTGAAGGTCTCAATCTTCATTCTGGCTGACGAATCCTCGTTCTCATTTCCAATCTTGCAGTACCACTAAACTCTAACCGAACACAGCCCATGCGAAAAAACAATTATCCTGAACATGCGATGACCAACCACTTATGCATCTAACACCCGCGACTGACACTACCCTTTTCATGTCACCAGCTCTGTCCTAGGAATGGTAGTGCCTTGAACTCCAAAGTTCATCTATAGACAATTACCGACCATACCTGAATAATGATAAAACCCCTAAACGCTGACTTCACTTTAGAACTATTACTCTAACCCTGACCGAGGATCTTCCCAAACAATAATCCTGCATAGATGTCAACAAAGATCCGGAATGATAACGGTACATGCGGAACCCGCTCCGCAAGATGCATCCCTTTGTGGGTTCATCAATGACTTTTCAGCTTGCAGTATGGCATATATGATCCTTGATAACCCAAACACTAGCAGGAAACCGACTCGATATCTAACTTATCCAAACTTACTCATAACTCCAACGCGATTCGTATCCCCAACATCCATATAATAGTGATAGAAAATGACATACCCGCAACATCTGGAGGAATACTAATCACCTTCTGCTGACATGACCAACCCCGCTACCCTATAGTAGCCTAAACCCTCGGAGCGACAAACTCCCGTGTACACTGTCCTGTACGTGTTGCACTGACTCTGGCCCTGCTGGCCCTTCACCTGATGATCAGAAATCATGGGTCTCTTCCCGACACCCCTACTATATGCACCTGGCACACACCTCTATTTCCAGGGTGCTCCCAAATCGATCCCGCATCTGCAACTCATGGAAATCATATCCTTCAGGGTCTGACACCTTGTCACCCTCACTAGCTCGCTTGCCAGTGGCTAAGCTGCAACAACTGGAACATCCTCTGTCCCCAAACTGGGTCACAAACACTTCCTTGAAACTTCTTAGATTCTCCAAGACTCTCACTGATTCGAGTATGGATCATGTGCTTTCAGTAGTACGAGCCCAATGCTACCTTCCACACCTACCCATACTTTCCTCAACAATCCTCCTGGATCCTCCAAGTCACTTCCTCAACTGGTACACCCAAGTCTAACTGAGCCTCGCTACTAACTCACTGAAATATATCCTAGGCTTCCCTTGGTTCCCGAACTCACCCAGTCCTCAGCTGCTGAAAGATTCCCAGTAATGTCAACTAGCTACCTCATGAATATAGCCACATGCAACAGAGATCAGATAATCCTTCAAGTAACAAACTTATCCCTATAACGGTTAGACTCAAACGAGAGCTGCGTAATAGGGTTAAATCTATCACTATGAGATTATCCAGCCTGTGCCACATGTGACTTAGCATATTCACTTAATAGGTAACTCACATTAATAAGAGTCCCACAAAGCACAAAGCAAGCAGCATTCAGGCAATGGAAAATCTAACCATCATATTCCAATCAAATCATTTTATCCTCTAATCAGGAATATGTACATGCAATTGAAAGGCTCATACAATCAGGCATAACCTAAACAGGCTATCCTATCACTGACTGGTCAGTACTAGCATGCAAGTCTACAAGCACATATAATAGGCATATAAGGCATCCTCCTAGATCCATAGCCCTAATCTAGCATGCAGTTCTCATAAGCATATCATATCATCACATCTCATAACATGTATGAATATCTTGGGGAAGACTTACTTGAGCTTGGCTGATTGCACGCATCACACACCTTGTTCTTTTCAAAGTTCTTTTCTCTTTTCAAATTTATTTTATAAAATGATTTTACTTTTGAAAATTTTCATACCAACTCCTTAGTTTGAGTTCAGACACCCCCGAGAGTGTGCCCGAATCCCTCAAACCAAGGCTCTGATACCAACTTGTAACATCCCAAAACTATGAGCCAGAAATTTCATTTTAAATACGTTATTAGAAAACCAACAGTGTAATAAAACATCTGTAATATCATGTCATGTCAAAACCAAGTAGAAATAATCAAAACATGTTATCATAAAACAATATCAGAGTGTAATCCCAAAGATCTCATGTGCGGAAAACCATAGTGTGATGCGATGCGATCGAGCCGGCTCCGTTCCTTTAAAAACGAGTACCTGAAACCAAAACTGTAAACCGTAAGAACGAAGCTTAGTGAGTTTCCCCCATCATACTGCATAGCATACAATCACATAACATACATATACTATCAGGCATATGTAGGTGCCCGACCTACCCCTTCGATCCTCTCGACCAGATACTGCCTAGCATATCTGGGTGCTGGCCTCCCCTTCGGTCCTCTCGACCGGATACTGCCTAGCATATCTGGGTGCAGGCCTCCCCTTCGGTCCTGTCGACCGGATACTACCTAGCATATATGGGTGCTGCCCTCCCCTTCGGTCCTATCGACCGGATACTGCCTAGCATATCTGGGTGTTGGCATCCCCTTCGATCCCATCGACCGGATACTGGAGACTATTTCACCCGACTACTAATACCACATAACATGTATCACATAATCATATTCTATCTAGCATGATTGGGTATGACTACCCCTTTGACCCTGTCGACCAGTGATCTTGGGGACTATCTCCCCAACAGCTACTAGCATATACATATCATACTAGCACATAACATATCAGGTAATAGCAAGCCTAGATGATATCACAAAGACAATCATCTAACATACGACTCCTACTGGTGGGCCGGCATTGTGGCCTTAGACCACCACTACTGGAAGGCAACTTACCTCACACTGCTGAAGTCCCGACGACACAATCCCATACTTGTTGAAGTCCCGCAGACTTGACCCCAGCTACTGGCTGACAGATTCCCGAACTGTCAACACCAAAATAACACCCAATTAATAATTGGGTCCCAATACATAACCATAAGTATATTCTTTGGGTAATTACTACATTACCCCTAACTTGGCTTATTCAAGCCCAAGGCCCAATCCATAGGCCCAAAGTTAATTAGAAATCAAAGCCCAACACATGGCCCAATTTTCCAAATTGGGCCTAGGCCTATACATGGTCTCATTCTAAGGCCCAACATCATATAATCATTAAGTTCCAAACTATGTCGCATCTATGGCCCAATTTTCCAAATTGGGCCCAAGCTCCTTACATGGGCCTTACCCTAAGCCCATTAAATTACTCTAGACCATTTTCTTAATCATGGATAGTCCATTTAATAATCCAATCATCAAGGCCCAATAGAAAGGCCAAACAATAAACCCAAGTGAAATTAGGGTTTCACATAAAATGATGATTAGGGTTAAGTTTCCTACTTAACCCATTAAGGATTTAACCCATTAAGGACTTAATCCATTAAGTTCAATATTGCTTATATTAATCTTTACCAATGATTATTATTTAATATCTCAAGTTATTAAATAATTCTCGTGAGTGTGACCCGATTAATTCTTACAGTTAGGGTTTCATTGGCATTAGGGTTTTCCAATCCAAATATTAGCCCATTTATCAATTTATTGGACTTTTAGGTTATTTAGGGCTTTATTAGGCCTATCAAGCTCACTAGAATGTCATCAAGCCCATTAGGGTTTTATTGGGTCAATTATAGTCTATTAGACTCATTAGGGTTTTCACTAAGCCCATTTGGCTTCATTGGGCCCATTAGGCTAACAAGGCCCATTAGGGTTTCAAACATCCCAATCGAGTCAACTCACAGGACAAGCACACCGCCACCCGACACGGCGGCCGGTGGTGGCAGGAGGCGGCAGCTACCACCCTAAGGTGGTGATTCTTGGTTTTTCTTTCATTAATCCAATTTGTTACAGTTACAATGCCCGACCGATCAACAGACGCACACCCTATTCTAATTACAAACACATACACACGAAAATACACCCACCCATAGTGGTACATGGTGGCAGCCACCACCTCACGGTGGTGGCAGTGGCGGTCTTCCTCACTTTCCAGCCTAGCATCTCCTTTACAACATCCGACAACTACATACATACAACCCCACGAACACCAAACACAGCTAGCACACCCGAACACACACCCAAAACACGCACACAGCCACCTTCCTCATGGTTACCGGTGGCAGCAAACGAAGTGACAAGGCGCCAGCCACCATGGATGGCAGCCATGGTGGTTCTTCGCGGTTACCAGACAACAAGCTATCATAGCGCACAAGGTCCAAAAGTCACTACCCACCAGGTGGCTTAATGAACGGTGGAAATGGCACCTTAATAACCGGCGGCGGCGGCAACATTAACGGAAACTGGGCGGCTAAAGGTGGTAACAGCAGCGGCGATAGGCGGCTTGGGGCGTTGCACTGAAGAGACAACGAAGAGACATGGGGAGAGAAGGTTACGATGGAGGGACTGAGCCCGCTGATGGTCTTCGCCGACGGCTAAATACCACGACATCCCTTGGTGGTTTCCGGCATCTACAATGGAGGAAGAGGTAGCGGCGCCAGAGGTGGAGTAAGTGGGAGTGGCAGCTGAAGGAGAGCATGAGGGTAGTGAAGTCGACGGCTGAGAGAAAATGAGTTAGGGCTAGCGTTTTCTTAACCCTTTATACCCGACTCCATTCAAATGTTTTCCATAATGGCAATAATAGTCCCTCCATGCCCTTTTTTTTATTTAAATGCAATCCACATTTTACCTTTCTAACCCCTCCTTCTAAAATTCTTTACAAATCAACTCTATAGGTTATCATTTAGTCCCTATCCTCCAAAATCTCTTCAATTTGAGTCCTATAATTACCAAGTCGTCCCTGCCCTCATAATTCTTTACGGAACCCATTCGAAACTTACACTTTTAACCCCGACTTCTAAAATTGTGACAATTAGCTCCTCGAGACCATCCTTTGATATATAATTATTTATTTTAGGCTACCAATCGTTCATTAACTTATTTATTTAACTAATAAATAAACGGGTGTTACACCTCTCCCCCGCTTAAATTAGATTTCATCCTCGAAATCACTCCTTACTATTTCTTATATGCCAAACCACTTCTAGTAACATGATCAACGTCTTGGGCACACCCTAGCCTTCCCAGGGTAGCTATGACCAATCTTCGCAAAGCCCTAATATCCTCATGTGAACGAAATCCTCGCAATAGGATCACATCTACTTCATCTGAATCTACTATCTCGAGATGGTCTGATTCCCCAACAGACCACTCATACTGAATCATTATCATTGAATCCAGTCCGTTCATCCCTCAACATGCTACTCAACTTCTAATAGCTTTAGGTTCTCACTATAAAATAGGTTCACAGACCCAATTATCCCTGCAGATCACTTATACTTAGCCAAGGTTCAGCTGATCCCGCTGTGAGTGACTTGTCACTTCACAAATCAACTAGCTATTCTGTCCGTACTTGCAACCTAAAACACAAATACTAATACTGCCCAAACACTGAAACTGCCCGAACACGGAACTGCCAAAAGCAATATACGTTGCTACATAACTGCTTACCAATAGCTATCGAGACCTCCTAGGTCTCAATTTGCTTGCCAATTCTCTAAAATACTGGGTTTACACCTGGCTGCAGAGCCAAAGGACTCACTACTTAGTCGCCTCACATGACTTCTGAATGAAATCCTTCTCTAGAACTAGTTGTCACTAATTTTCATGCCACTGTGACTCTACTACTTTCTGATATGACCAATCGGGTCCATACGTCGAATCCTGTCATCTTCAAATCAAAGGCTGAAAGTGATTGCTACATGACCAATGGTAGCCTTATCTCACATGTCGTGAAGCAGTCTGTTGCTTCTCTGATCTTATAACTGTAGTGGCGCTCCTACAGTCCCATCACTGGCTCAACCAGATCTAATCCATCTGGGTAATTCCGAAACCCAATCTGTGGATTTCCTTATCCTTACTGCTACACCCGAACTGGTGGGTACTACTGTTCCTTCTGCGTCCTAACAATGCGCTCACACTATCTACTAACCTAGTGAATGTTGCGGCTACACCCGCAGTCTCACAACACTCTATCATTATCTGACCGCTAGTCAATGCTACGGCTACCCCCGCAGTCTTACAACACTTTTCATACTATCTGACTACTAGTGAATGCTACGGCTACTCCCGTAGTCTTACAACACTTTCCATACCATCTGACTACTAGTGAATGCTACGGCTACCCCCATAGTCTTACAACACTTTCCATACCATCTGACTACTAGTGAATGTTACGGCTACCCCCGTAGTCTTACAAAACTTTCCATGTCGGGTCGGACACGCACTCGACCTAACACATCATTGAACTAGAGTCCTAACCGGAACTCTGACATTGTTCCCGAAACCTCCTATCATGTGACCCCACTGTATCAGTACCGTACCCATGCCCGTGATCAAAGCGTCACAGTAATCCATGAAATCATCTACACCCTCTTGCAGGGTGAGAATCAGTGCCTCGCACAACTGTTGTCTGAGAGTATTGAAGGTTGCCTGCTATTCAGGCCCTCAACGAAAGGCCACCGACTTCTTGGTCAGTCGGGTCAAAGGAATCGCAATCTCGGAGAAGTCCAATGTAAATCTCTGGTAGTAACCTGCTAGACCCAAGAATCTCTTAATCTCAGATGGAGACCTCGAAATCTCCCAGGACATCATGGCCTTTATCTTGGCTGGATCAACTAGAATACCATTCTGGTTGACCAGGTGCCCAAGAGATTGCACCCCGCGCAACCAGAACTCACATTTTGAGAACTTTATAAAAAGTCTCTCCCCCACTTAGATTCGACTAAGTCTTCACTGTACGCAAGAATTGAAGGATTTCCAATCCTTCTCGCTTTCTAATATCCCACTGATGACAACCTGTGCATGCCAATGCTAGTGTTTAATCACCGATTAAACCTTGAGATCTCACATCCTCGGAAATCTCGATGAGTACTCTTTACATCTGATCCAGTCTGACACCTCAATCCATCTAACATGTTGTCAATTGAAGGTCTCAATCTTCATTCTGGCTGACGAATCCTCGTTCTCATTTCCAATCTTGCAGTACCACTAAACTCTAACCAAACACAGCCCATGCGAAAAAACAATTATCCTGAACATGCGATGACCAACCACTTATGCATCTAACACCCGCGACTGACACTACCCTTTTCATGTCACCAGCTCTGTCCTAGGAACGGTAGTGCCTTGAACTCCAAAGTTCATCTATAGACAATTACCGACCATACCTGAATAATGATAAAACCCCTAAACGCTGACATCACTTTAGAACTATTACTCTAACCCTAACCGAGGATCTTCCCAAACAATAATCCTGCATAGATCTCAACAAAGATCCGGAATGATAACGGTACACACGGAACCCGCTCCGCAAGATGCATCCCTTTGTGGGTTCATCAATGACTTTTCAGCTTGTAGGATGGCATATATGATCCTTGATAACCCAAACACTAGCAGGAAACTGACTCGATATCTAACTTATCCAAACTTACTCATAACTCCAACGCGATTCGTATCCCCAACATCCATATAATAGTGATAGAAAATGACATACCCGCAACATCTGGAGGAATACTAATCACCTTCTGCTGACATGACCAACCCCGCTACCCTGTAGTAGCCTAAACCCTCGGAGCGACAAACTCCCGTGTACACTGTCTTGTACGTGCTGCACTGACTCTGGCCCTGCTGGCCCTTCACCTGATGATCAGAAATCATGGGTCTCTTCCCGACACCCCTACTATATGCACCTGGCACACACCTCTCTTTCCAGGGTGCTCCCAAATCGATCCCGCATCTGCAACTCATGGAAATCATATCCTTCAGGGTCTGACACCTTGTCACCCTCACTAGCTCGCTTGCCAATGGCTAAGCTGCAACAACTGGAACATCCTCTGTCCCCAAACTGGGTCACAAACACTTCCTTGAAACTTCTTAGATTCTCCAAGACTCTCACTGATTCGAGTATGGATCATGTGCTTTCAGTAGTACGAGCCCAATACTACCTTCCACACCTACCCATACTTTCCTCAACAATCCTCCTGGATCCTCCAAGTCACTTCCTCAACTGGTACACCCAAGTCTAACTGAGCCTCGCTACTAACTCACTGAAATATATCCTAGGCTTCCCTTGGTTCCCGAACTCACCCAGTCCTCAGCTGCTGAAAGATTCCCAGTAATGTCAACTAGCTACCTCATGAATATAGCCACATGCAACAGAGATCAGATAATCCTTCAAGTAACAGACTTATCCCTATAACGGTTAGACTCAAACGAGAGCTGCGTAATAGGGTTAAATCTATCACTATGAGATTATCCAGCCTGTGCCACATGTGACTTAGCATATTCACTTAATAGGTAACTCACATTAATAAGAGTCCCACAAAGCACAAAGCAAGCAGCATTCAGGCAATGGAAAATCTAACCATCATATTCCAATCAAATCATTTTATCCTCTAATCAGGAATATGTACATGCAATTGAAAGGCTCATACAATCAGGCATAACCTAAATAGGCTATCCTATCACTGACTGGTCAGTACTAGCATGCAAGTCTACAAGCACATATAATAGGCATATAAGGCATCCTCCTAGATCCATAGCCCTAATCTAGCATGCAGTTCTCATAAGCATATCATATCATCACATCTCATAACATGTATGAATATCTTGGGGAAGACTTACTTGAGCTTGGCTGATTGCACGCATCACACACCTTGTTCTTTTCAAAGTTCTTTTCTCTTTTCAAATTTATTTTATAAAATGATTTTACTTTTGAAAATTTTCATACCAACTCCTTAGTTTGAGTTCAGACACCCCCGAGAGTGTGCCCGAATCCCTCAAACCAAGGCTCTGATACCAACTTGTAACATCCCAAAACTATGAGCCAGAAATTTCATTTTAAATACGTTATTAGAAAACCAACAGTGTAATAAAACATCTGTAATATCATGTCATGTCAAAACCAAGTAGAAATAATCAAAACATGTTATCATAAAACAATATCAGAGTGTAATCCCAAAGATCTCATGTGCGGAAAACCATAGTGTGATGCGATGCGATCGAGCCGGCTCCGTTCCTTTAAAAACGAGTACCTGAAACCAAAACTGTAAACCGTAAGAACGAAGCTTAGTGAGTTTCCCCCATCATACTGCATAGCATACAATCACATAACATACATATACTATCAGGCATATGTAGGTGCCCGACCTACCCCTTCGGTCCTTTCGACCGGATACTGCCTAGCATATCTGGGTGCTGGCCTCCCCTTCGGTCCTCTCGACCGGATACTGCCTAACATATCTGGGTGCAGGCCTCCCCTTCGGTCCTGTCGACCGGATACTACCTAGCATATATGGGTGCTGCCCTCCCCTTCGGTCCTATCGACCGGATACTGCCTAGCATATCTGGGTGTTGGCATCCCCTTCGATCCCATCGACCGGATACTGGAGACTATTTCACCCGACTACTAATACCACATAACATGTATCACATAATCATATTCTATCTAGCATGATTGGGTATGACTACCCCTTTGACCCTGTCGACCGGTGATCTTGGGGACTATCTCCCCAACAGCTACTAGCATATACATATCATACTAGCACATAACATATCAGGTAATAGCAAGCCTAGATGATATCACAAAGACAATCATCTAACATACGACTCCTACTGGTGGGCCGGCATTGTGGCCTTAGACCACCACTACTGGAAGGCAACTTACCTCACACTGCTGAAGTCCCGAAGACACAATCCCATACTTGTTGAAGTCCCGCAGACTTGACCCCAGCTGCTGGCTGACAGATTCCCGAACTGTCAACACCAAAATAACACCCAATTAATAATTGGGTCCCAATACATAACCATAAGTATATTCTTTGGGTAATTACTACATTACCCCTAACTTGGCTTATTCAAGCCCAAGGCCCAATCCATAGGCCCAAAGTTAATTAGAAATCAAAGCCCAACACATGGTCCAATTTTCCAAATTGGGCCTAGGCCTATACATGGTCTCATTCTAAGGCCCAACATCATATAATCATTAAGTTCCAAACTATGTCGCATCTATGGCCCAATTTTCCAAATTGGGCCCAAGCTCCTTACATGGGCCTTACCCTAAGCCCATTAAATTACTCTAGACCATTTTCTTAATCATGGATAGTCCATTTAATAATCCAATCATCAAGGCCCAATAGAAAGGCCAAACAATAAACCCAAGTGAAATTAGGGTTTCACATAAAATGATGATTAGGGTTAAGTTTCCTACTTAACCCATTAAGGATTTAACCCATTAAGGACTTAATCCATTAAGTTCAATATTGCTTATATTAATCTTTACCAATGATTATTATTTAATATCTCAAGTTATTAAATAATTCTCGTGAGTGTGACCCGATTAATTCTTACAGTTAGGGTTTCATTGGCATTAGGGTTTTCCAATCCAAATATTAGCCCATTTATCAATTTATTGGACTTTTAGGTTATTTAGGGCTTTATTAGGCCTATCAAGCTCACTAGAATGTCATCAAGCCCATTAGGGTTTTATTGGGTCAATTATAGTCTATTAGACTCATTAGGGTTTTCACTAAGCCCATTTGGCTTCATTGGGCCCATTAGGCTAACAAGGCCCATTAGGGTTTCAAACATCCCAATCGAGTCAACTCACAGGACAAGCACACCGCCACCCGACACGGCGGCCGGTGGTGGCAGGAGGCGGCAGCCACCACCCTAAGGTGGTGATTCTTGGTTTTTCTTTCATTAATCCAATTTGTTACAGTTACAATGCCCGACCGATCAACAGACGCACACCCTATTCTAATTACAAACACATACACACGAAAATACACCCACCCATAGTGGTACATGGTGGCAGCCACCACCTCACGGTGGTGGCAGTGGCGGTCTTCCTCACTTTCCAGCCTAGCATCTCCTTTACAACATCCGACAACTACATACATACAACCCCACGAACACCAAACACAGCTAGCACACCCGAACACACACCCAAAACACGCACACAGCCACCTTCCTCATGGTTACCGGTGGCAGCAAACGAAGTGACAAGGCGCCAGCCACCATGGATGGCAGCCATGGTGGTTCTTCGCGGTTACCAGACAACAAGCTATCATAGCGCACAAGGTCCAAAAGTCACTACCCACCAGGTGGCTTAATGAACGGTGGAAATGGCACCTTAATAACCGGCGGCGGCGGCAACATTAACGGAAACTGGGCGGCTAAAGGTGGTAACAGCAGCGGCGATAGGCGGCTTGGGGCGTTGCACTGAAGAGACAACGAAGAGACATGGGGAGAGAAGGTTACGATGGAGGGACTGAGCCCGCTGATGGTCTTCGCCGACGGCTAAATACCACGACATCCCTTGGTGGTTTCCGGCATCTACAATGGAGGAAGAGGTAGCGGCGCCAGAGGTGGAGTAAGTGGGAGTGGCAGCTGAAGGAGAGCATGAGGGTAGTGAAGTCGACGGCTGAGAGAAAATGAGTTAGGGCTAGCGTTTTCTTAACCCTTTATACCCGACTCCATTCAAATGTTTTCCATAATGGCAATAATAGTCCCTCCATGCCCTTTTTTTTATTTAAATGCAATCCACATTTTACCTTTCTAACCCCTCCTTCTAAAATTCTTTACAAATCAACTCTATAGGTTATCATTTAGTCCCTATCCTCCAAAATCTCTTCAATTTGAGTCCTATAATTACCAAGTCGTCCCTGCCCTCATAATTCTTTACGGAACCCATTCGAAACTTACACTTTTAACCCCGACTTCTAAAATTGTGACAATTAGCTCCTCGAGACCATCCTTTGATATATAATTATTTATTTTAGGCTACCAATCGTTCATTAACTTATTTATTTAACTAATAAATAAACGGGTGTTACACCTCTCCCCCGCTTAAATTAGATTTCATCCTCGAAATCACTCCTTACTATTTCTTATATGCCAAACCACTTCTAGTAACATGATCAACGTCTTGGGCACACCCTAGCCTTCCCAGGGTAGCTATGACCAATCTTCGCAAAGCCCTAATATCCTCATGTGAACGAAATCCTCACAATAGGATCACATCTACTTCATCTGAATCTACTATCTCGAGATGGTCTGATTCCCCAACAGACCACTCATACTGAATCATTATCATTGAATCCAGTCCGTTCATCCCTCAACATGCTACTCAACTTCTAATAGCTTTGGGTTCTCACTATAAAATAGGTTCACAGACCCAATTATCCCTGCAGATCACTTATACTTAGCCAAGGTTCAGCTGATCCCGCTGTGAGTGACTTGTCACTTCACAAATCAACTAGCTATTCTGTCCGTACTTGCAACCTAAAACACAAATACTAATACTGCCCAAACACTGAAACTGCCCGAACACGGAACTGCCAAAAGCAATATACGTTGCTACATAACTGCTTACCAATAGCTATCGAGACCTCCTAGGTCTCAATTTGCTTGCCAATTCTCTAAAATACTGGGTTTACACCTGGCTGCAGAGCCAAAGGACTCACTACTTAGTCGCCTCACATGACTTCTGAACGAAATCCTTCTCTAGAACTAGTTGTCACTAATTTTCATGCCACTGTGACTCTACTACTTTCTGATATGACCAATCGGGTCCATACGTCGAATCCTGTCATCTTCAAATCAAAGGCTGAAAGTGATTGCTACATGACCAATGGTAGCCTTATCTCACATGTCGTGAAGCAGTCTGTTGCTTCTCTGATCTTATAACTGTAGTGGCGCTCCTACAGTCCCATCACTGGCTCAACCAGATCTAATCCATCTGGGTAATTCCGAAACCCAATCTGTGGATTTCCTTATCCTTACTGCTACACCCGAACTGGTGGGTACTACTGTTCCTTCTGCGTCCTAACAATGCGCTCACACTATCTACTAACCTAGTGAATGTTGCGGCTACACCCGCAGTCTCACAACACTCTATCATTATCTGACCGCTAGTCAATGCTACGGCTACCCCCGCAGTCTTACAACACTTTTCATACTATCTGACTACTAGTGAATGCTACGGCTACTCCCGTAGTCTTACAACACTTTCCATACCATCTGACTACTAGTGAATGCTACGGCTACCCCCATAGTCTTACAACACTTTCCATACCATCTGACTACTAGTGAATGTTACGGCTACCCCCGTAGTCTTACAACACTTTCCATGTCGGGTCGGACACGCACTCGACCTAACACATCATTGAACTAGAGTCCTAACCGGAACTCTGACATTGTTCCCGAAACCTCCTATCATGTGACCCCACTGTATCAGTACCGTACCCATGCCCGTGATCAAAGCGTCACAGTAATCCATGAAATCATCTACACCCTCTTGCAGGGTGAGAATCAGTGCCTCGCACAACTGTTGTCTGAGAGTATTGAAGGTTGCCTGCTATTCAGGCCCTCAACGAAAGGCCACCGACTTCTTGGTCAGTCGGGTCAAAGGAATCGCAATCTCGGAGAAGTCCAATGTAAATCTCTGGTAGTAACCTGCTAGACCCAAGAGTCTCTTAATCTCAGATGGAGACCTCGAAATCTCCCAGGACATCATGGCCTTTATCTTGGCTGGATCAACTAGAATACCATTCTGGTTGACCAGGTGCCCAAGAGATTGCACCCCGCGCAACCAGAACTCACATTTTGAGAACTTTATAAAAAGTCTCTCCCCCACTTAGATTCGACTAAGTCTTCACTGTACGCAAGAATTGAAGGATTTCCAATCCTTCTCGCTTTCTAATATCCCACTGATGACAACCTGTGCATGCCAATGCTAGTGTTTAATCACCGATTAAACCTTGAGATCTCACATCCTCGGAAATCTCGATGAGTACTCTTTACATCTGATCTAGTCTGACACCTCAATCCATCTAACATGTTGTCAATTGAAGGTCTCAATCTTCATTCTGGCTGACGAATCCTCGTTCTCATTTCCAATCTTGCAGTACCACTAAACTCTAACCAAACACAGCCCATGCGAAAAAACAATTATCCTGAACATGCGATGACCAACCACTTATGCATCTAACACCCGCGACTGACACTACCCTTTTCATGTCACCAGCTCTGTCCTAGGAACGGTAGTGCCTTGAACTCCAAAGTTCATCTATAGACAATTACCGACCATACCTGAATAATGATAAAACCCCTAAACGCTGACATCACTTTAGAACTATTACTCTAACCCTAACCGAGGATCTTCCCAAACAATAATCCTGCATAGATCTCAACAAAGATCCGGAATGATAACGGTACACACGGAACCCGCTCCGCAAGATGCATCCCTTTGTGGGTTCATCAATGACTTTTCAGCTTGTAGGATGGCATATATGATCCTTGATAACCCAAACACTAGCAGGAAACTGACTCGATATCTAACTTATCCAAACTTACTCATAACTCCAACGCGATTCGTATCCCCAACATCCATATAATAGTGATAGAAAATGACATACCCGCAACATCTGGAGGAATACTAATCACCTTCTGCTGACATGACCAACCCCGCTACCCTGTAGTAGCCTAAACCCTCGGAGCGACAAACTCCCGTGTACACTGTCTTGTACGTGCTGCACTGACTCTGGCCCTGCTGGCCCTTCACCTGATGATCAGAAATCATGGGTCTCTTCCCGACACCCCTACTATATGCACCTGGCACACACCTCTCTTTCCAGGGTGCTCCCAAATCGATCCCGCATCTGCAACTCATGGAAATCATATCCTTCAGGGTCTGACACCTTGTCACCCTCACTAGCTCGCTTGCCAATGGCTAAGCTGCAACAACTGGAACATCCTCTGTCCCCAAACTGGGTCACAAACACTTCCTTGAAACTTCTTAGATTCTCCAAGACTCTCACTGATTCGAGTATGGATCATGTGCTTTCAGTAGTACGAGCCCAATACTACCTTCCACACCTACCCATACTTTCCTCAACAATCCTCTTGGATCCTCCAAGTCACTTCCTCAACTGGTACACCCAAGTCTAACTGAGCCTCGCTACTAACTCACTGAAATATATCCTAGGCTTCCCTTGGTTCCCGAACTCACCCAGTCCTCAGCTGCTGAAAGATTCCCAATAATGTCAACTAGCTACCTCATGAATATAGCCACATGCAACAGAGATCAGATAATCCTTCAAGTAACAGACTTATCCCTATAACGGTTAGACTCAAACGAGAGCTGCGTAATAGGGTTAAATCTATCACTATGAGATTATCCAGCCTGTGCCACATGTGACTTAGCATATTCACTTAATAGGTAACTCACATTAATAAGAGTCCCACAAAGCACAAAGCAAGCAGCATTCAGGCAATGGAAAATCTAACCATCATATTCCAATCAAATCATTTTATCCTCTAATCAGGAATATGTACATGCAATTGAAAGGCTCATACAATCAGGCATAACCTAAATAGGCTATCCTATCACTGACTGGTCAGTACTAGCATGCAAGTCTACAAGCACATATAATAGGCATATAAGGCATCCTCCTAGATCCATAGCCCTAATCTAGCATGCAGTTCTCATAAGCATATCATATCATCACATCTCATAACATGTATGAATATCTTGGGGAAGACTTACTTGAGCTTGGCTGATTGCACGCATCACACACCTTGTTCTTTTCAAAGTTCTTTTCTCTTTTCAAATTTATTTTATAAAATGATTTTACTTTTGAAAATTTTCATACCAACTCCTTAGTTTGAGTTCAGACACCCCCGAGAGTGTGCCCGAATCCCTCAAACCAAGGCTCTGATACCAACTTGTAACATCCCAAAACTATGAGCCAGAAATTTCATTTTAAATACGTTATTAGAAAACCAACAGTGTAATAAAACATCTGTAATATCATGTCATGTCAAAACCAAGTAGAAATAATCAAAACATGTTATCATAAAACAATATCAGAGTGTAATCCCAAAGATCTCATGTGCGGAAAACCATAGTGTGATGCGATGCGATCGAGCCGGCTCCGTTCCTTTAAAAACGAGTACCTGAAACCAAAACTGTAAACCGTAAGAACGAAGCTTAGTGAGTTTCCCCCATCATACTGCATAGCATACAATCACATAACATACATATACTATCAGGCATATGTAGGTGCCCGACCTACCCCTTCGGTCCTTTCGACCGGATACTGCCTAGCATATCTGGGTGCTGGCCTCCCCTTCGGTCCTCTCGACCGGATACTGCCTAGCATATCTGGGTGCAGGCCTCCCCTTCGGTCCTGTCGACCGGATACTACCTAGCATATATGGGTGCTGCCCTCCCCTTCGGTCCTATCGACCGGATACTGCCTAGCATATCTGGGTGTTGGCATCCCCTTCGATCCCATCGACCGGATCCTGGAGACTATTTCACCCGACTACTAATACCACATAACATGTATCACATAATCATATTCTATCTAGCATGATTGGGTATGACTACCCCTTTGACCCTGTCGACCGGTGATCTTGGGGACTATCTCCCCAACAGCTACTAGCATATACATATCATACTAGCACATAACATATCAGGTAATAGCAAGCCTAGATGATATCACAAAGACAATCATCTAACATACGACTCCTACTGGTGGGCTGGCATTGTGGCCTTAGACCCACCACTACTGGAAGGCAACTTACCTCACACTGCTGAAGTCCTGAAGACACAATCCCACACTTGCTGAAGTCCCGCAGACTTGACCCCAGCTGCTGGCTGACAGATTCCCGAACTGTCAACACCAAAATAACACCCAATTAATAATTGGGTCCCAATACATAACCATAAGTATATTCTTTGGGTAATTACTACATTACCCCTAACTTGGCTTATTCAAGCCCAAGGCCCAATCCATAGGCCCAAAGTCAATTAGAAATCAAAGCCCAACACATGGCCCAATTTTCCAAATTGGGCCTAGGCCTATACATGTTCTCATTCTAAGGCCTAACATCATATAATCATTAAGTCCCAAACTATGTCGCAGCTATGGCCCAATTTTCCAAATTGGGCCCAAGCTCCTTACATGGGCCTTACCCTAAGCCTATTAAATTACTCTAGACCATTTTCTTGATCTTGGATAGTCCATTTAATAATCCAATCATCAAGGCCCAATAGAAAGGCCAAACAATAAACCCAAGTGAAATTAGGGTTTCACATAAAATGATGATTAGGGTTAAGTTTCCTACTTAACCCATTAAGGACTTAACCCATTAAGGACTTAATCCATTAAGTTCAATATTGCTTATATTAATCTTTACCAATGATTATTATTTAATATCTCAAGTTATTAAATAATTCTCGTGAGTGTGACCCGATTAATTCTTATAGTTAGGGTTTCATTGGCATTAGGGTTTTCCAATCCAAATATTAGCCCATTTATCAATTTATTGGGCTTTTAGGTTATTTAGGGCTTTATTGGGCCTATCAAGCTCACTAGAATGTCATCAAACCCATTAGGGTTTTATTGGGTCTATTAGACTCATTAGGGTTTTCACTAAGCCCATTTGGCTTCATTGGGCCCATTAGGCTAACAAGTCCCATTAGGGTTTCAAACATCCCCAATCGAGTCAACTCATAGGACAAGCACACCGCCACCCGACACAGCGGCCGGTGGTGGCAGGAGGCGGCAGCCACCACCCTAAGGTGGTGATTCTTGGTTTTTCTTTCATTAATCCAATTTGTTACAGTTACAATGCCCGACCGATCAACAGACGCACACCCTATTCTAATTACAAACACATACACACGAAAATACACCCACCCATGGTGGTACACAGCGGCAGCCACCACCTCATGATGGTGGCAGTGGCGGTCTTCCTCACTTTCCGGCCTAGCATCTCCCTTACAACATCCGACCACTACATACATACAACCCCACGAACACCAAACACAGCTAGCACACCCGAACACACACCCAAAACGCGCATACAGCCACCCTCCTCACGGTAGCCGGTGGCAGCAAACGAAGTGACAAGGCGGCAGCCACCATGACTGGCGGCCATGGTGGTTCTTCGCCGTTACCAGCCAACAAGCTATCACAGCGCACAAGGTCCAAAAGCCACTACCCACCAGGTGGCATAATGAACGGCGGAAGTGGCACCTTAATACTCTTGAACTACCAACACATCCTCCATCGTCCTCTTTCTCTATCTGGGTGTCCAATGCATAGGTCACAAAACATGAACAACCCTACTAAAGGTATCTCCTAGCTCTTGCAGTTGAATAAAGCGACAGTCCACACTGAGCACCCTCACCATGAGTAACTAGTTCTCCTCCACTTAGGGTTCGAACCCGCACAGACTAGTGCCCACAATCAATCATTTCTCCATTAGGGCTTAACCAATCCATCCCCACAATGACTTTGATCTCGCGTAAAGGGATAGGAACCAAATCAATCGAGTACCTCTCTCGGAATAGCTCAACAGTTCACCCCTGATGAACCTTTGATATTCTCACTAAACGATCATCGGCGATCTCTACCTCCAACAGATAATCCATATGTTAAACCGAAATCACTCACCATTTTCCCTCATTTACGTCTCAAAATCTCCCAAATCCTCTTAAAATTCACAAGAACATTCATACAATCTTCAAATCTTTATAACATATTCAAGTATTCATAACTTTTGCCCATAAACACTTTCAAATCACCTACAAGAAGCAAAACTCTTCAAATTAATTTTTAAGAAACATTGTAAGTATTCCTTATTTAATTTAGTGTTTTATAACACTTACATATTAAATTCAACTAATTTACACACAATATCGTGTGTTAAATACTTGTAGGGTACGAACACGTTCACGTATTATAACTTGAAGATCATCATTTTAACTCCGTTGTCCAGCCTAGAACACAACCGAGGTGAGTTCATACCCCTATGGTTTTTATGATTTTTTTCCATGTTTTTAGGAGAGGAATACAAGTAAAACACAAGAAAACTTGTGATAAAATACGAACCGTTACATTGATATTTTCACGAAATATATATATATATATATATATATATATATATATATATATATATATATATATATATATATATATATATACACACACACACATATGGATACAAATTTGATTACAATAAATATTTAACCATTTTGTAACATGTGGAGCAAAAGGGGTATAATTATATAAACATACATATATAATTATTTAATTTCGTTTTATTATCTTGGTAAATTGATAATAGCATACAACGGATTCGCTATTTCAATGAAACATTTATATAAACTATAATAGGTATAATTTATGGAACATTCACACTATTTTACCCTGTTGGGGACACATAAATAATTATTTAAAAGAATAATTATTGTTACACTATGTAAACACTATGAAAGGGTAATACATACAATTACAAGAAAAAGGGATTTCATTACACTATACGTAAACTGATTAATACAAGGTTGTGAGACACTATCTTCACGTACTTTCTAGAGTACACACTAAAGTCCTATATTATAATCAGAGTCTCTTGTAGGGAGAGTGTAACACTTGTGTATAGATCTATATGGGACTGATAATCCCGCACCTAAACTGTTAGCTACAGTTAGACCGGCAGGTCTGGGGTGACAAATATCATACCATTCCGATGCCTGAAGAACGTCGTACAAGCCACTAGTCTCTAGCATGGTTATAATAACTCACATGGGGTATTAACGAATACAGCTGGTTTACGGGGCTAACTTACATTCAATCCGTTTTATTGAATAATAAAACTACATTACACTATTTTACAGTACAACTAGTAGTTCCTTATACATACATTCAAAGGGTTTTACACAGATACAAGTACAGTACACTATATTTTAGTATAGTATAACTTACATTTCGAGGAAACATACATTCAAATAGTTTATAATTATTAAAACTACTTTCAAGTGCAACAATATTCATACATTTTAGGTCTTAAGGTATCTAAGACTATAATTCATTTTACAAGAAAATATTGGATTTTCTGGCATCACACTTATTCATTTTACTAAGAAAAATGGCAGATTTCTCATACAAATGCTTATTAACTCACCCACTTAATTGATGATAGTTTTTCAAAACTACTTGTATTCTTAGGGAATCACTAAGACAGGTAACAACAAGCTTTTGAAGATGAGATGATAAGACGTCAATCAAGTCTTATATCATCATATTGTAATTGATTTTTGAAACATGTAACACTTACAAATCATGTAACTTTATCAACTATATTTATGATGGTTGTGTTTGCTTTCATCTCTATTATTCAATTGTTATGATACTGTACATGACGTCGTCTGCCCCCAAACATTTCTGCCGTTTTACCGGTTTGGGGGGTGTGACAGATTGGTATCAGAGCATTGTTAATAGAGAGCTATGTATATCAAACCATGTAAGATATACAACTATAAATACATTTGGGCTAAAACGTTCTGACTAAAAGTATACTTTTAAAATATAAGTGTTTTTATAAAGTATACATACATGCATACATTCTAGAAACAATATCATAGTAAGAACCATATAAAAGTATTTAGATAAATTGGACACTGAGGTTAAGCCTAGATAGTTATGTAAGCATATTTGGGATACATATAGCCAGATCAACTATGTTTATTCGAGATACGACCAACATGTGTTTAGGAATGGTCAAGGTGAACAAGTCTAAAACTTACCAACACTCTATACAAGGAAACTCTAGAACCTAACATAAAGTTTAAAATACTATAGGAGTATTTTATGATACTATAGAACTATACAATTAGGCTCTTTATGTGTCTTTCATACTATTACTCTTGTACAGTCGACATAAACAGGCCTATAGTTAAGATGTTCTAATTCGATAACATCTTTAAACCTTATGGCAGAAATATGCCACCAAAGAAGTCAAACAGGAACAAAAACAACACCCCAATAACTCCACCATCGCCACCACCTCCACAAATGAACATTGCCATCTTCCAAGTTGTGGTAACAGCCGCTGTGGCGGCCGCTATGGCACAAATCATCATGAATGGTGCCAGTGGGATGGGAGGTGGTACAAGTAATACTAACCAGCGGCACCCGAGGGAATTCTCCTATAAAGACTTCACAAATGGAAAACCCAAATCCTTTGATGCGGCGGAGGTGTCATTGCTCTAACACGTTGGTTCAAAAAAGACAGAATCAATGTTCGAAATCTGTGTGTACCCAGAGGGAAGCAAAGTCAAATTCACAGCCTACACATTCATGGATAGAGCCCACTCCTAGTGGAACAAATATGTCAAATTGCTGACTCTCCCAGTGGCCAACGCCATGAGCTGGGAAGATTTAAAAATTCTGATGCTAGCAGAATACTGCCCGATGGTCAAGGTACAAAAGCTAGAGCAAGAGCTCTGGAATATTACGATGAAGGACTCCAACATCGCCGCCTACACTGCCAGATTTAGTGACCTAGCAGTACAATGTCCCGGGATGGTTACCCCAGAAAGCAAAAAGGTGGAGCGATACATCTAGGGACTATCTCCCCAGATTCAAGGAAATGTGATATCTGAAATTCTTCCCCTTTTGACAGTGCGAAACGCTTGGCACAAATACTTGTGGATCACGGAGTCTGCTAGGGCTTTATGACAGCTACTCCCGAGCAAACCAAAGGAAGTGATAATAAGAAGAAGTTTTGGAAAAAGAGGAAGGGCCAGTCGACACAAGAGCCCACAAAGAAGTAACAAACTATGGAAGTCCACACCATCACCACTCCTACACCAACAAATACATATGTCGACACTCTCCCAAAATGCAATAAATGCAACTTTCATCACCATGGTGCATGTCGAGAGTTGTACTGTAATAATTGCAACAGAAAGGGGAACATTGCCCACTTCTGTAAGGCACCGGCACAACAAACCACTCAAGCCGCTAATACCGGGGTAAGCCAGGCTTGCTACAGATGCGGTGAATTGGAGCATTTCAAGAGGGATTATCCAAAAGCAAGGAATACCGGGGCGTGGGAAGAGTTTTAACCATAAGGCATGAAGAGGCCATGAATAATCCTATCATGGTAACCGATATGTTCCTTCTCGATAATTCTTATGCATGCGTACTTTTCGATAGTGGTGCGGAGAGGAGTTTCATGAGCCACAAGTTTAAACACTTAAACAAAATCCCCAATCACTAAAAGACACGTTCTCCGTAGAAATGGAAAATGGTAAGACAGAGAGGACTAACAATATATACATAGGATGTATCCTCACTCTAAACAACTACTCTTTGCAAATCGACCTAATGTCGGTCACAATAAAAAGTTTTGACGTCATCATTGGCATGGATTGGTTAAATCCTCACCATGCTGATATCCTGTGTTATGAAAAAGCCATTCGCCTAAATCTGCCAAGTAGCAAAACCCTCATCATTTATGGCAACAAACCCGATACGAATCTTCAAATCATTTCTTGTGTCAAGGCTCAAAAGTATCTTCGCAAAGAATACTATGCCTTCTTAGACCACGTAGTGGATAAGAAACAAGAGGTAAATGACATCAAGGATATTCCCAAAGTTTGTAACTTCCCCAACATATTTCCCGAAGATCTACCAAGAGTACCTATCGAACACTAAGTCGAGTTTAGAATCAACTTGATTCCTGGAGCTACCCCCATAGCCAAATCCCTGTACCATTGAGCACCGACAAAAATGTAGGAATTGTCCAGTCAACTAAACGAACTGCTAAGCAAAGGATTCATCAGTCCAGGCTTCTCGCCTTGGGGAGCATGGGTCTTGTTCGTGAAGGAAAAAGATGGATCATTCCGCATGTGCATCGACTAACGGGAACTAAATAAACTCACCATCAAAAATCGATATCCTTTACCTCGAATTGACGACCTCTTTGACCAATTTCAAGGAGCAAGTTACTTCTCAAAGATAGACCTAAGATCTGGATACCATCAGTTGCGATTCTAGGAGGAAGATATTCCCAAGACCGCATTCAAAAATCGCTACAGTCACTACGAATTCGTAGTAATGCCCTTCGGAAAAACGAATGCACCCGCGGTGTTCATTGACCCGATGAACCGTGTATGTCGACCTTACTTAGACAAATTTGTGATAGTATTCATCGATGAAATACTAGTCTACTCACGAAGTAAGGAGGAACACAGTCAGCACTTACGACAAGTCTTAGAAACATTAAGGGCGGAGAAGTTGTATGTGAAATTCTCGAAATGCGAGTTTTGGATTTGCAAGGTGGATTTCCTAGGTCACGTGGTCAGCAAGGAAGGGATAAACGTACATCCTTCCAAAATCAAGGCAATCGAAAACTGGGCGACACCAAGAACCCCAACTGAAATCCGTCAATTTCTAGGCCTCGTTGGCTACTACAGGAGGTTAATACAAAACTTCTCCAAAATCGCAAAGCCACTCACCACCTTGAATCAGAAGGGTGTAACCTTCAACTAGGAAGAGAAACAAGAATCTGATTTCCAGACACTAAAACAAGCTCTATGGAGTTCCCCGATCTTGTCCCTCCCAGAAGGGACGTATACTACACACGACCTCAAACTGAGACAGCTTAAGAATCACGAAGTAAACATTTCCTATGCCTCGAGACAGCTTAAGAATCACGAAGTAAACTATACTACACACGACCTCAAACTGAGAGCAGTAGCATTTGCTCTGAAGATCTGGAGGCACTACCTTTATGGTACGAAGTGCACAATCTTCACGGATCATAAGAGTCTCCAGTACATCTTAGATCAAAAGGAACTCAATGTGAGGCAACGACGATGGGTGGAACTACTAAATGAATACAAATGTGAGATTCACTATCATCCAGGCAAGGCCAACGTAGTAGCAGATGCCCTTAGTCGAAAAGAGTACTCGGGCCACCAAGTAAAGTCATTAACCATGACCATCCATTCACACCTGTCCGCGCAGATTAAAGAGGCTCAGCTGGAAGCCTTGAAACTCAAGAATGTGGCAGGAGAAGCCTTAAGAGGAATGGATAAAAACCTTAAAGTCAAGGATGACAGAGCTCGCTACCTCATGGATCGAATCTGGATACCGAGATTCAGTGGATACATAGATGTTATTATGAACGAAGCCCATAAGACCAGATACTCCGTTCATCCTGGTTCTGATAAGATATACCTGGACCTCAAGAAACTTTATTGGTGGCCAAATATGACGGCAAAAATCACTACCTATGAGAGCAAGTTTCTGACTTGCGCCAAGGTCAAGGTATAAAGCCTTCGGGTTTACTACGACAACCAGACATACTCGAATGGAAGTGGGAGTGGATAACCGTGGATTTCATAACCAAATTACCAAAGACAACAGGTGGTCTTGACACCATTTGGGTAATCACTGACAGATTAACCAAATCCGCACACTTCCTACCAATAAAAGAGACCGACAAAATGGAGAAGCTAACCAAGATGTACATTAAAGAGATCGTACGATTGCATGGTGTGCCAATATCTGTTATCCCCGACAGAGACAGTAGGTTTACCTCACGGTTTTAGCAATCACTACAGAAGTCCTTGGAATCAAAACTCGACATGAGTACAGCATACCATCCTCAAACTGACGGGAAAAACGAGAGTCTATGCTTCATAGAGGAACCTGTAGAAATCATGGACATGGAACTTAAGAGAACAAAACAAAGCCATATACCAATAGTGAAGGTCTGTTGGAATGCCAAGCGATGGCCTGAATTCACTTGGGAATGAGAAGACCAGATGAAACAAAAATACCCACATCTTTTCCCTAGTTCATGAATACCCACTTTAGAAAAAATTTCGGGACGAAATTCCCTCTAACGAGGGGATAATGTAACAACTGGTTATTTTGGGTCAATAAAAGTCAAAGAAATTCAAATAAAAGTTAATTGTTCCAACAAAAGTAAAATAGTTAAAATTAAATAATGAATTATACCCCACTTTAAGGATTTTCGGTTTTTGGAATCAAAAACCACTTTAGACCGAAATCACTTTCTTGGACCGAGAACACTCTTAGCCGAGAACACTCCTTGACCGAGAACTCCTTGAACCGAGAACCCTAGACCAAAGACTTGGTTCTCGATTGATGTTTTAGACCGAAATCAAGGGATTTCGGTGAGGGATAGGCCGAAAACCCAAACCTTATCTGACGACACACTCTCCTATGGGATAAAATACACATTTTCCCTCATTTACGTCCCAAAATCTCCCAAATCCTCTCAAAATTCACAGGAACATTCATACAATCTTCAAATATTCATAATATTCTCAACAACATATTCAATTATTCATAACCTTTTCCTAGAAACACTTTCAAATCACCTACAGGAAGCAAAATTCTTCAACTTAAGTTATAAGAAACATTGTAAGTATTCCTTATTTAATTAAGTGTTTTATAACACTTACATATTTAATTCAACTAATTTACACACAATATCGTGTGTTAAATACTTGTAGGGTACGAACACGTTCACGTATTATAACTTGAAGATCATCATTTTTACTTCGTTGTCCAGCCCAGAAAACACCTGAGGTGAGTTCATACCCCTACGGTTTTTTATGATTTTTCGATCTTTTTAGGGGGGGGGGGGGGGGGGGAATACAAGTAAAACACAAGAAAACTTGTGTTAAAATACGAACCGTTACATTGATATTTTCACGATATATATATATATATATATATATATATATATATATATATATATATATATATATATATATATATATATATATATATATATATAGGTACAAATTTGATTACAATAAATTTTTAACCCTTTTGTAACATATGGTACAAAAACGGGTATAATTATATAAACATACTTATATAGGGTTTTATTTATTTAGGGCTTTTAGGTTATTTAGGGCTTTATTGGGCCTATCAAGCTCACTAGAATGTCATCAAACCCATTAGGGTTTTATTGGGTCTATTAGACTCATTAGGGTTTTCACTAAGCCCATTTGGCTTCATTGGGCCCATTAGGCTAACAAGTCCCATTAGGGTTTCAAACATCCCCAATCGAGTCAACTCATAGGACAAGCACACCGCCACCCGACACAGCGGCCGGTGGTGGCAGGAGGCGGCAGCCACCACCCTAAGGTGGTGATTCTTGGTTTTTCTTTCATTAATCCAATTTGTTACAGTTACAATGCCCGACCGATCAACAGACGCACACCCTATTCTAATTACAAACACATACACACGAAAATACACCCACCCATGGTGGTACACAGCGGCAGCCACCACCTCATGATGGTGGCAGTGGCGGTCTTCCTCACTTTCCGGCCTAGCATCTCCCTTACAACATCCGACCACTACATACATACAACCCCACGAACACCAAACACAGCTAGCACACCCGAACACACACCCAAAACGCGCATACAGCCACCCTCCTCACGGTAGCCGGTGGCAGCAAACGAAGTGACAAGGCGGCAGCCACCATGACTGGCGGCCATGGTGGTTCTTCGCCGTTACCAGCCAACAAGCTATCACAGCGCACAAGGTCCAAAAGCCACTACCCACCAGGTGGCATAATGAACGGCGGAAGTGGCACCTTAATACTCTTGAACTACCAACACATCCTCCATCGTCCTCTTTCTCTATCTGGGTGTCCAATGCATAGGTCACAAAACATGAACAACCCTACTAAAGGTATCTCCTAGCTCTTGCAGTTGAATAAAGCGACAGTCCACACTGAGCACCCTCACCATGAGTAACTAGTTCTCCTCCACTTAGGGTTCGAACCCGCACAGACTAGTGCCCACAATCAATCATTTCTCCATTAGGGCTTAACCAATCCATCCCCACAATGACTTTGATCTCGCGTAAAGGGATAGGAACCAAATCAATCGAGTACCTCTCTCGGAATAGCTCAACAGTTCACCCCTGATGAACCTTTGATATTCTCACTAAACGATCATCGGCGATCTCTACCTCCAACAGATAATCCATATGTTAAACCGAAATCACTCACCATTTTCCCTCATTTACGTCTCAAAATCTCCCAAATCCTCTTAAAATTCACAAGAACATTCATACAATCTTCAAATCTTTATAACATATTCAAGTATTCATAACTTTTGCCCATAAACACTTTCAAATCACCTACAAGAAGCAAAACTCTTCAAATTAATTTTTAAGAAACATTGTAAGTATTCCTTATTTAATTTAGTGTTTTATAACACTTACATATTAAATTCAACTAATTTACACACAATATCGTGTGTTAAATACTTGTAGGGTACGAACACGTTCACGTATTATAACTTGAAGATCATCATTTTAACTCCGTTGTCCAGCCTAGAACACAACCGAGGTGAGTTCATACCCCTATGGTTTTTATGATTTTTTTCCATGTTTTTAGGAGAGGAATACAAGTAAAACACAAGAAAACTTGTGATAAAATACGAACCGTTACATTGATATTTTCACGAAATATATATATATATATATATATATATATATATATATATATATATATATATATATATATATATATATATATATATATATATATATATATATATATATATATACACACACACACACATATGGATACAAATTTGATTACAATAAATATTTAACCATTTTGTAACATGTGGAGCAAAAGGGGTATAATTATATAAACATACATATATAATTATTTAATTTCGTTTTATTATCTTGGTAAATTGATAATAGCATACAACGGATTCGCTATTTCAATGAAACATTTATATAAACTATAATAGGTATAATTTATGGAACATTCACACTATTTTACCCTGTTGGGGACACATAAATAATTATTTAAAAGAATAATTATTGTTACACTATGTAAACACTATGAAAGGGTAATACATACAATTACAAGAAAAAGGGATTTCATTACACTATACGTAAACTGATTAATACAAGGTTGTGAGACACTATCTTCACATACTTTCTATAGTACACGCTAAAGTCTTATATTATAATCAGAGTCTCTTGTAGGGAGAGTGTGACACTTGTGTATAGATCTAAATGGGACTGACAATCTCACACCTAAACTATTAGCTACAGTTAGACCGGCAGGTATGGGGTGACAAATGTCATACCATTCCAACGCCTGAAGAACGTTGTACAGGCCACTAGTCTCTAGCATGGTTATAATAACTCACATGGGGTATTAACTAATACATTTGGTTTACGGGGCTAACTTACATTCATTCAAAGGGTTTTACACAGATACAACTACAGTACACTATATTTTAGAGTAAATTACACGAATGGTCCCTATGGTTTAGGGAAATTTGTGGTTTTGGTCTCTAACTTATTTTTTTAACCTGGAAGGTCCCTACTGTTTGTTTTTGTTACGCGCTTAGTCCCTGTTTTACCTAAAAACTTATTTTGCCCTTGATTTTTAATTTATTTAAATAAACACACCACCAACCTCATCCCCCTCACCTTACCTTACCTACCCCACCATTTTTCTCTATTTAAATAATTGTATTTTTAGGTAAGATAGGGACCAAGCGCATAACAAAAACAAACAGTAGGGATCAATGGCGTAACAAAAACAAACAGTAGGGACTTTCCGAGTTAAAAAATAAGTTAGGGACCAAACCCGCAAATTACCCCAAACCCTAAGGGACCATTCGTGTAATTTACTCTATATTTTAGTATAGTATAAGTTATACTTCAGGAGACATACATTCAAATAGTTTATAATTATTAAAACTACTTTCAAGTGCAACAATATTCATACATTTTAGGTCTTAAGGTATCTAAGACTACAATTCATTTTACAAGAAAATATTGGATTTTCTGGCATCGCACTCATCCATTTTACAAAGAAACATGGAAGATTTCTCGTACAAACACTTATGAACTCACCAAATTAACTGCTGACACATTTTCAAAACTACTTGTATTCTCAGGGAATCATTAAGACAGGTAACAGCAAGCTTTTGAAGATGAGACGCTAAGACGTCAGTCAACTCTTATATTATCATATTGTAATTGATTTTTGAAACATGTAACACTTACAACCAATGTAACTTTATTAATTATATTTATAATGGTTGTGTTTTCTTTGATCTTTATTATTCAATTGTTATGATATTGTACATGATGTCATCCATCCCAGACGTTTCCGCCGTTTTACCAGTTTGGGGGCATGACAAAAAATCCGACCAGGTTATGGCCTTAATGAATGGGGCTCCTAGAGCATAACCAACCTCCTCCTACCAATCCTGAGCTTGCTACCTCAAATAGCCTGCAACGAACCTCACCTTCGACCCCCGGGGAAGATGCTAGTCATCTAAACACACTCCATGTCTGCTGTCCATCGCCTGGAGGCATTGGGGCCCTTCACCTAAAGAACTCTGGAGCCTAAAATCCCACGAAATCCTTGAAGAAGAGAGTGTGGGCTCTATACTTGCCATCGGCTAGATCGGCCTTAAAGATCCTGAGACGATCCTCCATCAACTTGATGATACCCTCCTTGATCGACCCGAACATCATCGGGGTCGCATCAAGGATGCCTCTCATAACCTTAGACACGATGAACTCATACAATCCCTCGTTAATTGGTTCGGTGCCCGAGCCTGAACCAGATCCAAATCCTGAACCTCCTGCTCTGCCACGTATCATCACCATGGTGAAATATAATACATAAAGAATCAGTATATGCATGAAGATGTTCTCACACATGAATTTTCTTGAATTCATCAATGACTTCCTTGTCTTGGTTATAGATTTTTGCTTTCAGTAGTACATGCCCAATACTACCTTCCACACCTATCTATACATTCCTCAAGGACTGCCTCAAATCTTCCAAGTCACTCCCCTTCTATCAATTACTTCACTCGCACTATAGAGCACCTTACGCACTAAGACATTTTGTAGGCTTTCCTAGGGTTCCTTCCCACACTACTCTCTGCTATCAGCTATAGAAGAGACTCCCCTCCAATTCCTTCTAACTATCTCACGAATACAATTACATGTTACAAGCACTAGATACTTTTTGACTGCTAGGTCCCACTCAACAATGGTTGGACTCAGACAAGAGCTACGTAATAGAGTTGAACCTAACCTTTGATAATTCTAATCCCACCAACATGTAATTTAAAGTATTCTCTTAATAATTAGCCAACACTAGTGGAGTCCCTATAAGAACAAAGCAAGCAACATTCGATCATTGAGTTCTAAACCAAAGCACTACCTAACCAGGTCACTCGATGTAATCTTCTGAAATCCATACTAACATGCAGGTCTAAGGGTTAAAACAACTGGCATATAAAGGAATCTCTCCTAACATCCTACTATGAAATTCTGAGCAGATCCTTAGCCCTAGTCTGGCATGATATACACATATGCATATACTAAAACAATAACATGCATGGGTATTTTGGGAATACTTTCTTGAGCTTGGCCGATTGCACACATCGCACCCTTTTGCTTTATAAAATCTTATTTAGAAAACTCTTTTTCTTTCAGAAAGATTATCAACTCCTCAGTTTCAGTTCAGACACTCCCATAGGTGTGCCCAAATCCCTGAAACAAAGGCTCTGATACTAACTTGTAACGTTCCAAAAATTTCTAAGTAAAAATTTTCATTTTTTAACCAACAGAAGCATCATTCATTCATTTCAAAAACTCCTCAAAACATGATAATGTATAAATTAGTTATCAGAGTACAAATCAAGTCATAAAATTGTAGTGACCCTGGTTATGAGGACATGTGTGGAATAGTAAAGATTAAGTGAATCAATCAATCATGAAGAAAACAATGAGTAAATAAAATCATTTAAGCTCCATTAGAATAGCATGATTACAAGTGGGTAGTGTAAATTCTCTCACTAGACTAATCTCACAAAGGTTCTTTTATAAATAGGAGTGACTCACTTCCTATATATAGGAAAGACTCAACCTATTACATATCACAAGAGGGTAAGCCACATCCAAGGAGAACTTTGCACCCTAACATTCTCCCGCTCAAAGTTAGGATTGGATGTCCCGACTTCAATTTCAAAACGAGCTCCAAGCGGTCAAGACCAACTCCTCCTTGAAGTAACACTGGTCTTCAAATCCGTTTTGAAAAGAAATATCCGAGAATCTTCGAATACACATTTCTACATTCTCCCCTTTTTTTAATGAACAAATGATTATAAAATCCACAAGTGATGAGAAGCGCTCGAGGAACAAACGTGACGAAACTCCCCCTCAATCTGTGAAAAAAAATGAAACCACGAAAATCTTGCACGAAAAATAATCACAAAAAGTCGAGAAAAATTTACAAATTTTGTGAAAATTTCGACTTTTGGGTGAGAGTTGCAAGAATTTTGAAAACTGGGTAAAAAGTGTCAATTTCACAAATTCTGAAAGGACTCGTTACGACAAATCAGCTTTAAATGCGAAATTGGGCATAAAGTGTCAATTTGCATCAACTGTAGGGACTTAATGTGAAAATTCTTCCCACTTCATAAAATTTTACCCCCAGTCGAAATTGGGTATATTCTGTCAAATTATTGAAACTTCAGGGAATCAAAACGAAACACCTTCACTCTTCACAGAAAAGTACCCAAATTCGAAATTGGGTAGAAACTGCCAAAACATTGAAACATAAGCGACTCTAATGCGAAATGTTGATATGTTCTTCCCCAGATCATTTCCAGTATGCAAACAAAGAAGATTACTCGAATTCGAGGTCGACTCCAACATCTCTAAATCATTCGCCAGTCTAATTACTCCAAATGTAACACCCTGTTTTGAATCGATTCTTAGTCTGAGGCTGTGGCCCGAAGATCGGTCATCATAAGGATTAGGGTTTTTGAAAAGATAAGATCTAGGCCTATTTGGGTGTGAGAGGTGTATTAGGAGTGATCTGGATGTTTGGTTCGTGTTTTGGAGCCTAGGGTATTTCAGTAAAGTGTCAGTTCGGGCTTTTGTGGAAAATAGATTATTGTTAGGAAGGTCTTAAGAAAGGTATGAGTTGAATATAGGGCTTCTCGTCACCTTTCCGTGGATATAAGGATCGTCAGAATTGGGCTTATAAAGAAGAAGTTATGGCCTTCGAAAGTGTCGAGGTTTTCAGGCTTAGCCGAGTACGTGGGGCGTACTAGTGAAGAAGGTAGTACGCGGGGCGTACTAACCAGGATGGTCGCGAATGTTCATCAGAGTACGCTGGGCGTACCATATTTACGTTGGGCGTACGCCAGTCAGATCCGAACCCTATTTTAAGGTCTTGGACCCTATTGAAGCTCCTTATCTCATAACATAACCCTAATATCTTCAGCCTCCACCCTCTAAAACCCTAGAAATCGACCTTTAGCCCTCATTTGAGTGATTTTTGATCTTGGATGGCCATTAAAGGGATATTTTGGTGCTTTTGAAGAGGTGTTCATTCTTGAAGACTTATTGAAGAAGATAGGGCTTTTGGATCCAAAACTACACCAGCTTTTGGCTCTCATTTGAGGTATAAAGTCTTAAACTTGGTGGGTATTTCCTTAGATCCCTTATGTTGAGTTTTTGAACCTTTTTGGTCCCAAGGATGAAACTTTATGGTTCAAATTCGATTCTTAGGCTTAGGGTTGCCACCCTTGGTGCTATTTGAGCCCCTAAGACAGAAAGTTGCAATCTTGAAGGTCTTAATGGGTTCATGCAAGAGTTAAGACCATTTTTATGGAATTAGAATGCTATTTGGTCTTTTTGGAGGATGCAAAGGCATAAAGTTGCCAACTTTATTCCTTATGACTCATCAAACAACCTAGATCTGAGTTTGGGACGTAAAGTATTCAAGTATTAAGCACTTAATGGAATTTGTGCATAAGCTGGTTGTACGTTGCGCGTACTATGTAGTACGCTACGTGTACAACCTTTCGCCCAGTACGCTAAGCGTACAGAAGAGGTACGTTGGGCGTACGCTCTCAGGAGGACTTGGGCCTTAGTGGACTTTAGACATTTGGGCCCTAATGATGTTGGGCTTGGAATTGCTGATAATTGGGCCTAAATGTATCTTTGGGCTAATTCTGGAATAGTTGGGCCTATTGGGCCTTATGGCCCAATATAGAAATGGACTTGCATTTGTGGGCCTTTGTGTGGGCCAATTCTTGGACTAGGTTGTTGTGGGCCTTCATGGGCCAATTGGAAACAGGAGTATAGACTAGGGACACTATTGGGCTTTAGGATAAGGCCCATTGGAAAGGTTTGGGCCTAATTTGGAAAATTGGGCCAAAAGTGGGTTACAACTGGGTTTTGATGATTATGGGTTATTCGACCATTGGGATGCTAAGTGTGTTGAAAAGAAGGATTTGGGCCTCATGGCAAGACCATGTAGAGGTTTGGGCCTAATTTGGAAAATTGGGACATTGATGGATTTATAGGCATTATAGTGTTGGGCTTTTGTTTTGGGTTTGGGCCTTAGTTTTGGATCATACCGGGCCAGGGGTAGAATGGTCATTTACCCCATGCATGGATTAAGGATTATGGTATAGGACCCAATTGCTAATTGGGTATATTGATCGGTATTGATAGCTCAGGAGGTGGACAAGGCAGCAGCTAAGGATTTCCTTCATGAAGCTTCTACATTCAAGGTGAGTCTCATCACCATACCAATGGGTCTAAGGCACCAAGGCCGACCCATTCAGTTAGTTGTAGTGTTTATTGTAGATTCATTACTGATATGTCTGGTATGCATGTATATGCGGTATGCTAGTGATTAAGTGGTATGCTATTTGACTATGTGGTATGTGCTATGCTAGTTGTCTTTGTAATATTTGCATGGAAGACCATGGGGGAGCCCATGGCGCTTGGATGTAAGACCATGTGGGGGAGCCCATGGCGCTTGGATGTAAGACCATGTAGGGGAGTCCATGGCATCCTGGAGTAAGACCCTAGGAGGAGCCTACGACATCCTTATATGTTTGTATGATACGGCTATGTGATTGATATGGATTATGTGATTAATATGGTTTATGTAGCTGTTATAGCTAGTATGGATTATGTGGTTATATGGATTATGTGGGGTGTGTTCTGGGGAACTCACTAAGCTTCGTGCTTACAGTTTTGTTTATGGTTTCAGGTATCATCGGTTTGGAAAGGAAGGGCTCGACTTGATCGCAATGCACACACCATGTTTTCCGCATATTGTGATTTTGGGACGTAACTCTGATAATTGTTTTGAATTTTGATTAAGAAATGTTTTTGGAATGCTTGGATTTAAAATATAACTATGTTTTACTATAATAAAAATAAAATTATTACCCCGATTTATGGGTCGTTACACCAAACGATAAGATCTCTTGACTCACTCCAAATGGTACCATCAAAAACCGTTTCAACTCCAAAATTGATTTCGACTTCAAAGAAGATAATGTCGATTTAAACAGAAAACATTAGTCGAACTCGATTTCATTCAACACCAGTTGAAATCATCACTCTCAGCTCGACGAAATCAGATTCGACCCCATAAGATTTGACTCTACATCCCACCATCTCATTCGACTCATACATTACCATTAAAATCGACTTCAAACAATCATATGTATCAGTCGAAATTGATGCCAGACATCTTGAATCAAGTTTTGATTCAAGCAATTTTAAAACAATCAAACTCCCATTCGTTGATTTTAACTCTTAAATTTTGATTTTCGATCCTCATGACTATCGTTTTCGATTCGCAGATACGAAATAAGATATGAAAAACATTCAAAATCAAGTTCAATTCCATGAATCTCAACATTTGATTCCAAGTATTGATTTTTGACATCAATCAAAAACACTTCAAATGTTCAATCCCAAGATATCAACTTTCCTTTCCAGCCCAAATCAAAAATAATTTCCAAACAACCCATCGAAACTTCCTAACATATCGAAACACATATATTCACTTCGATATGTCAATTCTCAAGGATATTCAACAAATGCCAAATGACATCTTCATAAAACTTTTTCATTTCAAACTTCAATTTTCTGTTGTTCTTCAATTGTTCTTTATCACCAACGAAATCAAATGTAGTTGATTCAAAATATTCAACTTAAATCATATATGAAACAAATCAGATGCGAGAGGCGAAAAATCAATCAATAAGGAAATATTGATTATCAGATTAATCGATGAGAAATTAGGATTCAATTTATGAAGTTAACAAGATATAAAAACTGGAAAAGGATTGTAGATGAAATCAGTCTAGAAGGAACTTGGGATTAAAATTTAATTGAGCAGTGAATAGTGACAAAGTTTGGTTTGGGCTCAACATTTATGGATCAAACGAATATAAATTGAATTGGTTTGGGCTTTAATTTTAGATCCATGAACAGTAGTAGAATTCGAATTTTTGTGCTCGAAGTTATTAGATCAATTGAAAAAAATATTGGATCAACAATGAGGCTCGAAACAAATTAGATCCAACGAATCAAAACGATCAAAAACTCAATAATGAACGCACGAATTGAAAATATGATTGGATTTGAATTTCGAGAAAACTTGAATCGTTCATCATCAGATCTTCAAGAACAAGGTATTGATTTCAGAATCCATTTGAGAAATTGAGAAACCTTCTTAATAATTCTTTTTCCATTTTCAATACTCGAATTGATCATGGAAGATCTCGGTTCCTTGGTTGGAATTAGAAAATTACCCAATTGCAAATTGTACCATACTACCACCCATGATGCACATTGTACAATCCATTATTGTCATTTTTGCAAGATCTAACATCATCTTCATAATGATTTTGAGAATCTTCAAAAATTTTGGGTTTGGAATTCGAATTCATTACACCATTTGATGATTGTTGCTTTGAAACCTAAATTTGCTTCATTGATTTCGGCTTCAAGACAACATTTGAATAATTTTGTTTAGAAAACCAAGTTTTCTTGTTTTTGATCTTCTTCTTCATCTTTTTTTTATCTTGAAGATTTGAATTCAAGAACAACATCATTCTTGACTACTTTTTGCAGTTTGATACATTTGAACTTCTTGGATTGAAGGCTTTCTATATGTCACCATTCCTTCAAACGAATCATAAGAACTCAAGCAATCATTGGTTTGAACTCCAATTGAACGAGAAACTTTCACATCTTCATGAAAATCACATTGAATTCCCTTGTTTTGAACATCACGAACATGATGAACTTCTTAAGGAACATCTTCATCAAACTTAAGAGCATGAAGATTATTTGAGTCTTCAATAAGAGAAACATGTTCCTTTTTGAATAATTCTCTTTCTTTTCCTTCCTTTTGATTACCACACCAACAAAACATATTCATGTAAATTTGAACCAAACTTTCAATCTGAAAAAGAGGTTGAAATATCAATTTTCCATGATCATTTTTCTTGTATCCATATGAAATAAAAGTTCCCATGTAATAAACCCGCATTTCAACAATAACCCATAAAATTGTTTCTCATTGACTTTGCATTTGACATCTTCAATTATTACGATACAACAATCATAATACAAACACACGATCTTTGATCAATCAACAACAAAAATCACAAGAACTTCGATTTTTCTAGAGAGAGAAAGTGATTATGAATGAAATCTCTGGAGAGAGAAAGTAAAAGATGAATGAATTCTAGAGAGAGAAAGAAAAATTGATAAAAACTCTAGAGAGAGAAAGTGATTTCGATATGAATTTTGGAGAGAGAAGGAAAAAATCACATGAATTCTAGAGAGGGAAAATCGAATTTAAAAGAAGATCAAAGAAAAATTCTATTTCTAGAATCAAAAACACTCTCAAAGATGAAGAACTTACAACAATTTGAGATTCACCCAATCATGTTTTCATCATGGAACAAATTCTTGAAGACTTCAAGAACACTTCAAGAACACCCGCTCTGATACCAATTGTAGTAAGCCCGGTTATGATGACATATGCAGAATAGTAAAGACCAAGTGAATCAATTAATCATGAAGAATATAAAGAGTAAATAAAATCGTTTAAGCTCCATTAAAATAGCAAGATTACAAGTGGGTAATGTAAATTCTCTCACTAGACTAATCTCACAAAGGTTATTTTATAAATGGGAGTCACCACTTCCTATTTATAGGAAAGACTCAACCCATTACACATCACAAGAGGGTAAGCCACATGCGAAAAGAACTTTGCACCCTAACAAAAATGCAGAATACTTGTGGATGTGGTGTGATTATGCTGGGCCCTTACCTTTTGAACTGGAAGTACCTTAAACCATAAACATAAAACTGTAAGCACAAAGCTTAGTGAGTTTCCACAGAATATCCCATACCAAACATACGTAATAGTCAAAACATAATTTGGTCTATTTCACCCCTTCGGTTTCTTTTAACCGGTACTGGGTCTATTTCACCCCCTTCGGTCTCTTTTAACCGGTAATGGGTCTATTTCACTCCCTTCGGTCTCTTTCAATCGGTATCAGGTCTATTTCACCCCTACATCTAAGCATACAATCACATCAACAAGAGTCACAAAGACAACAATCACATACATGCATAACAGTAAGTGTCACAAAGACAATTATCATCCTTCAAACATAATCCAGTGGGCCGGCCTTGGTGCTTTCGACCCCATGAGTACAGTGAAGGAACTCACCTATCGAACGATGGTTAACTGCAACTATTACTACTACTGCGAACGCAGATGCTATCAACCACCTATATAGCCATATAAAGTACACCCTTAGCTTCTCCTGCAAGACTAGGGAGTTAACCAAAAGTCAACGCAAGTCAAAAGTCAAATTCAATGGTCAACAGACTCGCCATGTCGTGGCCATCCTTTGCCATGGAGTGGCCCCTAAAGGACAAAACAATCTATCTGACCTAGTTACCATGTCATGGAAACAGGGTTCTAAACAGCTTAATTGATTAAGTTGTTTTATGCAACCTCACAAGATTCAAAGCACATATCTAAATAAAAACATGATCTAAAAGGATAAAGTTTCTAACAGAACCCATCAGGACCATCCAAAATGGTCCAAAACTTAAACCATACGATCCAAAAATCAAGAACTTAACCATTAAGCACTTATTCCTTTAGGTTTGAAGTCCATCTTTTCTAGAAGTGATTCTAACACTAAAACCGACATGAAAGTTAGTGCTTTATAGATATGCATGTCTAATGCATGTCTTCAACGCATATTAGGTCAAAATGAGAGTTTATGGCCTAAATCTCATGCATGACTTCAAAATACAACCAAACTTCAGATCCAAGCCACAAACTACACTAAATGTCCCAGAGATTCATAAAGTTGCAAACTTTATGAGATCTCACCATTCTAACTAACTAGAACAAGAATTCCTCTTTCTTACAAAGGTCTAGAACACTGCCAACGTAAAGAATGGAAAATTATTTATTGGATCCTAGCTCAATAATTCCTCTTTCTTCCTTCAAAAGCTTCCAAGAACACCAAAAAGAGCTTCAACAATGGAGGGAAGAGATTAGGGTTTCTTCAAGGCTTAAGGAGGATGATGGAGGCTGGGGATGAGCTAACCCTAGCCTCCCCATTCCTTTAAATATGGAGCAACTCGGAAAATTATGGTTTTTTCCATCAGGCGGTTGCCATGTTGTGGCAGCTAAATGAAACTCGTGTTTTATTATTGACTTGCCACGTCATGGTGGTCCTTTACCACGTCGTGGGAGCCCTAAAAACAAAAGAAAAATAATTACAAAGTATCTCAAAATTCGGATGTAACATTGGACCTCTTAGCCTGGCTTACTGCGGTCTGAACCTGCTTCGGCCCATGCTTTGTCTGAAGTTGCAGCTCAATCTCCCGTTCTCGGGCTCTAGCAATCATGTCATCCAAGCTCTCGCAGCTAGATAGGCTCACAAAATCCTAAATATAATCCTGCAACATATTATGTACCTCGTCTTCTTCATTTCCTCATCCGCAATGTACTGTGGAACCAGTAAAGCCCTCTCCTTGAGCTTGGAGGTGATCTTTGCCACTGTCTCTGTTGTCTGGCGAAGGTTTAAAACTCCATTGCCAACTACTGCACCTCAATAGTTGGTGCAAACTCAACCCTGAACCTCGTCACAAAACCATCCCAAGTCATGGCCGCCATGGCCACAACCCCCCACAAAGTGACCAACCTCCTCCCACCAATCACGTGATCCATCCCTCAGAAGGCAAGATGCAAATCCCACATTTGATCCCTCCGGGAAGAAACTAGTCCGCTGAGCATTCTCCATGTTAGCAATCCACTACCTACTAGCAATAGGGTCCTTCTTCCCAATGAACTTTGGGGCTCTGCAAGCCTTCAACTCCCAAAAAGAAAGAGCCCATGCCTGAATTTGACCACCACAATCTCTGCATGAAAAGCTCCAACCCGCTCATCCAGCAGCTCCATTATCCTCTCCTTGATGGTACCAAAAAACACAGGAGTCGCATCAAAAATACCACGAGTGATCTCAGATGTAATGAACTCGCGAATCCTCTCATCAATCAGCTCACCTGAGCCTGAACTAGAACTAGAACCTCCTCCACGAGTGCTCATCACCATATTGGAAATCAACCAGATAAATGATCAAAACAAACCCAAAAAATCCTCATGAATTTCCCCGATTCGAGTATGGATCTTGTGCTTTCAGTAGTTCGGTCCTAATACTACCTTCCACACCTATCCATACTTTCCTCAAGAATCATCTTGAATCCTTTAAGTCACCCACTCACACTTATATAACCCATATCCGCTAAATAGTGCATCACTCCCACTAATGCACTTCCTAGGCTCTCCTAAGATCCCCACCTCACCCTACCATTAGCTGCTGAAAAACCCCTACTAACTTCAACTAACTACTTTATGAATACAATTACATGCAACAAAGCTTAAATAATCTTTCGACTAAAAGACTTAAGCCTACAACGGTTGGACTCGAACAAGTGTTGCGTAATAGGGCCAAATCAATCACTCTAAGATTATTTAGCCTCTGTAGCATGTAACTTAACATATTCATTTAATATTTAACTCGCATCAATATAAGTCCTACAAAGCACAAAGAAAGCATCATTCGAGTAGTAAAAATTTATAGGCCATAAAATATCAACATGCATCCTTCCTAATAGGCATCTCACCTAATAGGCATTCTAGCATGCAACCCTGAACATATCCTTATGCTAACTTCTAGCATATAAAACATATAGCATAACAACATGTATGGGTATTCTAGGAATCAGTTACTTGAGCTCGGTTGGTTGCACACATCGTACCCCTTTCTTGTAGAAGATTTATTAGAAATTTTTATTTTCTTTCAAAAAGATTACCTGTAACACCGTAAAAATTAAAACAATTTTTCACATTTGAAAACACATTTTAATAAAACCATTCATTCATAAAATCTCATAACATCATGTTTTTAATTCACAAATGACTCCCAAGATCAAAATACGTCCAATCCCATATGTGTGTACGAATCAAGCCGGCGCCTTCCTGCGGTCATCACTGGTACCTGAAACACATAACACTAAACATTGTAAGCATAAGCTTAGTGAGTTCCCCAAAATACCACAATAATCACATAATAGTCACTCGAGGCTGTAACTCTGTTGACCCTCTGGTCAATGTGTCTCAGTGGGGCCCTCCAGCCCCAACTCTCTATGGGCCCTCTGGCCCTAACTCTAGGGACCCGAAAGTCCCAACTCTGTAGCTTTGAATCATGCATATCACATATCACAATAAATGACAACACATAATAACATGCAATCACACTGGCATATAACTTTATAATACTCTGTCTCTTAACTCTGTTACCACACTAGGTAAACTATAGTGAGAAGACTCACCTCGGGTATCTCGGTAAATCTCTGACTCGGTAAATGTTGGCCTAGTCTCCGCCTAATCATATGAAAATAACACTCTATTTAATATAACTCTCAAAGGCTAGACTATGCTCTCTTATGACACTCTCAGAACGGTAAAAGATCATTTTACCCCTCTCATAGCTCAAAGGCCCCACAATAGACCATACCCTAAAAGTCAACCAAAAGTCAACTCTCCGGGTTACGTTGCGCGTACCAGATGTGTACGCTGAGTGTACCCGGTTGCACCTCAGAATCGGGGAGCGCCTCCCAGTACGCGGCGTGTACTAGGAATTATGCTCGGCGTACTCCCCTGCTTCATCCCTTTTGCTCTTGAGGTCTTAAACAGTTAAGACATACGTCCATATTTTAGATCTGACCCCTTCTAAGCCCCTTAATCCATAAAGTTGATGACTTTAAGCCGTTGCATGGCTGAACAAGTCACTAACTCCCAAAATGATCCATCCTTCAACTCTAGAAGGCTTAGACATATGCATGACTCCAAAGTAATATCCAAGATGGGAACTTTTATGGCTCTACATCACTAATAACACTGAAAAGGGACAGATCTCGGACCATGGAGCACTTTACACTCATAAAGTCTCCACCTTTGGGGTTTTTAGCCCTAAAAAGGACAAATACAACAACAACAACAAAAAGAAGAGGAAAGTTTTGAACTTTATACCTCCAAGAGTAGCTCTTTCCTCTGTAGATCTCAGATCAAAAATGGCACCTCAAGCTTTAGCCTCCAAGATCTCCTTTCCTCCTTCTTCACCAAGCCACTAAAGCACCAACAAGCTCAAATCAACACTCTCACACACTAAGAACGATGGGGCTCTCTTTTAGGGTTTCACTCACTGATATGGAGGATAAGGAATGAGCTATAACACCCTTTAAATAGTGCACAATGAGGATTAGGGTTTTTGCACCTGGACCGGGTACGCCCGGCGTAACTCTAGGTACACCCAGCGTACCTTGGCGACTCCGCGTCTAAATTAAGCGCGTGAGTACACGCAGCGTACCCCTCTGGTACGCCCAGCGTACTCACTTGCTATACATCCTCCACTCAAGGACTAAACTTGACAATTCAATAAAGAACAAGGATGAAAGAAATGCACCTGAATCTCGGGGTGTTACAATTCTCCCCCACTAGAACTAGACTTCACCCTCGAAGTCTCATTCCTCGAACAACTCTGGATGCTGCCCTCGCATCTCCGACTCTGACTCCCAAGTCATCTCGGACCCCTTCCGATGTTGCCACTGAACCAAAACCAAAGGTACCTCCTTGTTCCTCAAAACCTTGATTTTCCGATCTTTGATTGTCACCGGTCTCTCAGCATAATTCAGGCTCGCATCCACCTGAATATCCACCAATGGTACCACTGCCGACTCATCGGCTATACACTTCCGCAATTGCGATACGTGGAAAGTGTCATAGATCTAACCTAACTCTGCAGGTAGCTCCAACCGGTAGGCTACCCTGCCTACCCTTGCAATCACCCGAAAAGGACCGATATAACGGGGCCCCAACTTGCCCCTCTTCCTGAATTGGATCACTCCTTTCCAAGGAGAGACCTTCAGGAGTACAAAGTCGCCGACCTGGAACTCGAGCTCGGACCGACGCCTGTCCGCATAACTCTTATGACGACTCTGAGCGGTCAATAACCTCTTCCTGACCTACTGTATTTACTCAGTCGTCTGCAACACAATCTCTGTACTACCCATAACACGCTGCCCGACCTCTCCCCAGCAAATGGGGGTCTGACACCTCCTCCCATACAACAGCTCAAAGGGAGGCATACCAATGCTCGAATGATGGTTGTTGTTGTAGGAAAACTCTGCCAAGGGCAAATACGTGTCCCAACTCCCCCCGAAATCCAACACACAAGCCCGGAGCATATCCTCGAGCGTCTGAATCGTCCGCTCACTCTGTCCGTCAGTCTGGGGGTGATATGCGGTACTAAAATGCAGCCTAGTACCCAACTCCTCGTGAAACTTCTTCCAGAATCTGGAAGTGAAACGCACATCTTGGTCTGAGACAATCGAGATCGGCACTCCATGCCGTGATACCACTTCCCTCACGTACATCTCTGCCAACTTCTCTGCGGATGAGCTCTCACTGATAGCAAGGAAGTGGGCGCTCTGTGTCAACCTGTCCACAATCACCCAAATTGCATCGACTCCCCTAGCAGTCCTTGGCAATTTGGTGATAAAATCCATGGTAATCTGTTCCCACTTCCATTCGGGAACCTCCAACAGCTGCAACTTACCATGCGGTCTCTGGTGCTCGGCCTTAAACCTATGGCAGGTTAAGCACCTCTCAACAAACCACGCGACATCCCTCTTCATACATGGCCACCAATACTCCATCTTCAGGTCTAAATACATCTTAGTGGCTCCAGGATGGATCGAGAACTTCGACCGAAGAGCCTCTTCCATCAAAATGATACGCGTCCCTCCCACAAACGGTACCCAGATACGCCCCTGAAATGTCATAAGCCCCCGGCCATTGATAACGAACTCCGATACCAACCCAACAAATCGCTCTTTCTTCTGCATCTCAGGCTGCACAACCTCAGCCTGTGCCCCACGAATGGCGTCCAACACCGGAGCTATCACGGTTAATCTCAAACACACATCTCACAACGGGGTGCTCTCCGCCCTGCGGCTCAGAGCATCGGCTACAACATTAGCCTTGCCCGGGTGGTACAGGATCTCACAATCATAATCCTTGACCACGTCCAACCACCTTCTATGTCGCATGTTTAGGTTGGGCTGATCCATCAAATACTTCAGACTCTTGTGGTCCGTGTATATCGTACACCGAACCCCGTACAGATAGTGATGACAAATCTTGAGGGCGAACACCACTGCCCCCAACTCAAGATCGTGGGTGGGATACCTCGTCTCATGAGGCTTCAGCTGCCTCAATGCGTATACTATCACATGCCCTCTCTGCATCAGCACCGCTCCCAACCCTAAAATCGACGCATCACAATACACCACAAAGTCCTCCATTCCCTCTGGGAGGGATAACACTGGGGCTTCACATAGCCTCTGGCGAAGCGTCTCAAAGGAGGTCTACTGCTCTGGTCCCCATGAAAAAGCAACACCCTTCCAGGTTAACCCGGTGGGTGGCACGACGATCTTGGAGAAATCCCTGATAAATCTCCGATAATAGTCTGCCAACCCCAAGAAACTCCTGATCTCGGACGGTGACCTCGGCACCTCCCAACTCATCACTGCCTCCATTTTGGCCGGGTCGACCAATATCCCCTTCTGGTTAAAGAGGTGCCCTAGGAACTGGACCTCTCGCAACCAGAAATCACACTTGGAGAATTTGGCGTAAAGCCTCTCCGATCTCAGTACTCCGAGGATCTCCCTCAAACGCTCCTCATGCTGCTCTCTGGATCTCAAATACACCAAAATATCGTCGATGAACACGATCACCGATCGATCCAACATCGGCCTGCACACTCTGTTCATGAGATCCATGAACACTACCGGAGCATTGGTGAGTCCAAAAGGCATCACCACAAACTCATAATGCCCATAACGAGTCCTGAATGATGTCTTCTGAATGTCCTCATCTCGTACCCTTACCTGATGATACCCCGACCTCAAATCGATCTTGGAGAACCAAGATGCTCCCTGCAACTGATCAAACAAATCATCGATCCTCGGCAACGGGTAACGGTTCTTGACCATCAGCTTGTTCAACTCCCGGTAATCAATGCACATCTGGTGTGAAACATCCTTCTTCTTGACAAAAAGGATAGGCGCTCCCCACGGCGAGCTGCTCGGCCGAATAAATCCCTTTCCCAACAGCTCCTGAAGCTGTGAGGATAACTCTTGCATCTCTGGAGGTGCAAGACGATAAGGCACCTTGGCAACAGGCGCGGCCCCCGGAACCAAATCGATACTGAACTCCACTTGCCTCACGGGAGGCACACCCGACAACTCCTCTGGAATTACGTCCGGGAACTCACGTACTATCGGAACCTCCTCAACTGACCTCGGTCTCTCTTAATCAACACGCGCATCCATCACATACGCCACAAAGCCCTTACAGCCCTGCTATAGACACTGCCTCACTCTAGCGGCCGAACGAAACGCTGACCCAGAACGTGTACCCTCGCCGTACACCGTAAGAACTCCCCCACTAGGGTCTCATATGGTTACCAGCTGCCGCTCGCAGTCGATAACCGCACCGAATTTGCTCAACCAGTCCGTGCCCACAATGACACAAACATCACCCATCGCAATAGGAACCAAATCAACCGGGAACTCAACACCGAAAATCTCGAATACACACCCTCGGATCACCTCTGTGGCATATATCACCCTCTCGTCAGCTATGGAAACTCTCTGAGGCCGACTCAACGCCTCATGACTAACACTGATATGCTGACTAAAAGCCAAAGATACAAAAGACCGACTCGCACCCAAGTCAAATAACACCAAGGCAGGTATAGAATCCACAAGAAAAGTACCTACGCATAACATAATATAAGCACAATATCTCAACATCAAAATAAATACACGAAAGAATACATACCAGCCACGACATCGGGCGCTGTGTGGACCTCCTCCGCGGTCAACTGAAAGGCTCTCCCTCGTGATCTCGGCACCTCGGCCTTCACTGGCCGACTCTCGGTAGCTCTGATGGCGGCAGGGGCAGATCCCTGAGGTGCTCCCTGTGCTGATCCCTGCAACTGCGGACACTCTGCCTTCTGGTGTCCGGTTTGGTTGCAGTGAAAACATACTGCAAACCCCTTGGGGCAATGCTTAGCCATATGCCCCTCCTTGCCACATTTGTATCAAGACCCTGCTCTGCACACTCCGTCGTGGCTCTTGCCGCACTTGCCACAAGTGCGGCCCCTCTGGCTCCCTGATCTCGAATCGGCGGGCTTGGCCCGCTTGGCTACCGGCTGAGACTACACCGGTCGCCGATCCCTCCCCTAAGACTTAGCCTCCTCCCTAGCCTGAGTCTCCAGCTCTATCTCCCTCTTCCGGGCATTTTCTTGAAGCTTGGAAAATGTCCGGTACGTCGAGTTCGCCACGAACTCACGTATGTCCCTCCTCAGAATGCTCAAATATCGACGCATACGTGCCTGCTCGGAGGACACGTGCTCTGGGCAGAACATCGCCCGCTCATGAAACATCCTCGTGATCACCGTAACAGACTCAGTACCCTGCTTGAGGGTCAGAAACTCCTGGGCCAAACGCTCCCTCTCCACCTGGGGAACGTACTCATCTCGGAACATAGCAGTGAACCTCTCCCAGGCCACTGCTGCAAGCTCAGCTGGCGTATAGTGTGCCGTCACAAATTTCCACCAGTCCTTCTCTCTCAAGCAAAGTTGGTTCAGCGCAAATCGGACTCTCAAATGCTCAGGAGATGAGCAAGTAAAGAAACACCCCTCTATGTCTGAAATCCATCTCATCGCCGCGATCGGGTCCTGGGTCCCATCAAACTCCGGTGGTTTTGTGTTGCTGAACTCTCGGAATAGCAACGCATCACCACCCTGCGGCCTCGTGGCAGCTATAGCTGCAGTGGCTGTAGCAACAGCAACCTCAGAAAGAGCAGCGTACTTCTCATCAAATGTGTCTATCAACGTGGTCTTGATAGACCCGAACATCTCTGGTATCTCTGCCCTGATGGCCGCAGCCACCTCCTCCTGGATGATCCTACGAATCTCCTCATCCCTCGTATCACTGGTCCCTGATGCTTGGCGAGTCCCAACCATGATCTCTCTTTCTGAAATACAACATAAGAATAATATCAGGGACTCGCTCGAGTATACTCACACTCGAGTACTCCATCCTACTTGTTCCTTGGTATCTTGGTAAATCTCTGACTCGATAAATCTCTGACCCGAATCCCTCAAGATGGGAACTTTTATGGCTCTACATCACTAATAACACTGAAAAGGGACTGATCTCGGACCATGGAGCACTTTACACTCATAAAGTCTCCACCTTTGGGGTTTTTAGCCCTAAAAAGGACACATACAACAACAACCAAAAGAAGAGGAAAGTTTTGAACTTTATACCTCCAAGAGTAGCTCTTTCCTCTGTAGATCTCAGATCCAAAATGGCACCTCAAGCTTTAGCCTCCAAGATCTCCTTTCCTCCTTCTTCACCAAGCCACTAAAGCACGAACAAGCTCAAATCAACACTCTCACACACTAAGAACGATGGGGCTCTCTTTTAGGGTTTCACTCACTGATATGGAGGCTAAGGAATGAGCCATAACACCCTTTAAATAGTGCACAATAAGGATTAGGGTTTTTGCACCTGGGCCGGGTACGCCCGGCGTAACTCTAGGTACGCCCAGCGTACCTTGGCGACTCCGTGTCCAAATTAAGCGCGTGAGTACGCACAGCGTACCCCTCTAGTACGCCCAGCGTACTCAATTGCTATACATCCTCCTCTCAAGGACTAAACATGACAATTCAATAAAGAACAAGGATGAAAGAAATGCACCTGAATCTCGGGGTGTTACATTACCACTCCTCAATTTGAGTTCAAACACACCTAAGAGTGTGCCCGAATCCCTCAAACCAAGGCTTTGATACCAACTTGTAACGTCCTAAAGATTCCATTAAAAATTTTCATTTAAAAGATCGAGTCATATCAACGAGCCCAACCCAACATGCATACCAATAGGTCCAGCCCAACACACAATGCAAGAGTCACAAAGATAGCTAGCATCCTATATAATATAGTGAGAGGACTCACTTGTCTCATGAAATCCACTAAACCACAACTCAAAGCACCGCAAAAGATGCTACAACTCTCCTATCAAAACATACAAGGTCCAATTTTAGTCTGCATACTAAAACCAACAATCTTGACCAAAACTCAAACCAAGTCAAAAAGTCAGAGTCAACAGTCCAAAGTCAAAATCAAAATTGTCAATAACAAGCCTCCATGTCGTGGCCTCCCTTTAGCCATGTAACATCCCAAAAATACGAGCCAAAAATTTCATTTTTAAAACATATGCTTAGCGAAACATTAGGAATAAAACGTTCAACGATCATATCATTTCACAAAAGATAGTGCATGTCTGGAAAACATTTTTATAAAACATAAAAGTGTCAGAGTACAAATCCCCAGGAAGATCTCATGATGCGGAATACAAGCATGTGTGTAATGTACCGCTACCGCACCAGCTCCTTCCCCTTCGAAGAAGAGGTACCTGAAACCAACACTGAAAACTGTAAGCATGAAGCTTAGTGAGTTCCCTTAACATACCACATACCATACATTCACATATCATGCATACTGCCGGGCAATTCTGGGGTGCCCGACCTACCCGATACGGCCATTCTGGGGTGCCGACCTACCCATGTCAAGCCGTTCTGGGGTGCTGAATACCCATGTCAAGCCATTCTGGGGTGCTGACTACCCATCGGTCCTAACAACCGATCCTCGGGGACTATTTCACCCCCTACTGCTACTATCACATATACCATAACATAACATATTATCATACATATATGGGGTGTCCGATCTACCCTTCGGTCCTAACGACCGAACTTGGGGACTATCCCCCTCCTACTACCACTATCACATATAACATATCATGCCATCATATACACATATCATCACATACTGTCAGACATATTTGGGGTGTCTGACCTACCCTTCGGCCCTAACAACCGAACTCTACTACTATCACATTTACATATCATGTCGGCATATAACATATCAGGTAGTAGCAAACCTAGATGATATCACAAAGACAATCATCTAACATACAACTCCTACTGGTGGGTCGGCATTGAGGCCGTAGACCCACCGCTAATGGAAGGTAACTCACCTCAAAGTAGTTGCTGATCGGTGTGGGAACTAACTGTCTTCTGCTGTTGCCGCTCCGGAAATCCTCCGGCTAATAATTCCCACAAAACACTTAGTCAAATACTGCTAACCGACCTCAGGATAAAATAACCATTTACCCCTAACCAGTCAAGAGTCAAAGTCAAATTCAATTGCCAGTTGACCTAACTCGCCGAGTTGGCTTGCCAACTCGCCGAGTCCCTGTCCCTTACTCTGACCATAAATCTGTCTCTACTCGTCGAGTTAGGCGCTGACTCGACGAGTTCTCCTTCTAAACCCAAGGCCAATAGTCCTTCATCCCACTTGCCGAGTTGTATGAACAACTCGCCGAGTTCATCTTCATCCAAAGAACACTCTATGCAGTGACTCGCCGAGTTGTATGAACAACCCGCCGAGTTGTTCTTGAGGCAAGAAGATTGCCTTGAACTCGCCGAGTCATGGCATTGACTCGCCGAATTACTTCATGAGTGAGTCTGGTTTTCGACCCACTGAGTCACACCCAATGACTCACTACTCCAACCCGCAAATACGAAAAGGGGGAAAACTCGGGGACTCGCAACTCGACTCGCCGAGTCAGATGAACGACTCGCCGATTCGGCCACATGCAAAAACTATACATGCGATTCGGCTTGAATCCAGCTCATGTCATTCATAGATTTGGGTTTCTAGGTCCTGATTAACACGTAAAGTTTCCAACTTTACGTGTAAATAAACACCCATGAGGGTTTTAGGGCTCAAAATGCACCAAAAGAGTAGATCTAGGGCTCTCATGCAATATGGTTCCATAAAGGCAGTAGATCCAAGATCCTGGAGCTCAATCATGCCTAGATCTAGAGGCTAACAACTTATTACAAGCCATAAGGCACAATCAAGCTTGGAGAAAAACTCAAGAAAGACTTCCATGGAGCTAAAAGGGATTATAAGCATGAAAACAGAGGGAAAACGAGTTATACCTCAAGGAGATCACTGAGATAACACAAAGATGCTTGGCCTCCTCCTCTTCTTCTTGATCTACTCTCTTTCTCACTCCAAAACTTCAAGAAAACACACCAAAATGCTTCAAACACACAATGAATAAGGCTTGAACGAAGTATAGAGCTCTGAGGGTGAATGGGGGCGAGCTTGGGGGCGGATAAGAGGGTTTAAATAGGGTGCAAACCCTTGAAATTTAGGGTTTCATCAGACAGCAGGGACTCGCCGAGTCCAGAATATGGACTCGCCGAGTCCAGAATATGGACTCGTCGAGTCGCCAACTTAAACGCGTTCCGGATCCCGTCTCTACTCGGCGAGTCGGACCTGCAACTCGCCGAGTCCAAGGCGAAAAATGAAAAACACTAAGATAAATTTTACGTACCAGGAACCAGGTGCTACAAATCTCCCCCACTGATTTTAGACTTCGTCCTCGAAGTCTGCTGCTCGATCCTGAAACAGCTCGGGGTAATGCTCCATCATTTCTTCTACCAGCTCCCAAGTCCACACGGACCCCTTTCGGTGCTGCCACTGCACCATCACTAACTCCACCCTCTTGTTCCTTAGATCCTTCGACTTCCGGTCGAGGATTGCGACTGGGTGCTCAATATAATTCAGGCTGTCATCAACCTGTATATCCTCTAACGGCACCACCGCTGAATCATCCACGAGGCACTTCCGCAGCTGGGAGACATGGAAGGTGTTGTGAATCTGGCTGAGCTTGGCTGGCAGATCCAGCCTATATGCCACCTTGCCTACCCGGGCTACAACCCTGAACGGTCCAATGAACCTCAGGCCCAACTTGCCCCGCTTCCTGAATCGGATGACGCCTTTCCCAGGCGACACTTTCAGGAGAACCATATCCCCGACATGGAACTCCAGGTCTGATCGACGCTTGTCGGCATAACTTTTCTGCCGACTCTACGCAGTCTGAAGCCTGCTCTGGACCTGCTGGATTCTTTCAGTCGTCTTGAGCACCACCTCGGTGCTCCCTATGACCCTCTGTCCAACTTCACCCCAACATATCGGGGTCCTGCACTTCCGACCGTACAACATCTCGAATGGGGGATGGTTAATGCTCGCATGGTAGCTGTTGTTGTACGAGAACTCGGTCAAGGGAAGATAGGTATCCCAGCTACCACTGAAGTCTAGCACGCATGCCCGCAACATATCCTCCAAAGTCTGGATGGTCCGCTCACTCTGGCCATCCGTCTGCGGGTGAAAGGCGGTGCTAAAGTGCAGACGAGTGCCCAACTCATCATGAAACTTCTTCCAAAACCTAGAAGTGAACCGCACATCTCGATCTGACATCACTAACACTGGCACCCCGTGCCGCGCCACTATCTCCCTGATGTAGATATCGGCCAACTTTTCGGCTGAGATACTTTCCTGAATCAGAATAAAATGGGTGCTCTTGGTTAATCGATCCACGATGACCCAAATCGAATCCACTCCTCGTGCTGTCCGGGGAAGCTTTGTGATAAAATCCATCGTAATATCCTCCCATTTCCACAACGGGATGTCCAACGGCTGCATCTTTTCATGCGGTCTCTGATGCTCGGCCTTGACCTTCCTGCAGGTCAAACACCGCTCGACATACCACGCCACATCCCGCTTCATGCAGGGCCACTAATGGTCTAGACAAAGATCCCTATACATCTTCGTCGCCCCTGGATGAATAGTGAATCGGGATTTGTGCGCCTCCTCCATCAAGATCTGGCGCACGCCTCCCAGATACGGCACCCACACCCTACGGTGTAATGTCAATAACCCCCTGCTATCATAATCGAAGGAGGTGACTTGACCCACTATTCGCTCACTCTTCCGATGTTCCTCCTTCATAGCCTCCTGTTGAGCCTCCCGAATCTGCTCCAACAGGGGAGTCACCACAGTCATACTCATGCAAATATCCCTGATCGGTGCCGCCTTGCGGCTAAGCATATCGGCCACCACATTGGCCTTCCCCGGGTGGTAAAGGATCTCGCAATCATAATCCTTCACCACGTCCAACCACCGACGCTGCCTCATGTTCAGATTCGGCAGATCCATGAGGTACCTCAAACTCTTGTGGTCCGTGTAAATGGTACATCGAACCCCGTAGAGGTAATGCCGCCAAATTTTGAAGGCGAAAACCACCGCCCCCAACACTAAATCATGCGTCGGGTAGTTCGCCTCGTGAGGCTTCAGTTGCCTCGAGGCATAAGCAATGACATGCCCTCTCTGCATCAATATTGCGCCCAAGCCTGAGATCGACGCATCATAGTATACCACGAAATCCTCTACGCCCTCGGGCAGGGCTAAGATCGGCGCCTCGCACAATCTCGAACGCTGCCTGCTGCTCCGGCCCCCATCGAAAGACCACGGCTTTCCTGGTCAACCATGTCAGGGGTACGGCTATCTTGGAGACATCCTGAATGAATCTCCGATAGTAGCCTATCAATCCCAGGAAACTCCGAATCTCGGATGGAGACTTCGGAACCTCCCACCTCATCATGGCCTTCACCTTGGCCGGGTCTACAGAAATCTCGTTCTGGTTGACGAGGTGCCCAAGAAACTGCACCTCGCGCAACCAAAACTCTCATTTGAAGAACTTGGCGTACAAGCTCTCCTCCTCAAGGTCTCTAAAACGTCTCTCAGGTGCTCCTCGTGCTCCTCCTGCGTCTTGGAATAAACCAAGATGTCATCGATGAAAACTATCACAGACCGATCCAACATCGGTCTACACACGCGGTTCATGAGGTCCATGAACGCGGCAGGAGCATTGGTGAGCCCGAACGGCATCACTACGAACTCATAATGGCCATAGCGCGTCCGAAACGCGGTCTTCTGTACATCCACTTCTCTGACCCTCATCTGATGATAACCTGAACGCAAATCAATCTTGGAGAACCAAGATGCACCCTGCAGCTGATCAAAGAGGTCATCAATCCTCGGGAGTGGGTAACGGTTCTTCACCGTTACCTTATTCAACTCCCGATAATCTATACACATCCGATGCGACCCGTCCTTCTTCTTCACAAACAGGATCGGGGCTCCCCAGAGTGAACTGCTCGGTCGAATAAATCCCTTGTCTAGCAAATCCTGCAGCTGCATAGACAACTCCTGCATCTTGGGAGGAGCCAACCGATAGGGTGCCTTGGCCATTGGAGCCGCACCAGGAACTAGGTTGATTCTGAACTCCACCTGACGCTCCAGAGGTATTCTAGGAAGCTCCTCCGGGAACACATCAACGTAGTCTCGCACTACTGGAACCTCGCTCACCGTCGCTTTACCCGTCTCCCGGGCATCCATAACATACGCGACGTATCCCGCGCAACCCTGCTGAAGGTAGCGCCTAGCTCTCGCTGCTGAACATACTGCAGGTCCACGTTGTGGCCTCTCGCTGTGGATCACCAACTCTCCCCCACTTGGGGTCCTGATCCGCACTAGCTGCTGTGCGTAATCTATCACTGCCCCATTAGGGCTCAACCAATCCATGCCTATAATCACCTTGTTCCCCTGCAACGGGATGGGAACCAAATCCACCAAATAGCGCTCCTCAAATAACCTCAGAACACAATCCCTGAATACTGCTGATGCTCGTACCGATCGATCATCGGCAATCTCTACCTCTAAAGGGAAATCCAACATGCCAGAAGACTCAGTAAACCTCTTGCTAAGCGCAAGGGAACCAAATGATCGGGTGACACCCGAGTCAAACAACACCTGGACAGGAATACCGTTCACATGGAACGATCCTAATGCATATACACAGAGCACATATTAATATCATAACATCATAAAAATAAAGTAGACGGAAAGAATCATACCCGTCACCACATCGGGTGCAGCGTGTGCCTCCTCTGCCGTCAGCTAAAACGCCCGGCTCCTCACCACTAGAGCCTTTGCCTTGCCGTGTCGGCCATCTGTAATCCGCAAGGTAGCTGGAGCCGGCGCCTTAACCGGTGTTGATGCTATCAACTGGGGGCAATTGGCCTTCTTGTGGCCCCTCTGGTTGCAGTGAAAACACAGAAACTCCGATGCCTGAATCACAGGAGCAGGGGCGGTACAATCCCTGCTGAAATGCCCCATCTTGCCGCACTTATAGCAGCCCGACGATCCCAACCTACACGCCCCCTCATGAGGCCTACCGCATTTCTTGCAGCGGCTCGGTCCTTACTGGCCTTTCGGCCTACCATCTGGTCCCTTGGGCTTCTTCCCCGAAGCCCCTCCTGCCTGTCCCTCCTCTGACTTCCTCTTCCAGATGTGCTTCAGATCTATCTCCTTCTCCCTTGCCCTGGCAATCATAGAGTCCAGAGTGGGGAAAGCTGAAAAACTGACATGCTCCCGAATATCAGCTCGAAGCATATCATGGTAGCGGGTCCTCCTCATGTCATCATCACCCGCATACTGGGGCACCAACAATGCTCTCTCCCCGAACTTGGCGGTGATCTCTGCCACAGTCTCCGTCGCCTGCCTCATATCCAAGAACTCCCTGGCCAGCTACTGAAGCTCGACAGCTGGCGCGAACTCTACCCTGAACCTGGTCGCAAAGTCCGACCAATTCATAGCCTCGACAGCCAAGGCTCCCAACGAGTCCCCCACGGACTCCCACCAATCCCTAACTCGATCTCATAAACATCCCGCTGCGAATATCACCTTCGACCCCTCAGGGCAGAAGCTAATCATCTATGCAGACTCAATGTCTGCAATCCATCGTCTAGCAGCAATGGGGTCCTTCGCCCCGTGAAAATCTGGCGCACCACTGCCCCAGAAGTCCTTGAAGGACAGTGTGCGAGATCCTGACTGGCCAGATGACATGTCGCTCCTGAATGCCCGGAGGCGATCCTCCATCAACTCCAATATCCCTTCCTTGATCGACCCGAAAATGATGGGGGTCGAATCAAGGATGCCTCTGGTGATCTCTGACGCGATGAACTCGCGTAGACCCTCATCTACTGGCTCAGAACCTGATCCCGAACCCGATCCCTCTCCTGTACTGCCAACTGCTGGCCTCGAGCGTAGTACCACCATTCTGAAACACAAAAGAAATAACAACTGTTAGCGATACTGATACCTCTAGAGGGATCACACCTACTACAAGTTCCCTGGTCTTATCTTGGCCTTCCTCGATTCGGGTACGGATACTCTACTTTCAGTAGTACGGGCCCATACTACCTTCCACATTTATCCGTACCTTCTCCAAGGACTGCCTTGACTCTACCAGGTTCCTTTCACTACCGCTGATCTCTACTACTCTTATCGTAGGCTTACCCTAGGAAACCTCTGACTCCACCCAACCTAGTCCGAGGCTACTGAAGGTTTCTTGGTGATGCCAATTAGCTATTACCTAAATACAATCACATGCAACGAGGCTTGGATAATCCTTCGAGTGAGGGACTCATCCCTACAACGGTTAGGACTCAAACAAGAGCTACGCAATAGGGTCAAATCCAACACTCTGAGATTATTCAACCTTGATCACATGTGACCTTAACGTATTCACCTAACAGCTAACTCCCATCACTCAAAGCCCACATAGCACAAAGCAAACAACAGTTGGACAAAAAAGAAACAATCTCAAGCAACTCTATCCTCGTAGAGAAAAACTGAACTAGCATACAATGCTAAACTCGTACTATCAGGCATAACCTAAACAGGCCATCCTACCGCTGTCTACTCAATTCTAGCATGCAACTTTTCATACACTGAAGCACATAAAGCAGGCATATAAGGCATCACTCCTAGATCCTTAGTCCTATTCTAGCATGTTGTTCTACTGAAACTGATAAGCATAACATAAGATTATATGGGTACTTTGGGGAATACTTACTTGAGCTTGGCCGGTCGCGCACATCACACACTTCGTTCTTTCTTAAAACCCTTTACTTAGCTTTTTAGAAAACATTATCTTTTTCCATAATCTTTTAATCCCTAGATTTGAGTTCAAACACCCCCGAAGGTGTGTTCGAATCCCTCAAACCAGAGCTCTGATACCAACTTGTAACATCCCAAAAATACGAGCCAAAATTTTCATTTTTAAAACATATGCTTAGCGAAACATTAGGAATAAAACGTTCAACGATCATATCATTTCACAAAAGATAGTGCATGTCTGGAAAACATTTTTATAAAACATAAAAGTGTCAGAGTACAAATCCCCAGGAAGATCTCATGATGCGGAATACAAGCATGTGTGTGATGTACCGCTACCGCGCCAACTCTTTCCCCTTCGAAGAAGAGGTACCTGAAACCAAAACTGAAAACTATAAGCATGAAGCTTAGTGAATTCCCCCAACATACCACATACCATATATTCACATATCATGCATACTGCCGGGCAATTCTGGGGTGCCCGACCTACCCGATACGGCCATTCTGGGGTGCCGACCTACCCGTGTCAAGCCGTTCTGGGGTGCTGAATACCCATGTCAAGCCATTCTGGGGTGCTGACTACCCATCGGTCCTAACAACCGATCCTCGGGGACTATTTCACCCCTACTGATACTATCACATATATCATAACATAACATATTATCAGACATATCTGGGGTGTCCGATCTACCCTTCGGTCCTAACGACCGAACTTGGGGACTATCCCCCTCCTACTACCACTATCACATATAACATATCATGCCAGCATATACACATATCATCACATACTGTCAGACATATCTAGGGTGTCTGACCTACCCTTCGGTCCTAACAACCGAACTCTACTACTATCACATTTACATATCATGTCGGCATATAACATATCAGGTAGTAGCAAACCTAGATGATATCACAAAGACAATCATCTAACATACAACTCCTACTGGTGGGTCGGCATTATGGCCATAGACCCACCACTACTGGAAGGTAACTCACCTCAAAGTAATTGCTGATCGGTGTGGGAACTAACTGTCTTCTGCTGCTGCCGCTCCGGAAATCCTTTGGCTAATAATTCCCACAAGACACTTAGTCAAATACTGCTAACCGACCTCAGGATAAAATGACCATTTACCCCTAACCTGTCAATAGTCAAAGTCAAAGTCAACTGCCAGTTGACCTGACTCGCCGAGTTGGCTTGCCAACTCGCCGAGTCCCTGTCCCTTACTCTGACCATAAATTCATCTCTACTTGTCGAGTTAGGCGTTGACTCGACGAGTTCTCCTTCTAAACCCAAGGCCAATAGTCCTTCATCCCACTCGCCGAGTTATATGAACAACTCGCCGAGTTCATCTTCATCCGAAGAACACTCTATGTGGTGACTCGCCGAGTTGTATGAACAACCCGCCGAGTTGTTCTTGAGGCAAGAAGATTGCCTTGAACTCGCCGAGTTACTTCATGAGTGAGTCTGGCTTCCGACCCACTGAGTCACACCCAATGACTCACTACTCCAACCCGCAAATACAAAAAGGGGGAAAACTTAGGGACTCGCTACTCGACTCGCTGAGTCAGATGAACGACTCGCCGAGTCGGCCACATGCAAAAACTATACACGCGATTCTGCTTGAATCCAACTAATGTTATTCATAGATCTGGGTTTCTAGGTCCTGATTAACACGTAAATTTTCCAAGTTTACGTGTAAATAAACACCCATGAGGGTTTTAGGGCTCAAAATGCACCAAAAGAGTAGATCTAGGGCTCTCATGCAATATGGCTCCATAAAGGCAGTAGATCCAAGCTCCTGGAGCTCAATCATGCCTAGATCTAGAGGCTAACAACTTATTACAAGCCATAAGGCACAATCAAGCTTGGAGAAAAACTCAAGAAAGACTTCCATGGAGCTAAAAGGGATTATAAGCATGAAAACAGAGGGAAAACGAGTTATACCTCAAGGAGATCACTGAGATAACACAAAGATGCTTGGCCTCCTCCTCTTCTTCTTGATCTACTCTCTTTCTCACTCCAAAACTTCAAGAAAACACACCAAAATGCTTCAAACACACAAGGAATAAGGCTTGAACGAAGTATAGAGCTCTGAGGGTGAATGGGGGTGAGCTTGGGGCGGATAAGAGGGTTTAAATAGGGTGCAAACCCTTGAAATTTAGGGTTTCATCAGACATCGGGGACTCGCCGAGTCGCCAACTTACATGCGTTCCGGATCCCGTCTCTACTCGGCGAGTCGGACCTACAACTCGCCGAGTCCAAGGCTAAAAATGAAAAACACTAAGATAAATTTTATGTACCAGGAACCAGGTGCTACAAGCCATGTCGTGGCACGAAAACTACAAAACAATATATGATTCCCAAGTCGCCACGTCGTAGGAACTGGGTCTGGATAGCTTAACGAGTTAAGCTATTTTCTATCAATTTCAAGAGCTCCAAAGCTTAGATCTGGTCCTTCCCAAGGTCTTAATGGATAAATTTTCTAATTTTATCCATTAAGACATACCAATGTGACAAGATATCTAAACCTAGGTCCCTTAATACATCATGAATCATAACATAACCAATAAGCTCTTAATCACCAAAGTTACTCAACCAAATTTTCCTAGAAAGCTTTCCTACACCAAGAGGACCATGAAAATGGGTGCTTTATTAACGTGCATGTCTTTCCATTTTCAGGTCATATACATGGGAGAAATGAAATTAAACTTTTGCATGGGACCAAGTACTCCAAGATACTACAGATCTACAACATATGACCTCAAAGAGACCTGATGGATCTATAAATTTGCCAAATTTATGGAATCCACTCTTTTAAACATTCACAATCATGAAGGAAATGGACAAGAAATCTAGATCTAGAAGCATATCGCCAAAAAGCTAGGATCGTGAACACCTACAAAGGTCCAGAGAATGCACAAGAGAAGGATGATGATGCTTGCTTGTTGCATTACTCACTAGAACACTTTCTTCTTCTTCAATCCACTAAAAGTTCCAAGGTGAGCCAAGGATCACCAAAAGGGATTAGGGTTAGGGTTTCTGTGATTGGGAGTGATGAAGGCTGAGAAATATGACCTACAATGGGGGTTAAGGTGTTTATATATGAGAGAAACCTTAAAAATCTTGAGTTTTGGGTTCCAGCGGCTGCCATGTCGTGGAGCCCACCAAAATGCGCTTTCCAAAATGACCTTGCCACATCATGGACATCCATGGACCACGACGTGGCATGGAGTTTATCCCGAAAACTCCATCTTTGATCCCGCTAAGTTTCAAGCTAAACCAATTTGGAAAACAGGTGTTACACCAGTCCTCGCTTAATGTTCTTTGGGTTAGGATAGCCAAGGCTATTTAAAGGTACCATGGTTTTATCCATCAGCGTATACACAAAGGGGATTGAACTCATTTTAGATCAACATTCTTAAGGTGGTGGATAATCTATGGGATTAGGGTGTGAGTCTTTTGCATATTGTAAAAAAAAGGTCGGTGATGGGTGTCTTAGTGTTTTTGGGAGGACTTATAGCTTTGTGATGTGTCCTTAAAAGTGAGATTTTCGAGAATACATCCTATTGAGTTTGATAAGAAAGTCATGGTCTCGGATAAATTGTAACAACCCGGGTTTTAAGTTCTTTGATGTATAACCCAAGAGGAGGAGTAGAAAGGTGGAATTGGTGGAATTTACTAACCTCTTATCCTAGGTTTTTTTGTCTTATATCAAGGATAGGTGGGTTTAGGATTTATTAGGGATGTGTGACAATAAGTAACATCAACAAGAGCTCTTGTAGATAAACGTCTTATGATTTTCAGTAATACTTCTACGATGGCGTCGGCTTGTTCCGATGAAGGTTAACATTTTTAAATGACAGATGAGTTTGAATAAACTTCCTATCAACCCAACCTTACTAGTATAGGCTTGGATATTTCGTGAGTGACTTGTCTCGTGTGTGATGTGGACGTAGATTTTTTGAATCGTTTTTTATTTGGCTACTCTTTTGTTTTTACTATTTTGGCTCAGTTGGGAACTTGGTGGGCCTTCAAGTGTCGCCTCTAGCTTCTTTTGGGGATTAAATTTCTTGTTTTTGCAACTTGCATTTGCAGAAGTTGCACAGAGACTATTTGGAGGCGTCATATTTTACCTTATCAAGGCATTTGTGGCTCTTTCATATATAATTGTGACGCGGAAGGGAAAGCCTTAGTAAGGCCTATTTTTTATATATATAATTGTGACGCGGAAGTTTATTTTGGTGTATAATAAGGAATATAAGGTTAAACTTAATTGGATAGGTTGGCTTAAAAGTCTTAAACTTACTATTTCTTTGATGTAATTTGTTGGTTTTGAGTAACTTCTTGCTAGTTTAATAAAATATTTATTGTTTAAAGGCAAAAAAATGATGAATTGCTCTTGAATTTTGTTTTGCTCTCTCTCCCACCACACTTTGGCAATTCAAAGTGACATAACACTTAAGAGGACAAAATTTCTCGTAAGGCAAGGAAGAAATTACATCGGGATGTGACTGGAACATTGGCGAATATACATACTATTTAGGTGGGTCACTTGACCCACCTATTTTTTTTATTTGTTATAAGTAATATATAAAATATATTTGTGACCTATCTAAAATTTTACTAGTGATCTATCATAATTTTTTTGATAAAGAAATTAACATAAATCAAGATTTTTAAATCAAATTTTTATTTCTTAATAGCTTAAATACTTAATTACCCATTAAGAAATAACACAATACAAAAAGAATAATTAACTTTTAGAGTAATGGTTTTGTGTCATATATAGAAAAATAATTTTAGATAGTATTAGTGATGACATAATTATGAAATATTTCAAGATATTAGACCTCGGCGGTTACAATTTTAAGAAATTTATTTTTGTTTTCTTTTTGCTTATATGACCTAAAACCCGCTACTAGTATTTTTTTTATTACTAGGCGAATGCCCGCGCGTTGCGCAGAAATACCTATATAATTGAAGTCTTTACAAATATATGTTTTTTTAAATATAACAATAATGTTGTTGTTAAATTTGATATAATAATTTGTATACTAAATTGATATAATATATTGATTATTTTGAATTATATGATAATATATACATCTATTATAACTGCATAATCTCAATCGTATGAATGATTTCTACCTGCGAGTTACTCATAAAGGAAATTAAATATAATATATGGTTTAATGTTATTTATAGTTGTTGTTATTGTTAATTACTTATTTTTAAAATTATTTGTTTAACGTTTTAATTTCTATCATTATAATTATTTAAAACATCAAATATTATTTTTTTGATTTTAAAAGTAACAATATGATCATTTATATAGAGTTATTTTACACTATTCTTATTGTAAGTTATTTTAAGCTAATTATTCGGAAACTTTTAACGACTATAAAAATATATTTATGAGATATTTTAGTTAAATTGAGATTACAATTTAGTTTTTGCATTTATCACTATAATTTATCACTTTTAACTATTTATAAAATATTCTTTATTTTTTAAGTTTAACTGAAATTTATATTTAAGTTGACATTGTAATGCGCAGAAATATCTATATAGTTAACGTCTTTATAAATATATGTTCTTTTTAAATATAACAATAACGTTGTTGTTAAATTTGATATAATAATTTGTATACTAAATTGATATAATATATTGATTATTTGAATTATATGATAATATATATATATATATATATATATATATATATATATATATATATATATATATATATATATATATATATATAATAACTTCATAATCTTAATCGTTTGAATGAATTCTACCCGCGAGTTACACATGAATAAAATTAAATATAATATATGGTTTAATGTTATTTATAGTTGTTGTTACTGTTAATTATTTTTTTTTTAAATTTATATGCTTAGTATTCTAATTTCTATCATTATAATTATTTAAAACATCAAACATTATTTTTTGATTTTAGAGGTAACACCATAATCATTTATATAGAGTTATTTTTTACTATTTTTATTGTAAGATATTTTAAGCTACTTATTTGAAAACTTTTAACAATTATAAAAATATCTTTAGAAAATATTTTAGTTAAATTGAGATTACAATTTAGTTTTTGCATTTATCACTACAATTTATCAATTTTAAGTATTTACAAAATATTCTTTGGTTATTTAGGTGGAAGTGAGATTTATATTTAAGTTGACATTTTAATATTATATTTAAGTTAACAATTTAAGTATTTTGTTCAAACTGTTTAAAAGTTATAGCTTTAAACTGATAATGGTTTACATATAACAATAAATTACATATAATAAAGTAAATATAATATTTTAAAAGTTCAAGACATAACATTATAAGTAGAAGTAAAGATATTATTTTAGACTTGAAATTTAGTTTATTATGATTACACGTTAGGTTTGAGATTTATTTAGCCTTATTAACCTACTTATTATAATTATTAGAAAGACACTATAATTTATTACTTTTAACTATATACAAAATATTTTTTGGGTTGTTTAAGTTAAACTAAAATTTGTATTTAAGTTGACCATGTAATGTTATATTTAAATTAATAATTTAAGTATTTTATCCAAATTGTTTCAAAATTGTATCTTTAAAATGATAATGGTTTACATCTAATAATATATTAAAACTAATAAATTAAGTATTATATGTTAAAAGTTAAAAAAAACATAACTTTATAAGTAGAAGTAAAGATATTATTTTAATTATGAATTTTAGTTTATATATGATTGTTTAGGTTTGATATTTATTTAACCTAATTAACCAAATTATAATTATTATTAGAAAGAAATTGAAAAGTCATGGGAGTTTTAAATTAATGTGGTGAAAGGAAAAATGCATGGGAGTTTCAAATGAATGTGGTGAAAGGAAAAATGCTTCCTTTATAAGTATATAATGAAATGATAATGATTATTATATTTTTATATATCGGTTTCATTTAAATTGTGAACTTACGTTCTAGACTCGCCATTGAAAATAATCATGTTTGGTAGTTGAATTCTGGAAGTATTCATGTTTGGAACTAAGGATATGCAAAAGGGATAATGACTTAGGAGGGTAATTAGGTTTCCAGTTTGTTCGTATTAGGTCACTAAGGTTTTTTTGTGCGTATTAGACCAATATGGTTTTAACCGGTAAAAAGGACTATTTCTAAACGGTAATAACAACCATATTGGTCTAATACGCACAAAAAAAAAACTTAGTGACCTAATACGGACAAACTGGAAACCTTATTACCCTCCTAAGTCATTAACCCTAATTATTTAGAAAACATGCTTACTAATCAATGTGACTGACTTGTTTGACTGAAAATAGTTGTTTCCATTTAAACTTATCTCATAACCCTTCCAGAACTTCTAAGTCCAAAAACTCATATGATTGATGATCTTCATTACATAAATATGCAACATTTTATCAATAACTTCTTTTTTGTCATTTAAAAGTTTACATGAACACATCCATATGTACAAATATAATCTCACTTTGATACCTCCCATCAATGTCTACATTTGATAACGAATGGAAATGTAAAACCAACAGGGACTTGCAGAGGATGCCCATTGTCAATTATTTTATAAAAAGCAAAACCGCAACATGAACTAAGAAACTGAAGTTGCAAAATTAATAAAAAATCAGCACATAAACAAACACATACAGACTATATACAACACATAAACTGAAGTTTATAAAGCATGAAACTTAATGACAGGAAAAGTAAAAAACTTAAAGGAGACTTTATAAAAAGAAAGATCACCCTTACTTACCACAAATGGTTGAAGACATCAACAATGCCACAAATGGTTGAAGACATCAACAAGAAGATTAATCTGACCATGGAATCCACATGTTGTCTGATCATGACTTCAGTAGATGTACTACCGAAACGTAAGAATTTGTAAACGGTAATAACAACCATATTGGTCTAATACACACAAAAAAAAACCTTAGTAGCATAATACAGACAAACTAAAAACCTAATTACCCTCCTAAGTCATTATCCCTATGCAAATCGGCAATCTCAGCGACAAGAGGATGAATTTGCTTGTTTTCGGTAAGAACTATAGAGATGTAAAGAAAGTATATCCTGAATATGCCGCACTGTATATAAAGAATAAAGAATAGAAATTTTTTTACTTTAGTTTAATAGTAGTAAGTAACTAATTTGACTTTCGCGTTTGGTAGTTGAATTCTGCTATTAGTATTTTACTTGTGTATATTTCTTGGTTAAATTATAGTAATCCATGTTAATCATATAATATCGTAAAAAAGTGATTATCTAATGTTAAAATTTTATTTTTATTTTTTTACTTTTTTATAAAAATATGTCAAAAGTAAAGTTACATAACTCATTTTGACCCAAACCACCCGACCCGACACCTCAATTACAAGACCCATCACAAGCTTTACAAAATATAGAAAACTAAACATACATACATAATTTCATGCTCATGTCTAGTTACACATCCCACTTACCATAACCACCGAATTACACCATCACCACTACCACCCTTTATTCTTACTACACACATATATAACAAACCAACATACCACCAGTCCTTATACAGATTAGTAATATTCATATTAGACTATCACTCAGTACTCAAGGGTGAACAGGCTTGTCCAAGTTCTCCGATGGACGGAAGAAGGCCTTCTCCTCCAACACCGAACCATCAACTCCTGCCGCCTCAGATCCAGCTGCACCACCGGAGTCTCCCTCATCCACCGGCCCAAAAACCCCAGTTTTTGGGTGTGGTGCCCAGTACTGTTCCGAATCTTTTCGGGTTATCGCTTCTTCAGGAACCAATGTTGGACGCACCTGCTCGTCTATGTTCTTGTCGTACACCGACACATGCACTCCTCTCCTGTACAAACCATACACAACCACCAAATTTCAGATTACGACATGTTTCCAATGTGAATTAGCTTGAAATTTGAACATAAACATCAACATCAACATGGAAAATGATTTGATATGTTATGTGATGATGCGAATGCAATGATGATTCGTTATCTTGTCTTGGACTACACCCCAAGTTCTAGAGACATGGGTCGGGTTGGTGGCGGGCCCTAATCAGTCACCAAATTTCAACTACCTCAGTGGTCCAGAGCTTATCCAATGCCGGGCACTATGGATGGAAATTAGCAAAACGACATGGAAATGAATGTAAAACTTATTCGCACTTTATCCTTCTAAAAAAAAGCGTACGGTTTACTCTTTAACTTTTGCACGGACTCTATTTCACCACGAAATTTGGAATCCAATCAAGGAATTAAATAATTATGACGAAGATCATATGCAGTTACTTCCTGATCCTCGATCGATCTCCTTCAACTAAATGTTTAGGTTTAATTCAGCAAAATCTACATACGCGATCCAGAAGAATTAATTTCAGAGATTTTTTTTTGTTGCGTATATATTTTCCGATATGTGTGTATGCGATGCATAACATTAATGATTAAACGAATACATATCTACCTACGTCTCAAATAACCAACATTGACGATTAATGTGAGAATATTTTGAGTTCTAGTCTAGAATACTTGCGATCAGCACACGCAACTCGTTACACTTGTATTAACTTCTCTAAACAGATATTTCAATGCTCAAAAAGTTATAAAATATGAAATACCTGAGATTCAGTGACGAATCACGAGCAGATGAGCTTCGGATCTGGCTGACAAATCGCTTCCCCAAACTCGCGATTCCCCGGCTTTGCGAATTGGCGGCCATACAATAAACGTTTTCCGATGTAGAAAGAGAGTAGAGATCAGGAGAGATTGTAGATGCAAAAGAGAGGAAGAAGAGAGAAGAAAGCGGAGAAATCAATAGGAAAAGGTAGTAGGTGTGTTGTGTGCTCCATAGTCTATATATATAATATTTCTATAATGGGTAGGGCAATAAAGTTTTTTAATTTTTGGTCCGTGCACCCTACTTTGTAATTAGTCTAAATTGTACCATAAAATTATTTATAATTTTAATCAAATACTATTTCTTTTTGAACGCCAGTCATAAATGCCTAGATAAAACTAGCAAAAGAAAATTATAAAATACAAATTAAAAACAAATTAAAACAACGAACAACCTTAAGTTATAAAATTACAATTGAGTGTAGCAGTCAACAAAATAATTAGAGCAACATTCGATTTTTCTTTTTGTATAAATAAAAACTACCTTCTTTCTTTCATTATCAACTATAAACTACAGTATTGTTATATTGTTATAGTAATAACCAGATGAATATTGATTTGACTGTGTTTTAACCTACAATAAAAATAGAAAGTATACAGTTATTTTTTGTTATGTGTTTCAACATGGTCTATTCGATCACACGTTTGCTACATCGATTTAGTGATCTTTTGGGTTGATCTCAAATGTTGATCTAAATCATATCAAGTGAAATACTGATATACATATTAAATTTTTTTCGACCAATAGAATTTGTACATATGGAGTTTTGGATACATCCAAACACATCATCATTGATGTTTGTCTGTGGTTATCCTTTTAAGAAATGAAAAGTGTGTTGTGTAGAAACTATAGATGTTGAAAAGTTTGTTGGGGTAATTTTAGAGAAAAAACAAGTTTAGGTAAAAATGTGGAAGATTTTTATTGGCGTGGATATTGGTGCCATGACACACGGTACACAAAGTAATTGTGTCCCAAAAGAGACTTTTAAAGGACATGACGTCACCCAAACGGATAAAATATATATAAGACGGTCGACGGTGCTTATTTGACCACCTGACCCAGTCCTTGACTTCTTTTGGTATATTCCGGCGTATATCCGTTAACATCCGTTAATACTCAACATGACGTGGATACCGCAAAAGAAAAACAATTTATATGTTTTTCTTAGATCATTTCATATTCTTTTATCTTGCTTCTTAAGGCATTTTGAAAACTGTAAAGATGTTTATAACATCGAATTTATGTTAGTAGTAATGTGGTATTGCTAAGAAAACTTTTTTTTTTTTTTTTTTTTTGAGTTTTTACGGTTTTATTTTAAGATTTATATTTATCGTTTTATTCAATAATTTTCATTCAACTTGCTAGTGTTACTATTTTACCATTATTTATCAAGATGAATATCAAGGTTGTCAACTTTTTCTCATTTTCGTGGTGATTAAACATTTTTCGTTGACGTGATATGTAATGTCCGTCTTATAAGAAAATATGAAAAGAATGGTAATAAGAAGTCTTGAACTTGTAGTCATATATATGACTTACCATTGAACTAAATAATATTTTTTGTAATCAACACTACTTTAATCATAAAAATGTATTTTAATTAATGTCATATTAACTGTATTTTTTATAATGAACACAATGTATATAATTAAAAATGTATACAATCAACTTCATTTACGATAAGGGTCATCTCTTGCCCCTGAAAAAATCTCTATTATTATGTTTACTAGTACACATATTGTGCTTCGCTTGCTCCTCAGAAGAGACATACTAGTACATATATACAAATTTTATTTTAAGAAACTGTTAATTTCAAGAAAAAAACTTCAAATTTGCATTAAAAGACTGAATCTTATTTCCAAGTAAAATTAGTAAGTTGCATAAAAAGTATGGGGTAAAATTGGAAGAAAAAAAATGTACGTATGAAAAACCCGTAAAAACATTGCTAACGTAAAGTTTTTTTTGGAAGTTTCACTTAAAGGAAACATGTGAAAAAAGATTTTAAATAAATAAAACTCTAAACTTGAATGAAAAATATAGGGTAAAAGTGGTGAAAGAAAATAATAAATATAAAAATAAAACCATAAAAGCTTAAAACGCTTAAGGGCGTTCTTGGCATTATTCCAATATTCGAAACTTAGGGGAAAAAAAAGGACCAATTTGAATTATTTTAAAAGTATTTATGAAGCTTAGAAAAAGACATAAAGTTGATGAATCTTAAACATTTAATTCTAATTAGACCAGGTATAAATCGAATTGGTACAATCCGATTCTAGTTTAGATTTAGTTCCCACTCAAGTCAATAACTAAATACAAAATTGCGGTTATCTAATTTAAAAATTACAGATGTAAAATATCACATTGTTTCAAAATACAAATTAAAAATAGACTCATTCGCTGAACTTATTATTATTATCCATCCCTATATGGAATCATCCTTGGTTTAAACGAGAAAGTTACCACCCGGAATACAACCATCCTTGGTTTAAACGTGAAACTTAGAAAAGAAGTAATAAACTCTATTGTGGCTTGGGTGATCAATATTAGATTCGGGTCAAATATGGGCAGCTACATACCTATGCTATAGAATCAGCAGCCACGAGTGACAAAACGTGGACAGGGACACATTATATATATATATATATATATATATATATATATATATATATATATATATATATATATATATATATATATATATATATATATATATATATATATATATATATATATATATAAAGGAGCAAATGAGAATAAAAAAAGGTTAAGAACCGTAAAAACCTCTAATTTTAGATGTTTATAAAGGGTTTAGGGTTACCCTAAACCCTTTATAAACATCTAAAGTTAGAGGTTCTTACGGTTCTTAACATTTTTTGTTTTTGCTAACTATTATGTGTCAGGATGCACAAATCTGGACCAATTGATGAAATTCATCAATGGACATGATTTGAGAGTGTATAATATTACAATAAGATAGCATGTACCATATAATCATACAAATTTTAGCAAAATGGTATTTTCGACAATTAACTACAATTATAAAAGGAAATTTTCGGATATTTATGGATAATTAAATCTCCTAATTTTAAAAATATGAATTTTTTTAATTAATTCAATTTTAATTCTAACATAATTTGTAAACATAACCGATTTTATTCAGTCAGAATATTTTCTTAGTTAGAATGATGCTCTTTCAGAATTTTATTCTATTAGAATATTATTGAAGAATAACGAAGTTCTTGAATTCGAGGTTGAAAAATAACAACATTCTAATATATTCTTATACATCCAAACTTAATGTACAAATTCATACATATTCTTACAGACTAAAAGTCTTATACATTTTAATATAATTATACATATTCTAAAAGAATATTAACAAAAATGAATAAAATTCTTAAAAAATAACAACATTATTAAAATGTGAGTATGATCAAACTTTATTCATTCTTCAAGTTATTCTATTAGATATTCAACACATTCTTCCAGTCATTCCTATCACAAATACAACAAAAACTAATAATCGTTAAAAACATGTTGCTTGCAATTAACTATCACTTTATATATTCTGGTAGAATACATAGAATATATTCTGGCAGAATACATAGATTTTATTCTAGAAGAATATATTCTGACAGAATACCTAGAATACATTCAAAAGTATCGTATTTACTGCTAATATAATTTTAGATTCCAAATACACAATAACAAGGGAGAATAGAAATTGGAATTCAAAATCACAAATTGAACCAAAATAATACACAAACAAATTACTTACCTTTTTAAACAATTTTCTAGAACAAGACGAGTAGCCTTTATCAATCTATATTGGCATATGATATTAAGTCTTTACGATGTTGGTATATGAAATCAAACAAAATTAATTCACTGTGTTGGCATATGAAATCAACCCCATCAGTATATACATAGAATATGGAAGACTACATAGTATACATTATGGCAGAATATTGCCCATACTTTCTTTGCTTGTGCTCCTTCAATGGTTTACCTGTAAGTTATAAATCAACAACACAATTACTTACTTAATTTTCATGAGATGAGATAACATAAATTAATTTCATGATCATTCTTTTAATTAGGCCTGTTGAAATTATATATCCATATGATGCGAGAATTGAACCAAACAAGATTAGTGCACTTTACACAAACATAAATTGATAATTGAACCAAACATAATTGAAAGGTAAACAACTATTTGATAAATTAAAAACAAAACCATTACTCAAAATATAAGAACTATCTAAACTCAGTAACAATTCACTTGGGACCATAGAAAAGAATTTTTAATGGAAAAGCTACAAATTACAAAGTAAATCTTCATTTAGGCATTTAGTCGAACACTTGGTGTTCAGAAAAAAAGGACTTGGATAACTAAAAACACTTTTTGAGAAAATTATATTATTATCAACAAATAAATGGTCTGACTAAAATCTATCAGAAGAGAATCGAGATTATAATGTGATATTAGATCAGTTTATAAAGTGTACCTTATGATTTTTGGTGCAGTCATTTTGCATCAAACAAAAGAACATGAATAGTTATGATCTGCATCGAGTGAAGCGAGATGGTGGGATCTGGTCTTCTTGAGGTATATGTGGGTTTCGAGCACACCAGGCAACTCACCGAGTGGAGATCAATCTTCATCCCTTGAATCGATCTAGGTAGTATTCGGTAAACAAGTAGTCCACCCTTAAAATCACTTCTTGAAAGCATATGTCAGCATCGTTTTCCATGGTGGGCCTGTTTCTTAGATTGTGTTTCAAAAAATGGAAATGGAAGGGAAGCGAGAGATGAGATACGGACGAGCAGAAACATAAACGGGTGGTGAAGAACAGCTGGTGAAGACGGTAGTTGAGGAGGAAGATAGATGCGTAGTGCAGGGCACCGATTGAAATCGATTTAGGGCTAATGTTCTATATTTATCTTTTGCTTCTTGCGTGATATAAGGAATTGTTGTTAATCTACCATAATTAACTATGCAAAGATTACTATAATACCCTTAAATGATTTATTTTTTCCTAATTTTCTATTGGTGCATTCATGCACACAATAGTTGCTAAAAACATTTGAACCCAGCTCTCTCTCGCTCTCTCTTTCTCTCTCTCTCTCTCTATATATATATATATATATATATATATATATATATATATATATATACACACACACTAAGCAGTTATCGCGGTCAAAGTTTCAATAGCGGTCACATGACGCTATTTAAAATCCCAGTTATCGCGGTGATATAACAATGGTATAGCGGTTTTTTAATGTTATGTATAATTTATATTATATATTTATACAAAATTTATATATTAGATTATTAATACTATATAGAATTAATATCATAAAAAAATCATATAAAAACATACCATAATCTATATATAATATTCTAATATAGTAATATGGAAACTAAAAAGTGTCAAAATGTCAACGCAACTCGAGTCGTTCATGGTTTCTAAATACTAAAACATACGAGAAAGGGAAGTTGTCATTTGTTGCTTTGTAGTTTTTAATTAATTATATTTATTATTTGGACTTATTAAGACAAAAAGTCTAGTGGACTGGTTAAAAAAATAAAGATTTAATTTTGAAATAAAACACAATTGTTTTTTCTTTGTCAAAGTAGCCAAATATGTACGAAATTGTAAAAGCAGGTGTAGCGTTGCTATAGCGTTGATGAGGTTCGCGGTAAATAGCGGTCAATAGCGCCGCTAATAGCGTCACCGCTATTCGTAAACGCTATTTAAAAATAGCGGTTTGGTAACACCGCAAAACGCTATATCGCCGCTATAACACTATTGATAGCATAGTATATATATATACACACACACATACTAGCCGTTTACCCTCACTAAGCGACAGGTGTTAATATATATATTTTTTTAGAAATTTGTTTCTAGTGACGATCAATTTTTTTGCTGAAGTAGTTTACTACACCTAAAAAATTACCAGTAAGAGTCGTGCTAGCAAAAACAAAATCAATAAAAATTATAAGTGAAATGTTAGGATTCTTTTATAAATGTACATGAGCACATGATTGATTGTGCATTCTTAATCGTGCAATAATATTGTATAAACCATATCGGCACTTCTTTATAAACTTCACTGCCATTCAATTGTCCTTCAAGCTTCATTAATACTTTTGTATTGGCACATGATATAAATGTAGGGGAAAAGGGGTGATTAATAATTTCTTTTTGATGATTTGTTTTTTTATCAATAAATAATTACCTTTGTTAAATTGTTTCTTTATGAAACATGTCATATCACTAAGAATATGCAATATGTTAACAAATAGTTTCTTTTCGGGTTTTGGGTCTAGAGGAAGTAAACAAATCTAGTTCATTTTGCATAAAACTTACATATAGTAAGTATGGTGAGCATTAAAAGAGTTTGTAGTTGGAACCATGAGTTTTGGAATAAAACCAATATGACATATATTGGTTTTTAAAAGCAATGATTAGAACTGGTCAAATTCTAATTCTCATCTAGTTTTTAAAAGCATTGATTGAAACCGGTCCAATTCCAGTTCTCGTCTTATATAAACATTACATGTTGGGTATTCAGAACCAATGTTCTTCTCTTTATAAAATTGTGACCCGCCGCGTGTTTACATCATACATGAGAAACACAACTGACCCGATACATGAAAAAACAACTGTAGAATAGGGATTTTGCACATTGGCTCAATTACATGCAGACGGTGCTACAACACACCTATCGAATCAAACAAGGTCCAACCTTAGTTTATACTCTAGAACTAACAATTAGCCAAAATTCAACCCAGGTTAACAATTTAACGATCAAAGTGAACTATCCAGGTCAACCTCATAGAATCACCACATTGTAGCCTTCTACTACCCACGTTGTGGTAGAATAAGACAAAATAGTTGACTTATCCCCCATTCGTCTCGTGACGTGTAACATCCTGAATCACATGTATAATATTTAATTAAATTATATTCATTTTTTCAGGACAACTCGACGAGTTGGAGTCCCCAACTCACCAAGTAGAGTTTGAGATGGCCGCATGATTTTTAGAGTCTACTCGATGAGTTGGGGGGGGGGGGGGCGACTCGACGAATAGGAGCTAAGTGTGAAAACTCTAATTTTTAGGGTTTGCACCCTATTTAAAGGACCTTAAGTCCTTTACCCCGCCTCCCTTATCACCTTAACACGCTGAGAGAAACCCTAATCGAACTATTATCGTCTTTGTGTGTGTAACGCCCGGGTTTCAGGGCTAAACATTTTTGTCAATGTAATAGTCTAGGTCAACTCTTGTAACTCTTTTTGAAGTAATAAAGATGAAATATTTGAGTATTATGTGAATTATATGTGTTTATTATTTAATTATAAATGTCTAATTAATAAAGAATAAAAATGAGCGTCAAAATTAAAGTGTGAGATAATCCCGATATCTCTACATAAAGTTGTAGAATATGTCTCAAGGTTTCCGTGCATATAAGGAACGCCGAAATCCGAGTTATAACGAAGAAGTTATGACCCGTTGAAGTTTCACGACAGAACCGGCACGATACCGGGAAGCATGAATAGTGAATTTACGATAGAGCGAGATTTAGCCTTAGTGATCTAAACGAAAGTCGTAGAATATGTTAAACTAAGAACATCGATAAAAAGAACGCCCAAATCTGACTTCGTATGAAGAAGTTATGAGATTTTAAACAGACCAATCCTGTCCCGGCTTGTTAAAAATATAACTTTAAAAATAAAGTCAAAATTAGCCGACGGAGTCTAAACGAAAGTTGTAGAGTACGTCTTCACCTACGCGTGGATATAAAGAACGTCAAAAACGGAGTTCGTATGAACGAGTTACAAATTATAATAGCATATTTACGTATTAAAATAAAGTATAAATTATGTATACGTACACATATATATACATATGTATATATCATTAGAAAGGTATCGACGATGCGGTCATTATAAGACTAATGTTGAGTTCTTTCGACATTAGTTTAGTACAAATATCATTAAATCCATTTATAATAGTATTATAGAGGGGTGTTTAGTTGTTTATATAACTAAAATGTCATTAAGTAATTATGGAGGGTAGTTTTTGAAAATTCAATTAGTATAAATAAGAGCCTTGGGCTCTCATATTTCTTGCACCATTCTCTTGATTCAAGAGTCTTTCTCTCCTTATCCCCCGAGCATTTCGGTCCCTCGTGATTCGACTTCTCTTTCTGTAGCTTAGTATAGTAAGGTGAGCGCTGAAGCGCTGCACGAATCTTTCTTAGAAAGATTCAGCGACGAAGTTCTGCCCCTGTAGAGCCCGACTCCTAGCTAAAACCCCCTTGTAAGTAAATTATGCTTACCTTATTTTAATATAGCTTATATTTAAAATTAGTATTGTTATTATGAACTTATAATAAATATTTGAGCTATTATTATAACTTATATAAGTGTTGTTATAATATTTTTTTTTAACTACTCGCGGTACGGGGAATCTGGTTTAAAGGGACGCATAGGGTTGTTGGATTTCAGAAGTGCTATATGCCAAAATGGTCCTGCCCTCCGGTGTTTTATGTCTGGCCCCTGTCTGTACATAGTGGTTGGAAAATATTGTTTAACGCTTATATAATAATAATAATAATAAGACTAATAGTTGGTCACGGTAAATATTAGACTAAAATTTAGCGATAATAATGCTAGGTTTCGTCGAAGGAAAATATAATCGTTAGAAGCAAGCGCTGCCCGATTTTGGACTCATCACCTTAACAAGTGAGTGCATAGTTACTTTCAACTCACACATAGATATGAAGTATTTTATATAAATTACGTGCTATGTGTGGATATTATCTGAATACTTGCTATCTATGCTAGATGAACGTTGTTATACATGTTTTCAATGATTTAAACTGTATATGTATTTTATATCTACGAAAATGTTGGGGTAAAACATGGGTAGATGCAATAGGTGATGTGTGATAAAATGATGAGAGGCCTCGATGTTGATGTTGTTGATTCTGTCATCTAGCGGAGTATGGATGACGACCACGGACTCTTCTAGACAGTCCAGTGGAACACTAGCAGGCTCGCAACCTGTAGGTGTTTGTGAACGATATGTTCACTGGTGTACTCCATCCCCCACATGGTTGCCTTTAGGACATTTATTGTTGAGGAATCCCCTTAGCAGTAGTGTCTGTCCCGATGATGATCCTTAGGCTAGGTCCCTTATGATAGGTGTTTAGGGACGTAAAGTGAGGATAACGAGAACGGGTAATCGGGTTATTGTTGATCGATGAAATTAATAAACTTATTTATTGTGGGTTGAAAACCCTATGTGCTCACCAGGCTCCCAAGCCTGACCCACTCAGTTTTATGTATTACAGGTAGTGGCGCATGAGCATAGGTGTGATGTTTTGGACGAGGGATTACGGATATAGGCCTGTAGATATGAAATAATGTAGTAAGGCTTATATTGTACTGTTTATGCTTTTGATCTGTACGAACATGACATCCCGAGTCTTTTAATGAAATACATTTCTATGGAAATGCTTTTGATAAATCTTTATCATATTTTTGTTTTGGGACAAATTCCGCAACACTTTCATTTAAAATGTAACTCTGATTTTTAAACAAAGCATAAACACACCGGTCTTTTCTGGCCGTGATTTTAGGGATGTCACAGTGTGAGAGAGAGGCAAAGATTGTATGTTTTAGTGCATTCTTGGAAGGAGTTTGAGGAGCAAAAGGCTTGGAACAAGAAGGAGGACCTTGGATCCAATATTCTCTTCGTGTTAGCTGTCATTTGGAGGTAAAAAGCTATTACCTTGACCACATGCATGTTATATCTCCCCATTAGGGAGTTTATGGCCATTTCCATCTTCTCTTTAAGTCCTTTAGTTGTTTGAGCATGCCTTGAAGATGAGACTTCAGATCTAGACAGTATAAGGTCCCATGGGCCTAAAGATTCAAGCTTTATGAAGCTATTGGCCAACTTTCATGCATTAAACCCTTTATTGAGCATTGGGTTGGCAAACTTAGCCCTAGATGCCATGCATGGACGTAAAGCTTGCAGCTTTATGTGGTATTTCAGCCTTAGAAGGCTAGATCTAGAGTATGGGGCCTTAGTTTTGCTTAAAAACATCTGAATGAGAGAATGGACTGAAGAGACTCGACGAGTTGGTGAGCCAACTCGACGAGTTGGTTAGGGTTTTCCCCGATAGTATGGACGCGTTACAAACTCGGCGAGTTGGTGAGACAACTCGACAAGTTGAGTTGGATTTTCCTGATTTTTCAGAAGAAATGAGGGAACTCGACGAGTTGCATAGATGCACTCGACGATTTGGGTCAAGATGGACTATTGACTCGAGTGTTGACTTCCGTTGACTTTTAGGGTTTGGTCTAGTTATAGATTATGGAGACCATGGAGGGTTAAAATGGTCTTTCATCCTTTCCAAGAGTTAGAAAAGGGGTTAGCTTAACATTTTTAGAGTTGTAGTTATAAAGTGTTAATTAGAGATCGTTATGATATATAGGCGGAGTCTAGATCGATTGTTGAGTACGAGACCTACTTGCTTACGTATGAGGTGAGTTTTCTCACTATACTTACCTGACTGGTAATATTGTGTGACCAGAGGGCCTTATTTAAGTTACTGACTGGAGGGTCTTATGTGCTTATATCGAGTTATGTGATATCATGCATTTTGTCTTTGTGATTTATGTTGTATATTATTATGTGCCTTATTGAGTTAGGAACGGAGGGTCCAAACCGAGTTGTGAGACCGGAGGTTCCTCACTGAGATACCCGACTGGAGGGTCTACCCGAGTTGTGAGACCGGAGGGTCTTCATTAAGACACATGACTGTAGGGTCCTTATCGAGCTATAGCCATGAGAGGCTAATTATTTGTGTCTGGTATTTTGGGGAACTCACTAAGCTTCGTGCTTACAATGTTGTGTGAAATGTGTTTTAGGTACCTCTCAGGATTGCGGGAAGGTGTCGGCTTGATTGTACACACCGGCTTGAGATTATGTTTTGAGGATTCTGGGATATTATTAAACATTTTGTTGTCTTGTGTTTTGAACAACTTATACATTTGATTTTTAATAAATGTGAGATTGTGTTTTATGTGGTTTTAAAAATGAAAATTTTATATGAAATTTTATTGTGTTACAAGTTGGTATCAGAGTCTTGGTTTGAGGGATTCGGATGTACCCTTGGGTATGTCTGGACTCAAACTGAGGATTTGAGAAAATTTTCTAAAAAGAAATGATTTTTCTAAAACGAGTAAGAGCTTGTAAGAGAAAACGAGATGAAGCAATGTGTACAATCAGCCAGATCCCGAACGGTGATTTCCCAAAATACCATTACTTGTTTATATTATGAGATACTTATGAGATATTAGAGTTACATGCTAGAGCATAGACTAGGTATTTTAGGAATTTAGAGCTAGAGTTGCCTGATTCATGACACCTTAACCTAGGGGATGTTATTGATTGATATTATTTGCTATTTGCTCTGTGTATGTGCTGAGTAAGAGTACCTAGTAGGAATCTTTTAAAGAGAGCTTTGAGTTGAGGAGTAATCTAGGAGAGATACGTAGATGTGCATTGAGAAATCTATTGAGAGAGTAGTTTGATATCTGTGAGGGATAGAGTACTTGTGAATTAGGATCCTATGTGACAACCCGTTGTTTTAGGTCAACAAAAGGTCAATCTTGGTCAACAAAAGTCAAACTTCTTACTTTTGATCTATCTTAATTAAGAAGATTTAAATTCTAGATGGGTTCAAAATCCTTTAAATTAGAAGTGTTGCATGAATTTGGAGTGAAATGCATGAAAACCAAGAACTTTGTCCAATCCGCAAATCCCCTCGTAGCAGTGAACACTTCGGAGCTGCAAACCCCTTCGGAGCATGATCAAGCTTCGGACCGTGAACCCTCAGTTCATGGCCATGAACTCCACGGCCGCAAACACCTCCCTATATATATGAGATGGATTCATTTTTCATTCATTTCTCTTCTTCTAGCCGTGATCCTCCCATTCTCTCTCAAGTATCATCCTCAAGAAACACTCTTTTCTTCCCTTAAACACCCTTTTTCTTTTATATCTCTTTGGTATACCACAAAAGGCCTGCAAACACTCACCAATCCATAAAATCTTCAAGTGTTCTTCATGTTCTTGGGCTGTGAACCACTGATAGGGTCGTGAACCCTTCAACATGGGTCGTGAACAATCATGTGTTCTTGGGCCGTAAAGACCATTTCAGCCTCCTGACTTGCTTCTAACACTTTTTTGGTGAGTTATTCTTGCATCCTTGGTCGTTTCCTAAGCACCTTTGTAGTTATATTCATTAACTATATACATATATGTGTGATAATATGCTAATTAGGACTCATTTGTGTCTTGGGACTTCGTTCGTGGAACTTATCATCCTATATCGAATCTTCAAATTGAATAACCACATAAGGTGAGTTCATACCCCCATATCTTTTTCCAACTTTTTAAATGTTTTAGGGGGTGGGGGGGAATACAAGTATAACACAAGAAATGTTGTGTTTTAAAATATAAATTGCTTATTATGTCTGTGTACCAATGAACTGTATTTAGAACATGAAACTTTGAATGGAACATGGAAATGAGCTTATAAACTTTAATAAGTTTAGTTTAAGGAACAAAAGGATCTTTTTATAAACTTATCTATGAATTATAAAAAGGGTTTTCTACATTAATATTTGTAAACTCGTTAATCTAGCTTGTGAGACACGTCTTCGGTACTTACTTAAGTACCAGTGAAAGTCTACCCTTATGGCCAGAGTCTCCTGAAGGGAGAGCGTGAGTTTGTGTATAGATGTATACGTGACTGACAATCCCGCACCTTGTTGTTAGCTACAGTGGGACCAGCAGGTCTGCAGGTGACAAATATCATATTCATTTCGATGTCTACAATACGTCGTGTTTTATACTAGTCAAATTAGTATGGTCGTAAAACTCACAATAGATAACAACGATATATTTACCTAGTAATACACTTTTCATGAACAGTCTCAAGGGATATTAACTATGTGATTACTCAGTATATACCATAGGGTTAGATAAAAATGAAATCCGATAGACAGTGGAATGTGTGACTTTCGCCTCACTTCATGTTCCTTGTTTGGTTGTGGGCTTGGGGTAGATTCACCCATTCAACTGTCTGTTCGATCTTGGTTATATACAACTCGTATGTATTAAGTGATCATAGGAGGGTAGTATCGCCGTATCAGGTTTTCTGGGTAAACAAATCTTTATTCAGTTTAACATATCAAAAAAACTAGATATCATTGAAGTAAGTAGATGGAGTATACTTGTGCTTTTCAATCTTGGAACACCATATACAACCAGTCGGTTTTATAGAAAATATAGGATTTTCTATGGTAAACATCATTCTTTTAAGATAAAAGTTTTCGATAGAACTTTTTGAAAACAATAACATTTATTACCGAAAACAATGTTTCACAATAGAGTTAGTGAATCTATAAACTTATTTATAAGAGGTTTAATTCGTATTATTAAACTTGTTTAACATAAAGGACCTTTATGGTTAATCCTATAATTCTTTAGTTTATACATCAGGGTTATATATAATTAATATCCGATAGGAAGTGAAATGTGTGACTTCCGCCTTATTTTCTGTTCCTTGTTTGCTTATGGGCTTAGGGCAGATTCACCCATTTAACTGTCCATTCGATATTAGATTATATATAGCCAGTATAAACTAAATTATTATAGAAGGAACTATTCTGGTTACCATTTTACCAAAGAAAATATATGATCTTCTTAAGAAATGTTTTCATCAAATATAAAAGAGCTATTACAGTTAACTCCGTAAGCACCTAGTGAATACGCTAGGGTTATATACAATGAAGATCTAACAAACAATGGGATGTATGACTTCCGCCTCATCTCTTGTTCCTTTTTTGGTTGTGGACTTAGGTCAGATTCACACAATCGATTGTTTGTTTGATCTGGATTGTATATAACTTATATTCATTAAGTACTCATAGAAGGAATTATAGAGTCAGTTTTACTTATCATGTTAAAGGTTGGACACTGCGGATAAACCTGGACTGTTATGTAATCATATCTGGGATCAATATAGCCTGACCAACTATATTTATTTGAGATATGACCAACATATGTTTGGGAATGTTATGGTGTTGCAACATACTTAAAACTTACCTAACTCTATACACAAAGGATTTCTAGAACAGTGCATAAAGTTAAAATACTATAGGAGTATTTTATGATACTATAAGATAACAACAAGTTTATAACTTACCAAGTTAATACCATTAAAATAATATAGGATTATTTTAGGCACTATAAATAGCATATGTGAAAATTTAAAAGAGCCTTACTGGTAGGTCTATAATTATGGAGTGTACACTCCCAAGATTTTATATAATTCAGATTTTATAGACTTAGAATTTGTGATCTATGCTCTATTTCCTGTTCTTTGTTTGGTTGTGGTTTTAGAGTAAGGTCACTTATTAGAATGTCTATTTAATCTTAA